>NC_138378.1:19343831-19357769 GCF_054177405.1 Leptonychotes weddellii | reverse complement strand
AGATCATATGATACTTGTCTTTCTCTGATTGACTTATTTTGCTTAGCATAATACCCTGTAGTTCCATCCACGTCATTGCAAATGGCAAGATTTCATTTTTTTGATGGCTGCATAATATTCCATTATATATATATATACCACATCTTCTTTATCCATTCATCTGTTGATGGACATCTTGGCTCTTTCCACATAGTTCCAACCTATTTTGAATGGGATTCACCTTATTGGCCATCACTGATTAGCCAGGGGTGATTGAGCCGCTGACTTAGGCTGGGCCAATCTGAGCCTGTCCCCAGATTTTTTAACTTGGGAACAGAGAGCTCCTAACACTTATGGAGCACTCACTCCATGCCAGGCCCCAGTGAAGCCCTTCACAGACACCATCTCCTTTGAGGTCCAAGCAGGACCCTCGTAACACTCTGGTGTTAATAAGGCTGGTGCTGTTATTATGAATGTGGGTGTCCGCAGACGAGGGTGCTGAGGACAGAGCAACAGGACAAAAGAATGAGTAGCCAGAAGCACTGACTCAAGCGAGGCCTCTTTTTTTTTTTTTTAAGATTTTATTTATTTATTTGACAGAGAGCAACACAGCAAGAGAGGGAACACAAGCAGGGGGAGTGGGAGAGGGAGGAGCAGGCTTCCCGCGGAGCAGGGAGCCCGATGCGGGACTCGATCCCAGGACGCTGGGATCATGACCTGAGCCGAAGGCAGACGCTTAACGACTGAGCCACCCAGGCGCCCTCAAGTGCGGTCTCTTAACCAAACTCCTGCCCTTCCCCCTGGGTCTTTTTGGTCACGACCTGAAGGAAGTGAGACGTGCGTAGCCATGAGTGCCAGTATGTGGAAGAAGCAGGCCCAAGAGAGGGAGGCTGGTAGGCCATGAGATGGGGTGGCCCGGAGACAAGAGGGAGGGTCTGATGGCCAAGTCCCTGGCTCCAGGGGACCTAGAGGCCCAGTCTGGCCTGTGGTTTGGTTATAAAAGTCAACTGAGTTCTCATTCTGCCTGAGCGGGTTTGAGCTGAGCTTCCCTGCCTGGCACAGAAGAAACATGACTACATGAGAATGGGCTCACACCCATCTCTCTGCGTCAGCATGTCCCTGGTTCCTCATTACCCTTTGGATGAAAGCTCAAACTCCTCAGCATGACGCCCTGCGTGTGCTGGCCGGCCTGATGTGTCACTGCTCTCCTGCGCCACATGTGCCCCGGGCCTGTAGCAGTCCTCGCGGGGCCAGGTGAGAGGTCTTTGTCTAGGATTTCATCTCCGAGCTCCTTCCTTTCCCTGCCTCAAAATTCACCTCTCTCATGTGCCATCTCTTAAAACCCTGGGTCTTGGACTTTTTTTTAACTACAGAAATAATTTGAGGACATCTTAGAAAGTTGCTACATACCTAAGGTAACCAGAGGGAACCACTAGTTACATTTTAACATACTTATCAGACTTGTTCAAAAAAATCATTTTTATTTCTTTCCATGTAATACATACACATAGTTAAAAAAAAATTCCGAGAGAATGGCAGGACTTTGATGAAGAGCAGCCTTCTCCACCTTCTCCCCACCCCTAAACTCCCACCCCAGAGTATGTGATCTGCTCCTTGAGGTCATTTCCCCAACTCTAAAGAGCTCTTAGATCTCTTGTAATAGGAAGGACGCTTTCATCGGCATCTAACAGAACACCTAAAAGTGGCTTAAAGAGTAAGAACATTTATTTATTTCAGAGAATGAAAAGCCCAGACAGAAATCAGTGGTTCCAGGACCAGTCTCTGAGTCAGGAGACAGCTGCATCTCCTGGCCTTCCCCTCCTGGTCACATGATGACTGCCAGAGCTCCACACATCATATTTTCTTTCTTTCTTTTTCTTTCTTTCTTTCTTTCTTTCTTTCTTTCTTTCTTTCTTTCTTTCTCTTTTTCTTTCTTCTTCCTTCCTTCCTTTCTTTTCTTTCTCTCTCTCTCTTTCCTTTCTTTCTTCTCTCTTTCTTTCTCTCTCTTTCTTTCAAGACGGGGAGGAGGGAGGGAGAGAGAAAGAGAGAGAGAGGAGGAGCAGAGGGAGAGAGAAAATCTCAAGCAGGCTCCCCACCCAGCATGGAGCCCGATGTGGGGCTCAACCTCACGACCCTGAGATCATGACCTGAGCTGAAATCAAGAGTTGGATGTTCAAGTGACTGAGCCACCCAGGTGCCCCTCCATGCATCACATTTTCACCCAACATCTCCTAGGCAGAAAGGAAGGGGCAGAGCCAAGAAAGTTCTCCAGGTGCATCACCTTAATCAGAAAACAAAGTACTTCCTTGAAGCTGCCTGAAGATGTTTCCTTATAAGACCCTAGACAAACCTGGGTTACAAGAGTTCTCTGAACAGCATCTGCTACCTCCTATTTCTAGTTCATGAGATCCACTTATGTCCCACGTGGCACAGTAGGCTTTAGGACACTTGGAAAGTACTCCCTTCCATCCCTGCTTCTCCCAACACAGTTTTAAAGTACCTCTACTGGTCATCTTTTCAATTTTTAAGAAATCCACTTGCCCCTCACGCTTTGTTCCATTGCAAGCCCACAGAAGCTCTTGCCTCCCCCCATCACCCTGTCAGCCCCACTCACTGCCCCCCTCCCAGTGCTTTCTCCCGACTTCTATATCTTTCCTTTCACATTGTGACGGGTGATAACACTGACATTTTATTCTGTAACCATAATAAAATCCAGGTCAATACAAAAATTGAGTATCAATGAAAACTGGAAGGGAAAAGACAAAATTCTCATTATTTGAGACAACTCTAACATATATTTCCTGTGCGTACCTATCTGTGAATTTAGAAGTTTTCAGAAAGTCTAGCAAAGTGCACAGTGAACCCATTACAGCGATTACCTCTGGGGAGGAGAGAGGAAATGGGAAGGCAGTGGGTAGCCAAAAGGGACTTCAGCATCATCTGCAATGTTCTATTTTTCAAAAAGGGGAATGTATTCATGTTCCGCTTGTGTCATTAAACTTTAATTTGAAAAAATTCCCATTCATTTTCAGCCAATTATGCCGGCTCTGTGTGTTTGGCAGTGGCCGCGTGTTTGTGTCCAGGGAGGAAGAACGTTTACTTTGTATGTGTCTGTGAATGAAGTACAGTGATTAGGAAGTAGATTTTTTAAAAATGTAGCAAGCAAAAGCAAAACAAAAAAGGGAGTGCAGAGAGAACTCGTTCACAACAATAAAAATACAGGAATAAACCCATTAGGAAATGGGTAGGTTCTTGATGGAGAAAAGTATTTAACTGAAGAGACACAAGGTGATCAGAATAAATATACTCCCAGATGAAAAGGCTCAGTATTGTATTGATGTCAATTTTCACCAAATTAATCTTGAAATTCACAGAACTTGACAAGCAGTTTTAAAAATTCGTGTGGGGGAGTTAATGTGCGGTAATAGTTCGCTTAGATAATTGAAAAGGAAGCACAATGCAATGGAGCATTTTACTTAAGAGATATCAAAAGGTAGCATAAAGCTCTAGCAGATAAAATAGTCTGGTACAGACAGGAATATACAGACCAGTGGAACAGAACAGGGGCCTCATACCAGCCTAGACACCATGACTCAGGGTGTGAGGGAGCTTTACTTCGGATCAGCGGAGAAAGGATGAGCTCGTCCATCTCCTGCATGGCAATAGTCAGTTGTACGTTCAGGGAGAGGTTAGATCATACCTCATTTCAACCATAAAAATGTATTGCAGATGTATGAAAGACCCAAATAAAGGCAAATTTATTAGAAAAGAGTACACAATATATTTAAATGTAGGAGTGAGAAAGGCATAAATGTGATGTATACATAAAAGGAATAAAGGAGGGCGCCTGGGTGGCTCAGTTGGTTAAGCAACTGCCTTCGGCTCAGGTCATGATCCTGGAGTCCCAGGATCGAGTCCCGCATCGGGCTCCCTGCTCAGCAGGGGGTCTGCTTCTCTCTCTGACCCTCCTCCCTCTCATGCTCTCTCTCTCTCTCTCTCAATAAATAAATTAAAAAAAAAAATCTTAAAAAAAAGGAATAAAGGAAAAGACTGATACATTTGATTAGGTCAAAATTGATAACTTCTGTCTAAAAGAGCCTGCAAAGAGTTAAAGGCAACAGACGAGCTGGAAGAAAATATTCGCCATGTATATACAAGACATTAATATCTGGATTATATTAGGAAATTCCACAAATCAATATGATAAAGAGAAACCATCTAATTTTTTTAATGAGCAAAAATAAACAGATAATTCAGAAAAGGGAAAATATAAACAGCAGTGCCCAGGAAAATCTCACTTGCAAACAGGTATACAGAAATATAAAAAATGCTTCCATTTTTTGCCCATTAGATTGGCAAATATTTAAAACAGCTGCTTATGGTATGGGGATTTGAGTCCTCTCCTATCCTCTTACTGCAAGTTTAAATGGTACAGAAATTATGGAGGACACTTTGGTAGTATCAGTTAAAACTAAAAATGTGGACACCTTGAGACCCCAAATTCCATTCTCAATCCTAGAGAAAAATTACAGAGCTAGCATGTGCAAGGCTGTTTTCTGCAGCGCTGCTTATGATGGAGGAAAGAAAAGAAAGCAACCACATTTGTTCCCAGATCTTAGAGGAGAGAGAATGTGGTATAATCAGAGGAATGAATACAATACAGCTATTAAAAGGAACCGGCAAGAGACATTGCATCAATTTGAGTATATCCTAAAAATATATGACTGAGTGAAAAAATGCAGCTTACAGTAAAATCCTTATAAAGTGGGATGATTCATTCAAAATATCTACATCAGTACTATGTATTTCTATGAAAGGAGACCCATAAAGTTGTGGAGGGGGTAGGAAACTAGGCTTTCAGAGGGTGACCAAAGGAAACTTCAGCTGTATTCATATTCTACTTTTAAGAAGAATGTATTCATGCTTTGCATGTTTAATTAAAGTATAATTTGAAAAGATTCTCACTTGTTTTTAGCCAATTATGCCAGCTCTGTGTGTTTTGCTATGTTCATATGTTTGTGCCCAGGGAGGAAGAACGTTTACTGTGTGTGTGTGTCTGCAAACCAAGCACAGTGATTAGTAGATGGGTTGAAATGGAATAAGGAGAAACAGGGCCAAACAAATAAAGGGAGAGGAGATTCCATTCTCAGGTGACCGCCAAACCTAAACTAAATCCAAGAATCAATTTATCAAGAACTATGCGAGACTTCGACCAGAGGAAAATGTAAAACTTCCCCGGAAGACCTAAGAGATGACCAGAGCTGAGAGAGGTGCATGTAGCCCCGTGCACTGGTAGGAAGACTCAGCATGCCCAAGATGCCAAATTTCTTCTAACTTATCCAGAAACTCATAATCCCAATTCAATTTTTCCTGAAGCTTGGCAGGTTTTAACCTTCATGTTGTGGTACCTTGGTTTTAACATTCATGTGGTGGGACCAATATGCAAGGATGACCAAGGCAATTTTGCAAAAACAACAAAGAGGGTGGGATTTGTCCCGCCAGTTGGCAAAGCATATTATCAAGCTTGGGAGTAGACAAATAGATTAGTGGACCAGAAAGAGCTCCGACATAGACCCATACTGGAATCTAGTGTCAGATGAAGGTAGCAATTTTAAATCAGTGGAGGAATGACAGATTTTCCAGTAAATGGACTGAAAAACACTGGTTATCAGGTTTGAAATTTATTAAAGTTAAACACCAATATCACACTAAAATAAACTTCATATACAACAAAGACTTAAATGTGAAAATTGCAAAATAATGTAAAATATACATGCAAGAGAGAAAACTATAAAAGCTTTAGAAAAAAGGAGGAAAAATGGTTGTGATCTTAGTGTAAAGAGGGTCTTCTTAAGGCAAGATTATAAATTTGACATAGCAATAAAAAGTTGTGTAATAAGAGATACACTACAGTTAAAAGACAAAGGTCAGAATGGTAGAGAATTCTACATAATGCATATGGCAGACAGGGAAGTACTGTCAAGAGTACATAAGAATCCCCATAAATCAGTATGAAAAAGACACCCAGAAGAAAGATGGACAAGTGGGGGGGCACGTACAATACCTCCAACGTGATACAACATAAACGGCCAGGAGAGCCATGAGGAGACTACAGCAGGACCAGTCACTCAGGAAAACACAAATTAAACCAAGAAGAAACCATTTTTTCACCCATTAGATCTGGAAACTTTACAAGCTGGCAATGGTCTGGAGAAACAAGGATTTACATTCACTGGTGGAGGGAGTTTAAGTTGTCATAGCCACTCCAGAAGCCAACTTGGGTCATGTCTATTAAAACTATAACAGTGGACACCATAGAGGCCAGAGTTCCACTCTCAGTATCTACTCTACAGAAACATTTCGGGATGAAGCAAGTATCAAGATGTTCCCAACAGCATTCTTTTTTTTTTTTTTTAAAGATTTTATTTATTTATTTGAGAGAGAGAGTGCGCTCAAGAGAGCACAAGCGGGGGTGGAGGGGAGGCAGGCCGAGGGAGAAGCAGTCTCCCCGCTGAGCAGGGAGCCCGACGTGGGGCTCAATCCCAGGACCCTGGGCTCATGATCCGAGCAGAAGGAAGTTAACCAACTGAGCCGCCCAGGCGCCCCTCCCATCAGTATTCTTCATAATAGGGGGGAAAGCCTGTCAGGGTCTTGGACACTAGAATAGGGGAAACATGGTCCAGTCATGTGAAGGAGTATCACGTAGCTGTGAAAAGGACAAACAAGAGCTGGTATGTCAACAACATGGGTAGATCTCAATAATGTAATACTGTAACGAAATGAATGTAATGAAAAAGGAAATGTATGAAATGAAGGTAATGAAAAATGCAGGATACAGTATAATCCCTACGATGTGGTATAATTAATTCAAAATGCCTCCATTAATACTACATATTTACTATGGAAGGCAACATATAAAACTGGGAACAGTAGTCACTTCCATGGAGGGGGGAGGGACCAGGATATCAGGTGGCCAAAGGAAACGTTAGCTGTATTCGTATTGTTCTACTTTTAAAAAGGAGACTGTATTCATGCTTTGCGTGTTTAATTAAAGTATAATTTGAAAAGATTCTCACTTGTTTTCAGCCAATTATGCCAGCTCTGTGTGTTTGGCTATGTTCATGTTTGTGCCCAGGGAGGAAGAACGTTTACTGTGTGTGTGTGTCTGCAAACCAAGCACAGTGATTAGTAGATGGGTTGAAATGGAATAAGGAGAAACAGGGCCAAACAAATAAAGGGAGAGGAGATTCCATTCTCAGGTGACCGCCAAACCTAAACTAAATCCAAGAATCAATTTATCAAGAACTATGTGAGACTTTGACCAGAGGAAAATGTAAAACTTCCTCGGAAGATCTAAGAGATGACCAGAGCCGAGAGAGGTGCACGTAGCCCCGTGTACTGGTAGGAAGACTCAGCATGCCCGAGATGCCAGTTTTCTTCTAACTTATCCAGAAACTCCAAGTAATCCCAATTCAATTTTTCCTGAAACTTGGCAGGCTGGTTTAAAATTCATGTGGTGGGACCAATATGCAAGGATGACCAAGGCAATTTTGCAAAAACAACAAAGAGGGTGGGATTTGTCCCGCCAGTTGGCAAAGCATATTATCAAGCTTGGGAGTAGACAAATAGATTAGTGGACCAGAAAGAGCTCTGACATAGACCCACATTGGAATTTAGTGTCAGGTAAGGTACCAATTTTAAATCAGTGGAGAAATGATATATTATTACATAAGTGGTGTGGGGACAATTACCTGTCTGTTTGGGGATGGGTGATTTAAAATCAGATCCTAAGATTCATGCACATGGAATTTATTTCTTGTATATAGTATAAAGGCTTAAATATATATGTATATGTAAACTATAAATTTTAGAGAAGGAAATGCTTATGACCTTCATATAGCAAAGGTTTTCATAAATAAGACTGTAAAAAAGACGTAACAGATTGATAAATTTGATTATATCAAATTTAAAATTTCTCTAGGACAAAAGATACCATATAATTAAATGACAAGAATCACAATGCAGAAAACACTTGCAATATACATAACAAAGTATAAGTATTCAAAATACATAAAGAACTCCTAAAAATCAATAGCAAAAAGACAAAACAAAAAACAACCTTAAAAAATAGGCAAAGGATATGGACAAGCAATCCAGAGGAGGAGATATAAATGGACAGTAAACACATGAAGACTTCAGTCTTACTGTAGGTAATTCAGAAAAATTCAAACTAAAACAAAATACTATTTTTCACTCATCAGACTGGTTAAAAATGTAAAACTTGGAAATGGTCTGGGGAAATGGATGCTTATACACTGCTGGCAGGAGATTACATTAGTAAGGCACTTTGGAGAACATTTTAGCAGTTTCTATTAGAATTAAAGATGTATATACCCTGTGACCCATCAATTCCATTTTTGACTATCTGTCCCAGAGAAACACTTGTACATGTGTAAAACGGGCAATGTACAAGGATGCTGTTGGAGGTTCGTCTTAATGGAATGGCACTGGAAACATTTTAGCAGTCAATTAATGGGAAACAAGGAAATCACACGGGGTGTAATGGGTTATGGCCACCAGTCTCGAGCTGCAACAAGCTACACCAGGAGTCTTGTAGGGTACACTAAGCTGAGAGCAACACCTCCAGTGTGTACACACCATGTCTGTGCAGACAAACACACACAAAAAGAGAACAGAAGATGTGTTTCAATGGGCATAAGAAAACATTTTAAACAAACAGCAAAAAGCCAAAGAGCAGCAGCTACCCTACCTCTAAAGGAGGGGAGGGGCCTGAGGCAGAGATGGGGCGGGGCGGGGGAATCCAGCAGAGACTTGATCTGTAAGACTCTAATTTTATTTAAAGGAAAATGTATTCATGTATTACTTGTATAATTAAAATTTAATTCAAAAATTCTAATTCGTTTCTAGCCAATTAGCTCTGCTTTACATGTGTGCTGTGTTCTCATTTATGTGCCCAGGGACAAAGCACATTTACTCGGAGTGTGTCTGTGAATGAAGCATGGTGATTAGTAAATTGACTAAAATTTGGAAAGCCAAAAGAGAAAAGGAAAACTTCTTCCACTTGCAAAAGCAACAAAACTGATAAGGTACTCAGGAATAAACCTATTAAGAAATGTGAAAAACCTTTATGGCAAAAGTGGCTGAGTTTTATTAAAAGGCATTAAAAATCAAACCCAAGAGATAAGGCCCTGATTAAATGGAGACAGATACCATGTTCACAGATGAGAAGAACTGGTAACCTAGAGGTGTTCCTCTTCCCTTCAATGCAATCCCACTCAAAACTCCAATAAAATTTTTTTCATGGAACTTTGATAAGCTGATTCTAAAATGTATATGAAAAGGTAAATGGGTAATATGACCAAAGTAATTTTTAAAAAGAACAAAAGGCCAGGGAGGGAGGGCTACTTACCTTATCAGGCAATAAGAGAAAGCTCTGCTCATTAAAGTCTGGTATTGGCCCAGAAGTAGACAAATAGATCAACAGATCTGAATAGAGTCTAGACATAGGGAACTGGGAGAAAAGATGGTGTTGGGACAATAAATGGTGCTTAGCAAGCTGGTTATCCATCTGGAAAAAGATCAGATCAGATCTCTGGGTCACACCATACGCAAAAAATACATTTCAGATGGGTTAAAGACTTAAATTTTTAAAAATACAGAAGTTTGAGACGCAAATAGAGAATGTACATATCATTCATGCGGTGGGGAGGCTCAAACAAGAGCACCACCTGCTCTCGTGTGATAGCACGGGAGATTTCATCGCTGCGGCTGGATTTGGTGCTTTAATATCCGGGAGGTCCGGAGTTGGACTGCGCCTCCACCCTTCTGCACATGCCCGCGGAGCATCTCCTCCTCCACCTCCCGGACCCCCTCTCTTTCTCTTTCTCTCCAGCTCACCCTGGTCCTGGGAAGGACTGTTAGACTAGATGCACTGCGGTCTGAACCTAGCTCCCGCCACTTGTGCTCTGCGTCAGCAAGGCTCTTCCTCCTCTGGCTTCTGTTTCCTCCTCGATGAAACTGGGTCACGCTTTATCTCGTGGGGGGGACGTGAAGTTCACTTGGGATGATGAATGTGAACATGCACAAATGGTATGGAGCTTACAAGGATGAGGGGAGCTGGCTCCTCCACTCACCCAAACCCCTCCCACTCGTGACTTAATGCCCCAATTCTTTCCTGCATTGTAACTTCTGGAGAATTGTCATAGATTCTTTTTGGTCAGAAAGTTCGAGTGTTGATTTCAGATATTTGATTCCAAGGCAGAAAATACCGATTCAGCACCCAAAGAGCTTACCGCCTGTCAGCTAGGTGCTGAGAAACACAAAAAATAAGACACAATCCTGGCCACGAGACAGGATAAAACTGATCTAATTAGCACTGAAGTCAGTACACAGGTCAGATAAAAGCTCCCAAAAGAACATGGAGATCGAGTCACTCCCTAAAAGGTAAATAATTTAATTTTGCCCCATTCAGTCCGATACACATTATTGCCCCAAACGAATTTATCCACCTCTACACTTGATCCCAGCCCCTTTGGGAGCTCATTTCACACTAATTGTCTCCACCCTTAATCGCTTCATCACTCAGGCTTGCTTCCCTCAGAATATTCATATGCCAGCATTGCTCTTTCCTTTAATATTAAAATGAAAAGGCCTTAGACTTTGCTTCCTCTTCCTTAATTGACCCCCACCCAAGCTGCCTCACTCAAGGTCCCCAAAAGGTCTCAGAGCACAGGCCCTGGTGGGTGCCAATCAGCAAGGCCACCATGGTGATTGGGCAGTTGCACACCGGAGGGGCCCGTGGATCAGCCCCGTCCTCTCTGACATCTCTGCACATACTCACTGCTAACCACGTCATCTTTCTTCTGAAAGACTCTCTGGCCCTTTCTCTTCAGTGCCCTAGGAGGATTCTTCTTTCCTTTTAGGCTCCCAAGTGTTGGTACTTCTCGGGCTCCGTTTCAGGTCTCCTCTTCCTCAGCCACCCTTCATAGCCTCAGAATGTTCCCGAACCCAGACACTACTCTAATTCACATTTCAGATCCCTCAGGAGCTCTGAGTTCATCTCTGTAATTTCTCGCTCTGTGCTCTGGGTATCTATGTATTCAGCCACTTCCTCCCCATCTCCACTTGCATGTCTCAGCTGTGTAGCCCCAGACTTCGGGTCTGCCTCACAGACCCCGTCCCTTTCTAGGACTTTCCAGTTCTGAGAACGGCACTGCACCTCACCAGTCAGGCAAGCCAGAAATGCAGGGGTCATTCTGAATCCCTCCTCCTCTCCCTGCCCTACTTCATTCCATCAGCACCAAGACTAACCAGACTATGTTGACTGTGTCCAAATCTTGTCTACCGTGACCACAAACACTTCTTAACTGGTCTCCCTAAGTCTCCCTGTGCTTCTTCTGATTTCTCCATAGCACAGCCAGTCTCAGATGAGAGTGACATATCAGAGCAGATCTCAGCCCTGCTCCCCTTGCTCCAGGATGTGCACTGGAGCTCAGCCCTGGCCTCCAAGGGCCCGCTCAGCCAGCACTGCCTGCCTTTCTGGTCTCACCTCCTCTCCTTTTTTTTTTTTTTTTTAAAGATTTTATTTATTTATTTGACAGAGAGACACAGTAAGAGAGGGAACACAAGCAGGGGGAGCGGGAGAGAGAGAAGCAGGCCTCCCGCCGAGCAGGGAGCCCGATGCGGGGCTCGATCCCAGGACCCCGGGATCATGACCTGAGCCGAAGGCAGACGCTTAACGACTGAGCCACCCAGGTGCCCCTCACCTCCTCTCCTTTTGCACAGGCTGTTCCCTCTGCCCGGAATGCTTTTGCCCAATTTTCTCTGTCCAATTAACTCCTTCCCCTTCTTAACAACTTTGTTCAAGTGTCGCCTCCACAGGGAAGCCTCCTGGAGTCAGCCTAGGACAGGCCCCCTTGTTGGACACCCTCTAGCACTTAGTTTCTCTCCTTCGGAGTGCCTATCCATGTTGTATATTGGTGCGTGCCATTATTTCATTTCCTGTCTTTCTCTCTCCTACCGTGCAAGCTCCATGGGAACAGGGATTCTGCCTATTTCAATTCATTTACCCAAGTATCCATGCTGCTAGGCACACTGCCAGGCACATAATAGGCACTAAATTAGAACATGTAGAATGAATAAATTTTGTCACTCAACAATGCTTATTGCATTTGGAAGCTGATGTCTGCCTATAAACCTGCTCACGTCTTTCCTATGTTCAAACTCCCCACCCCTAATCCTTCACCTCTCCAAGTCTTCCTTCCAGACTCCTCAAAGGACTCCTAGTGACAGATTCACCTCCCTGGTGAATCTCACATCTGAATGTTAGTTCAGTTTATGCCCCATTACTCCCCCAAAATGCTCTTATTAAGGTCACCAAAAACTTACTAATCATGAAATCCAAAGAATTCTGTCTTTATTGGAATTCTCTGCTGCATTTGACAATGTTGATTACTTTCTCCTTGGAATGCCTCACTACTTTGGTTGCCCTGGCAACCCCTCTCCTAGTTGTTTGTCCACATCTCTGAGGTCCTTCCTTCTCTTTCCTTTGTCACCTGCTCACACCTTGACTGGTTCCTCACATGTCACTGTAACTCGTGATTCTACCCTAGGCCCTGTCCCATTCTCTCTCTGGCCATCTCACTCATTCTCAGGCTTCCCATTACTCTCTGAGTGGCCATGGCCCTGGGCCAGTACTTCCAGTCCAATCTCTTCCTGAGCCCCAGACCCTGGATCCAATTGCCTGCTGGGCTCCACCTGGCTATGACCCTGACCCCTTGGCTGTATCTGAGTCCACCATCTGGCTCCTCACACTGGCTCCCCATGCTGTGTTCCTCATATACAGGGGCCTTCCTCCCACCTACCCAGGGCCCACCCAGACCCATACGAATCACCCTCATCTTCACCCTCTCTTACCTGATAGTGAATCATATACCAATTATTTCTGGGTTTTAGCTACTACAAGTTTCTGATCTATTTCTGTCCATCTCCACTGTTCTAGTTCAGGCCCCTCCTTCCCTCATCTGGACCATGGCTTCCTATCAGATCTCTCTGCTTCTGGGCTGGTTACTTCTTGTACTGGATGTCTAGGGGTTTGGGCTTTCTAGCGTCCCTCATTCTTCCTAATGCCCCTTGTTACCTGTATGGAAATGTCCTGTTCTCTATTTTATGTGGCTGTGGTGGGACCTGGGCTGCTCTTGCACACAAAAGCCACAGATGTGCCTCCTCCAGCCCCTGCTTCTCACCACCTGGGTCCTGTCAGGGTGGCACTAGGCCCGAGCTCAGCCAGTTAGACCAAGGCTCTCTCTTGATTTTGACTTCTGTTCAAATATGGAAGAAAGAGAATTATTCCATGTCTATGAGATACCACCACTATGTGCTGGTGGGCCGTGAACGTAGCATTCAAGATGGTGCCCAGTCTCCATCCACTTCACTGCCCCTCACTCTCTCCTTCCAGCCTATCCTGACTTCCTAAGTGAAATGGGGCTAATGGTAGCTGTGTGTCTCACCAGGGGCGGGAGGATGGGGTTGTGATGACCAAAGGAGACAAATGTAATGATCCACCATGTAAACTATGAAGAGCTGTGCCCACAGAGGAGTACAGCTTGCATTTCCTGGGATGCAGACAGCCTCACATCCACAACAGCCTCAACCTTGAATTGTATTTCCTTGTTCACTGATTCGCTGGGAATTGTCACAAAATCTTTGTGATAAAACAGAATTCTGAACCTCCATTTCACACATTTGATTTCAAGCAGAAAATAATTATTCTGCCTCTACCTCGCTCGCTGCCTGTTGCCAGGTGCCGAAAGGTACAAAACCCAAGGAAGACATGGCCCCAGACACGAGGCACGACGAAACCACTGCTAATTAGAGCTGTAGTCGGTACCCAGAGGGCAGAGCAAAAGCCTCCAGAAGAACATGGAGATCAGCTTACCT
>NC_138378.1:19322721-19343331 GCF_054177405.1 Leptonychotes weddellii | reverse complement strand
CCTGAGCCAAAACCAAGAGTTGGAGGCTTAACCAACTGAACCACCTAGGTGCCCCTCATGTTTTTTATTGGTGATCTTCAATTATTAGTGGATTATTTTTTCAAAAAATTTTTAGTCAGTTCTATTTCCTCTTCTGTAAAGTCGGTTTAGGTGAATTATACACTTCTCTGTTGCATTTTTACTGTTAAGGTTTTGCTTGTGTTCTTTTACACATTATGGATCTGCAAATAGTTTACCCATTGCTTTTTGGTTCTGTTTGTGATATTGTTTGATTCTGGAAATATTTAGTTTTGATGTAGTCAGATTGGTTGGTCTTTGCCTTCTTGATGTCATTTTGTTGCTTTTTACCTTAGTGGGGTTCCCCATTTAGACGCTTGTTAATTATCCAATTCCTTTCTTCCCTGGTTTTTAATGGGCTTGTATCTCCTTTCTGACCTTTTAAAATAGGATTTGAACTTGGATGTGTGCTCTGAGGTGACACTGGAAATGGATTAATATTTTTCTTTCAATGGTCAGAGCCCCAATTTTGGATAAGTCTTCCTGTCATGGCTCTGGCTCTGGGATAAGCCATTCCTGGCTGGTTATGGCGTCAGAGCCACAATGTTCTCACAGAACATGCCACCTGGATGGGGGGCTGGAAAGCTATGGGAAGGTATGGGAAGGTAGGTATCCAGGCAGAGACAATGAAATACAGAGAGGACTTCAAGGAATGAGAGCAGAAAACCTTTCTGGAAGCCCCGCCAGGACAGTGTGTGAAAAGACGTTTCAACTGTTTTGCCAATATGAATGGCTGAATCTAGCTGGCACCCACCAGTCATGGAGGCTTCTGATCCTGCAAACAACCATTACTCAGGGATCACAAGAGAAGGGAGAGCCCAACCCTGCCCCTCACCTGCATCAACCTACCTGCACAGACTCTGCCAGGACATGTCACCAGCAGCGGAAAAATCTCCCAGCCAGTTCTGCCAGGCTCATCTTCTGGGGGCTGCAGCCATCACCACGATTCTTTCATGCTCCAAGATATGGACTTGACAGCGGATCCTGGAGTCACCATGCCCCCTCTCCAGTGACTGCCCTAGGCACCAGGGCATCTGAGGGCGATGCTAGAGCTGGAAAGAACTTGAGATCATCTAGTCCAACTGCCTCATTTTACAAATGGGGAAACTGAGGCTCAGGGAAGACAGGTGACTCATAGCCACCTGTTGCCAGAGGGAGGATGCCAGACTGTGGAACCTTTTATAAGGTTCTTCTCACACATCTGAGAAATAGTAGTCTCTGTGATATCTGTGTGTGAAATATTAGTCTGGAGGCTGGAAAATATTGTCACTTCAGAGTTGCTAAGAAGAGATTGGGAGGCAAACTGAATTTTCTTACTTGTAGGAAGGACTGGGTCACCTAAGTCCTTAGGAAGTCCAAGAGATTGACTGAGTAGGGCCATCCCTCCATCCATCCCCCTGGCCAGCCAATCCGCAGGTTCCCTGCCAGGTCTGGTTAGGCCTATGCCTGGCCAAGGGACAAAGACCGAGCACCCACGCTCAAGGGTTACACAGGGCGTTGATGGCCAAGCTAAGAAGTTGGGAGCACAGGCAACAGGGAGCCACTGCCGGGCTTTGTCTGTCTTCCTCCCTCAAAGACCTTCCCGAGTGTGCCCTGACTCTAAGATTCTGCACCCAATAGATTTGAAGTTTATTCTTTAATGCAAAAAATCCTTTCATTAAACACTTGCTTATTGTAACATACTTTCTTTCACTCTCTAAGAAGTAACAAGGGTAATGAAATAACAAGGGTGAAGTTAACTGATGGCTTTGGAAATGTTAAAGACTTCCAGTCCAGTCCCCTCCCGGGCATCCCCATGGGGAAACAGAGGCCTGGAAAAGAGTGAGCAGAGGACAGCAAAGTCATATGGGAAATGAGGTGGGTGGGGATCAGGCCCCCTTAGAGGGCTGCAACCACCAGTGTGGGGCAGGGAATTGGCTGAGGGTTTAGCTTTGGAAGAAGTGGTGAGCCAGCCAAGCGTAGATTCCCAGCTGCCCAGGGAAAGAGGTGAGAGGCCAGATACGGCACTGTAATGGGACTGCCGGGGTGCGGCCCTCTCACTGAGCTGAGCTCAAGGATGGCATGGTCTGGTTCTGCATCAGCTTCTCAGAGCTTGGCACAGGGCCTGGCAAATGCTCCTGGCATGAACGAATGAGCAGGAGAGTTGGATGATCAGATCGCATCCCTAAGAGGCTTGAGCCCAGGGGCTGGAGGCGGAGGGCCACAGAAGAGAGGGAATATTTGTGAAGACTCTATCTTGAGCCAGGCTACGGTGGATATTATAATATCCATTTTCTAGGTGAGGAAACAGGCTCTGGGAGGTATGGTCACAAAGGCGGGGGCATAGGACCCGGGGCTCCCTGAAGCCTCTCCTCTCAAGGTTTGTTGGTCCTACACTGTTCCCCAAGTCAACTCCCACCGTTTGAGTCCCAGTACCCCAAAGGAGACCAAGGACTTCTGTACAAAGCCTTCAGCTGTTTCTTGGCCAGGCATCTCCCTTCCCCAAACCCACTGTATAATCAGTTTTTCTCAAGCTACTGACTTCTCTCTCTGAAGCTTGGCAGACCAAACTGCCCCTCTTCTGGCTTTTGGGAAGACACTGGGGAGGCAGGTGCTGGGCGGAGGTTGGACCAGCCCCTCTGAGTTAGGATCACCTTCCACCACTTGCTGAGGAGCGCACTTCTTAGTTCTTCCCTCTTTTCAGAGTGGTGACCCTTTCACTCATTATGGGGTGGGTGGGGGGTGAGGGGCAAGTTTTGCACTGGCTGTGGGGGATTGGGATTGGACACTGGTGACAACCCTTCTCTGGCCTCCTTTTCTGCGGCGGTTCAATGGGAGGCAGCCTTCCTTCCATCACCTTTCTCCATCCTCCCCCCTCCCCAGCTCCTGCCCTCACCTCCCCACCCACCGGTATGCCTGAGATCTCCTTCTCCCCATTCCCAGGGAGCTGGACAGGGCAATGGCCTTCTTGACAGCCCTGTAGCTTTCACTGCTCACATGCTAGCTGCCCCATTCCTTGCTGAAAGAATCCCACCTTAAAAATGCTATTCTGATTGGGTTATCCCCTATTCCCACCAGATCCTCGTTTGTGATGGTTCCAGTCAGCTGGAAACTGAAGAGTTCTCAGGATTGTTTTGGGGCCCACCACCAGGATGTCAGCCTTGGGCCCCTCAGTATCTCCCAGCAGAGTCCTCAAAGCTTTGAATAGCCTGACCTCCATTGCCAAAAGCCGTCTGGGCTGATTCTAAGACAGCCAGATACTGGTGGCCCTTCATTTTACTTTCAGTCCCATTTCTTTATCTTCAAGAACAGAGATGCTTGATGAGATGCTGAGAAACAACATCTCATGTATTATTTCACTGCTCAAACATTTATATTTGTCCTCAGGTCTCAGCCTGAACACCAATCCTCCCCCGGCCTGCATCAGATCCCCTTTTAGACTATTATAGCATCTGCCACAATTCATAGTTTCATACATATCGGTGGGACTGTCTGCCCAAGGTCACGCCCTTTCCCACTAGCCTGGATGACTCCCTAATGGCAGGGATATCCACCTCGTGTGGCCCCCAGGCCTAGCCCCTACACAGATTCTGGTAAGTACCCCCTGACTGAATAACAGTGCCGGTTCCCTTGAGGGGTGGGAGGAACCCAATCACTATGAAGAGGAAGGGACGAAGTTCAGGAAGGCTTCCTGACAGAGGCATATCTGGGTTCACACGGTACACTGACTAAAGCAGAAAGCATATGCAGGCTGTCCTGCAGGGGCACTGCCACCTTCCCAGAGCTCAGTCACCTTCCTCAAGTGTATCCAGGAGCACCTGAAGATCCCAGGAAGGACTCCCAGTATTTAGAGCTAGGAACTGTTTGCTCCAAAGACCACATTTTACCTATAAGGAAACAGGTCCAGAGCAGGGTACAGACCAGTTCTGACAGAAGCCCAGCCCAAGGCCTCATGGGGTCTTGGGGTTAGCAGGTACCCCGTGAGCAACCGTCTCATACTGGGAGCCACAGGATCCAGAGGGATTGCAGAGCGTGATTTTCTAAGGCCCGGTGCCCCTGCTCTTTTCCAGAAGAGGTATCTACTTTTCATTTTCCTGAAAGGCGTTTCAGGAAGAGGAGGCAGGGTCAAGGTGGAAAGCCGCACCGCACTGCAGGGCAGACAGAATGCTGATTTGGCAGTCACCTTGGAGTGGGCTGGGGGCTCCCTGCTGGAAAGGGCCACACATCTTTCAGAAGGAGGCCTGTTTGTAACACTTAAGCAGGCTTGATCTACGACAGAAAGCTGCTTTCTGAGGGAGAGCAAAATAATAATCTTGGCTTCATTTATCATCCAGGTGCCTCCACAGGAGAGTGGGGCCACAAAAGCCTTTTTTGTTTGCTTGTTTTGTTTTTGGAATTTGCAATTGTCTATTTTCTTAAGTCTTCCCCACTAGGCTAGAATCATGCGCTCCTGGAGGGTCAGGCCTGGGTCTTGCCCCTGAAATCCCCAGCAAGCCTCGTACAGGGGCTCAATGTTTGCTGAATAAACTCTCCTTTCCACGGGTAGGGCTTTTCAGCTTGTCAAGACTTTGCTGAACCACGAAATATATCTAGAAACCCAGAAAAGAAGAATTCAGAGGTAAAAGCACAAAAGGATCAGGCAGAAAATACTCAGCAGATATAATCAATACAAGTTCAGTTCTTTGAAAATACCTCTAAAATGGATAACTCTTTGGCAAGTTTTGGTCAAAGAAAGAGAAAGCATGGACAAGCAACAATGCTAGGAATGAGAAAAGGGACAAACTGACAATGGGGAGATTTAAAAGGGGCAGGAGAAAAAACACAAAACAAAAAGCAGCAGTAAGTTAAAAATCTAGATAAGACATGTGACCTTCTATGAAATCACCAAAGCCCTTCTGCAACTGTTATGTCCAGAAACCCTTATAACAGCACTGTGCTTTGGACAGCAGTGTTCCAGTTAGGTTTTCTGGAAGGAAAAGAGAGTGAGAGGTGGACACCCAGCCCAGGTCCCTGACAAGCTACCTGCTTTGTCTCAAAGGTCACAGCCACAGGAGCACGTGCCCGTCAATGACAGGGACCCGCCACACTCTCGCACTTCCAGCCATCACCTTAAGCCCCCTGGTTGGAGGCCAGTCTTATTTATTTTTCCACTTGAAATGCCATAAGGGGTTTCACTTTATTTTTACTTCAAAAGCAGCACCATAAAAATCCTTGATGATTAGAGCTCCAGCTGTCCTAAGTTGTTTGTCAAGGGATCGGTTACTCAACTCTCCTATGGAGGGAAACAGTTTCAGGCGAGAGGCCATGGGAGCTGAGAAACACAAATGTCTCATCTCTAAAAACTTTCAGACTCCCTCCTGTTCACCGCCTGGCCTGCCCCCTCCTCCCCTCCCCCAACCCCACCATCTGCTCTCCAGAGAGCAGATCAAATTTTCAGGCTAAGGTACTCTGGCGCCAAGGACTCAGCCCCTCCATGCTACCCCCTGCCCCCCACCAACTCAGAAATCCAACACCACAACCCAAATGGACTGCAGCCACATAAAACCACAAAGTAAAGTTTATAAAGCTTTATTAAACATTTCAAACAGCTGTGCAACGAACACACCGAAAATAAAAGCTCCAGAATAGCAGTCCAAATGTTCCACAAGTGTGGCCTCACGGTCCCATTCCCTAGATGGACTGCCTCCAGTTCTGTCCTCTGCCTGGCCCACCGCCCTTCCCACTCAGGCAAGAGAAAGATGGATGACTGAGACTGGACGGACAACCATGCTGGTCCCCAGTGGGCAGGGGCCAGGAGAAAGTCTCATTTGCCAACACTTGTTACTGAAGCGCAGAAAAAGCAAAAAGCAAGTGACAGTCACAAAGTCTTCCTGTGTATTCTTCATAATGTACAGTCTATATGCGCAGGACTGAAGGAACTCCTGGCACAAGGACGATGGCCACCGCTCCCCTCTGTCTTGTCTGAACCACCACGGAGTCCAGTGTGCTGGTCACCCTGCAATCCCCATGCTAAATAAAAACTGTAGCAGCACCTACTATAGCTAGCTATTGCTAAACCTCAAAATCAGAACATGTTCGATAAAGCTTCTTTAAAAGGAATATACACATATATTTGTATACACATATATTTGTATACACACACACACACACACACACACACACTCACGGCACACCAAAAATATCCAAACACCTATCAAGGGGATCATGGCTGTTATGAAACACACGAGTACTCTTCCATTCACTCTGGGGACTGCTACATCTACATGAACACACCACACCTCAATCCTGCAGAGCATGCACGGGAGACACAGTGAGGCCCCCCTCCTGGGGACAATTGAGAAAGGCAGGAGGAAGGGCAAAGAAAGTGAGGCTGGGCTGGTAAGCATGAGCCCAGACACTCAGGTGAAAGAGCAACAGATATCTGTTACTCCTTTCTTAAAAATGAAGTGGAAAAAATACTGCAGATTTGTGGACAACAAACAGTCAAGACACGTTTCTGTCTGGGCTGCTGACCAGGGAAAGAAGGATGAAAAAGCGAGGCTCTCGGGCGTCAGCAATCTCTTTAAATTCGAGATAAGTGCAAAAATGAGCCCTGTCTTGGACAGGTGCTCCCCCAAAAAGGAAAGGGGTAGGAGAGAACTAAAGGGAAACCAGGACAGGGACGGAGGGGATGGTAACATTCTGGGATGGGAAGAGACCCTGACAAGGAGGGGTCACAGAGGTGACAAGACTGGCATTTTATCTGCCCAGGTCATGCTGGGACGGTGGGCTAGGATGGGCGCAGACTCCTCGCAGGAATGAGGCGAGGGGAGTGACCATCCTGCCAGCCTGTGGGAGGGGCGGGGGGACCGAGATGGGGACAGAACACACACAATCACAAGACCACCCACAACTACAGGACTCTACAATAAAAGCACCGGTCAGTGCCATTATTCACATTATAAGGATAAAACATCACAGGCCAAGAAAGGCGCCGTCAGGAATGTGGCACCCGCGGGGCTGCGGGATTTGAAACTCCAATGCTTTATGACCTATGTCAATGCCTCCCCTCCCATCTTCTGCTTCCTTGGAAAGCTAACTGGGCAGGCCGTTAGGTGCCCACAACGCCGGGGTCGTGCGCCGATTCCGGAAGCGGGGAATCAGAGCAGTGGTACAGGAAACAGTTTCCCCAGCAGCTATAGCAGATGAGGAACAGGGCTGCCAGGAAAACCAAGGCACAGATTGTGCAAGGCTTCCGCTCCAGGAGGAAGCTGAGCAGGTAGAAGCCCATGAACATGGAGTGGCTGAACCACAGGGCGGGGTTGAGGGGCTTGGGGATGAGGAGGACGGGCAGCAGCCACTGGAGGCAATACATGATCTCTGCTGGGCAGGGCCTTCACCAAGGCCACCGGGCACCGCTGCAGGAACCGACCTAATGGGAGCCAGGGGGCGCAGGCAGCTGCCCTCCGCTTTCTTCAACCCTCACTCTCCAGGAGCTGAGCCGCTGTGCTCTCTGGCTGTCAGCCCGGGATCACCAAGGCAGCACGGATCCTGAAGAGAAAAGTCAACACAACAGACAAACAGACAAAAAACAGACAGACAGACAAAAAAAAAAAAAAAAAAAAAAACAGGAACAGAATGTATACTTATTTGGGAAAATGGATCATGGTTAACAATAGCAAATGTGAATGCCCTTTCCTCCCTGCCCACCCATGGAAGTCTACTCCTTTCCACATCACCATTTCAGGAAGCTCTTGGGGTATCTCCCCGGGGCTTATGAGGGAATTGAGCCAGAGGGCTCTTCGGGCAGGTCTGGCACAGTGGACTGGCTTTGCCTGGGCCCTGCCCAGCAGAGATCATGTATCGCCTCCTGGGGCTGCAGCCCGTCCTCAAGGGGCCCAGACCTCACAATACCGCCCTGTGGTTGCTCCCGGATGGCCACGGGCTCCGTGCTGTGCCCCCACAAAATAAGAACAGGGTTTGGTTCTGTATCTAGTATCTGTCACAGCAGGTGCTCAGGGGAGAGTTAACGCACCTCACTGCCAACTGGAGCTCGCAGGCAGTGGGTCCTTGCACGCTCTGCGGGGCGGCGGTGGCAGCACTCCCAAGTATTGTCTTTTAAGATGGCAGCCCAGCATCATTTTGCCAAAACCAGCCAACTTCTTCAAAGTCAATGTAGGAAAAAAAATCACCATGCCACTTCATCCAAACTGGCCTCACTTGGATCACTTACACTTTCCATCTGCTGCTGGCACTGTATAGAACCTGACCTCTGTGAGCTTTTAATCAAAATTCATTTCTATCCACATAGGGGCAAATGCCATTTGGCCCCCGTGCTAGGAAGCTTGCTGGAGAGGTGCTCTCCAGTGGCGGGCCACCAGTGCGCTGGGGCTGAGCTCGCAGACCGCGCTCCGGTCTTCCCCGCTGTGCCTGGAAATGGACCTGCGGCAGCCACAACCCTCTGGTGGCGGTAGCAAAACCCCATTCCAAGCTCCAGCTGCCCAGTGCAACGGGTACAAAGAACCTCGCTGGCTGCATTAAGACCTACCAGGGCCTGAGGGGAGGGGAGCAGGAGAGAGAGGTTGAAAAGACCTGTCCAGCAGAAATGATCCTGGAGCATTTTTCGACCACTTCTCGGAAAGCTCATCCCATCCTTTCCGCGCACACAAAGGCGCCAATCCCTCCCGCATTCCTCCCACAGGGTAGATACCCGGTGACTACCGCTTTTGCGCCTAGAGCTCAGTGCCCTGGCTCTGTTCCTTTCAATCGTCACCGTGGTAGTAACCGTAAGAAGCGGGATGCAAAGAATCAGAGAAAAGTTCCGTGCTCAGGGACTCTCGGGAAGCAGAGGACACGGGCTTACAGCACATCAAATACCAGAATAAGAGTACTGACCAGGGGCCTATGAAGCCAAGGCTCCGGGAAGGGACACTTTTTTTTTTTTTTTTTTTTGCTCTGCGGGGCAGATGATCCCTAAGTTGGGTTTTCCTGGTTTTCCACCCGTGCCCAAGGTGGGGGCCTGGTGTGCCACTGGACACTGGGCTTGAATTTGCAGGCCACAGCTCCGAGGAGTTCCGTGCCAAAAGGCGTGTACCCCCTACTCCAGCCCTTTGCTCTACTCAAGAGTTGCAGTTCCCCTCCATTTTACACTAAAATTCAAAAGCGGGCACAGCGGAATCTTCTGGAAAGGGGCTAAGATGGAACTCAGGAGGCGGGGGTCGGTGTGGAAAGAGCAGATTGATTATTTTTTCCTCTGCTGGCGAATAAGGAGCGCCCCCGGCCACCCCTCCTCAATGGACACCCCCAAACGCGCATGCGCACTTGGGTGGCGGGCGGATACTTAAGGCGCGGCCACCGCGGCTGCGGCAGTGCGCCCAACAGCGGACTCCGAGAGATCGGCGGACTTTGCCGAACCACGCTCGCTCTCAACCACTCAACCACCGCTCTTGGAACCATGGCGGCAGTGGCGGCAGCCTCAGCTGAGCTGCTCATCATCGGCTGGTACATTTTCCGCGTGCTGCTGCAGGTAAGTGTGCCCAGGGTCCGGGTGGGCGAGGGGTCCCAATGCGCGCCCCCTTAACCGGCAGGCCCACGTCGCAATTGCCGCCTCCCGGACCCTTCCTATCCTATTGCCGCGATCCCTGCTTGCCTGAGTGCCGCGGTCGGCACCGCGTGCCCCCGCGCGTTCCCTGCGCCCTCCTCCTCGCGCAGACCCTTCCCAGTGCGCCCGCGCCCGGCCGGGAACAAAGAGTTGGGGCGCGGCGGGCGCCAGCCGCTGACGATCGCCGAGGCTCTTAGCGACCAACGCGGTAAGAAAAACCCGCTACACCCCAGACTCTACCCCAGGAGGGAGGCGGGGCACTTCTGTTTTGCGAAGAGACTTCACGCTCGCATAGCAAAATTTTCTGCCTTAAAAAATTGCGCATTGCGGGGAAATTTCTTTAAAACAATATATATATAGCGCTTGCGAAGGTGGAACCAAAAATAAGTTAGAAAAAGACACTTCTCAGGAAAAAAAAAAAGCACTTCATAAAAACCCACAACGAATTAGAGAAAAGTAATTTGCGGGGAAAAAATGAATTAGAGAAAATGCGCATTGCAGGAAAAATAAATCAGGCAAAAGCACTTGGCAGAAAAAAATGCATTAGATAAAAGGCGCATTGCAGAAAAAATTAGACAAAGGAGCTAACAGAAAAAAAATGAATCGGATAAAAAGCGCTTTGAAGCAAACAATTAGAAAAGGTTCTTTGCAGGAAAAATGGGAGAAAAAAAGCGCTTCCAATTTTGACAATTCGCTTTGTTAAAAAAAAAAAAATCAAATAGAGGCAGAGTGCTTTGTAAAAATAAATCAGAAGAAAGCACTTTGCCCATGAGATCATTTACCCTAAAAGCACCCCTTGCAGGAAGAATTCCCTGCTAAAGGAATCCTTTGCCAAAGGAATCGCATATTTCCTTCAAGGTGTTCCTGGAATGCTGCATTTACTGGGTAGGATTCGCTTTTCGAAATCCTCCAGGGACACAGCCCATTGCGAGAAGTGAGGTATACCTAAGTTGTGGGTCCAATCAGCTTGCTGCCATGCAGCCTTCAGCACAGTTGGAAAAGCTCCAGCTGCCCTGACTCGTGGACAAGCTGCGCCCGCGCCTGCCTCTCTTAAGTCCGACCGGCAGGCGGGGCAGGGGGTGGGGTGGGGGCGGGCACGGCAGCGCTGCAGACTGGCTGCGGGTGCCTGCCTCTAAGGGCAGGTCCCGGGTCTCTCGCTGCAGGTGTTCAGGTACTCCCTGCAGAAGCTGGCGTACACGGTGTCGAGGACCGGGCGGCAGGTGCTGGGAGAGCGCCGGCAGCGAGCCCCCAACTGAGGCCCCAGCCCCCAGCCCTGGGCGGCCTTGTCACCAGGTGCTCCTGTGCTTCTCGGCCAGCATGGGAGCCAGTGCCGCGCAGGAATGGGGGGTCCCCTGTGCTCTCTCGCCAGAGGAGCATTTGCCAAGGTCAGTGAGGGGCCGGCAGGCCCCCGGAGAAGCAGCACCGACAATGACGACAATACCAGATCCCTTCCAAACCCCTTTGCACCCCTCCGACTGTTGGGCGGGGTAGAGGGAGGAGGGGGGGTGGGGGGAGCATACCCCCGAGATCTGGGCACAGGCAATGCATTCTGATCTGGAACAAGTCGGGACAGTGCCATCCCAGCCCCGCAGCCACGGCCATGCCAACAGGCCCCACCACAGAGATCCAGACAACCGCACCAGCCAGCAGAATGGACATTCCAGCATCACCAGCCGAAGCCCTGAACCCCGATGCAGCAGATAAGGCGCCAGCTGCGTGCCTCTGTGGCGGGACTTGAGGGCGAGAGTGAGGGAGGAGGGGTAAGAAACAGAGTGGGGCCCGCTCACTGTCCCTCGCCAACACGTGCATTCCAGCCTTGCTGCCTTTGCTCCCTCAATTCCCTTCCCCCCACCACTGCCTCCTGAGTCCACCCAAAGAAATGTGTCACTCAATTTGGACCTATTCAACCAGTAAATGATCCCATCTTCACTAAAACACCTTCTCCAAGCCCCCAGCCCCTCACTGATCTTGCTTTCCCTGGTCTCACGCAGTTGTGGTCAATATTGTGGTAATCGCTAATTGTACTGATTGTATAAGTGTGCATTAGTTGTGTCTCCCCAGCTAGATTGTAAGCTCCTGGAGGACAGGGACCACCTCTACAAAAAAATAAAAAACCAGTACCTCCCCCATCTCGCACCGTGTCCCAGGACCCTGCGGGGTGGTGGAGGTGCACCAAAAAGCTGTCTCTTGTGACTTCTTTTGCGGCTTCAACACATACTCCTTAAGACTGGGCTGGTGCACCATTGTTGGGGTGGGGGAACAAAGGGGAAATAAACTGGGACGCTCACACACCCAGTTCCATCTTCACTTAGCACTATTCTGAGAGATAAAGGAACACTTCCCCACCCCAAAAAGAAACGTCTACATCTTTTGTGGTCTCAGAATAAAGGACCACTTACCCTCCCCAGAGGGGTGGATGCCTTCACTTGTCCTGGAATAAGGGACCTTGGCAGGAAAGATGAGAGGAGGCAAGAAAGGTGGGAATAACCCTCAAGACGGGGTACTAGAGACCAAGGAAATGATTCAGGACTTCAGAACACAAAGCTTTAGCTCCATCTAGGAACCCCAAGGAAATGAGCACTGGGCAGGGTGGGCACTGGCTGATAATGAGTATCGGATAAGAGGTGTGGTGTGGTGCCTCCTCTGCCCAGCTTATCCCTCCAGGCCCTATAACCCCTACCAGGACCACTACAAGGGCATTTTGCCCTGCCTTACTACTCTCCAGGTCTCCTCCCCGACACCTGGGAACCTCTCTCTAGCTCTCCCCATTAGTGGGTTCTCCACTTCTGGCATTAGCCTCAATATTCTTAGGGGTGCTTACCAGTCCCTGGCCCTGGGCTCTCTCCTGCCATGTCAGGGTAGGTGGGCGGGTGGGCTGGCTGTTCAGCTCCTGACTTCTTTCTCCCCTCTTTCACTCTTGAGTCAGGACTCCTTTCACATGGTTAGCTGACTGCCTCACCAAATGGCCCTGCCGCCTGTTCAGCCTCGTCTCTGGTGTAATGTGTCCCTGTCACTACACACCTGTTCCTAGGTCAACACCAAGGGAGGATTTGGAGGGCCATAAATCTCTCTGCCACTTCCTCAAATCCCTTAGTCACAGTTGCTGCAAACACTTCTGGAGCACAAAGCACCTTGCCCCCTGAGCCTGATATTTCCCCTCCTCTAAGCAACCCCTGAAGTTTCTAAACCCCACTGCCGGCACCTCCAGAGGTACCTATATCTTTAGCACGGCATCAGAGAATTATGGGGGGAGAGGGTACAGACCTCAGTTCTGGTACTGGGCTTTGTCATCAATCAGCCCAGGGAAACTGGCTAGGTCATCTCCTACCCCCCACCTTCAGTTTCCCTCTATAAAGCGCTGCTAAGATCCCAGTGAACTCCAGGATACTAGAAACATTCTGCCATCAAAGTGGCCATCAGGACCCATGGGAACTGGGGTGAGGACGTGTAATCAGAGACTCCCATCTTCCTTAGGCTGGGTGGCTCCAGCTTCTACTTTAGCCTGAAGGTGAGGTGGGTCTCCTCTTGCCCCAGGGTGACTCATCAGCAGGCAATGCCCACACCTCCCTTCTGAAGCCATTTCTTGGCAGGCCTCAAGACTGGGAGTTGCTGTGGTTTTCCACACTAAGCCCACAGAACCGTGAACGTTTCAACATGTGTTCTCAATGAAGACTGCCTCACCTCAGAGCCTTCAAGGGGTATGCCCACAGCCCCACTGTCCCACATGCTCTAACCTCAGCCCAGTTATAAGGTAGCTGAGTTCAGATAGACAGGTATGGAAGGGTCTGGCTGTTCTGGACAGAGCATGCTCCCCTTAGCCTCCTGTACCCCCTTTAAAAGGCAGGAGGCTGCTGGCAGCCCCAGGGCTTTCCAGATAATCTTGGCAAAGCCCATCTGCGGGGCTTCTCCATCCATCCATCAAAGTGGCATGGTGAGATGACAGACTTCCAGGCAAGGGCTGTCGTGGTGGCCTGCATCCACATGGGTGGGTTTGAGTGTGCAGTGTCCACTCCCCCACTTTCATCCCTCATCCCCAAACCCTCATGTTCTGGCAGCAAACAACCCACTGGAGAAGGCAGAAGGAATGCGTCCACTTTCTATTCCTGTGTGGTGCCTAGAAGTCTGGTCCAAACACACCTTGTTTATAAAAATTTTTCCAGAAGCAATGCCATTAAAACATTTTATTCTGATAGAGAGCAATGGCAGAAGTTAAAAATGACTAGAATTTTATTGCAGGCCCTTAGTCCACAGGCCTCCCTTTTTCCTAAACTGTCTCTACCACCCCCAAAAGGCTTTGCCCCTGTAAAACCAAGGATATAGCAGATGAGTTGTGAGGGGATTGGAATGGCTTTGGAAAGGCAAGACTTTTGGCACTAATGCTCCAAGAAGGAGGTCAGTGTCTCAGCCTAACCAGTTAAGCTCCAAGGGGGGGTGGGGGGGGTAGGTACCATGACTTTCAGAGGTGTGGGGTGCCATGTGACACTGCTATCTCTATCTGTGGAGTATTTGGATTGTGACTGAAGGAAGAGGTGGGGGGACAAGCTTCTTAAGCTTCAGCTGCAGGACAGCAACAGCTTATTACACCTGCATTGGATGAGGGAGCAGGTTTGCTGTGAGCCATTTGCTACATATCTATTTTCAAACTTTATCTACTCAGGAGCCAGCACCCTAAAGTGAGATTCTGAATTTGCAGTTAGTTTTACCCCCAGAGATTTAAAAGTGCACAAACCGCACACAACACACAAAACATTAGTCTAACAACAGTCTCGTTTTCCCTGGTGATCTCTGACTTCCTCTATATGCCCCAGAGACATGTCACCATCTTCTCTGGGAATGATCCTGTTCACCCTCCCCTCCACCCCTTCTCCCTCCCAACAGGGCCCATACCCCAGCAGGATCCAGATTCCTGAGCATTCCCAGAACAGGAAGTCAAAAAGGCAGGCAACACATGGTCCTTGGTATAGCACACAGTGACAGGCTTGAAATGGAATGCATATGTTTCAAAGATAAGAGAACAACAAAAAAAGACAGCCAAACCCAGACTTCCAGATTCCTCTTTGAAACAACATATTACAGATAAAAGGTTAAACTGTTTTTGGCAGCAATTCTAACAAGACCAATTACAGATCCGGAATTGATCTGGTCACAGGAAACTGACCAGGGCTCTGAATCTTTTAACAGATTTGCTTGAGGTTAGTCTCTGATTTAAAACAAACAAATAAACAAGATCTAACACTTGGCATTAGCACTTAAGCTGGAACTTTTTTTTTTTGTCCTGGCTTTGGTGTTGCTGTCCAGAAGGCTGAGGGGATGGTTGGACCATGTCAGGCAGGGCAAACAGAAGCTGTTCCCAACACACCAGCTCCCTGAAAGGGATAAAACACGATCCGAACCTATAAACAGAAAGATCATTTCCACCCTAGGACAGACCCCAGTCTGTCCCAACACTTAGCGTTGAAAAGGGACACGGAGGCCTGGAAGGAATATACAGAAGGTTTGGAAGGGGTAAGGATAAAGAACTGTTCCCCATCCCCCATTCTTCTTTCCTAGGCCATTGGTGTGCCAGGCATTCCGTTCCTTCAGCTGGCCTTGAAGGCCACTCCCCATATATACTGGAGGAAAGGAAACGGGTGTCCAGACTTGATGTAAAGTTATGAGAGAGTAAGAAACACTCGCGACTCAAAGCAGAGCGTCAACCTATTACCCCATCACCTTAGACACCAAAGCGGGTGCCTGGGGCGGGAGACCCCCTTTCGCCCCTCTCACCCACGCCCCTTCTGATTTTAAAAATGCGACTGAAGTAGCGGGGACAGAGTAATAGGACTCTCAGAAGCTGGGCCCCCTGCCATGGGCCCCTGGGCCGAAGAGGTGGTACTCGCGCCCCTCAGCCCCGCGCTCCCCGACTCAGCCTGTCCCGGCCCGGGAACAGACAGGCGAGCACTGACCTTGGAGGCCAGAACGAGACCCAGGGGTCCGGTGACTCGCCCTCGGGCCGCGGAAGGGCCCCCAAGGCCCAGGCTGGGGCCACACAGGGCAATCACGTGACACCGGACAGGGGTGGCCCCCTGGGTGCGCGGAAGGAAAACCCCAGAAAGGGACCGGGCGACGCCTTAAGGTGACCCCGAAGGGACAACATGGCGGCGCCGCCACACTGAGGGCCTCTCATCCCGTCCCCAGGGGGCCGACGCCACGGTACCTGCGAGCCCTGCCATGGCGCCGCCGCCACTGTCGCCTTCGCTGCCGCAGCCTGCCTCCACCTCAGCTCGCCACCGACGCCGCAGGAAGCCGGGGAGACGCCCCCTTCGTCTTCTAGGGGAGCAGACCGAGGACCCCTCCTGGCATTGGGCTGCCTCCAGAAGACGCCTGATCATAAGCCCCAAATTAGGGTCGTCTTTGCCAGATATCCCCTCAATGTTCGCCTCAGATGCGCCCTTGAAAATTTTCTATGTATCTGTGAGGAACTGAGGGGGCTCTCAAGTCTTCAAGCCCGAAGAATTTTTAGTCAGGCGCATATCGGGTAGTCCCGAATCACGGCCTCATGGTCCCCTCATGCATATGCAGCAGATTGTGATCCTTACTCATTGAGCGCCGAGGGGGCGTACCTTAGTCTTCGTAGGTGAGCTCTTGATTCCGGTTCCCTGCGTGGATCACCTGTGTCATCCGTGGCAAACCTCGTGGCTCAAAGTCCACCCTCTCCCTGGCCCTTTCACAAAGGGGCCAAAGTTCAGGAGCGGAAAAATCGGGTTCAGAATTTAGGACCTGACTCCTCCCCTTTCCCTGTACCTTGGGCAACTTGCCCACCCCGACTCTCAGCTTCCCTAGGTCTGATGAAATGCTTACTTCATAGAGTTGTTATGGGGATTGAATGAGTCAGGAATCGTTTATTAGCCCATTAAGCGCATTCTTTGAGCGCTTACTATCTGTAAGTGCAGCGCTAAAGGCGGGAGGGTGGAGTGGAGGGTGGCAAACCTCTGCCAGTCTAGTGGGGGGAAAGCGAAGGGGCGGAGGAACGAGAGTCAGCAAATAATGACTGTTAATATTAATCAAATCAATATATAATTATGCAGCATGGGAAGTGTAGTGGGAGAACATAAGGAGGGTTATGAAAAATGAATGGGGTCCTAACATGGGGTAAGGGGTGAGGGTGGATACTCCTTGAGAAGCTGACATTTAGATTGAGAAACTAAGGACAATTAGGAGTTGTGCAGGGCAAGAGTGAGTGGGGAAATGTTATAGCAGAAAGAACCACTTGTCCCAGATGAGGTGGGAAGGAGCAGGGTGGGGGTGAGCAAGGAGTAGTGCAGGTAGCGCTACCAAATGAATTTGGATTTTATCTTGAGAGTAATAAGCCATTTTCATCAGAGGAATGGTAACAAATTTGGATTTCTGAAAGGCTACCCTGGTTGCATGGCTTGGAGGACACTTGGGAACAGGTGTGGGGGGACCAGTTAGAAGGTTACTGCAGCTTTCTAGCTACAAAGTGATGATGACTCGGGGTGGTGGTTTGGGGAGGTGGAGAAATAAAGGATGTAAGAGTGGATGTGGATGTGTGCTAAGGTAATGGCAAGAACATCTAGGTTTTTGTCTTGAGCCCTTCACTAAAGTGGTAAAGCTTGAAGAAGGATCAAATTGAGGGGGAAGATACAGAGTTTGGCTTTGAGAAGGCAAGTTTGAAATGCCTGGGCAAAGTCTAGGTGGAGAGGGTCAATAGGCATTTTTATATGAGACAAGCTCAGAAGAGAGGTCTGGGCCGGAGATTCGTATCTGGGTAGCATCGGCACACAGTGATGGATGAAATCATGGTGCTGGATGAGATCCCAAGGGAGGGAAGGTAGATTTAAAAGAAACGTAGACAGAGGAGGAGCTAAGAAAGGAGGCTGAGAAGCAGGGAACAGAGGGATAGGAGGAAGACCAGGTGAGCATGGGATCCCAGAGAGAAGGTTTCAAGGAGAAAGTGCTTAGTGGGGCTGACTGCTGTAGAGGACAGAAATGGCACCACTGGGTTTGGTTACAAGGGGGGGCTTATGGACTGTACCCTTTGTGTTGTAAGTCCACAAAACCCACAAAAAACCCCAAATCAATTAGCTTAAAAAATAAGTAGGCTGCCACCCAATGGCAGATTAATCGAGTGGCTTGACAGTGTCATCAGGGACATTCTATCTCCCAGGTTTATTTCATCTCTGCTCTGCTGTCCTTATGATGGTTTCATGCTCATGGTCATAAGATGGCCACCCCAGTTCCTAGAGTCACGGTCATGTCAAGATGGCCATTCCTCCCCCAGCTAAGAAACAAGCTGGATGTGGCCTCTCTCCGTCTTGCTGCTTGTGGGCTGAGGGGTCAATGCATCCATGCCAGACACACCCGATATCTAACACTGGAAGAAAAGAGGAGTCTCAGAGTGGAGGCAAGGACATGAAGCAACTGAAATTCTTGCATATAGCTGGTGAGAGTGGGAATTGGTACAGCCATTTCTGAAAACCTGCAGTTTCTTCTAAACTGAACAAACACCTAAGCTGTGACCTAGAATTTCCACTGCTAGGTATCCATTCCAAGAGAAATGAGTGCCTATGTCTACAAAAATACTCATGCAAGAATTTTCATAGCAGATTTATTTATAGCTTAAACTGCAAATAGCTCAATGTCCATTAACAAGAACTGATAGGGGCGCCTGGGTGGCTCAGTCAGTTAAGCGTCTGCCTTCGGCTCAGGTCATGATCCAGGGTCCTGGGATCGAGCCCCGCATTGAGCTCCTTGCTCAGTGGGAGTCTGCTTCTCCCTCTCCTTTTGTGCTCTCTCAAGTAAATAAATTTTTAAAAACCCAGAGAACTGATAAATTATGGCACATTCATCCGACAGAATACTATGTTATAGATCTAAAAGTATAATATACTGACATGTGATATATGGATTAATGTCACGTACAGTATGTGGACTAAAAGAATCCAGAAAAAAATTAGTATATTATATGATTCCATTCATATATAAAGTTCAAGGGCAGGCAACACTGATCTGTGGTGATAGAAATCAGAATAGTAGTTACCTGGGTTGGTGGGAGGGGACTAGAGATGGGAAAGGAGCAAGAGGGACTTTTTTGGGATGCTGGAAAAGGTCTATATCTTAATTTGCTTGGTGATTACACTGGCACAAATTCATCGAGCTATACCTTAAGATTAGGGGACTTTACCTTATGTATGTTATACCCCAAGAAAAATAAGATATAATAGAGGAAGGTGTCCTGACAGTCCATGGTATGTGATTTGTGCTGCTGAGCAAGAATCAGAAGGTACTTTTTAGAGAGATTCTGCCTTTCAGTAACCTTCATGCCAGGTCTGGGCATTGATAAAGACCTCTGCGGCCGACCCTCTTCCCCTTGGGGCCCCAGAAAACTGGAGAAGGTGAGGCAGGGCTTCTCACTCACATGGGGCTGGCTCCTGCCCAGCTGGCTTGCTTCCTCTGTACCCACAGGACAGCTCTACCCTCCAAACTCAGTTCCAGATGGTAGAAATGACACCAAAATTGGGCTCTGACTTGAGGGACCTGGAAGGTCTTTCTGCCCTAAAATTTTGCTCAACAGACCTCAACTTCCTGCCAACGCCTCTCCAACTTGCCCTGCTCCACTAGACACCTGAACTCACCCATGACTCCTGCTCTCTCCTGCTTCACACTCCCCAAGCCTTGTCCATCCTTTTTGAATCCTTCTATCAGGACTTTTCTGTCTCTACCTCCAAAGCCTTGGTCCAGACCACCATCCACTCACCCCTGGAGCCTGAACCAGCCTCTCACTAGTCTCCCTGCCCCACATCTCACTCAAAGCCATCATCCTCCACACAGAAGCCAGGATGATCTTCTGAAATGACCCTGGTGGCTCAGTCGTTAGGCGTCTGCCTTTGGCTCAGGTCATGATCCCAGGGTCCTGGGATCAAGCCCCGTGTCGAGCTCTCTGATCAACAGGAAGCCTGCTTCTTCCTCTCCAACTCCCCCTGCTTGTATTCCAGCTCTTGCTCTCTCTCTCTCTGTCAAAGAAATAAGTAAAATCTTAAAATAAAATAAAATGACCCTGTCATTCTTCCTCTTTGAGAGGGTGTCCCCTCTCCTCTGTTTTCACCTGTCAAGTGCCCGAGATCAAATGCTGCCTCCCCCATGAAGGCTACATTCATCTGGCAAACACTTATTGAGTACCTAACATGTGCTAGGCACTATGCTAGGAATGGAGGTCGGAGGAGGAAGTAGACAAATGCCATCTGTAGAAAGTCTTGGGAGATGGTCAGTAAAGCAGAGCCAGTGTGTGCATACTTCCTGTCTTTTAACTCTCACTAGACTGTGAGCTCCTTGAGGGCAGGGCTAATTGGGGGGAATCATTTCTTAGCTTCAGAGCCTAGTACAGGGCCGGACAGGGAGGAGGAGGCAGGCACTGTGGAATGAATGAGTGAGTGGACCAGGTGGGATCCAGGTCCATGGAAATCTGTTGGCACTGGATAGCAAACTTGGGGTTAAATGATAAAGAATCAGCAAAAGGTTATGTTTTATAGAGCAATGTTTTATGAAACCACAGTACCTACTTTCCTATGTCATCACTCCATTTAACAATTAGTTTTTCCGAAAATCAACATTATTTCTTTATGAAGACTTAGATTCCAGAAATGTAACCTGCAATGGAACAACAGTGATTTGTTTTTGTTTTTGTTTTTTTTTAAGATTTATTTAGGTGGCGCCTGGGTGGCTCAGTCGTTAAGCGTCTTCCTTCTGCTCAGGTCATGATCCCAGAGTCCTGGGATCGAGCCCCGCATCGGGCTCCCTGCTCTGTGGGAAGCCTGCTTCTCCCTCTCCCACTCCCCCTGCTTGTGTTCTCTCTCTCGCTATGTATCTCTCTCTGTCAAATAAATAAAATCTTTAAAAAAAAAAAGATTTTATTTATTTATATGACAGAGAGACACAGCGAGAGGGGGAACACAAGCAGGGGAGAGTAGGAGAGGGAGAAGCAGGCTTCCCGCAGA
>NC_138378.1:19305256-19322221 GCF_054177405.1 Leptonychotes weddellii | reverse complement strand
AAAAAAAAAGATTTTATTTATTTATATGACAGAGAGACACAGCGAGAGGGGGAACACAAGCAGGGGAGAGTAGGAGAGGGAGAAGCAGGCTTCCCGCAGAGCAGGGGGCCCGATGCGGGGCTCGATCCCAGGACGCTGGGATCATGACCTGAGCTGAAGGCAGACGCTTAATGACTGAGCCACCCAGGAGCCCCCAACAGTGATTTGTTAAATCATCAAAGAAGCTATGTGGTATCAAAAGATTGAAAATGTAATAAGACACATTATCACCAAGATGACCAAAGAAGTAAGCTCTGGGGTGGCACAGACTGCAGCCAGACTGCCAGGTTTTTTTTTTTGTTTTTTTTTTTTAAAGATTTTATTTATTTATTTGAGAGAGAGAGTACTCATGAGAGGAGAGGGGGGAGGGTCAGAGGGAGAAGCAGACTCCCCGTGGAGCAGGGAGCCCGACGCGGGCAGACTGCCAGGTTTTTAATCCCACTGCGTTTTCTAGCTGTGTGTCCTTGAGCAACTTACTTACCCTCCCTGTGCCTCAGTTTTCCCACCCATAAAATGAGGAAAACATTAGAATCTACCCCTTATGGTTGTTTCTGCCAATTCAGTGAGTTCTTGTAAAATGCTTACAATGCTGCCTGTCAAATAATTAACACTCATGGTTACCTATTAGTTCAAGTGGTTAATACCGGCTGGGGTCAGGATGAACTGTGGGAACCTTGGTGGGAAGTTTGCCATCCTTAAGGGGGCAGGACCAGTGGATTCAAATCCTGGACCTGCTTTCATGACCTTAAGCGGTCCCTGCTGCTTTTGTCCCAGTTTCTCCAACTCTAAGGTCTTTTTGTTCCAGACTTAGGGCTTCTACACTTGGGAAACTAGTGCTGTTATTTTAGCCAGGTCTGTGGCGACATCTAGTGGTAATTTGGGGGAAACGCCCAATGTTCTTGCTTTCAACCCATTAACGATAGGAACAATAACGGTGTATTAACCTCTTCCTATGTGCCAGAAACTGAGTGTTACATGAACTTAATCTTCAGTGTAATTCTATAAAGAACAGCTTGTATTATATTTATTTTAAAGATGAGGAGAAGAAGATTCAGGGAGATGAAATCAATTGCCTAAGGCTACACAGTTATGGGTGACAGAGCTAGATTTGATTCCAGGCCACAGGGACCTGGAGGCTGCATTTTTAAACCCTCTGTGTCAGGCCCGTGGATGAATCCTGGGAAAATATGAAAAATTCATATTCCTGCCTCTATAGAATATAACTATAATCCATAAATATTTTAGGGGGAATAAATGAGGCTTAAGCGCTGGTGCTTGGATAAGCTATAAAATGTCTCCCTAGTATCCCTTGGAGAATTCAGAACCTAAAGAGCTTTTCCTTCTCAAGAGACCAAGTTCATCCCAGAAGATTATGGGATCCTGCCTTGCACTAGCTATGAAGCCTAGATTACAGAATCCCACCTGCCATTCATTCATTCATTCATTCATTTATTCCTCCCTATAGCAAACACTTATTGAGTACCTAGTAGGAGCCAAGCTTCACTCTAGGCTCTAGGGATACAGCAGTGAGCAAGAAAGAGAGTCCCTGATTTCGATGAACTCACAGTCCAATGACAAAGGAGCCAGACATAGAACACAGGTTATAAGCATGTCACTGTAGGATGGAGGAGAATCATAAACAAGGGGCTACGTTAGTCTGGGGGTGCCCCAGGAGGTCTTCCTGAAGGTGAGAACATTTAACTTGAACCCTGAGGGTGAAGACGGAGTTTTCTGGATCATGAATATGGGTGACAATGTTAGAGGTAAAGGGAATAGAATTTGAGACAGCCCAGAGGTGAGAGGTCAGGACTGTTCCACAGACTAGAAGCAGGTAAGTGTGGCTGGATCTCTGAGGGTGAGAGGGGAGTGACCTGGGTCATGGTCATGTCACACAGGGTCTTAAAGGCCAAGGAGAGGAGTTCAAATTATCCTAAAACAATGGAGAGCCCCTGGGGGCTTCAAGCAGAAGATTTGCATCTTTAAAAGATCACTCACTCTAGGTGCTAAAGTAAATGGACTGGAGAGCTAGAGGGGAGGTGGGGAGACAATGGGGGGTGGGGAGCAAGGTAAGGGTCTGGGTGGTAGTGGCTTGGCCCAGGGTAGGGACAGTGGTGATACAGGGAGGAGGGCTAATTTGTGATGTATTTTGGAGACAGGGCTGTGAGCACTTGATGATTACTTAAATGTGAAGGGGTTAGAAAAAGAATTGAGGATGATTCCTGGGATTTTGGCTTTAAACACAGATGGATTTACTGAAATGGGTAAGACTGAGGGAAGAGAAGACTTGAGGAGACTATTTTGAGTTCAAATCTACCCCCAGAGGGTAGAGATTCTTTTTTCCTTCTTTTTGGCTCAGGGTAAGCCAGGAGATTACCCCTGACATGGGGATGGGAGGAATAATGGGTACCAGAGTGTTGCTGAGAGACTCTGCTGGGCTCTAGAACCCTGGCACTGTGTAGATTAGTGCCACTGCCTTGTTCTGAAGAATCAACAACAACAAAACAAAACCAAACCAAAAAAAAAGGAAGTAAGATTTCTGGGCAATCCTTAGTTGCACAAAAGGATACTCTTGACTTTTCTTTGGAGAAACCAGATGGGCCCACATATACTTTAGCACAGGAACTTCTTTCTGGCCAATGAGTCCATTGAGGTGGGAGTTTATTTAAGAGACTTGGGTTGATGCAGACTGTAACCCAAAACTCCTGCCTAAAGTACAAAGTGTATATTCCTTTGGTGGAAAGCAATAGAATTTCGGCTAATTTAAGTAAAAAGGAAATGTATCAGCAGGAATTTTGGGCTCAGAAAATTGAGAGGCACTTAAAGAAGGAAGCTTGGAAAGTGCAGGAAACCAAGAGACTCCCTTCCCCAGGGCCTTTGCACATGCTGTTCCTGCTGCTAGACCATCTCGCTTGCCTTTCTTCACCAGGCCCATTCAGACTCCCTCTTAAGGTCTTAGTTTTACTGTTGCTTTCTCAGGAGCTCTCCCTGATTTTCCAGATGAAGTCGAGTATCTGTGATAGATGCTGTCCCAATACCAAGTGCTTTTCCTTTGTAGCCCTTAATGTAATTGTGATTAAAGAATTATTCATTTGGTCAGCATCTGTCTTCCCAAGTAGACCTTGAGCTCCATGACAGCAGGGCCTAAGTCTGCCTTGGTCCCTGTTGTACTTCCAGAACCTAGGACAGGGGGTTATAGGCAGGATATACTGCAGGGACAAACCGATCCAAAACCTCAGTGGCTGATGAGCACAAAAGTTTATTTTTGTTCATGCTACATGTTGTTTTTCTCTGGGACCCAGTGGTGTGGAACAGCCTCAGTCTGGCAGGGGCTAGGTCTCACTCATTTGTGTATGAAGCCCCTAGCTGAGGACCAGACAAAAGGTTGGTGCAACTTGAACTTGATTGAGCAGAACGGTGCCGAGGTCCTGGCAGCAAATGGTGGTTGTCCTAGGACTCAGCTGAGGGGGAGCTCCACAGACTTTTCCTTTAGAATCTTGGTAATGCATCACACATGTCGCTTAAATCCTTCCAGTAGTAAAGCTGAGTTGTAGAGAGTTGAAACAATTTGCTTAAAGAAACAGCTAGGAAGCAGCATGGAGCACAGAAGAGTAGCCCTGGAACCAGACAGACCTGGGTTCACATCCTGCCTCCGTGGCAATAAAATATCAGCACAAACAATGACAGGAATGCATTATTTCTCAATGAATAAGGTAAGAATGCATGATGGGGAGTCTGCTTCTCCCTCTCCCTTGACCCCTCCCCTCCCCCATGCTCTCGCTCTCTTGCACATGCTCTCTCTCTCAAATAAACTCTTTTTTTTAAAAAAGGAAGTTGTGTGATCAGAAAGCAAGGCAAAGCATTTCTTCTCCCTATGCCTCAGTGTCCTCATGTGTAAAATGGGGCTGGTAAATCTGACCTCTTAGCGTGGCAGAAGATGCATGAAAAATATTTAGTATCAAGCCGGCACATAGTAAATGCTTGATAAATGCTGGCTTAAAAAGTTGGTGGAGGAAGGACAGCAGTAAGGTGGTGGCATGGGAGGTCCTCCGCGTGTACCCCCTTCAGCAACAATAACTTGCAGCTGTCCACAGATAAAAGCACCTTTGTAGAAACTTCGGGATCAAGGTAGGAGTCTGCAAAGCCCCAGTAATGGCAAATTGTAAAAATACTGCTTTATAATTACATATGAGCAGGATGGCTGTGAGAGAGAAATCCACAAGAATTCTGCCTGCAGGTCACTTCACAAGAGTCTTAAGTGGCCATTCCACCTTCAAGACACCAAAATTGGAAATTATCGATGTAGATAGTGAACTGGAATTCCCACCAGTGGACTCCTCAAAGGAAAGGTCTTGGACCTATATCAAAAGATTGGAGAGTGAATATACATTTATATGTTTTAAGTTAAAATAGAAACACTTAAGCTCTGCATGTGACATTTTAAGACCTTTTCTTTAATTAACAGACTAACCTCCAGCCCATATCACGTCTTTGCATGAATCAGAAAAAGTCACCCCTTCCGCTGGGTGGATTCGGCTCCACAGTGAGGGAGGCAAGGGCTGGATGTCAGTCTGTCCTCGGCTGAGTACTCCTGTGCAGTCCGCAACCTGCTTGGCGGACGAATCCCATAAACGAATCTCCAGTCCCAAAGACAAATAGTTAAAAGGGCTGTGTGGGTGGTTGCATCACCCACCAAGTCTGAGGGACACATCACACCCAACAGAAAGGTCCCTGTCGGAATGCCACCTCCCCCATCTTCCCTGAGCCCTACTCTAATTCCATGATCACCTTGACCTCCTCTTTCCATCTGTCACCTCCTATTAATGAGGCTGGAGACCGGGGCGGTGGCGGGGGGGGGGGGAACAAGGAGGAGGGTAGAGGGGATCTCAAGGATTATCAGGGCTGCAGTCTGGAAGAAGCTGATTTTTCAGGCAGGCAAATGGTTAATGACACCCCATGGCCCCCCACACCTTACTTTTACTCCACCTGTGGTTCTCAGAAGTGGGGGAAAGGGCATTCTAGGTGGTGCAGGGAAGGTCTGCACCATGAAGGGAGACAAGGACAGGGGCTGTGATGTCCTCCTTGTCTAATCATTTGAGTCTTCCCCCACACACCTAGCAGGAGCTGCCCTGCCCCCACAGCCCCTCCATGGGGGCTACAGACTAGTAGGGGCATGGATCCTGAGGCCAGGCCCAGGAGGTCAGAGTGGTTCCAAGGCCCGGAGTGCTGGGTGGCCCAGCCTTCAGCCACGGCTCAGAGCGGGAAGCCGGAGCCTCCATACCCCCTGACCCGGAATCGGCCCTCGGTGCACCAACCTAGCAGACCTCAGCTGCTTCGAGGACATCTCTAGGGTCCCTCAAGGCATTCTATGTGAACTTGGGCAAATCACTCTATCTCTTGGAGCCTCAGGTTCCCCGGTTTATGGGTACAATCATAGTAACTTCCCTTCTAGCATGGTCGTGACACCTCAGTGTGTTTGTGCAGACATAGCAATCAGCACAGTGCGTGACATAAGCAACAAGCCCCTGGGAAGCAGTAGCTATCCCATGACCTCTGGGATCCCACACAAGTGCCTGTTTCCTAGGAGGGAGACGGCCATTCCCACACAGTCTGTCAACCCGAAGACAAATGCTGAGAATCTTTTCTGTGGTCTCAATAGCCTGGTCATAAACTCAGTTGAAGAACTCACTGAAAGTATTTTTGCACACGATGAAAAGACACTTAAAAATTGAATTAAAAGGGGCGCCTGGGTGGCTCAGTCAGTTAAACGTCTGCCTTCGGCTCAGGTCATGATCCCAGAGTCCTGGGATCAAGCCCCACATTGGGCTCCCTGCTCGGCGGGCAGCCTGCTTCTCCCTCTCCCACTCCCCCTGCTTGTGTTCCCTCTCTTGCTGTCTCTCTCTCTCTGTCAAATAAATAAATAAAATATTTTTTAAAAATTGAATTAAAAGATCATTGTGAGTATTTTCCCAAGCTGGAAGGCAGCTGTGAGTGGATAAGAACCGTTTCCCCACCACCTCCCAGACATTGATAAATAACTTGACACACTCAGTGGAAGAATAGATTCTGGAGATTGTTTCAGATGGCTTCCAGAAACAAGTTTGTTGTACAAAAGTAATGACATCGTTTTGTTTTTTTTTTTAAGATTTTATTTATTTATTTGACAGAGAGAGACACAGCGAGAGAGGGAACACAAGCAGGGGGAGTGGGAGAGGGAGAAGCAGGCTTCCTGCTGAGCAGGAAGCCCAATGTGGGGCTCGATCCCAGGACCCTGGGACCATGACCTGAGCCAAAGGCAGACGCTTAACGACTGAGCCACCCAGGTGCCCCAGTAATGACATCATTTTGATAAGGAATTAATTTTCACTGTCCAACCTTACTGGAGAGGGGGTTCGTGTCACTCTTTTGAACTCCACAAATATGCCTAACTGATTTTTGATAAAGATGTAAAAGCAATTCAGTAAAGGAAAGATAACCTTTTCAATACACAGTTTGGAACCATTCTGCATCCATGGGCAAAGGAAGGAAGGAAGCGAGGAAAGAAGGAAGGAAGGTAGAAAAGAAAAAAGAACATCAACCAAAATCTCACATAACTCAAAATGGATCACAAACTTAAATATAAAATGTAAAAGTATAAAACTCTCAGCAAAAAAAAAAAGAAAGAAAGGAAAGGAAAGGAAAAAGAACTCTTCAAGGTCTGAAGCTAGGTAGAGTTCTTAGGTTTGATAGCAAAAGCACAGTTCATAAAAGGAAAAATTGACCTCATCAATTTTGACCTCATCATGAATTTTGCTCCATGAAAGACTATGTGCAAGGATAAAAAGACAAAGTATAGACTGAGGGAAAATACTTAAGAGACTAGTATCTAGGATATATAAAGAACTCTCAAAACTCAAAAATTAAAAAAATTCACTTAGAAACTAGACAAAAGGTAGGGCACCTGGGTGGGTCAGTCGGTTAAGCGTCTTCCTTCTGCTCAGGTCATGATCCCAGAATCCTGGGATCAAGCTCCCTGCTCAGCGGGGAGTCTGCTTCTCCCTTTCCTTCTGCCCTTCCCCCCAACTCGTGTTCTGCTCGCTCTGCTTTCTCTCTCTCTCAAATAAATAACTAAATAATCTTAAAAAAATAAGAAACTAGACAAAAGGCATGAACTGACATTTCAGTGAAAAGGATATACAAATGGCAAAGAAGTACATGGGAAGGGCGCCTGGGTGGCTCAGATGGTTAAGCGTCTGCTTTCAGCTCAGGTCATGATCCCAGGGTCCTGGGATCGAGTCCCGCATCGGGCTCTCTGCTCCTTGGGAGCCTGCTTCTCCCTCTGCCTCTCTCTCTCTGTCTCTCATGAATAAATAAATAAAATCTTTAAAAAAAAAAAAAAAGAAGTACATGGGAAGATGTTCAACATCATTAGCCATTAGGGAAATGCAAATTAAAGCCACAACGAAAAAACACTATACACCTATCTCAAAGCCTAAAATAAAAAAAAAATAGTGACAACACCAAATGCTGGTGAGGATGTGGAGAAACTGGATCACTCACATTGCTAATGGGAATGTATAATGGTACAATCACTCTGGTAAACATGTTTGGTAGGGTTTATTTTTTTTTAAGATTTTATTTTATTTTTTAATAAATTGCATGGGGCTTGAACTCATGACCCTGAGATCAAGAGTCACATGCTCTACTGATTGAGCCAGCCAGGCACCCCCATGTTTGGCAGTTAAAAAAACAAAACAAAGCAAAACACCAGACCTGTGCTATACCCAACAATTGCACTCTTGGGTATTTACCCTAGAGAAATGAAAATTTATGTTCACAGAAAAATCTATACATAACAGCTTTATTAGTAACAGCCCCGAACTGGAACTAATCCAGACATCCTTCAATGGGTTACTGTTAAACAAATGGAATTCCATACCATGGAATACTATTTGGCAATAAAAAAGAACTAACTGTGGATACATGCAACTCGGATGAATCTCTAGAGAATTTAGCCAAGTGAAAAAAGCCAATCCCTAAAGGTTACATATTATATAATTTTACTTATAAAAAATTTTTGAAATGACAAAACTATAGACATTGAGAAACAGATCATTGGTTGCCAGGAATTAAGGGTGAGGTGTGGTGATGGAGGGGTAAGAGTGGGTGTGTCTTTATTTTATTTTATTTTTATTTTAAAGATTTTATTTGTTTATTTGACAGAGAGAGAGACAGAGCACACAAGCAGGGGGAGTGGCAGGCAGAGGGAGAAGCAGGCTCCCCACTGAGCAAGGAGCCCGATGCGGGGCTCGATCCCAGGATGCTGGAATCATGACCTGAGCCAAAGGCAGACGCTTAACCAACTGACTGAGCCACCCAGGCGTCCCGTTGTGGGTATGTTTTTAAAAGAACAATGCAAGTGATTCTTGCAATGATGGAACTGTTCTGCATCTTGACTGTGGTGGTGGACACGGATACACTAACCTACATGTGTGATAAAATTGCAAAGCCCCCCACCCCAACACACACACATAAGAGTAATGCAAAACTAGGGAAATCTGAAAAGATCAATGGATTGTATCCATGTCAATATCCTGGTTGTGATATTTTACTATAGTTTACTATAGTTTTGGGAGAAAACTGGGTAACAGGACCGTGGGATCTCTCTGCATTCAACTGCATGTGAATCTATGATTGTCTCAACATAAAATAATTAAAAAGTAAATCAGGCGACATTATTTTATTTTCACAATTATTTATTACTGGGACATAAATGAACAAATCTTAATTATACACATTCAAATGATCACCAACCAAATCAAGACATGGAAAGTGTTCAGCACCCCGGAAAGCTTTCCCCTACCCTACTCCATCTATACCCATCTCCTCAAGGAGGTGACAACTATTCTGATTCTTGTCACCCATAGATTCCTTTTGCTTGTTGTAGAACTTTAATGATTCGAATCACATCAAATGTAATCCCTTTTGTGACATTTTTCGCTTGCAATGGTGTTTTTGAGATTCATGGATGTGACTAAATGTAGCAACAGTTCATACCTTTGTTGCTGAGCAGTATTTCACTGTATAGATACACCACTCTTTGTTTATCAAGTCAACTTGTCGATGGACTTTTGAATTCTTTCCAGTGTGGGGCTATTACGAAGAAAGCTGCTGTGAACATTTTTGCACAAGTCATTTCATGGACATTTGTTTCTATTTCTCTTGGGTAAATATCTGGAATGGGAGTGGCTGGATCCTGTGGTTTAACTTTATTAGAAACTGCCAACATGTTTTCCAAACTGGCATCATTTGACATTCCCACCTGCTAGGTAGGAGAACTCCTGTTGTTCCTCATCTTTCCTAAAATTTGGTATGGTCAACTTTTTATACTTTAACCATTCCGGTGGGTATGTAGTAGTAATTAATTTGAATAACAAAAAGTATTAGATAAATTAGAATGATAAATAGTACACAGACATACCAAAATAAATAAATAAATAAAGGTCCAGAAGTTTGACATCTTAAGGAGCCCAGCTCAAAGTAATTCCTGTGTGGTCAATCCCAATTTCCATCCAACCTGTTCCCAAATGGTCCCCCCCACTCTGCTCGCTACACCCCCAGGGCCCCAGCCCAGCGCCAATAACAGCCTCCTCCCTGCCCCCCCACCTCCAACCTTACCCCCGACCCTGACCCTCCCCTGCTCTGAGCCCTGGAGATCAAGCCCACATACCTGGAGCTGGCATCTGAGCCCCCCTCACCTGCCCCAGCCTCATTTTCCATTATTGAAGGTCTGTCTGGCACTTTGTGAGAAGCTTCCAAGAAGCAGGGCTACCCTCTCCTGGTCGCAGCATCTTGTCTCTCCCTGGAGACAGAAAGTAAATTAGAGGCTGCTGGGCGCTGGGTGTGGGTGGGGGAAGAGAGATAAGGAATGACTGAGGGGTACAAGGCTTCTTTCGGGGGATGATGAAAACGTTCTGGAATTAGAGACGATGTGATGGTGATGGTTGTGCAATTTTGCGAATGTATTAAAAACCACTGAATTGTACACTTGATGGGGGTGAACTTTATGGTGTGTGAGTTATCTCTCCATAAAGTGCTGATACAAACATTTAAGCAGGCCCTCCCTCTCAGGTGCGGACTCCACACTTGCACAACCCTGAGAGGGAGGACTTCTGTACGCTGGTCCTGGCCCCTGTGGAAGATGGAATGTAGCCTCTAACATTCTGACCCTCATTGAGCGAGGGGCACCCCTGGCCTTTAACTCTCCTGGCTTGTCCCCTGCATCCAGCCAAGCTTGGTGCCACGGACAGGTGACTCCCCCAGGCACAGAGACACAGTTAGCCCTCAGGGGGTATGGGTCTGATGGCCGGCAACGTCAACATCGGCCACACCCCGGTGTATCCGCCATGACCGACCCTGCAAACTCTCCCCACCGTCCTCCCCCTAACCACATTGCCCTGGCCACCCTGGCTCCGTTTTCTTCAAAGAACACCCCACTTTCCCACTTCAGGTCCATGGCTCAGAGTGTTTCCTCTGCTCCCAGTGTTGTCCCCAGCCTTTCTTCTGGCTGACTCCTTCCCATCCTTCAGGACTCAGTTCAAATGTCACCTCCTTACTTGAGGCCTTCTCTTCTTGCCCCATCCAAATGGGTTCCCCGTTGTTCTGTCTTGAAGCACCCAGATGCTTTCTTAGTAGCACTTACCACAATTTGGAAATTATATAGTCATTTGTTTGTTTATGTACATAGTGTCTGTCTTCCCCAGCAGGCTATAGGATTGAGGAGAGAGGGTTTGGGTCTGCCTTGCTCACGGCTGTAGGTGCCGCACCTTTCACTGTGCCTGGCATTTAGAAGATACTCAGCAAATGTTTGTCAGAGGCTTGATGAAGAAGACCCACCCCACGCTGTGCTCCTCTGAGCAAGCACTCCCAGCCAAGTAGGGAGGGAGGTGTCTGGGCAGGCATCTATGTCACCAGATGGTCCTTACTATTACAGGTAGGTGAGCAGAGGGGTGTGCAAAGCCAGAGAAAAGAGAAATTAATTCTGGGAGCTCAGAGAGGGGATAAAATCTAGACGGCAAATACCATTTGAGTTGGCTTTTGAAGGATGAATAGGAGCGTATCAGGAATATAAGGATATGGGAAGAAAATGTCAGGCAGAGGGAAGAGCATAGCTAAAAGTTTGGAAGCAGGTAAGCGCTGTGGGTTGGCATGCATTCGTGTGCGCATGCGCGCGTGTGTGTTTAGGGGGGTAGGATGTGAGTCTGGAGATGCAGGTGGAGCCCTGGCTATGTAAGGTTTCTTTTTTTGTTGTTGTTGTTGTTGTTGTTTTAAGATTTTATTTATTTATTTGAGAGAGAGAGAATGAGAGACAGAGAGCATGAGAGGGAGGAGGGTCAGAGGGAGAAGCAGACTCCCTGCCGAGCAGGGAGCCCGATGCGTGACTCGATCCCGGGACTCCAGGATCATGACCCGAGCCGAAGGCAGTCGCTTAACCAACTGAGCCACCCAGGCGCCCTCTGTGTAAGGTTTCTAACACCCAGGTAAGGAGGCTGGATTGGCTCTGACCAGTGGCATTTCCTTTAGTGTGACATCGGTGTCACTGGAGGGGCTGGGGGGCTGCCTGGCTGATCTGAAGTGGGACATGAAGCTCATGATTTCACAAGGATTTTGAAATAGTATATGATTTTAATAGTTTCCTTTGAAGATAAAAATAGGTAAATCAAGCTCAAAATCATGGGAAGTCAACTCAAAGAAAAATATTAAGTAAATAAGAAATACAGGTAGATCTGGGGCAGAAGTTTGGCAAATGCCACCGAAGATGGGGGCGGCCACAGCAAGGATGGAGCAAGGGAGGGGCCTGGCGAGGCCAGCACTTTGAAGGCTGCTCTGATGGGCCATCTGGATCGACTGGGGAATGGGAATTAGGGGCACAGGAGATCGGGGCCTAAAGAATCCACAGGCCTGGGGATCTGAGTGGATACGGGGGTAGAGGGGGTCAGGAGTGGGGAGAAGCCCCGGTTTGGAGCTTGCAGGGACCAGGCTGCTTCTAACAGGGGGTGCCAAAGCCGGCCATGGTGGAGAGGCTGCACCTCTCTCTCTAAGATGCAGATTCTTATTTACTGTAATGAAACAAAATTTGCAGAACTCTATATGGCAGAAAGGTTCCTTCCCCGAGTCCCCAGTCAGATACTATAGAAGAGATGGGGCCCTGCCCATACTCCCTACTCCACACCTAGCCCCTCTTGGAGGTGGCCCACCAGTATTAGCAACATCACTAACATCTTTCTGTGCGTGTCTGCCCTGGAGCATTCTCTGGCCAGGGCCGCTCAACCCACACGGAGCAGCTAGATGGGCCAAGGAGTTCATGCCCTCAGTCCGTGTCCCAGAGGGCCCCAGCTGGACTGAGCCTCCGCTGCCCGCGGCATAAACTCCTCCATCCGCAACCCTATACTGGCTTCCTTCCCTTCCCTGACTTGCTCCCACACTCTCAAATTGTGCTTCCCGGGGCTACCTTCCAAAGAAACCACTTGCACCTACCTCTTTGCCTCAGGGTTTGCTTTCATGGGAACCCCAGAGGGAGACAGAAAAGCAAGAAGTACCAGAGTTACCCCTACTTCCTCAACATCGCCTGGAGCTGCGGGCTTTATTTGTCCAGTTGAAACCCAGAACTGGAGGAAGTCTACCACTTACGGCAGTCTTCGTGGGCGTGACCAGAAAACCAGGATTGGGGGGAGGGAGGAACAAACCCCCTTTTTAATTGTTTTGATGAGGTCAGCAATTAGCAGCCCTGGCATACTTGCCCGAATATGTTTTGTTTCAGTTATTTGGGACATGGAGGGAGGGGCCTTCTGGCCTCAGGGCCTTTGCATTTGCGGGTCCTGCCCAGCCTGGGATGTTTCCCCATATCCCCAGCTCCAGCTCCTTTTCCTTCAGGTCTCGGCTCCAATATCATCCCCACAGAGAGGCATCTCTGACCACGTTATCCTAAATCCATCCCTTTTCCTTTTCATTTTACTTGCTTTGGAGCTCTTGGCACTATATCTTTTTGGAAATCAACTTTATTGAGGTATAATTTACATACAACAAAATACACTTGTTGAAAGTGAATTTTGACAAATACCTATATCCTGGTAACCACCACCAAATCAACATTTCCATCACCCCGAAAGTTTCGCTCACCGATCTGCTTTCAGTTACCATGGCCTAGCTGTTCCCTATCTAGAATTTTTCGTACATGGACTGATTTGCCAGGTACTCTTTCGTTTGATTGCTTTTGCGCAGCACAATGGTTCTGAGATTCACACACGTTGCTGCAAGTTATCAGTTGTTCACTTGGTTTTAACACCAAGCTGTGCTCCGTGCATAGATGTCCCTCCCGACCCGCAGTTGCTCTCCCGTTGATGGAGACCTGAGCAGCTTCCAGTTTTCACCTCTCAGGACTAAGGCTGCTATGAAGAGTCACGTGCAAGTCTTTGTGTGGACATACGGACATATGTTTTCATGTCTCTTGGGGATGCCTACCAGTGGGATTGCTGGATTACCAACTGGCATCATCGTTCCTATGGGCTTTTCCTCTGTGGTCCATCTTCCCCACTAAGCTTCGCGAGGGCAGGGACTTGACTCACCAGTGGATCCGCACGGGGCCCAGCAAGCATAGGGCATGTGGTAGGTGCTCAGCAAGTCTCCACTGAATGAATGAATAAAAAGCCAGCGAGCCTGATGTCCAAATGGAAGGGCTCCAAGCCGGAGAGCAGCCGGCCTTTCCGGGTCCTCCTTCCTAGCCGCAACTTGCCGCTGTGGTTCCCGGAGGCTCCTGGCGCTCTCCGAATCCTGCGGAGGAACAGCACCCACAGGAGAAGGCAGATCTCCAACCCTGCACCCAGAATTTCCCTAAGGGTTTCCTGTAATGCTGAGATGCAGCCAGGGAGTCTTGGCCTCATCTTCTCTCCCTTGGGACTCCGTCTGCCCTTTGCATGTGGCACTTTTCCCAAGGCTGGGTGACTGGGTGCCTTTGGCTCGTGGGGTGTTTATGTGGGCTCCCCCCTTTCTCTTTCCTCCACACCACGAGGACCTCCAGGACACTCGGATGGACACCCCCGCCCACATGTCCAAGCTCTGTGTCCACACCTTTCCACCAGCCTCACTGGTCTGGGTTCCTGAGATCATCGGAAGGGCCTGAGTGGTACCGTGTTCATGTTTTCGGGTGTGCCTGGAATGTCTGAAGCCGGCGGGTATTTGTGTCCCTCTCTGTGTGCCTCTGACCCTCTCGCCAGCTGCTGTCCCAGGCCCCTGGCCCTGCAGCCCCCCAGGACGGACGGCACCGGCTGCTGCCCTCCCGCCTCACTCCAGCAGGGGGCGCCGGCGCTCCGCGGAGAAGAGAGCCGCGACTGAGCTCGACTGCTGTGGGCGGAGGGCCCGCTGCGACCCCAGAGACCAAGCTCCGCGGGTTCTGAGACTCTGGGAGCCTCAAAATCCCGCGGGTTGTTCAGAGAGGGAAACCGAGGCACCGAAAGGGGGAGGGAGGCTCCTCAGATCTCCTGAACACCAGTCCCAAATCCCAGCACACCACAGCCCCTCCAGCTTGAGTGTGAGGAACAGAAGGGCTCTTTGGGAAATAGGGTGGGAGTGCTGTCCTCTAACTGGGCTGCTCAAGCTTGCTCCAAGGCAGGGGGGTGGCCTCGACCTCTCAGTCCCCTCAGGGACCTTCTGTTAGCTGTTGGGAAGTCTGTGAGCCCAGGGGTGAGGTCTGGAGGGCAAGGCAGGGGGGACTTGAGGCCTGTTTACTCCTCCGCAGAATGGGTATGTAGGGAACCAGCACCTCCAGGTCTCTCCCATTCTTTCTGCTTCATCCTCACTCAGCCTGGAGCCTTAAGAAGGGGCTGGGCCAGCGTCCTGGGGACTCCATCCCTTGCATGGACCAGACACAGCCACAGCCACTTCTAGAAGAGACCACAGCTCATTTTTGGACACTGCTCACTGGATGAGGGGATGGTCATCTGACCCAAGAGGATGCATTTTCATTACCTACACAGCCTGGCTCAACATGATGAATTGGGTCAATCAAATATCACCCTCCTCTTCTTCCAGAAATTTATATTGAGCACCCTGACTGTGCACCAGACTTGCTGCTGGGTCCCTGGGATAGAACCAGTAAGCAGAAAAATGAAGCCTTGCTCCCTGGGACCTCACCATCCGGAGAGGGGAGACAGACTGCCAAGCAAGTAAACAACAAACAAACAATGACATATTGTGATAAATGCTGTGAAGGAAACCAAGAAAGAGCACAAGCAAAGAATAACTGAGGAGGGCGGCTGCTGGTAGTTGGAGCCATCAGGCGAGGGCCTCTAATGCGGCAGCATTTAAACCAGGAGCTGAAAGATGAGCCGGAGCCAGCCATGCAACGAGGCAAGTGGAAAGGGTGAAATAGGGCAAGGAAAATGATCAGACTCATATTTTTAAAAGACCCTTCTGGCTGCTGGGTGGAGAATGGGCTGGGGCAGGGCACGAATGGGAACCAGAGACCAGAGAGGAAGCTGTTGTAATCATTCAGGGGAGAAATGCTGGTGGCTTAGACCGGGGTGGCCGCCGAGGAGGTGGTGGATTCCAGATTATTTTGAAGTAGGGTTGATGGGTCTTCTGTCAGATGAAAGGTAGGAGACAGGGAAGAACCCAGGATGATGCCTTAAAAAATGAGGTGGATGGGATGCCTGGGTGGCTCGGTCGTTAAGCATCTGCCTTGGGCTCAGTTCATGATCCCAGGGTCCTGGGATCGAGCCCCACATCGGGCTCCCTGCTCAGCGGGAAGCCCGCTTCTCCCTCTCCCACTCCCCCTGCTTGTATTCCCTCTCTTCCTGTTACTCTCTCTCTCTCTCTGTTGAAAAATAAATTTTAAAAATCTTAAAAAAAAAAATGAGGTGGATGGAAGGGGAAAGGTGGGTGGAAAGCAGGCTGAGAGGGTCACAGAGTTTAAGCACTGCTGGCAGAAACTTAGGGGTCCCAGAACGGAGTCCCCTGCCTTTGGGGGTGGCTTGTGGTTCTGAACTCAAGGTTCCTAAACTCCTGCCCGGCCTCAGCATCACCCTGGAGCATGGGGAAGTAGGATTCCTGGGCCCCAAATCTACTCAAAAGCTCCCAGGTTGTGCCAGTTTGCTGGTCTGGGCCCATCTGTGGGAGCCCCTGCCTCAGGGCTCAGAGCTCCTGTTCCCACTGGGACTCTGGTGACCTCTGTCTTCCTTTCCCAGGTGGCCAGACCCAGGGGAGGGAGGAGGTGGTGGCAGGAGAGTCAGGAGGGAGCCCCTGAGAGACAAATGACTAGAGGCTGCGGAGAGTCAGAGATGCCAAGGAATGCCAGGGAAGAACAAACCACTTTTTTATTTTGACCTTGATTTTAAATAGTCCACGCTACCCAGGAAGACATGGTTTTGCTTCCTGGGAAGTGGTTGGGGAACCAAGAGGAACTGGCAAGCGAAACGGAAGGCAGAGGCTGGGGTCCTTGCACCATGCACCTGCAGAGGTGAAGGCAGGGAAGGCTGAGGTCCCAAAGGCCACTAGGGCCCTGGGCTCACTCCAAGCTAAGTCTGCCAGCTATGGGCAGCCGCGGTCATTCTGGGCCCGTCCCACTCGTGGCTGTCAAATGGCCGAATTGTCCCTTGCCGTGGCAGGCTGGGGAGGTACATGGAACATTCTATCTCCCTGTCCCTCTTCATCTGCAATCATTCCTTACTTCGGTCTCAGCACAAGTGCCACTTCTCCAGGGAAGCCCTTCCTCACCCCTCCCAATAACTGGGTCGCATCCCCAATTGTGAGCACCCACTTGGCACTTTCTCTGTATTCACATACGTGATCTGCTTTCACCCTGCAAGGCAGGCCTGTCGGTTCCCTTTACAGATGGAGACACTGAGGCTCAGAGAGTATAAGCAGCTTGCCCAAGGTCACACAGCTAGCATACAG
>NC_138378.1:19293090-19305156 GCF_054177405.1 Leptonychotes weddellii | reverse complement strand
CACAGCCCTACTGGCGCCAGGACCCCAGAGGCCAACCTCAGCTGAACAGAGCCCTCCCCTTTCCCAACAGCTGTTTCTCTGTCCCTGGAAATGCCTCTGAAATGTCAATTGTGGGCCACCCTCCCTCCTTCCCCCTCTGCGAGTCATGTAGCAGCTCAAATATATTATACATATTAAAAGAATATATTCTCTGGCAGCCCTGAAGGGGATAATGAAACCTATATATATATATATATCTTTATATTTATACACAATGGATTGGCTTGAAATGCTCTGGATATCCCTCCAGCTGTGGCAATCCTTTGAAATATGACACTTGAACAACACCTCCCCCACTGGGGGCTGGTGGGAGACATTAAAGATTTAAAAAAAACGGAAGGAAGGAAGGAGAGGAAGAAGAAAAAGGAGACAGCCGCTTTTGCCTTTGGCTGTGCAGCAGCAAACTGTGTTTAAATATTAAAACCACCCATCACCCTGCCCAGCTGTCCCCCCCCTTTGTGGCCTGGGTATGCACCCAGGTCTCCCGTGGTTCCGAATGTTTGGGGCTGCCAGGCGGATCTGATACCCTCTCAACCCCAGTGAAGGGGGTGGGGATGGAGTGTGTGTGGGGGGGGGTGCTCTGCTTCAGATTGCAGACTCTGGGCTGGTCTCAGTTTGGCTGGGAAGAAGAGCCTGATGTGGGCGTCCGGGGGTGGGGTGGGGAGTGGGGTGGGGTCTGCTGGATCCCAGGCAGAAGATGTAGGTTTAGATCCTGACTCTGCCTCTTAGAGGCTGTGTGACCTTGACCTTGGGAAGACTCTTCCGTCTCTGGGCTGCCGTTTTCTCGTCCATACTATAAGATTTTTGGACTGGATCATGGGACTTTAGGGGTCCATGAAGGCTTAGAAATTACACACAGAATTGGTGGGGTCCCAGGGGTCATCAGGCTCATTAGAGTGACTAGGCTTTCTCTGAGGGTCCAGAACATTATTTCTGTCTCAACACTGGCACTTTAGGACTCCCCAACCAGGCAGGGCCTGATTGCATCTGTGTCCCAGCTCCTGCAGGGGAGGAGTTTTGAGATGTTTGTTAATGATCCGAGAGACACGGGAAAGTACAACTTGTTCCAACAGTAGAATTAAAGGTGATCAGAGGTGACATGGGTTGTCTTGCCAGGTGGTGAGCTCCCTGCCACTGAAGGAATTCACACAGAGGCCAGATGAACTCTTTCAGGGGAGACCGTGAGGGAGATATCAGCATTTTGACAGGGTCTGGCTGTGAGGGGCCTTCCAACCCCAAATTCCTGTGATTTTAATTTTCTGTGATTGAAGGGTCTATAGAACTTCAACTGGAACAGGGGTGGAGGGGTGGGGGAGTGAGGGAGAGAGCCAGCAGGTTGGGGTTTTGTGTATACCGTGAGAATGTAAAATAGTTTTGCCTTCCAGGTACTTCTCGTGGGGGTGTGGGCATGGGCATCTTGCCACCTTGAGTGAAATTCTGTATTTTACTGCACCACAGCCCCTAAACGGACACCAAATACTTGATATTCTGCTCAACTGAAAAGGCAGAGATTGATCCATCCCTGGACTCACTGAGCAACAGATGTCTCTAGTGTGAGGTCTCTCTGAAGGATTCCCTGGGGATGGGCGGGGGGAGATTTTGACTGCATTGGGTTAGAATATTTGCTAACCTGCTAACTCTAGAATCAAATCCCCAAATAAGCTATGACTCCCCTAGTTGGGATGCTCCAAGACTAAGATCCAAGAGTCTAAGGTTCAGGATTCCAGAATCTAAAGTTTCTAGAACTTGACGTGTCTGGGAGTCAACTTGTCTAAGATTCTGTGAGTTAAGAAATTTTAAGAGAAAGGTCAAGATGAGCCTTGACCTTCCTATGGGGAATGTATTTTGGGGCTTGAGATGCTAAAGAGGTGGATATGAAATCCTTTTATTTGTTCTTACAATGAACCATCTATCCCCAGAAAAGAATTGTGTCCCACGTGGTCAGAAGTGAGGACATGCAGAAAGCAAAGTAATTTCGCTTTTTTAACTTAGGAAAAACCAAAATGTTTTATAGGTCCAGATAGGACTGGGGCTGAGGCAGGGGTCTGATGAAGGGATGGAGTCAATTGCATGCCGATAAACCAGCTCTCCAGTAAAAGCCTGATTTGTAGCATTTGTCGGTTTCCATGGTGTAAATATTCCCACTGTAGCCAATGGCTGATCTCAACATAGTGTCTGGAGTCTGATGAAGCTTGCCTGCTTGTATGGGAGGGAAGCAGAGAGCCAGCTGCTTTTCAGACCTCCTCTAGGCCAGGGAAGCATCTCAGAGCTGAGGTGGGGATTCCTTGCTGGGGGGATGCGAAGGCGGCTGGGAGGTGGGGGCGGTGAGGAAGGGCAGAAACTGTTCTTTCATCCGAGACCACCCCTCAGCTAAGGTGAGACAAGTCCATTTCTTCACTCAGCTAGTCACTGAAGATTTATATAGAGATTTATGGAGATTTATCATTGCGCCTCTTTTATAGATGAGGAAATTAAGACCAAGAGAGACAAAGATGTTTGTTTCTGGTTGCCAGCAACTGAAATGATAGTAGGTAATATGGATGGAGCCTTTGCTCCGAGCCAGGCCAAGGTGAAAGAGCTTGCCTTGGTGCTTAGGCCAGGGTCCCCAGAAGGTGACCTGGAGATAAAGGCTCCCCTGCCAGAGATTTACTAAGAAGGTGTGCCCAGGTAAGGGGACCAGTAAGGGAGCATCCTGATCCCCTGGGGACCTCTGGAGTGTAAAAAGTGCTCCAGAGTCCGTTTTACTTCGGAGCAACCGAACTGGGTTTTCCCACCCCTGCACCTGTCGGTCATTGGCTGTGGGCCACTCCAGGAGTACAGAGCCTCCCAGGCCCTTTGGGTGTGCTGTCTGAAGTCAAGCCTCTGAAAAGATCTGCTTATTAGCAACAAACCCATAGGAGGAGGGTATGGACACACAGAACAAGTTAAAGGGGTCTGGGCTGGGCATCAATAGGGTCCACTCTTTGAGTATTGGCTCAGTTATTCCCTATAACAGCCTTAGGTGGTATGATCAGCCCCACTTTGCAGAAGGGGAAAATGAGGCACAATTTGCCCAGCATCACACAGCTGGTGAGTGGCAGAGCTGGACGGAGCCCAGGCCAAGCTAAGGCCTGGACCCAGCTCCCATGATCTCTTCTGGGAGGAAAGGAAGATGGTGCCTGGTGGGGGGATGGGAAGGGTGGTGGGAAGTGGGGGGAGTGGCTGCAGGACAAGGGGAGCGAGAGAAGGGCTAAGAGCTCTCTTTGGACAGGGAGGAAGGTAAATGAAGGAGAGAGAGAAGGAGAGGAGAGAGAGAGGAAGGAGAGGGAAAGAGAAAGAATTGTAAAAGAAGTATGGGAGGGGGCTTGCAGAAAAGGGGCTCACACAGGGCCCTCTCCCCTCCCCCAAACATCCTAGGCCAGTTCTCAGAGTCCCAGTCTTTTTCTCCGTAAAATGGGGCGAGCAGAAGTACCTGTTCCTTCATGGTGCTATTGAGAGAGTTAGATAAGGAAGGGCCCATCAAGCGTTTGGCGCGGGGTGGCCCACTGTGAGGCCTGACAATCACAGCTGTTCTTTCTGGCTGGCCAAGAGACATCAGCTGGGGTGGCAGGTGTGAGCTCGGCCTCTGGCCTGGGAACGAGGCTGCGCTGGGGCCGAGTGTGCGTGGGGTGGGGGGATGAGCGGCGCCCCTGTGATGAGACCAACGCTGGGGGCCATTCGCATTCGCTGGTGTGTTTCATTCCCCGCTTCACTGTGGGGGTTATTTACTTATCCCAGCCTTACAAATGGGGAAACTGAGGCTCAGAGCAGTGCAGTCACTTTCGTGTCACCGAGTCAGAGAGGAGCAAGCAGGATTCAATTTCAGGTCTCCCAGTTCCGAGTCCGGCGTGTATGTTTGCACATTTCTCTCCTCTTTCTGGGTGTGCGTAAAGAATACTTGACCATCATTCCTTCCTTCCTTTATCCATTCATTCGTTGCTTAATGCGCTTTAAGTGTCTCCCATACCATGCCCTATGCCCGGGGATGTGAAGGAGACCCAGACTGACACCGTTTCAAGGAGCTCCCAGTCTAATGGAGATGAGAGAAGAAAACAGCACACGCTCACAGAACTAGTCATTTCAACCCTACCCATTGCTTCCAAGGAGAGCTCAAAACAGAGAGCTGAGCTGGACCAGGGCTCAGGGAGGGCTTCCCAGAGAACTGGCGTTTGAGTTGAGTAGGAGTCAGTCAAGAGACAAAGAAGAGGGTGGGGAAAGGTATATGTTCAAGCCAGGCAGCAGCATGTGCTAAGGCCCTGGGGCTGGAGAAGTGTGGATCTCAAGAGGCTCTATGAGGAGGCTGGTGTGGCTGATGAGTTGGGAGCGGGGGTAGTGAATTGAGGTAGGGAAGTTGACAGGTCTTTGCCCCAAGAGTCCTGGGGTGTGTTTGTAAATGTGTGGGTGTATCTGGTGTAAACCCAGCAGGCTAGGGTGGCAGAGGGGCTGGAGGGCCCCGGGCAGCGGCCTGATGGGGCAGCCTTAGCATGCCCTCCCCACTCTTGGTAGCTGATTTCCTGACTGAGGAAAAGGGCTGGTGACTGCAGAGTCCATCCCACCATCACCACTGTCCTAGGGTGGGGTGGGGGGGAGCGGATCTCAGGGTCTGGGGAGGTGTCTAGCTGAGGGGAACAAGGATGGTGAGTAAAGCTGGATGGGTCTAGAGGGGGCTGAGTGCACACGGAGGACAAAGCCACCTCCCTGGTCCTCTATTTCTGTATCTGTGAAATGGGCCTTGGTGAGTAGGCCCATAAGATAAAGTTGGCTGGACCCTCCAAACATCTGCTGGGTCAAACCCCACTGTATACCCGAGGCCCAGCAAGGGCAATGACCTGAGGAGTGTTGCCCAGCAAGTGAGTGACTGCTCAGAGGTCAGAGTTCGGACCTCCTCCGGCTGCCTGGTTCAGGGCCCTCTCAGGAATCCTGGAACATCAGCATGGGGCTCTTGTTCTCTGGGCATTATCCAACAGAATATTCCAGCCTGAAGGGACAGGACGGATAGATGAAGCCTCCTGGTATCCTGGCGGATCCACAGGTATGCTTCCAAAGCCCGAAATGATGTAGGAGCCCCACCACTCCATCTCTCAGCCCGTCCATTCTGCAGAATTCCAGGGTTGAGAAAGTTTTTCCACCCCCCATCATTCTACTATTATCAAGTCAGTCATTTGGCTATGTGTGTCTTTCAGGTGTTCCTTTTACAAAATGTAGGTCTTTGCAGGGAGGGTTCTACTTTCCATCTTGGTTGTCAAGTAAGATTAGGACCAGGGAGAGGCGCCTGGGTGGCTCAGTTGGTCAAGTGTCTGACTTCCGCTCAGGTCACGGTCTTGGGGTCCTGGGATTGAGCCCCGCATCAGGCTCCATGCTCTGCAGGGAGTCTGCTTCTCCCTGTGCCTCTGCCCCTCATCCCTGCTTGTGCGCTCTTTCTCTCTCTCAAATAAACAAAATTAAAAAAAAAAAAAAAAAAAGATTTGGACCAGGGACTTGGCTGGGACTCTCTGTGGAGCCAGTTCAAGGTGCGGGCGGGGCACCCTGAGGGCCAGCCCATCTGCACTGGTGCTGAGGAGCCCCAGCCTGGGGGGAGATAGGCACTCCAGCGACGGGGTAGTGAGGAGAGAGGACTAGGTAAATGCAGGCACCGCGGCTGTGGCCGGAGAAGACACCCCATTAAGAACCACCTGCGAGGATGTCGAACACCCTAGTTAACAGTGGACACTCCAGTAAACAGCCAACATTTTATGAACAGCTAACACCCCAGTAAACTTCAACGGTGCTACTTAACAACCACCCTGGTTGACAATGAACACTCCAGTCAACAGTGAACACATCCTACTTAACAGTCAGCTCCTTCATTAACTGTTAAGACTACTTAGCAACAAGCACCTTAGTGGACAGCCACTTCTTGGGCAGGAACTCAATGCGGGAGGAGATTCAGGATGAGGTGCCCCCTGAGGGTGTGGAGGGAAGGGAGGACGCTCAGACCCCGGCTCTGCCCTGGAGGCCTGGCCAGCCAGCTCCCGCCCCGCCCCTGCAGCAGCGCCCCCCACCCCCCACCCCTCACCCTCACTGGCTGCAGCTGCCGGCGGGCAGAGCTCTGCTTTGGAGTCCCGGCTTACAAAGGGAAATACGAAACAGTGCTGGAACGTGAAATGCATTCTTCAGCCCCAGCCTAAACGCCCCACTCTTCCTCTTGGGGCGCCCAGGCTCCCCTCGCGTCGGAGATGAACGTGCAGGCGCCAGTGGATGGGAAGCTCACAGTCAGTCCCCGTCTGCTTCTCCCTTCGCCAACCCCCTTCCTCTCTGGCTTGTTGTCTCTCTGTAAGCCCCCTCTCTCCCCAGCCCTGTGTCTCTGTCAGTCTGTCCAGCTGGCTGAGTCTGGCTCACTTCTCCCTACCTTGTTTTCTCCGGGCCTCTCTGGTTTCTGGCCCCTTCTCTCAAACTCTTCCTCGGACTCCCTCTTTCCCACCCTCTGTCTCTCTGGCTCTCTCCTCTCTCCCCCTTCTTTTTTCTCTGCCCCTCTCTCCCTCCCTCCTTCCCTCCCTTCTCATCCTCCAGCTCTCAGCCCAAGCACTACCTCCTCCAGGAAGCCCTCCCTGACGCCCCCCTCCCCAGGCCCAGCTTCTATCCCTGGGTCACACCTAGAGCCATGTTCCTTCCCTTCAGAGCCCTTACCTCTGTAATGTATGACTACAAATCAGGGTGATTATTTAAAGTCAGTCTCCCCGCCAGAGTGTAAGTTGCGGTGGGTGTTTCTGGTGTAAATGCCTTTCTCTCTGCCCCTTCTCCTCTCCCTGCTGTGTCCTGGCTGGGCAGTAATTCCAGCGAGAGGTTCCTCCTCTTGTCTCTCATTCTGTCCCTCACTCCCCCCTTCCCCACAGCTCCTGGGGGCCCAAGGTGGGCCGTGGCTCTCAGACTGCTGACCTGGGGCCCTCGAAGCTCCCAGGGTGGAAACCATGGCCTGTATGACACTCACAAGTCCTAAGCCTGACCCAGCCAGCACGTGCTTATTGTACCTTTGTTGAAGGAATGAGTGACACAGAGAAAGGGATCTGGCATTCTAATCCCTGTCATCCCTGCTCAACACCTTGTGACCCTGGGCAAGTCACTTCTGTCCTCTGAGTTTCTCTTTCTCCGTCTGGTGTTGGGAGGGGTCTGGCGCGTCCCACCGGAGCATGCCCTGTAAACCACAAAGTGTGTCTCAGATGTTACTGCAGCATTTCCCCCTCAGAGCAGCGCCCTGGGGGGAGTGAAAAGTCAGTGTGCAGTGCCCAGGGAGCCCAGCTCGGGGACTTGGAGTGCTGGGGCTCTTCAGTGAGTAGAATTGGGGGGAGGAGGAAATTGAGGTTTAAAACAAAATTCATCCGTGTGTGCGTTATTAAGCACCTACCATGTGCAAGGCACTGTTCAAGGCTCGAGGGCTCTAGGAGCAAACCAAGCAGAACTCTGCTCCCAGTTTCCCTGGTAGTCATTCCACCATCTGGGCATTCGACAGATAGGCTGTGAGGCCCTTACTGGGTGCTGGGCACACGGTGGACAAGACCAGCATGACCAGCACCCTGGGTGTTGGGGGGAGGCTCACATTCATCTCAGTTCCTTGCTGGGCACCCTTCTACACTCAGTACTCCTTCAATCTGGCCGCCCAAACTGAGGAGGGCCTTCTTCTCCCCATTTGTCTGATGAGGAAACTGAGGATCAGGTGATCCACCCATGGTCATGTGCGCTAGAAAGTGGAGGAGCCACATCAAGACCCAGAGCTGTCTGATTCTAGGGCTTAACTTTCTGGGGACCTTGAATGTGACCTCTTTCCACCTCTTTCCTCTTTCCAAGCCTCAGTGTCCTTGTCTGTACGCTGAGAAGCTGAACGGGTGACCTTGAGATCCTCCAGCAATGTGGGTCAGTGGGAGGAGAGCCGGGGCCAGGGGAAGGTGGGGGGCGGGGGTGCCCCAGCTCCTGTCCTCTGTCAGCCAGGCCAGCTTAGCCTCGGTGGAAGTTTCTCAGCTTTGGAGTCTGGATGTGGTTCTTATTATTGGTTCCAAATGACTTTTGCATCCATTTATTTGCTGAATTTTGATTTTGCATTCAATTTCCGGTCCATTCACGGTGTCTGCACTACCTAGGGGATGCGAAATTGAGGCAGTCAGGAGCGCAGTTTGGACACGCCTGATGGCCACCGCTGCTCGGAAGGAGGGACGCTTGACCGGCGGGGGAGGCTGCCCAGCCCCCCACCCCATCCACAGCCCAAATCTGTCCCACGGGCCCCCTGCCCACCCTAACCCTAACTACCCCACCCTAACACACATATCTGAGATGGGAACCTTGCCAGTGCCTGGCGCCTTCAGGAAAATCAGGCTCTGGTTGCCACAAAGGATTTGACATCTTACTGGAAATGTGCAGGGGCATCCCAGCTTGACCCCTTCGACCTCTCTTCCCCCGCACCATCACTGGAGTCTTTCCAACACTCAGTGTGACCTTGCCACTCTCCTGATAGAGACCCTTTTGCTGATTCCCATTACCAGCAATCCAGAAAGCTCAGAGAAGCCAAGCGGAATTTCCCAGGGTCACACAGCAGGGTGCCCGGTAGAAGCAGTCCAACTTGACAGCCCGTGCTCCTAACCTCAGAGCCTCGGAAACTGGCTGGGAAAACACCTCCTCAGAGCTCCCCGCCAGCCCCTTCCCCCCCAGCTTCCCAGCTTCCTCAGCTCAGGCACCTGTGTATCCAGGAAGCCTTTGATGAGTGCATTCCTCTGCCTGCCACCTGCCGGGGTGGTGGCTGGTGCTTTCAGTGTTTGCATGTCTGACTGTGTCCCGAGAGGCCAAGGCTCCTCAAGGGCAACGGCCGTGGGTCCCCAGGGCCCAATGCGGGGCTTGGCACAAAGGATAAACAGAAATGAGGATGATTCTCATCCGGTACTCTGCAGAGATGGTGGAACGAACGAGCAAATGGAACAAGAGTCCGACCCAGTCCTGTGGGGCTCGTGGGGGCGGTGCAGGGACCAGGGAGAGTTATTATACAGAGAGGTGACATGAACTGCCCGAGGCCACACAGCAAGGATCAGTGATGTCTACACTGCCTTCCCTCCACAGAGACAAGGCAGGGCCCTCACCTCCTGAACAGTCTCTGAAAGTGCGCCCTGCTAGCTGGCCCGATCCCATTCCATCCCCCCCCTCAGCCTTGGGGAGTCTGGGGGAGAAGGAGGGTACCAGCTGGGAAAGGGGCTCTGATTCTGATGGAGGCCATACATCACAGCGACAGCTGAGGCAGGGAGACAGGAGTGATTTTTCTTCACGGTTTGCAGACAAATGAGGTGGACAGAAAATGGATGGCAACCTTCGGCAGCGAGAAGCCCGGGGCCAGGGGAGCAGCCATGGCTGCCCAGGCAGCGGGGGACACATTCCCAGCCCAGGCTACTCTCTTCAGCAGAGTGTAGGCGGTAGCTTGGATTGGGGAAGGAGTCGTGTTGGGAGGGGAGTGATGTGTGCGTGAGGGTCTGGCCTCAGTTTCCCCTCTGGCAGGTGAGTGGAAAAGGGACTCTGCAAGGGAAGGTACTAGAGCTTCGACTGACCGGGGGCTCTGAGCCCCGCCTTGTTGAGGTCTGGCAGAATCTTGGGGCAAGAAGAATGGGGCTTCCCCCCAAGCCTCTTTATTCTTTAGCTGTCCCGAAGGGGTCTAGAGAGTCAGGAAAATGGGCACAACCCTGGCAGAGGCCTCAGGAGCCCCAAAGTTACATATTCCCTACTTCCAAATTATCCTCGAGCCTTAATGTTTGGAGAGCCTGGAATCTTAGAACCTGGAAAACTTATTATCTTAGAAACCCAGATTCCTCAACTCCAAGTGCAGTGGGTAGAATTCTCCACCCCCACCCAGGTGTGCAAGGAACATGGCTTCTTTTGCTTTTGCTTTTTTTTTTTTTTTTAAGATTTTTAATTTATTTATTTGACAGAGAGAGACACAGCGAGAGAGGGAACACAAGCAGGGGGAGTGGGAGAGGGAGAAGCAGGCTCCCGGCTGAGCAGGGAGCCCGATGCAGGGCTCGATCCCAGGACCCTGGGATCATGACCTGAGCTGAAGGCAGGTGCTTAACGACTGAGCCACCCAGGCGCCCCTTCTTTTGTTTTTCGATAATACAGTGTCATTTCCATTTGGAGGCCCCGTTCTGCCACGGTGGGAGAAACCCAGGCAGATTGGGGGCCCACTTGCTTGGGTTTAGAGGACATTTTGGGACTGACACAGGTCACAGGGGAGACTAGGGGACCCTCAGTCGTCGTCCACCCATCAGACACTTGGCCCCTCTGTTGCTGCCACCACGGTGAGCTACGGTTTGCGGGGTCCCTCTGGGTGTGGCAAGTGCTCTCTATGCTTCTGTACCCCACCCAGCACAAGGGCCTCTGCGAGGCCACCTCAGGCCTGTGTCCCCAGACTTTTCTTCTCCGGGCTCAGCCTGGAGTGGGGCACAGCTTGCCACTGTTCTCAGGTTTTCCAGACCTGGCTGTGGGTCCTGTCATCACCCTCAGCCTTAGTGCCAAGGTGAGACTCCTTTCCTGTAGGAGACCAAAATCTTGGTTTCCCTCTGACTCTTCTCCCAATGTCCAGATGAGGGGGCTGTGTTGGAATCTCAGGGTTGACTGAGGGCCTGGTCCCTCCCTACCCCATGGGCCTCCCTCCCACCCCCACTGTCTTCAATCCCAGTCCTTCCTCTTCCCCTCAGGGCTGTGGCTTTGCAAACTCAAGACCAACAGGACACCAGCTGGGCAGCAGGGGTGGAATCAGGGCAAGGAGCTAAGAAAATGGATTCGTATCTTGGAAAAGGAACATTCGACGACATTGAGATATTAGAATGACCCAATTTGGAGATCTCGAAATCTCAAAAATCACAAAACCTCGGCATTACTTAATTCCTACCTGTAGGAGGATGGATCTATCAAGTGTGGCAAATGAGTAAATTGAATCGACCTGTATCGGTATCCATGTATTGACATGGATGAATCTCAAAGCTATAATGATGAGTCGGGGGGAAGGCAAACTGCAGAAGATTGTGTATGATTTAATACCATTTGTGTAAATATGAAAAACTTGCCAACAATGTAGATGCATTCATGAGCCATTAAAATCTAAAAACAGGAAGGGCAGCTGGCTGGCTCAGTCGGTGGAGCTTGTGATTCTTGATCTCGGGGTTGTGAGTTCAAACCCCATGTTGGGTGTAGAGATTACTTAAACATAAAAGTTTTTTTTTTAAATATTTTTATTTATTTATTTGAGAGAGCGAGAGAGAATGGGCAGGGGGCAGGGGCAGAGGGAGAGAGAGAAGCAGATTCCCCGCTGAGCAGGGAACCCGACATGGGACTTGATCGCAGGACCTGGACATCATGACCTGAGCTGAAGGCAGACACTTGACCGACTGAGCCACCCAAGTGCCCCTAAAAATAAAATCTTTAAAAAAAATCTAAAAACAAGGATGGGAAGGCTCCACACCTCTCCTTCTGGGCTGGGGAGAAAGAAAGGAATTGAGTAGGGGACTGGTATATGCAGGGTTCTTCAATGGTAGCTGTAACATTTCATTTCTTTTAAAAGGTAACAACTAGGGACGTCTGGGTGGCTCAGTTGGTTAAACGTCTGCCTTCGGCTCAGGTTATGATCCCAGGCTCTTGGGATCGAGTCCCGCATCAGGCTCCTTGCTCAGCAGGGGAGTCTGTTTCTCCCCCTCTGCCTGCTGCTCCCCCTGCTTGTGTTCTCTCTCTGTCTCTGTAACAGATAAATAAATAAAATCTTTTTTTAAAAAAAGGTAATAACTAATAAAATGTGTATATCTAAATAAACATGTACATACCTGTTTGTGTATGTAAATTGTTTATAAAGTTTTTTTTTTTTTAAGATTTTATTTATTTATTTGAGAGAGAGAGAATGAGAGACAGAGAGCATGAGAGGGAGGAGGGTCAGAGGGAGAAGCAGACTCCCTGCCGAGCAGGGAGCCCGATGCGGGACTCGATCCCGGGACTCCAGGATCATGACCTGAGCCG
>NC_138378.1:19287168-19292590 GCF_054177405.1 Leptonychotes weddellii | reverse complement strand
AAGCTTTTTAAAGAGTGGCATGCGCTATGTAGCCTCCTCTCGCTCACTCTGACATTGCTGAGGCTCAGATTTATTGTTGCTTGCTGCTCTCGTCCATTCATTTTGGCTGCTGGATAGCATTCTGTTGTGTGAAGATGCCAGAGGATGCAGATCCCCAAGACCTCTCGGGCACTGCTGGTGGAGTGCGAATTGATACAATTACTTTGGAAAACAATTTTGCAGTCTTGCACGAAGCTGGATATTCAGCAATTCCACTCCCAGGTGTATACCCAAAAGAAACTTACACATATACAACAGGACACATGACAAGAATGCTTGTAACTTTTCTGCCCACAACAGCAAAAGCCTGGAAACAATCCAAATGCTCACCAACCTGAGAGTGGATGAATGTATCCACTTGCTGAAGAAATTTGAAAAAATAAAAGGTCAGAATTGAAGCAAGTCAGACATCATTTTGATATAAGTTAAAACTGGGTAGTGAGTACATTGTCTTCATTATATTAATCTCTAGATGTTTGAAATAATTCATAATAAAAAGAAATTGTATTTTAAAAAAGTCCTGAGTTGGGACGCCTGGGTGTCTCAGTCGGTTAAGCGTCTGCCTTCGGCTCGGGTCATGATCCCAGTCCTGGGATTGAGTCCCGCATTGGGCTCCCTGCTCAGTGGGGAGTCTACTTCTCCCTCTGCCTGCCGCTCCCCCTGCTTGTGCTCTCTCTCTCTCTCTGACAAATAAATGAATAAAATCTTTTTTAAAAAATAAAAAATAAAAAAAATCCTGGGAGTTGTAGCGTCTTGGACTTAGAAGACCTGTGATCTTTGGTGTCAGTAGGGTTTGAGATGATCTAGGGCGTCTACACCCAGGAGCTCACCCAGCTAGCTTCCAGCTTCTGTCTGTGTACCCCCTGCAGTGGATTGGCCCGGAGCTGAGGACAAGATGAACTCCAAGGGTGGATCAGGTCAAGAAACAAATAACCCTCATCTGTAGAAATTGCTCACAGGGATGGGAGGTGACCTAGGATGATACAGGAAGAGCTGATAACAAGTTAGTGGGGGCAAGAAAGAGCTCCCAGCGGCTGTTAAAGCTGTGCCCTAGAGATAGGTTTCTGGAAGGACCTGGATGGGGTCTGCATAGTGAGAAAAGATGTCCCAGAGCAGAATGTGGTATGAGTCCTGCCCGACAGAGGGGAGGCTGGTAGACCCAGAGCAGCAGGCCTGGAAAACCACACCTCTCTCATACTCTCTCCTCCAGAATTTTGTCCTTTTCACCAGGTCCCTTATGGTTCACAGTGCAGTCTTCTAGCCCCTCTGGGACATCTGTACCACATCTCTCTTTAATATCATCAGCATGTTCCAGGATGCATGCACTCCTGAACAGATGGACCATGTACCTACATATGCATGTGCCTGGCCTGTGTATATATGGGGTCCCCAGAGATAATTAGCTATGGACGTGTGCAGCTTCCCCTGGACCTAGTCCAGGCCATACCAGCACTCTTGTTGGATGACTCTCAGCCTCTTCCTGGCTTCTCTGCCTCCCATCTCATTCTCTCTGTGCTCTACCCTGCAAGCAGGAGCCTGGGGGGTGGGGGTAGCTTTCTGAAGCACAGAGTTGATGCTGTCACTGTCCTGCATGAATGAACAAATACGTAACATAGATTAATACACTTATGCATCTGGATTCCTGCATCAAAGTGTGTGCACACGTATATGTGGGTGCATATGCTTTTTTGCTTTTATATATTTTTTACTTTTTGGTTGGGTAGCACCTGGACATGGAAAAAACTTCATACAATACAAAAAGATGCATAGGAAAAGCCAGTGTCTTAAGTGGCTGACTTCTGGAATGGTGAAGGAAGGACTTCCAAAGATTACTCCTGCATAAAAGCAACAAGAACACTGGAAAAACTCTCAGATACACTTTTTTTTGAGTGTTGGAAATTAACTAAAGACTTACAACAATCCAAGGAGTCTTTTTTCTTTTTTAAGATTTTATTTATTTATTTGACAGAGAGAGAGACAGCGAGAGAGGGAATACAAGCAGGGGGAGTGGGAGAGGGAGAAGCAGGCTTCCTGCAGAGCAGGGAGCCCAATGAGGGGCTCGATCCCAGGACCCTGGGATCATGACCTGAGGCGAAGGCAGACACTTAACGACTGAGCCACACAGGCACCCCTCCAAGGAGTCTTTATTCAAGAAAAATGGCTGAATCTTGGTAAGAATAGTGAATTTTATGATGTTTTAATTTGCCTTAATCCCACCCCCTCTCCCCAGCTACATGGTAGCCTTGAAAAACGAGGGCCTTGCAATCACAGTAACTGCAAACCAGCAGCTTAGCACCCACTAGAGGGAACAGAACAGGTCTGGAGCTCTCGAATGGCCCGATCCTCAGAAAAATTTTCAGGACTTGTCTTTATTTGATCTGAATTAGAGCTCTCCCTCTGTGCGAAAGGTCTATGTCCAAGGACATTTGTTGACAACAATCAGAGGCAAATGCTTAACATCACAGCTGCCTGAGGCAGCATTACCAGTTGGAGCCAAGAAGAGACTAACCAAAATCTTAAAATTGGGGGAATGAGTAAGGGATTTTGAAAGCTCTAACATATTCCTAGGAATCTATGAATTTCTAGGCTATGTGCATGTGCATGTTTAGGAAAGACATGACAAGGCCATAATTTTTCATCTCTGGCTGACTCGAGGCTCTGTGTGAGCAGGAAGTGAAGGCCAAGGCAGAATTTAAATTCTCCCAACATATACACAGAACTCCTTGGCAAAGGCTATGAGACTTATTGGTTCAGGGCATTTGAGAAAGCCTTTGTCCAATCATTAGCAGACCACTGAGCTAACTGAGCAGAGACTTCACTGGCCACAAATGACAAAGAATACTTTACAGAATTAGTCGAGGAAAGTCATTAAACAAAAAACATAGCAGCAGCTGCAGGAGCAACAACAAACCCTGGGAGGGGAGAAAGGATTTCCAGAGTTCTCTATCTAGCAAATCTATCCTTCATAAAAGAAGGAATTGAGACAGTCGCAAGATTAAAAAAAAAAAAAAAATAGAGAATTTGTCCATAGCAGACCTGCTTTACAAGAAATACTAAAGAGAGTCCTTTAGGCTGAAATGAAAGGACACTAAGCAGTAACACAAGTCTGTATGAAGAAACAAAGAGTGATAAGAGTGATAAGTGAACACAGTTGGCCCTTGCACAATATGGGTTTGAACTGCATGGGCCCACATTATACATGGATTTTTCACAGTACAGTACCATAAATGTATTTTCTCTTCCTTACGATTTTCTTAATAGCATTTTCTTTTCTCTAGCTTATTGTAATAAGATAGCATATATACATGTAACATACAAAATATGTGTTAACTGACTACTTATCCTATTGGTAAGGCTTCCAGATAATAGTAGGCGATTAGTAGTTAAGTTTTGGGGGAGTCAAAAATTATACACAGATTTTTGACTATGTGGGGGGGTCAGCACCCTAATCCACATGCTGTTCAAGGGTCAACTGTATATAACAATATAAATGTAATTTTATCTGTAACTTTTTTCTTCTCTTACCTGATTTAAAGGCAACTGTATAAAGCAATAATTATGAAACTATGTTGATGAGCTTATAATGTATAAAGACATAATTTTTATGACAATAGTACAAAGAAGGAGCGACAGAATGGAGCTACACTGGAGCAAAGTTTTGTATACCACGGAAATTAAATTGGTATTAATCCAAACTAAATTGTTTTTAAGATGTTAATTGTAATCACCAGGGAACCCACAAAAAAAAATTTTTTTAATGTAATAAAAGAAACAAGTTGGGGGTAGCTGGGTAGCTCAGTCATTAAACGCCTGCCTTCGACTCAGGTCATGATCCCAGGGTCCTGGGATCGAGCCCTGCATCGGGCTCCCTGCTCCACGGGAAGCCTGCTTCTCCGTCTCCCACTCCCCCTGCTTGTGTTCCCTCTCTCGCTGTGTCTCTCTCTGTCAAATAAATAAATAAAATCTTTTAAAAAAAAATAAAAGAAACAAGACAATTAAAGTGGTATACTGGAAATTATCTATTTAACACAAAAGAAGGCAGAATTGGAGGAATAGAGGAACAATAAGACATGAGACATACAGAAGACAAAGCAAAATAGCAGACATATATCCTAGTTTATCAGTAAAAAGATGAAAAAATATATAACATGCAAACAGGAACCAAAAGAGGGCTGGAGAGGCTGTCCTAGACAAAATAATCTTGAAGAGAAAAATTGTTACTAGAGACAAAAAAGGACATTTTATAATGGTAAAAGGATCAATTTATCAGGAATATATAACAATTATAAACACATATGTACCTAACAGTAGATCCCCAAAATATATGAAGCAAAAATGGACAGAACTAAAGGTAGAAATCTACAACCCAACAGTAATAGATGGAGGTTTCTGTACTCTACTTTCAATAATGGATAGAACAACTGTGCAGAAGGTCAACAAAGAAATAAAAGACTCAAACAATTCTGTAAAACTAACTTGACCTAACAGACATTTATAGAATACTGCCCTCAACAAGAGCATTTTTCTCAAGTGCACATGGAATATTCTCCAGAAGAGACAATATGTTAGGTCACAAAACAAGTCTCAATAAATTTAAAAGATTTTACATCATACAGTGTATGTTTTCTGACCATACAGAATGAAATTAGAAATTAATAATGGAAAAACTTAGGATAATAACAAACATATAGAAATTGAACAACACACTACTGAATAATCAATGGGTCAAGGAATAAATCACAAGAAGAATTAGGAAATATTTTGAGGTGAATGAAAATGAAAACACAGCATAATAAAACTTATGGGATGCTGCTAAAGCAGTGCCTAGAGGGAAATTTATAGCTGTAAACACCTATACTGAAAAAGAGACAGCTCACAATCAAAAACCTAAACTTACACCATAAGAAACTAGAAAAAGAAGAAAAAGTAAACCCAAAGCAAGCAGAAGGAAGTAATAATAAAACTAGAGGAGAAATAAATGAGATCTCACTTCATTAAGTGAGATTATACTCATTAAGATGAGTATAATAATAATAATAATTTTAAAAGAGCAATAGAGGATGTTAGCCAGGATTTGGAGAAATTGAAACATTCATACACCATTAATGGGAATGTAAAATGGAGCAATCTCTTTGAAAACAGTTTGGTGGTTTCTCAAAAGATTAAACATAAAGTTACCATATGGCTCACTGATTCCACTCATATCCAAGACAAATGAAGACATATGCCCATACAAAAAATTGTTCAGATATGTTCATAGCAGTATTATTCAAAACAGTAGAGGGGGGAAACAACACAAATATCCATCAACTGACTAATGGATAAACAAAATGTGGTGTACCCATACAATGGAATGTTATTAAGCCATGAAAAGGAATGGAGT
>NC_138378.1:19255737-19287068 GCF_054177405.1 Leptonychotes weddellii | reverse complement strand
AAAGAAAAGGAAGGGAGTATTTTTTTTTTAAAGATTTTATTTATTTATTTAATTGACACAGAGCGAGAGAGAGAGACAGTGTGAGAGGGAACACAAGCAAGCGAAGTGGGAGAGGGAGAAGCAGCCTTCCCGCCGAGCAGGGAGCCTGATGCGGGGCTCGATCCCAGGACTCTGGGATCATGACCTGAGCTGAAGGCAGTCGCCCAACCAACTGAGCCACCCAGGCGCCCCAGGAATGGAGTATTGATACACGTTACAACATGGATGAACCTTAAAAACATTATGCTAAGTGAAATGCCCGACACAAAAAGCTATATAAGATTACATTTACATGAAATATCCAGAATAGGCAAATTCATAGAGATAGAAAGCAGATTAGTGGTTGCCTGGGGCTGGGAGAAGAGGAGGACTGGGGAGTGACTGATAATGTGTATGGGGTTTGTTTTAGGGGATGATGAAAATGTTCCGGAATTAGATAATACTGATGTTTGCACAACTTTGTGAATACACTGAAAACACTGAACGTTTACTTTTAAAGAGTGGATTTTATGGCAAGTGAACTCTATCTCAATAAAGCTGTTATAAAATATATTAGTGTCCCTCTTATGCCATTTTCCTAGTTTCTTGTGTATCCTTTGAGAGATACTCTAGGCACATGGCAGCACATATGAATATATCATATTGCACTAAATATGAAGACTCTAGCAATGATAACAGGTACTAACATTTTATGTACCAGGAAAACAATCTGAACATTCCTGCTTCTTTTCATTGGAAGGCATATTCCAATTTCAAGGACATTAATATGCTTAAAATGCACCTCTTGGAATCAGTGCATATGGTGTATATTTTTCATGTTTTTTAACTTTTGTTTCTCTTGGTCTTTTCATTCTTTTTCAGTTTTTTTTTTTTTCATTCTCTTTTGGTTTTATTGAGATATAATTGACATACATCACCATATAAGTTTAAAGTGTACAGCATAACAGTTTAACTTACATATGGTGTAAAATGATGACCACGATAAGTTTTAGTTAGCAATCCATCAGCTCCTAAGGATACAATAAAAAGAGAAAGCAAAAAAAGAAAGAAAAAGTTTTTTCCTTGTGATGAGAACTCTTAGGATTTAATCTTAACAACTTTCCTGTGCTGTACATCACATCCCTAGTGCTTATTTATTTTATAACTGGAAGTCTACCTTTTGACCATTTTTCTCCAGTTTTCCCCTCCCCCCACAAACCTTCTGCTAACCACAAACCTGATCTCTTTTTCTACAATTTTTTTGTTCTGTGGTTGTTTTTTTTTTAAGTCTACATATAAGTAAGATCATACAGTATTTGTCTTTTTATTCTGACTTATTTCACTTAGCATAATGCCCTAAAAATCCATCCATCTTGTTGCAAAGGCAGGATTTCCTCTTTTTTTATTGCAGAACAGTACTCCATTGTATATTTTTACCACAGTCTTCCATCAATGCACACTTAGGTTCTATCCAGGTCTTGGTTATTGTAAATAATGCTGCTATGAGCATGGGGGGGTGCAGATATCTGTTGGGGTTAGTGTTTTTGTTTCCTTTGGATATATTCCCAGAAGTGGAATTGCTGGATCATATGTTATTTCTATTTTTAATTCTTTGAGGATCTTCCATGCTGTTTTCTACGGTGGCTGCACAAATTTACATTCCCACCCTTTTCTTTACATCCACAGCAGTTAACGCAGGGCTTGAATTCACAACGCTGAGTCAAGCCACCCAGGTGCTCCTCTCTTGTCTTTTTGATGATGGCCGTTCTAACAGGCAGGAGGTGATATCTCATTGTTTCACGAGGTGGGTTTTTTTTTTTTTACCCCCTTTTGTACATGGTTCTGAGAGCAACTTGGGTGTGTGCTGTGGGTGGCAGACACCCTCAGCACCCCACTCCTCTTCCTGACCGGGACAGCTCCGCGTATGCTGTGGTTTTCTGTGTCTCATCTAAGGGCGTTTCCTGGGTGTGCTCAGCCTAGATGCGCAGGAGAGTTGATGCCCAGGAGCCACACTCAACCAATGAGGGTCATCAGTTTTAGAGAACCGACCCAACTTCCTTGCCCTTCAGCACACAATGTCAAAGTGCATTCCACATAGTCTCTCAGAGCACTGTCTAGCAGGACTGCGCCCCCAGGTCCCCCGGTGACAACACACCCATTAACATAACCTCCTCTCCTGTCTTCCTCACTGGGCTTTCTGTGATCCCAAACTACTTGCATCTAAATCCCTGTCTCAGAGTCTTCCTTTGAGAGAACACAGGTTTAGATGCTGCGTGTACATGTGTGAATATGGGTGCACGCACGTTCATGTTCCTGAATGTGCAGGAATCAAAGCATGCATGGGTGTATGTGTGCACTTACAGGAGCCTTTCTATTAGAGAATCGGTGTGAATGTGCACGTCGTGCACTGGTTTGTGCACGCTTACACTCGGATGCAGATGCATCTGTTGGGTGCTCGTGCACACCAGTGTCCATGCGCATGTATGTATTTGTCCCGCGGTGCACAGATGGACTCTCAGAACTGTGGAAGGACATGTCTGTGCACATGCACGTGCCAGTGAGGTCAAGGGAGCCGGAACAAGGCCCTGAAGCTCTCTGGTGATTAAGAGCCTCCTGCTGGGTGCTGCTGGGGAGATGGGCAGGGCTCACACTGTAACAGCGCCTGTCTCCCTCTCCCTCCACAGCCGCCTGTCTGGAGACAACCCCATCAGTCTGGTCTCAGATGTGTGTTCTCTCTGATGAGAGACAGCTGGGGCAACTGTCAGGGGCCTTGCCAGCGATAGCGGGAGCTGGCCTGGCACCTGTCGGCAGCGCCGAATCGCTGTCCTGCTGATGGCTGCTAGGAGGGAGGGAGAAGGTGATGTGGGGCAGCTATTCTTGGGGTCCAGGGCTCTTCCTTCCTCTGCTCCTTGACCCCTCTACACGGAAGGGTGAGCCCCAGTTCCTGTACATCTAGAACCACAGACCCCCTCCCCACTGCACCTTAGTGGATTGACCTCACTGGCTTTGACTTTGGCCTCTGCCCGCCCCACCCCGCCCCACTCAGGCTGTCTCTGGAGGAAGGTACTGATGTTATGCCTTCCCTGCACTTCCTGCTCCCTTGCATCCAGGGCTTTGGTTTCCCTCTTCTGCCCACTGCACTCATCCTGGCAAGGGCTCCTGGCACCCCCTAGCCTGCACTTGACCCCTGACTCCTTTACTTGCGGGGTGACCCTGAGCAAGTCATTTCACCTCTCCACACCTCAGTTTTCTGCCCTGGAAACTGGAGATACTAATAGAACCCACCTCACGGGGTTGTTTGTAATAATGAATTGCTATTAACTGCTGTAGGAGTGAATTATTTGTGCATTGCTATAAACATTAAAAATCAATTGCTCTAAAAGTTAATTGCTATAAAGCACCCACCTCAGTACCTGGTACAAAGGGACCACTCAGTACTTAGCTGTAATCACTGTCATATTGGACCAACATTTCAGGGTCTGCTCTGTGCCAAATTTCATCCCAGACACCGAGGGCCTGAGGGAGTGCAGAGCTGGGCATGGTCTGGTCCCTTAGCACTCAGAGCCCAGCTGGGGGCTGGCAGAGGGGAGGGATGGAAGCATCCAAGTGACCTCTGGAAAGTACCAAGCATTATAAGAAGGTCGGAAAAAGGTGAGGTGTGTGAGGGCTTCCTTTGACTGATGCTTTGATGACGGGGAATGCAACAACAGGGTGATAATGTTTATTGAGAACTCACTGTGTGCTAGGCACTGGAGTCTGCTGTCTGCATTGTCATTTAAAACTCGCAATAGCAGTAGGTAGTAGGGACTATTATACCCGTATCATGGATAAAGAAACTGAGGCTTAGAGAGATTAAGATACCTGCCAAGATCCCTGAAGCCGGAATTTGAATTCTCAGTTACTTCAGCTCTGAAGCCCCACAGTCCACTCCAGGTAGAGGGAAACAGAGTAGCGGAACTAGGAAGAGGGTTGTGCAAACATAGGCCGTGCACCAGTTCTGGAAGCCTGCCGTACCCTACCTGATCACACGCAATCCTCATAACCAACCAGGTGAGATAGACATTTTCTCTCCATTTTGCAGGTGAGGCAACTGAGGCTCAAAGCAGCGGAGCATTTTGCACAAGGTCAGACAACTAGAAAGTGGTAGTGTTGGGGTCCGACTCTCGATGCTTGGATTCCCAAACCCGTGTCATTTCTCTGACACCAGAGGCATGGCCTGGGAACAGAGACGTGACTAGCCAGTGTGGCTAAAGATTTGGATCCTTGAAGGAAACAAAGTATAGAGCATTTGGGGCTGGATTGTGGAGGGCTGGATGCCCTTTCATGCTGTTCATATGGTAGGCAATGGGGAGTCACCAAAGATCGTAGAGTAGGGGCAGGGCAGGGCCAGAGCTGCAGCTCCCAAGGATAAATCTCATTGTAGCACCTAAGATGGATTAGATAGCAGTGGGAGTCCCATCAGGAGACAGCACCAGGTGATGCTGACTTAGATGACAAGTGATATGGACAGAGTGGCCTTCTGCTGGGGAATGAAAAAAGAGAGCTCGGGAGATGAGAAACAGCCAAGGGCAGGGCCATTAGCCTTATCAAAAAGCTGATTGCTCTTAGCAAAGTATTTAATACGATTTTCCGCTATTAGGGCCCAAACCTGGGCTAGCAAGATTATTAATTCTAAAGATAATCATTTGGCTGGGCGGATCGTATTTTAATATATGGCAACAGGCGAGCTATTGTCATTTTTCCCTTCTATCTTGATTGTGGGTCACCCAATTAGAGCTGGCTTCAAATGCCCCTTCCTGGAGGTAGTGAGATAAGGCTTAATGTCCTCAAACAAGGGCTATCAGCTGTGACGAAAGGCCCATAAATATTAATAAATCTATAATTAGTCCTGTGAAAAAGGGGATCAATCCAGGAGAAGTTTCCACCCATTAATACTAGAAATCACTTTTGCCAAGTTGCTGGGGAAGCAAGGCTCTTCTGTTCCAAATGCCAGGCTGTTCTTTGTTCCAAAAGGATGCATCCTGTTGCGTAGCCTCTGATTCACTCTGAGATAGTACCTGGGGGGTGATGAGAATACCTGGAGGGCTCAGGAGGGGAGAAAGGCTTTCCTTCCGGAGGTGGTGAGAGAAGGCTGGGGCCCTCACGATAGTGTCTTTAATTATTTTAATGTTTAACTTAGACTGTCATTGTATTTCAGAATCCCAGTGAAGGAAAGACTTATTTTCCATATAAAATTACAATGGGATTGTGTGCTAAGCGAAGGGGAGTTTGTAGAGCTGTAAAGTGCTCAGAGATATAAATACATGTTATTTGCCTATTTAAACATTTTTATTTGGGGCGCCTGGCTGGCTCAGTCAGTAGAGCATGTAACAGGATCTCAGGATCGTGAGTTTGAGTCCCACATTGGGGGTAGAGATTACATAAAAAATAAATAAGTACAATAAGATCTAAAAAAAAAAAAAAGCACAAACATTTTTATTGAGGTCTCATATACATCCTTTAAAGGTGTAAAATACACACGCCTTTAAGTGTACAGCTCAGTGACTTTTCATAGGTATAGACCCATGTAACCAATACCCAGATCAACATAATGTTTCTATCACTCCAGAAATTTCCCTTTGCCCTCCCAGTCCATATCCCCCCATGCGTAAGCCCTCTTCTTGACCTCAGGTACTAGACCGTAGACATAATTTGCCCATTCTTGAATCTCATATGAATGGAATCATACAGTATGAACTTCTGGGCCTGCCTTCTTTCACTCATTATTATGTTTCAATATCAGAGGTGAATGATCTGTTCTTAAATAATTGCCTTTTTTCCCCTTAACACAGGAGTAACACTTGCCATTATAGAAATGTTACAAAGCACAAATGAACAGAAAAGAAAGCAATAGCCATCACCTTTGTACCTGAGTACTTCTAAGAGCATCTCTCTCTATTTTTTTTTTTTGTTGTTGTTATAATAATGAGACATGCCCATTGTGGAAAGTTGAAAACAGAAGACCCTTGGTTGCGCTTGACAGAAACCCAACTTCAGCTGGCTTGAGCAAGACTCAATTTGTTGGCTCATGTAACTGATAGAACCAGGGATTCAAACAATGTCTCTCTCTGTCTTTCTTCCCATCTTTCCCAGATGTGGCTTCGCTCATGCAAAAAGACTCTCTCCCTGGCCAATAAAATGGCTACTAACAGCTGCGGGGGGGTAAGCCCCATTTCAGCAAACTTAGCTGAGAGCCTTTCTCCAGGCGCTCTATAGCAATCCCAGAGCAAACTCTGATTGGCTTTGCTCAGGCTGCCTACCGTCCTTGGACCAATCACTGTGGCTAGGCTGATGGGGGACTCTGATTGGCCAGCCTGGTCATGGCTGGAGCAGTGTCTTGACTACAAGCCCTCCACAAACCTAGAGTTGGGGAGGGAAGGGGTTTCCCAAAGGAAAGACAAAAGGAGTGCTGGGGAGACCGCTCTAGGGGACCCTGTGCATTGTCTGCTCTGTGGGGCGGGAAATGCTTCAAGGATCGGAGCTGGAACCACTTCATCTCCTTGGTGCTGTCTTACGCAGCTATCTTATTCCTCCGTCTCGCCTTTGTGCCTCCGCCGCATATTTTTCAAGGTCAAAAAAGATTTGGGGCTTGAAAACGGAGCCATGGTGTGGAGAATACAAACCTTAACAGTCTCATCAAAACTAGCGGACCGTGAACTCCTGCGTGTATCAGGCTAGGCTGGCTGGGGCCCCAGCCTCCGGCCCAGAGCCCAGCAAAAAGAAGGTGCCATTAGATGTTATTTGACTAAATGGATGGAAATGATAACAGCATTTCTCAAGCACTCACTGTGGGCCAATTCTCTTTAATTCTCCAGACATCTTGCTTTATCCTGTTAAATAACAAAGATTCAACCAAGTAAATTTGAAGATCTAATCGGCTTTATTCAAAGATTCATGAATTGGACAGCATCCCATCTAGCAATAGAAAGGAGCTCCAAAGGGCTACAGAAAGGAGAAAAGTGTTAAAAAGCAGGACAAGAAAGTCATAAACACACAAACAAAAGGATTATTTCAGGTAGGGTCACCTCCATTTGGGGGACAAAAGGGCTCTATTACGTGGATTATCTCACTGATGCTGACCAGCAAACGCCAGATTGGTTCAGATCACAGTCCTGGGGAAGGTGGAAACTGCATTTAGGTTGGGTCTTAAGTCCACTTCAGTGATGTGGGCCAAGCCCGAGTGACTCCGATTTGGGCCTGTGGTTTTTTTTTTTAACAATCCCAACTGTCTTCTGTGGTATTGTTTTGATTCTTCTAGAAGAGATTGGCCCTTTTATTGGTCACTATTCACTATTGAGTGTTTAGGGTGTGCAGACAGGCAAGACACTGGCTCTCTTTTACTGAGCGTACATCTCGAGGATGGGGAAACTGAGGCTTATACAGGGGTTGAAAGGAGGAGGGCATGGGGCCGTGGGCGCGGTTGGGTGGAGGAAGCCCTCCAGGTCTCCATCTCGGAGGAGTCCAAAATAGTGATGAGAGAGGCCCCCCCCAGCTCTGAGGGCTACAAGGAGAAGGGACCCAGTGGCTCTTCCCCAGAAGTCCCGACCGGTTTCAGCCAGCAGCTCCCCCCCCCCGCCCCCCGCAGGGCTGCTCCAGCCTAGCCCTCCCTTCCCTCATCCCTCTCCCTCTCTCGCCTCCGCCTCCGCTGCCTCCCGGGCACGAGCAGTGATTGACTGGGTAATTGGCGCGCGGAGGCCCCAGGCTAATTGAGGTCGGGCTGCAGATTGCGGTGGCCTCAAGGAGGCGGTGGGCGCAGGTGGGGTGGGCGCGGCGCGCTCTCCCTCTCTCCCTTTTCTGTGGGGGGTTGGGAGTGAGCTCTCCAGGGGCAAGTGTCACGGGGAGGGCCCTTGGGCCCTCCTATTTCTCAGGGATGGGAGACCCCAGGCTGGGGGCGGGGGGCAGGGAGGGGCGGGGAGCCCCGCAGCCAGCCCTGGGTTGAACGCCCTCCTTGGTGCCTGAGCTGCTGCGGAGGGAGGGAGGGGCAGGGGAAGAAGCCCAGAATCTGTCCTGCCCCTACAGCCTTTGCGGGCCTGGCTTCGTCATTTCTCCCCTTTGAGTCCCATTCTCATTGCTCACTCACTCAACTCCCTCACTCTCAAAGCTCATTTATTGAGTGCCTTATGTATGTCAGCCCTGGAGATGAAGCTGAAATCAGACGGACAGGGTCCCATCCTCAGGAAATTAACAGCCAGTGGGGAGATAAGCCAACAGATTCACACTACTAGACAGGTGCCCAGAGAGACATGATCTGTGGGAGATCACTCACATGGGTGCTGTCTGGGAAGGGACGTTAGAACTGAGGTCCGAGGGAGGAGAGCACGCTGGGAGTGGTGATGGTGGTTGTGGGGTGTGTGTGTGCATATGAAGGGGGCAAGGGAAGGCCTCCTTTCCAAAGGAGGTGGGCAGAAAGGCTTCCTGGATAGTGGTCCCCTATTGGGCATGGCATTCTGCAGCTGGCTCCGTTGGACTCACACGTTCCTGAGATGGAGCCATGTTGATACAGAACCCACCATTGGACAGGTGATTTCTTATCAGCTGCCCAGCGGGACTTGGCTAGTTTCAGGAGGGGCGAGAGAGTTGGAGGCGCTGGAGGCTCAGGGCAGTTGGCATGGGGAAGATAGGGCAAAAAAATGTGCAGGAAAGATTTACCAAGCCCTGCAGATCCCCACCCTATCCCCGGACACTTACCGGCCTACAGGAGTCAGGGAAAGGGGACTTGGGCAGAGAGAGAGAGGAGGTAGCCTGAGTTCTCCTCTCCACCCAAACTCAGTGCAGAACTTGGGGGAGGTCCTTTTTCCTGTCCCAACTGTAAAATGGGTATATGTGTGAGAATAAGACAAGATCAGTGGTTTTCCACTGGGCTTTTGTTCTAACTTTATTTTCTTAGATTCTGAATTTGTCTATTTGGCACCCATCAGTCACAGAGACAAACTAATGGCCAAAGTTGTTTACGTCTGCTGTGGGATCCAGAGCCCATGCTCCGAACCACCTCCTACATCCAGTTCTCACACATCAAGCCGGTATTTCCCCGGCCCTAAATTAGCCCGGGACCAGCTACCAGACAACCAGGGACAGCCCCTGTGCCCCAAAGACTAACCGGTCCTAAGCTGTCTACTCTGGCCTGCCTTGCCTTTCCTGCAGAAACCCCAGTAACGGCTCTGGCCTTCTGCCTTCCCCTCGCTCCTGCTTCTGCCTCTTGACCGATCCCAGTGTTGTCTCCCGTGGCCCCATGTTGCACGGCCTGTTCCCTTCCCTCAGGAGCCACAAGTAATAAATTCTTCTTTCAGTGGCATTAAGCTCTCTGTGTTGTTACTCAGTCATCTTTATAAATTAAGACCTGGGCACAAGTCAGTGCCTCCAAGTCAGGTGGTTATGGGACGTCCCCTTAAGGACTGCCAGGAGAGCCGTGGTGAGGAGGGGCCAGCTGCAGAGAGGAGGCTTGCTGGAGGTGCTCCAGGTCTCCTCCCCCGGCCTCCACCAGAGCTGCTTCCTGGGACACATGCAACTGCCACATCAGGGAAAAGAGTTTTGCTGCATCTCAAAACAACAACAACAAAACCCAAACCTGGTCCTAAGGACTCATCCATCTCAGAGTTGTGTCTTGCTCCCACCCTGGTGCTGTAAGTGACATAAATCTTCCCATTTCTGATGGATGTCAGCAAAGGGCTTCTTCTGTTATTTGCTTCGATGGATGAGGAGGTCTTGTGGGCCAAGTATTTGCAGAGGGCTCTCAGCCCCCCTCCCCCTTCTCTACTCTCCTGTTATTGCTGGGGCTAGAAGCCAGCCAAGTGCATTTCCGGGATCAGCTCATCAGTGGGGCCCCCCCCAGGGCCTGTCAAGGGGCGGTGCTAGCAGGAGATTGAACAGAGCATTGGCAGCCACAGACAGCTTCCACTGACTACGGATAAATGTGAGCTCCAGTGGTGGCAGGTCCTCCAGCAGTGGCCCGGGGGTGGGAGTGGGGGCTGGGTCCTATCGATGGCAGCACCCAGCCACTCAGCGGTGAGAGCTGACCTGTGAGCCCCCCCAAGTGGTAGCCGCTTCTGGATAACTGGGTCCCCTCTGCTCCCCGACCCCAGCATCTTTGTTGTAAATGTCATTCATTCAATTTTTCTCTGCTTGACGTCTGCCTTCGGCTCAGGTCATGATCCCAGGGTCCTGGGATCGAGCCCCGCATCAGGCTCCCTGCTCCGCTGGGCAAAGTTCTGGGGTTCTCAGGAACCCTGAGTGGGCAGGTGGACGGTGTCGTAACTGGTTAGAAGGTAAAATTCTAAGTCATCTTTTCTGATCCGGATGACCGCACCAGCCTCCTCACTGGTCTGCCTGCCTCCAGCTTTGTCCACCTCAGTTCATTGTCCACATGATACACTGGGGGTTTTTTTAAAAACCAATGCAACCAAGCAACCTCCTTTCCTCCCCAAATTAAAACCCCTCAATGGCCCTCTGACTACCCTTTCCTCAGACTGTTTAGATCTTTCCTTTGTGTTCCTACGAGCCCCTGAGCTTCCTCCAGCTCAAAACATGGATCTTTGAGGTGACACTGAGAACCCTTGGGGGGTGGGATCATGTCTGATGTGGGTCTGTGTCCCTAGACTCAACAGTTTCCAGCATGTGAATTTGTTGAATGAACGAATGAACTCCCAAGGGCTAGAAAACCAAGAAACGCTTTTTGGAGAGAAGTGACCACGAAAGTCTTAAGTAGGCATCTAAGTTCCTTCTAAACAAAGAGTAGAGGAGGAAGGATAAAACCTTCCTTGCTTCCCAATATCCTCCGCCTTGGCATTCCAGGCACTTCTTGATCTGGTCTTACTGACCTCTCCAGCCTTGTTAGTGTTTTCTCAACCCAGATCCAGCCCTTTAAGCCAAACAGGATTTTGGGTTTAGGTTCAGCCAGATCTTGGCTCATGTGAACTTGGAAAACAACTTTGCCTCTCTGTGACTCGGTTTCCTCATTTTTAAAAGGGCTTAGATGATCTCTGTCTCCCAGGGCTTTTGTGAAAACGCAAAGTGACAATCCTGAAGAGATTTCAGCAGCAGTGGGGGTCATGAGGTTGGACTTGCTCCTTAGAGCTCCAGGGGTGGGGTGGGGAGGATGACCCAGATGGGGCCAGACAGAGACAGGCTGGTGCAGGCTAGTAACTTACACAGCTGTCAAAATCAGATCGTTAGTGCTTTTGGCCAGTGGCTATTATAAAAATTTTAGAGTGAGATATAAAACACAATCTAATCTCCAGAGTAAATTATAAAACATGAAGCCGAAACAAACGAGACAGATGCATCGAACCAAACCAAAATTTTCCCAGTGACGACGCTGGGCTGGATGAGAAACCACTTCTGCTGGGTCCTCAGAGCATCAGGTTCAGGCGATTGGAAGAGTCACAAACATATGTGTGGTTTCCAGGCAGTTGAGTTACCAGATTCAGTTTCTTTTGTTTGAAAACCAGTTTAGAAATTACGACAAAAGTAACATATGCACGCAATTAAATATTCAGTCATTACCAAAGACAGAATGAATAGTCTCCCTGCCCCCCCTCCAGACTCCCAGTCCCCTTCTCACTGAGAATAATTTATCTTACCTGGAAATTTCCATCCCTGTGCAAGTGCAGATTATATATCAATAATTTCTTCCTCTCCAACGCAGTCAATATTTTACACCTGCTTTTTTTCACTTAACGTCATACCTAGGAGATCTTTTCATATCAGTTCTAACAGCTGTATAACAATCCGGTGAGTGAATGACCCTAATATACCATAATGTAGATGCCACTGATAAGTATTTGAGCTGCTTCTTCAGTGCGTCTGTAGGAGAAAATTCTAGAAGTGAGATTGAAGGTTAAAGGGTACTGACATTATTTATGTTGATAAATGTTTCCCAAGCACCCCCTTGTAGGGGACACCATGGGAGCTTCACCATGATGTCGTTGGATCGCTCTCCCTGGTTGAGTGTGCGTCCCCCAACCTCTGTGTGCTTTGATTCCAATAGCTCACACCTCTCACCTTCTTTGGAGGCCAGTCCTTAGGCTCCTAGCAGTGCCTTACTCATACAACCAGTCTTAAATGAGACCTGCCAAGATAACTGATTCCAAAGAGGGTTTCACAGTGAGGTGAGCATTTTGGAGCTATGGTCACACTTGCTCACTTGCCCCTCAGTTGGCAGCCCTGCAAACCCCCACCTCTCTGCCCCCACTTGGGTTGGACCTTCCCCTACTCCACCTGTCTGTGTGAGACCTTCCCAGTAATGCCCAGATCCTATATTACCCCCTCCCCACCCACGCTCCACCGAAAGAAGCACCTCTTGACCTCTCCACCCAGAAGTGGCACTTCCCTCCCCCTGAGCTCCCTTGGCCCCTAGTGTCCCACGCCGATGGCTTTTACCCACCTTCTCATGATTTCTACTCCAGTGTCAACTCCCTGCCCGCACAAAGAGCGCTTTGCAGACCAGAGTCCGCCTCCCAGGCAAGTGCTTGGTACAGACAAATTGTGAACTAATTTGTGAACGAGCAAAGGCCAGGGCCTGGCTCAGGTGATGTTCAGGGAGCCATCCTGAACTTTCTCCCCTCTGTCTGCCCCCAAAGCCTGCTCCTTCCCCTCCCTAGGGTCCCCCAGCCAGGCTCTAGTTCACACTTAGTCTCCTGTGCTGACAGTTGAGACCCTTCCTGCTCACCTCTGCTTCCCCCTTCCCACCCATTTCCTGATGCCCCTGCTGCCCACCCCCCATCCTCCATTCCAGACATGCAGAGCTATTCTCAGTTCCCTAAAAATGCTCACAGTTACCATTTTCTGAACCACTTCCTCGTCCCTGGGCTACGCATTTACATCCTCAGGATGTCTGTGCGTGCGGGAAGTATCATCATCAGCCCCTGTTTACAGGCAAGAGAACCAAGGCACAGAGAGGCCAAGTTCATACAGCTGGTGGGTGGTGGAGGCAGGTGCCCTTAGTGCCCTGCCCCGGGGGTCCCCTGGAGACAGATCCCGGAAGCTCCTTGCCCAAGGGTATCGTCTGTCTTGCTGGAGGGCACTGAACCATCAGGCGCAGGCAGGACACACGGGGAGCTAAAACCCCAGGGGCAGCCCTCAGTCAATGAAGGAAAGATTCCAGCCTCCTCACCCCTCCCGGGGATAATTCCCACCCATTCTGTGCCCTCCATGGAGGTCTCAGCAGGACTGAGCTCCGGGTGCCCAAAGCAGTTGCCCACTCAGGAACACACCCTGTTTTGGCTTCCTTCTCCTCTGGGTCTCCCGTCCCTACGCCCCTGCTGTGCTGGGGACACTGCTTGCACCCAAACCCTTGTCTTAGGATCTGCTTTGAGGAAAACCCACAGGAAGTAGCAGCAGAGTGGGATTTGCACTGTCTGTCTGCCTGGGGCTGCTCGCATGGCTGCCTGTCTCACCTCCCCACTCCCTGCCCGTGCCGCCCCTAAAAAGCCCTCCCTGGAATACACTCCACCCCTGCTTACCTCACCTTCCCTTAAAAGACCCAGCCTAGGGTGCCTGGGTGGCTCAGATGGTTAAGCGTCTGCCTTCGGCTCAGGTCATGATCCCAGCGTCCTGGGATCGAGTCCCGCATCGGGCTCCCTGCTCCTTGGGAGCCTGCTTCTCCCTCTGCCTCTCTCTCTCTCTCTCTCTGTCTCTCATGAATAAATAAATAAAATCTTAAAAAAAAAAAAAAAAGACCCAGCCTAGATCATTTTTATAGGCACATCTGTCTGATGTCCTTTCTCCCGGCTGGAGTGGCCACTGCCCTCAGATTTCAACAGGTGGATTTTTCTCTCGGCGTCTATAACATCCCAGTGCCCTGATTTGTGGGCTTCTGGCTCCCCTGCCACCCTGGGAGGGATCATGTCTTACTCATCTTGGAGACTCCCAGGTCCACCCAGATCTAAGTAACAGAGCAAGGGCTAGTCTGTGTTTAAATTGCCTTCATGCACAGAAGGCTCTTCTTCCCTTGGCCTCTCTCACCCCTTTCCACCCCACCCCCAACCATTTCACATCATTCCCAAAGGGCACACCATGGTTTCCATCTCCTTGCTTGCCTGCATGGGCCACCCCCATGTCTGCCCCATGGTGCCTAGGCCTCTCCCTTTCTGCTCATGGTCTCTCTCTCTGCAGATTTCCGTGACACCTCATCACCCTAATTTATTTTCCTATATGCCCCTCCCAACTAGATTGTGAGTTCTTTGAGCACTCCCTCCTGCTGTATCTCGTTTATGGCTATACCCACACTGTGAACCTTGCATAGTACCTATGACATAGTGGGTACTAATAAACATTTGTTGAATGGGTGAATGAATGAATTACTTAATACACATATCTCCAGATCCCTGAATGGAAGGATATAGGAACTGGTATAAATTGCTTAGGACTCTTTGTGTTGTGAGAGAAACACATCTCAAGCTTGCTTAAGTAAAAGTAGGCATTTATTGACTTAATCATTAAGATGTCCAGTGGACTTCAGGCACGGCTAGATCCAGAAACCAAATAAGATCAGCTGTTAATTCTTGCTCGTTCTGTCTTTCCCTCTCTCTCCCCTCTCCCTCTCCCCTCTCTCTCATTCTGTTACTCTCTCTTCCTGTCTACTCTGCTTCTTTTTGGGTTTTGACCAGATTCTCCCCTGCTACGGGCAGGGGCCTCATTTTCTCTCATCTATACAATGGAGGGGCAATTCACCCTCATGATCTCTAAGCCTCTTTATAGCTTTATAGTCTTAGAGGGGGTCCAAGATAACTTTTCCATTTTCTAGTTAGGAACACCTGAGACCCAGAGAGGTAAGTGATTTATTCAAGCTTACCCAACAAGTTAAGGATGGGGCTGGCACCACAGCTTAAGTCTCTGACCTTCATGGGAGAGAGGACAATGTCATTTTGGACACAGAGAGCCCCAGAAAGCAGGGCCTTGATGTTGACTCAGAGTCACTGACCTCCTCCCTGACTTCACCCTGGCCCGCGTAATGCTCAGGCTCCTGGGCCACTGAAAGGACTTGTGTCTGTGCTTCTACCCCTGTGACCCCAGACCTGGAGCAGCTCTGAGCCTGGCAAGTCATTTCCCCTCCGAGCCCCTGCTCTTTCCATCTGGAACATGGTAACTAGAGGAGGAGATGTGAGTTAGGCTCTCAGCACAGGACCTGGCACGAGGCAGCGGGCAGATAACTCATCCTGGGACCATCCTGGTTTTAAAACTGAAAGTCTCCCTGCTCAGGAAGCTGTAGGATCGAGACAAGATAGTCAGTCACCCTATCAGGCAGCACCCACATCTGTAGCAGGGAGGGAGAAGTATCCTCGGAAGACCCCATAAATCAGGCCCAAACAAGTCGGATCTGACCAGGGAGATAGAGCCGTCTAGAGGAGACCATACTGGGAAGCGTCTTTCTGGGTCTCCAGGCCCTTTCCAGTTCAGAGCAATTTGCACAGAAATGGGGCCTGAGATGCTGAGGCTGCCTCTCCCACCTATTCCTCCCCCAGTTTCCTGGACATTCAGGGGCTCTCACAAACTCTGACTCTAAGAACATGTAGCTAGAGAAGACTCTGACCCCCGCCCAATCTCACTGAGCATGCTCCCATTGGACAGATGGCAAAACCAAGATCCAGAGAAACAACTGGCCCAAAGTCTCATGGCGGGCTGTCTCCAGCCTGGCTGACTTTGCAGATGTGCTCCTGGATACTTTCAGTGAGGATGCACAGTGTACACCTGTGCTGGGGGTGGGGGCTGGGCGAGACCGGTGAGTGACGTCAGGGTGGCGTGGAGAATGAGCGCAGGCTCAGAGCCCAGTTCTCCAAGCCACATGCTTGCTGAGTAACCCCTCTGGGCCTCTGGGATCCACCTGTGAAACGTAGGTGATAATTTCCGCTGGTATGCCCCAGGGGCTCTGGTTTAGGAGTAACAGAGAACAGGGGGCAGCATGAGCCCTCCTGCGGCTGTCAGGGCAGAAAGAGCCTCCAAAGACTGCGTTACTGTTTCTGAAATCTTGAGCGCTCCTGGATTACCCTTTAGGTACTAACCTGTACTATTAGTTACTTAATATTTTTCTTTAAAATAATGTGCTTGTAAAAAACTTTATTTTAGGGGCGCCTGGGTGGCTTAGTTGGTTGGGCGACTGCCTTCGGCTCAGGTCGTGATCCTGGAGTCCCGGGTCTAGTCCTGCATCGGGCTCCCTGCTCGGCGGGGAGTCTGCTTCTCCCTCTGACCCTCCCCACTCTCATGCTCTCTGTCTCTCATTCTCTCTCTCTCAAATAAATAAATAAAATCTTTAAAACAAAACAAAACTTTATTTTAAAGGAATTACGTCACATCACTTATCTGATACACTAGTTATGTATTTTTCTGACACTCTTTACATTCAAAACTATGCAAATAAAAAGGTCTGATCCCCAAACACACAAAATCTAGCACATACCCCCTAGCAGCATGCACGGAGTACTTTGTTAAACTCTGCTCTCAGTGCATCGCTGCCCCCCGCCACCCCCCTCCCAGGTCCCATGGTGAACTGAGGTCCAGAGAGAACCAAAGACAGAGCCGAAGTCACATAGAGTTGCTACAGAGCTGGATCCCAGAGTCCGGACACTCTCCCCTGTTCTCACCGCTCGGGGGCAGGAGACTGTGCCCGAAGCAGCCAGGGCCTTTCCTGCTTCTAGCTGTTTGTGTAGACGGTGTTCTCACCTGGAAAGCCCCTTCCCTTTGGCTGTCCCCGACCAATTCCTGCTCATCCTTCGAAATGCAAACAAAGAGTCACTTTCTCTGGAGGGTCCCAGGCAGGCAGAGTGAGATGATGAGACTCCCTCATATGATGCCCCACCCCGGATTACCGTGACCTATTTGGGGATCTCTCTCTGCACTGAGCGAGGCCCTGGAAGGCAGAGGCCCTGTCTGATTCATCTCTGCTGGGAATGTACACCCTGGGGCTCGACCCCCGAGAGGCCTTAGCAGTGCTGGTTAATTAGGGGAGGCTGAGGACAGGGGTCCCCGAGACCAGGGTCAGTCTTGTCTGGGCCCCCAGAGGGACAGGGCCTCCAGGATGGCAGCTTGTCCCAGGTGATGAAATAGTTCAGCCAGGGCCCCCATCACTCCACCAGATACATTTCAGCGGCTAAGAAAGAAGTTCAAGGGCTCACCTGGGTCCGTTGCTTAGCAACAGGAGGCTGTAAATGACATCGTTCTGACACTTTAACTAACCCCTCCATGGCAGGCAGAGGATAATGAAGACAAAGGCAGACAGTGAGATGGAATTAAAAACCAGACCCAGGAATGAGAGGCAGGTGCTGGGGAAAGCAGGACCCTGGGGCAGGTAGACGTTGGAGAGGTCTCGAAGACACCTGGGGGCTGCTGGGCTCCAGGGAGCCCTGTCCAGGAGTTTTGGGTGGGTTTGCGAGCTTTAAGAGGGGATTTCCTGGGCTTGGTCCCAACAACCGGTTAGAGCTTCCAGGGCGCTGTGCCTGTAATTCCCGCCTCTGCCACTAGGATAGCAGCAACTCCAAGGGTAGAGACTCATCATAGACCAACTCCTGACAGACCACTTAGAGAATCTCTGTGTCGGCGGGGAACCTAGATGAAGGGGAGGGGGTACTTATTAAGAACCGCTTTACTTTTGTTAACCCATGTGACCCTCATACTAGCTCCATGACTTCGGGAGGCATTTCCATTTGACAGATGAAGAAATTGAAAGCCATCCAGTCCACAGATATTTACTGAGCTCTTCCTGTGGGCCAGGTGCTGTCCTAGGCTCTGTGCATACCACAGTGAGTAAGGCAGACAGAAGCCCCTGCCCTCGGGGAGCTGACGTTAATAAACAAGAGAAATACATAAAGTGTATTAGATGATGACAAGAGCTCTGGAGGAAATGAGTGTGCGTGTGCATGTGTGTGCATCTGTGTATGCATGCATGTGTGTGTGTTCGTGTGTGTATCTGGAGATGAGGTTGAATAGACCCTCCTCTGAATCTGCAGACTCAAATCGGAGGCAGTGTCAGCCCCTTTCTAACCATCCTGCCGCTCTTGCCTCCCCTCCTGCCTACTGCCCTTGACCTACCGCTGGGAAGGCAGGTCCCCGGAATACTGGCGGACCTCCTGGGGGCGGAACCCCATTGTGGGCCTTGGGGGTTGCCCCTTCTCCAATGAAAACAGATCAGCTAGCTTTTATCTGCCTTTTGTGTTTAGCTTCCACAATATGCTTCTCTTGAAGAAAGGCTCATACATTGCAGAGAACCGAGGACAACCTAAATGTCCATCAGTATGGAGAACAGATAAATCAACGATGGATTATTCATACAGGGGAACCATACACAGCAGTGAAAATGAATAGAGCCGCTGGGATGAAGCTCACAGCCTAATATTGAATGGAAAGAAAAATAGGTTGCAGAAAGATACCCAGAGGATGATACTGTTTATATAAAGTCTAAAAACGTAAAACAATACCATTTGATGGGCAATGGGTGGGAGCAGCCGTCGGGGGAACCAGAGCAGGGGGACTTCGCAGGGTCAGGATGACGGCCTCCCCCAGGTGCCCGGTGGTGGAGCCCACGGGGAAAGCCAGCGGGGAGCCTGGCCGGGCGTGCTGAAGTCCCAGGCACAAGCTGGAGGGAAGGGGCTTTGACAAGGCCAGTGTAGTCCTTGGCGGTTTCTGGTGCTCACGAAACCTGGAGACCTCTTTCGGGAACGGTTGATCCAGGACACGTGCGGTGCCAAGGGCGAGCAGACCCGGGACTGCCTCGGGGGCTCTGGGGCCGCACCTTCTTGTGAGGCAGTCCAGGGAGCCCCCCACCGCCCCCAGTCCCATCCCTGGCACTGAGTCTCCAGAATGTGCAGTGAGGGGGGCTCCTCTCTCCAAGGGAAGATTGCTGGTATCCCGGCCTCCAGTGGCCTCCGAGGTCTTGGGGGTGTCCACTCCCCTCACCATTCCAACTTCTTTGGGATTCTCGATCTTTGCACACATCTCTCGTCCCCCCCTCCACTCCCCCCCCCCAGTTTCTATCAACACTTATCAGCTTTTCCAAGTGGATTCCTTGCCCCTTCCCTCCCCCGCAGCCCCACCTCTGGTCTGTTTTGTGCCATTTGCCTCCTTTTCTTTTTTTGGCCGAACAGTCACTGCCTTCGTCAAGTTTTTAAAATCAGTAAAGTCAGTGGCCTTCAAGAAAACAAAAACCAAAACCCAACAATACTGTTTGAGTGTACACACCAGAGACAAAGTATAAACACATGCGCACAAATATTCAACAGCCAATTTTGGATAGTGGTTACCTCTGGGGAGGCAGGGAAAGAGGGTTGGGGTCCAGGAGGAAAACTCAGGGGACCTCAAAGATCTCCATATAATGTTCTATTGTTTAAGCTACATGCTCGACACATAGGCGTTTGCTACATAATTGACTACATAATTTGTATGCTCAAGATCGTTTTTGGTCACCAGTCTAGAGGAAAGATTGGGGGTGTGTTAGGCCAGGATTTCTGTCACAGGGTCCTAGTGATGTGGTTGTGGGCTATGGACAAGGGCCTCCACTTACTGGATCACTCTTTAGATCTGTAAAATGGGCACAAAGAACTCTTACCTCATGGTATATCTCTTTCCTCTCTCCCTCCCTCCTTTCTTTTTTAAAAATTTTTTATTGTTATGTTAATCACCATATGTTACATCATTCGTTTTTAACCAACTGAGCCACCCAGGCGCCCACTATCATTCGTTTTTGATGTAGTGTTCCATGATTCATTGTTTGTGCATAACACCCAGTGCCCCATGCAGAACGTGCCCTCCCTAATACCCATCACCAGGCTAACCCATCCTCCCACCCCCTCTTCCTTCCTTTCAATAAATATTCATTGAAAATGCCAACTCTGTGGAAGGTCCTGTACAAGGTACTAGAGATAGGGTCCCTCTTGGAGCTTACAGTCTTGAGAGAGAGATGTGGATCAAAGCCAATAAATTAATACACTGTTGCAAACAATGAAGAGAGCTATAAAGAAAATAAACAAGCTTCCGTGACAGATCATAACCAAAACAAAATAAGGTATCTCAGAGGAAACCCGAAGGGGTTAGCCTTGGAGGGGGCAGCATGGGCAAGGGTCCTACAGTGGGAAGGCACAGAGAGAGCTTGGCAGCGAAGCTAGAGGGCATCAGGCAGGGGCGGGAGGCATGCATAATGAAACACGGGCTTGGAGAGCACAGAACACGGCCCTTGGCATGTGCGTTCGGGAAATACTGCCGCCTTCCCTGCACCTGTCCTTGGGGCTACGGCTGGGGTGACAAAATGGACATCTGAGGGCAGGAAGGGGACCTGGAGTTCCACACAGCCTCCCAAAGCACCTGTGGTAGAGTGGATTATGGTTCCAACTCTTCACTACCTCCCGAGTGCTTGCCCAGGTAGATGTGCACCCGTGGCCACTCTGCAGTGCCCTCCCACTGTGACTCCGATTTGACGTTGCTCAGCTGTCTGACCCGCTTTGGCCAGTGGGATGCCAGCAGTGGGGCAGCAAGCAGAGGCTTGAGAAGTGTTTCTGCGGTCAGGCTTGCCTGCTGTACGCCTGCCACGGCCACAGGAGCATGCCCAGCCTGGCCTGCAGGTCCCAGGGGGAGGAGGGAGCAGAGCAGAGCCACCCCAGCTGACCTGTAGATCTGCAAGCTAATTAAATGCTCCTTGTTGTTTACCACTGAGATTTTTCTAGCTGTTTGTTATGCAGCGCCCAGTTCCTTGTTCCAATGGTGTCCCCGGATGCTGGGCCTTTCTGGCCTTTACCTAAGCCCAGGAGTGTGGGAAGAGAAATGATTGGGCTGAAGTCCAGGATTCTGGCCTTGGATCTGCTGAGGCCCCCCTCTAGGAACTGGGCAGACCCTTCCCCATAAGGGGCCTTGGTTTTCCCATCCATATAATGAGACATCTCACCCTGATTGCTCAAGCCCTCTTAGCCATATAGGCAATAGCCACAGGGACTGAGAGCTCAGCTTATCCACATAGGACCATGTCCTCTCCCTGTTTAACCCTCAGTGGCTCCCTGTGGCCTTTAGGAAGGAGTCAGAGCTCCCTAGATTGGCATTCAAGGCCCTGGATGGCTCTCCATGCCTACATGGACAGCTCACCTCCTGCCACTCACTCTTTGCTCTAGTCGTGCGTTACTGTTTCCAGTCTCCTGACCACACTGTGCCTGTTCATGCCCCTGGGCCTTTGCACTTATGGCTCCATCTGTTTTCTAAGTCTGCCACTGCATTTCTCTGCTTTGTGAATATTAAGCTCTTCATAAGTATGTTCCAATTTCATCTTCCCAGCAACACCACGGAGTAAGCATTATCAGCTCCATTTTAATTATGAATAAACAGAGGCTCAAGGAAGTAAATCAATTGGTCTAAGTTACACAGCCAGTAAGTGGTGAAGCCAGGACACAAATCCAGGCAGTTTGACTCCCAGCCAATAGGGGAATAGACAGTAGGTTTGAACGCAGGTCTGTTTCCAAAACCCATGCTCTTAGTCACCTTTCCAAGCCTCCTCTGCTTGCCGAATTCTTATGCAAATGCATGAACTATATTCAGTCGACCCACAAACACTTATTGGGCACCTGCTGGATGCCAGGCACTGTGCCAGGCTCTTCATGAGCTGTCCCTGCCTTAATCCTCACACTAGCACTAGGAGATCAGCATTCTTACTGACCCCAGTTTGCTAACAAGGACAACTGAGGCCCAGAGAGGTGAAGTGAAGGTCATAGAGCCAGTAAGGGCTGACATTGGGACACACACCCAGGCAGGCAGAGTCCCAGGCCCAAACTCGACCTCTGGGTTACAGTGACTTTCAATTTAAAATGCCAGAAGCTTCACCTCCAGGATGCCGGGAGGCTGAATCCCAGGGCATTCATAGCTCCGGCCTGCCCGCTGGCCCCCACGCCCAGGGGCTTCAGAGCTGACAGTGCAGGATGTGATATGGTTTGGACACAAGTCAGGTTCCTGACAACACTGTGGGTGCTGCCTTCCGGTTTCAACCTGAGGCACGGACCCCAGCCCTCACTCCACCTCGTCCCCACCCCTTGGGCCTCAGGCTCTGAATCCAAACAAACACAAGCCAAATGACTTTCACTCTGTCCCTTCCAACTCAATGATTTTGGAGGAGAATAAATACTGAAGCCACTGGCATGAATAGAAATTAAAACTGCACAGGGATGTTTTTTAAAAAGAAGAAATTCTCAATTTAAAATCTCAACACAACTAGACTCTCATGAGGTCAAATGAAAGAGAAATGCCTCTGGAAAGCAAAGAAGTCATCACTGGGGCTGAATTCTCTCTCTCATTTCCTCTGCCTCTGCCTCTCATTCGCTCCCTCATTACATTTCCCCCCCTCCCCCCCGCCCCCGTCTTCGCCTCTCTTCTGATGTGTGGCTTGCTCCTCTTGTCTGCATGTTACCATGTGTCAATTCCTCATTTTCACCTCACTGGAAGAATCTGAACCCCAGGAGAGTAGTATGACCTTGGTCAAGTCATTTTTCAGTGTTGTGTTTTGGTTTTCCAATCTTCATAATAGAAGTATAATTACTCCTTGCAGAGGGACACTGTAAACACAGCAAGACAGCCCTTTATAATGGACAATGATGCTTCCCACCAGTGATGGGCAGCCTCACCTGCCCTCTGGGTTCAGACCTGGAGGGTGGGCAAAGATTAAGAGTAGGCACCATCTGGTCACCAAGTGATGCCAATAAAGCAACCGTGGTGAATGGTCTTCTGACCTTGGCCTCTTTTTTTTTTTTTTTCCCCTGATCTTGGGCCCTTTTCAGTCTGATTTAGCCTAGAGTTATCCTAAGCGGGTTTTAAAAAAAAGGAGTAGCTGAGAGATATGTAGGGCCTGGTGGGGAGTTGGCTCTTCAAAGGTGAGATAAGAGCCACATTGGATGGGAAAATAACCATATGACAAGTTTAAGTTAAAGTCAGAGGGCTTGTGATTACCAGAAGGAAGAGTCCTTGACACCTAAGGGGAAAAAGCCCGTGGGAAAACCCTACTGGAATGGGAGGTACTAGGCTATGATCTCTTTAGGGCAGGGATCACATCCTTCCTTCCTCTCTTTCTCTCTTTCTCTCTTTCTTTCTTTCTTTCTTTCTTTCTTTGTTTCTTTCTTTCAGGCTCTACACCCAACATGGGGCTCGAACTCACAACCCCGAGGACAAGAGTCACAAGCCCCACTGACTGAGCCAGCCAGGCGCCCCAAGGGATCACAGCTTTTTTGTTCACCGTATCTACCCAGGGCCCAACAGAGGGCTTGGCTCCTTAAATATTGGTTGAACAGCTAACTTGATGAATGAGTGTATCTATTCCTGGGGCTCCTAAGAAAGACTAGACACCATTTTCCCCAGAGCACGGAGCCTTAATGCACAACATGTACTCATCACCCATTGGCTGAATGTGGACTATGTGGGTTTTCTGGCTGCGGATTTTGCTCCTACTGCTCAGGTATCTCTTGAGGACCAAGCAGATATGAAAGGGGAAAGGGGATATCTCCGGGGTGGAGCACAAAGTGAGGAGGCCCCCCGTGTGACACTTGGCCAAGGAGCCCAGGTATCTCTGCCTGGTCACTTTGAGGCATTCTGATGCCTAGAGGCAGAGGGTTGAACTGAAAACATGACAGTAGCCCATGTATCATCTTTTTCCAACAGCCACCAAGCCAGTGGACTGAGAGAGAAGAGGACAGGGGTGATACAAAGACTGGAACTAATAACTTTTTGGTCCAGTAGAGCACTTAACTGGGAGTCAGGAGGCCTGGCTTCTAAATTCCAATCATAGCAGGAACTTCAGGAAAATACCAAGAGCCTTCTAACCAAAGGATCTGATCTAGTCGTAGATTGTAGACAGACACAGACACACATAGATCACAGAACCCACAGATGGGTTCCCAGGGAGGCAGCCTCCGAAATGGAGATCAGCATGCTGGGTGCTTGCTGGGGGCGCTGTGAGGGTCAGCACTTGTGGATGGAACTGGGACTGGGCGGAGGGAAGACCCAGCTGCCATACTGCCTCCACAGAGGCCCCAGCCAACTCTCTGGATGGTTCTGAAGCAGGGGTGAGAGTCCAGAGTGGCCCAGAGTTGGGGGGAGCCCTTATACCGCCGTATGAATCAGTTACTGGGTGCGGGCTGCCCACCTTGAGTGAAGTAGCTCTCTTTAGCTGAGGCAACCCCCAGCGGGGACTGACAGCTCCTGGCTTGCTGCCGAGAGCGCCCCCCTGGCCCACCCCCCACGGGATTAACCCTTCAATTCTGAAGCAAGGGCGTGTACATCAAAGCATCCACCATAGCATTCCGCCTCCATGAACACGAATCCTTACCACAGTCCTGCATGCTGGACATCTTTAGCCAGTTTCACAGATGAGAAAACTGAATTTCAGAGAGTGCATCACTTACCCCCAGCCACACAGCCTGTTGTGGAACTGATTCAAACCCAGGTCCTTTGGGCTGTTAAGGCCTTATGTTTTCACCACACCTCACTGCCTTAGATTCATTTACCCTGCCCCAAATTCTACCTATTCACTCTGAAGACGTTGACAAATAGCCTCCTCTCCTCCACTTGTAAGATGAGGAGATTAAACTACATCTGAGATGCTTAAGCAGGGGTCTGTGAACCCCATGAAATAATAGGCTAATTTGGGTAGCTATTAGCAAGATTTGGGGTTTGCATATTTTTCTGGGTTAGAGGGTCCTAAAAAGGTTTTGACTCCCCAAAGAGGTTGAGACATACCAGACCAGATGGCCTATGGTTCTCTTCAGCACACACGTGCTGGGATTCTGCACCCTTGGGAGCTGAAGGACCCTGGACAGAGCCAAAGACCTGAGACCTTTTGCGGCAAAATCCCACCACTTTTATACGGACCCAAGGAATGGAGGATGGAAGACCCCGGAGCTCCCAGAACCAGTGGGATAAGAAGTCAGAGCCTGCGATAGATACAGATGGCTTTCCTCCCCCCCCTCCCCGCCCCAGCTTATTTTGTGAAAGAGTCCCAAATGTTGCCGTTGTCCTCACAGTGACATTTCCCCCATCCTGGGGGCCTCCCGGGCCTCTCCCCACCAACAGCTACCAAAAGGGTATCGAGCCGGGCAATGGAGTACCCCAGTGACAGATTAGCACTGTCGACCACCGACACAAAACCATTTGGTGTGGGGAAATGATAGATGCTAACACTCATTTTAAACACAGGCAACTGAATTCCTGCAGACAGGCGCCGCAGCTGGAATTTAGGGCACAGCTGCGAGGTTCAGATAAGGTGCAGAATCAGCCCAGCATACCTCGATGTTACTTAATAATGAAAATGTGGTGATTGATGCTGCTGTCTCCAGGATATAACCTCCCCATTTGTAGGTTTTCAGCTCCCAAATCATCCATTCCACCAGGTTGGTTTTTTTTTTCCCCTTTCTTCTTTTGGAAAGGCTACCTGGGAGAGGGGTGGAGAAAGGATGGGGGCGGGGTGGGGAGGCTGGGGGTGGCACCTGGCAGCAGGAAGCTATGATCCTAAAGAATTTGAAGAAGTCTGGCCGCCTGGGTGGCTCAGTCGGTTAAGCATCTGCCTTCGGCTTGGGTCATGATCCCAGGGTCCTGGGATCCGGGCCCGCATCGGGCTCCCTGCTCAGCGTGGAGTCTTCTTTTCCCTCTTCCTCTGCCGCTCCACCCCCCACTTGTGCTCTCTCGCTCTCAAATAAATAAATAAAATCTTAAAAAAAAAAAAAAAAAGAATTTGAAGAAGTCCAAAGAGCTGCATTTGAGAGAATTCAACTCTGGCCTGCTCACCTGGGACAGTAAAGTTCAACACCAAAGACTGGGTTGGACCCGTCACCCTCACTATTTTTATGACCAAGGTTTTCTTCTGCTACCCGCCCCCTCCCTGTCTATGTACGACATCACAAAGCGCATCAGAGTTTTTGAAACTAACTTCAACTTCCACCCCGTCCTGAACGACAGGCGAGATGAACCACGTAGCCACTGCCTCCTGAACAGTCCCCCTGGGGGACCCTGAAGTTGGACAAGTCCCAAACTGAACTCCTCATCCTCCTCCCCAACCCACCTTTGTTTATTTGCTCACTTCAGCGAGTGGCCCCACCCAAGACAGACACCTGGGCATCGTTACCCCGGACCCCTCCTTCTCCCTCACCTCCCGTGTCCAGCGCCCCCAAACCTGCTATTTTTACCTCCTCTATCACTCTCTCTTGAATACACCTACTTCTCTTTATGCCCATAGCCCTAAAATACAACGTTCCTGGACATGAGTGATTTTCTTAAAGCGAAAGACACCACGTTACTCCGCCGCTTAAAAGGCAACAGTGACGTCCAACTTCTGGTAGGACTGAGTCCAGGTTCCTTATCTGAGCAGCCAAAGCCTCTCCCGATCTGATCCCAGCCTATGGCCATAGCACATCGCTCCATGTACCGTGCAGGCGGCTGGAACCACAAGGAAGACACGCTTCTCTCTGCAACCTTGCTTTTGCACCTGCTGCGCCTCTGTCTTGCGTGCCCTCCCTCTGCGTCTTCCACCTGAAGAGCATTCTCTCGGACTCAGATGTTTTCTCCTTTGAGAAGCCTTCCTCACCATCCTCCCCGACTCCTGACAGGGTTGGTTTCTCATGTGTGTGCGCACGTGTGTGTGTGTGTGGTATTACAACTATGGTCACCCTGTAGTACAGTAAGTGGCTGTCATCCCCTCACCAGCCAGAATGGGGTTCAAGTCCCTCTTCTACCACTTGTCAACTGTATGAACTTGAGCAAGTCATGTACTTGCTCTGACCCTCTGCTTTTTCTTCCATAATATGGGGATGATAATAAGATCTATCCCATTAGCTGGTTGTGAGGATTACATGATAAATATAAAGTATCCAGCATGGATTCAAGCACACAGTAGGTGCTTAATGAATATTAATCTCCCGGTAGGGAGATGTCGTTAACCTAGAGCCCATGGAAGACTTAGGAGTGCCTGTCTCAGGTTGGGGTCCTAGAAGCAGAGGGATTTGTTGCATGGGACTGACTCAAAGTGCTCTTCAAAAAAAGCAGTAGAGGAGGGAGAGAGGCAAGAGAGAGAAGATAAAGGCTATCCTTGGCCTGGCCTACAGTGGGCTCTGGGGTATAAATTGCACCACAGGGTTGTCCTGACTTGAGACCAGGGGGACAGCCTTTTGTACCGCATTGTCAGCCATCATTGGCGTGGGCTGCCCCAGCGAGCGAGATGGAGGGTGTAACCCCCCCAGGAGAGTTGACCCTGGTCAGCTAGGGTAGTTTTGCAGAGAAGGGAGCAGCTGTCGTGGGGGCATCAACCGTACAGGAGCAGGGGGAGGGGAGAAGAGGTCTGGATGGGGCGCCAACAGGACCTACCACAGTGTCATAGGAGAATTAATGCTTGCAGGAGGCTGAGAGGTGGTTCTTCATGGAATGAAGGCAGAGTCCAGACTTTATAGCTGCCTCAACTTTTGCTCATTTGATAATTCATGTAGTCATTCAAAAGATATTGATTGAGCATCTCCTATGTTCCAGGGGCTTTACTAAGCCCCGAGATGCACCGGAGAGCAAAAGGTGCCCTTAGGGATCTCATAGTCTAGTGCAGGTGACAATGTTCATCATATAATCACACCAAAAGACAGAGGTCCCTGAAGAGAAGGAACTCAGTTTTGTGAGGGTGTATAACAGAGGGACCAGGGTCCACCTGTGGGGTTAAAGAAGGCTTTCTGGAGGAGAGACTTTTGAGTATAGGTCTGAAGGATAAGAGGTTACCAGTGAAGGACAGGTTTGTAATTAGGTGGGGGAGGGGAGATGTGTGGCTCTCTTCCTACTTCTTTCCTATAGTTCTGCTACAGTGTAAGGGAGAGCCCCTGCCTTAGAGGTGTTGTCAGTCATTTACACTTGAGTATGAATGAGATTTTAAATTCTTTTCTGAGAAAAGAGTTTATTGAAGGGGAATGAAGAGAAACTCTTGGGGTGACTGAATATTTTGGAGAAAAGTTATTAAAAAAAACAGAAAAGGGGAGCTGGGCAGAAAAGGAAAGTAAGAGTTTTGAGAAAAATGTGCTGATTCTGCATCTTGCAGCTGCTACCCACCTTCTCTCGTGGTCTCTCTTCCTCTCTTTCTCTCACAGGCCTTGGAAGCTGGTGGGAAGAAGCTTGGCTTGGAGCCGCCCATGCCCAGGGTCTGCCCTTCTGGAAGCCTTACTGCTCTATTTGAGCTGCCTATGCAACATGATATGGAAGCCTCCTCTCTGCCCCGTCCTGCTGTCAACATTCCACTGCCCCGGATTGCCCCCATCAGCATCTCGAAGCCGAGGCTCCAAGTCCCAGGAGCTCATTCTGACTCTCTTCTTCTGCCCTTGGGCATGTCCCTGGCGCTCCCCTTCTTGCACACAGGAGGGGGTTGGACTCAACTCTTCTGAGGTCCCCGCAGTCTTCGTTCCTCACTCCCTATTGCCCTCCTAGGGTCACAAACTCAAGCTGGTGACCTGGAGACCCCTCAGGAGGGTGGGGTGTCCCTGAACACCTGGAGCCCAGCTTGGCCCCTTCGTCAGCCCTCTGACTGGCAGAGGTTGTGGCCCAGGAGTTGGGGGGGGGAGGGCACTGGAAAAGGCCTCCAGCCCCTGTGGCCCTTTAAATGCTGCCAACATGACTCCTCGTCCCCAGATTGCTGCCTGAGGCTGTCAGACATGCGTCAAGGTCAGGGGTGTGCATTTGCCCTAGACACAGGAGTAATGGCTTCTAATGGACTGTAAACAGGGGAAGTTCGCCGCAAAGATGCTGTTACTGCTTCTGGTGCCTTTTTCGTTTTTCACCCTCTCCTGGATTTCGATCGTGCCATAACTGCCCTGTTTCCAGACGGCGCCTTCTCCAAAGACGTTCCTGCCTGGCGTCTCGTCCACCCTTAGCCACAGGTCAGAGGAGGGATATGATCATGTCCACTTGACAGATGGGGGAAGGCCCAGCCAGGGAAAGAGATCTGCCTGCGGTGTCGGGGCCATGCTGTGGCACCGTCAGGACCAGGACTTCAGGCTTGTGTGGTCTTGCAGCCCACGCCGCCACGAGAGCCCTCTCTACCCGCTCTGCAGCCCGCTCGTGATTTGCCCCGGCCTTGGCTAGGAGCTGCCCGAGAGGGCAAAGGTCACCTCGGAACCCAGAGTTCTAGAGGGAACCGTGAAGGTCTTTGAATCAGACCAACCTGAGTTCAAATCCTGATCTGCCTTTTACTTGCTGTTTGACTCGGGGCCCATTAATTAACCTCTCTGAGCCTCCGTTTCCTCCTTTCTAAAATACAGCAATAGGATGATTGTGGGGATTGAAGGCAATTACGTGCATGAAGGGCCTGGCACGGAGGTCTCAATAAAGTTCAGGCCCCTCTGCGGACCCCCACTTGAGTAAAACTGAGATGTCTGATGCTTCCTGATGGAAGTGACTTTGGTTAGCACTGGGGCTGACGGATGCAAAGCAGTGACCCAGGTCCCCAAACCCGCCCCTGCTCAGGACAGCGTCCCCAAGGTCACCAGGCATCAGGCAGGTCCCAGCAGGCCTGCTCTGTCTTCCTCCGGGCCTGGGCTGGAGGGCAAGAGCGAAGGCAGTGCGGGCCATAAATAAGGCCAACGAGGAAGCAGTAATTCCGCGGCCACTTCCCGTCACGCTGCTACTTTTAGTGCCGCCAGGCGTCACGGCCCAGGCTCCGGGGGGAGGTGGGCTGGCTCCTCCCGTGGGCCGTTTGTTCTGAGCCTGTTAGATGCCAGGCAGGGAGGTGAAGGGAGCTAGGGCAGGGGTGGGAGGGGCGGGAGCGGGCCCATGCGCCCTCCCTCCCAGCTGCTCTCCCCGCCCCACCCTCCACGCTGCCTGTCTCCCGTATGGGCTCCTCCAGCAGACCCCAGAAGGGGGGCCTTCATCCTCTGCTGTGGACACCCCCATGTTCATGCTGCCATCCTCCTCCTTACCCCTTTCGCCATCTGACAGGCTCCAGCCCTTAGTCGCTTATTTTCGCTTGGCCCGTTTCTCTCCAGCTCACTGCCCACCCCATCACCAGACTCCCCGAGGGCCGAGAGTTTTATGTTTTGCTTACTGCTCTATTCCTAGCGCCTAGAACCGTGCCCGGCACAAAGTAGGTGCTCAGGAAAGTGCAGGATGCATTTACTCAGCCACTGTTTATCTCATACTCCGGTCAAAACATCTTGATGCTAATAAATGCACCTGCCACTCCTGGGCCTGGGGTATTAAGTGCTGGTGGAATCTCAATGAACCACACAGTCCTCTCCCCCTCCAGGCCCCCGAAGTTAGGGCACTCATAGCAAAGGGGCACAACAGAGGAGTTACGATTACTCACTCTGGGCTCAGAATGCCTGGCCTTCACTTGGCCTGCCTTGGGAGAATTTCCTATACGTCTGAGCCTCGGTTTCTTCATCTGTAAAATGGGGACGGTCAAAGATGTACGGCGTCAATGAGGGATGTATTCAAATGCGCTTTGGCGTAGCACCTGCCATCAGGATGGCTCAGTGAACAATGGATTCCGACCTACGGTGACTACTACTTGTGCTCTGATGCTGGAAGAAGCCATGTGCTGGGGGGCTGCTAGGAAGCAGCACGTGAAGGCCAGGGTGGAGTCTCTGAGGAAGCAGCATGGGAGCAGGCCGTCCAGGGGCTCCGTGTTCCCGTGGTCCTGGTGGAGGAAATGGCAGGAACAGAGGCACGGAGAGGTGTGGGAGGAGCTGTGGGCTTCGGGGGTATGTGTGTGTTGGTGGGGGTAGATGAGGAGGGGGAGGAGGCAGGGGAGGGGACATGACATCAAGGGACTCTTGAATGCTGAGAGAAGGAATTTGGACCCTGTCTCGGGGGGTGGGAGCCACTGAAGGGGCTTGAGCAGGGGTAGGGCACGGGGGACTCTGGGATTTTAAGCATCTGTCTGAGGTTAGGGGTGTGGGCAGATGTCAGGGAGGGCTGCTAGAAGGGGGCTGATATTCCAGGTGGGAGAAGCTGAAGCTTTTCGGAATGCCAGGGGGCAGCCAGGGTCTGGTGCGGCACTCAGAGCCAGATTCCCTGCTGACGAGCACAGACCACCTGGGCTGTCCCCCGACCCCCACCCCTATTCTGCAAGAGGAGACCAGGGAAGGAAAGGGGAAAGAACACCTGGAGCCTCTGTCCCCCCACTCCAGTCAGTCAAGAAGGCCTCTCCTGGCTTGGGTCCACACCCACCTATCCAACCTCAGCTCTGGCACTTGTGAGTAAGTTCTGGAATCAGACACACATGGTGCACCAGACCCAATGTATGCATCTTCCCAGGCTGACTCGGTCCCACCTGTCCCCTCCTGCTCAGTGCCGAGCCTGGCCTCTGCCTTTGC
>NC_138378.1:19134663-19255237 GCF_054177405.1 Leptonychotes weddellii | reverse complement strand
GCAAAGGCAGAGGCCAGGCTCGGCACTGAGCAGGAGGGGACAGGTGGGACCGAGTCAGCCTGGGAAGATGCATACATTGGGTCTGGTGCACCATGTGTGTCTGATTCCAGAACTTACTCACAAGTGCCAGAGCTGAGGTTGGATAGGTGGGTGTGGACCCAAGCCAGGAGAGGCCTTCTTGACTGACTGGTGGGGGTGGGGGGACGTGATCTGCAGGGCAATGGGGAGCCACGGGAGGATTCTTAATGCCTGGCAAGGTGGCCTGCACCAACAGCAACTCAGGACAAGCTAGATCCCACTGGCAGGAGTGGGCCCAGTGACCTCTGACTGGCAGAGTGGGGGGCTGCCCTACCGGCCCCACCCAGCGCCCCATCCCCCAGGCCCAGCCATGACGGCAGCGCACATCCTTCAGCATGACATTGCAACATCGCTGGGGGAGTGGAGGGTGACGGAACGCCATTCGGGACGGTAATGGCTCCAGCGCCAGGAGGAAAATGACATAAATAATATCCCATTAGAGGAGCCGAGCTGCTCTGCTGAGTGCCTTGTTTTGCGGGCAACATTATGGGCTTCATAAACAGACTCATCCATTTCCCAGTCCCTGCTCTGGCTGAGGTGGGGCACAGGGGCCGGGTGCTGGGGAGGCGACAGGGAAGCTCTGAGGGGCAGGGGTCAGTCCTTGCCCAGCGGCTGAGGCCCACCACGGTCCGTCCCTCCAAGCCTCTGCCCACACACCTCCCTCGGCATCACCGGGCCCGCTGGGCCCATCCCACCTCCAGACTTTGCCAGTTATCCCCGTCTCCACCTGGAACCCTGTCCCCAGCTCAGTCTTTAGAGAGGCACAACTCAGGTGCTCCTTCTCCATGCAGCCTTCTTTGAGTCCCCATTCACAGGTGACCTCAAGGCTCCCTTAGCTCCCCGTGCGGTAGCCAGGCCCACTGGAAGAAGCCCTGGTGACAGACAGATCTGGTTTCCACACCTGCCCCTGCCCCTTACAAGCCTGCTGACCCTGGGCAAGTCCTCTGACCACTTTGGGTTCTCAGTGTCCCTTGTGGAAGGTGGTGATAGGATATCTACACTTGTGCGGAGAAGTATCTTTTAGGCTCGTCTGACATACAGTACATTTCCATAGGTAATGGATCTTCTGGTCCCCTTTGTTTTGTACATAGAAAGGTGGGTTCTCCTCTCCCCAAAGGGACAGCGTATTTTCCTGTCTCTGTCCCTCCTGGAGTCTCGTCTTGGCCTCTGCGCACAACAGGCCTTCGGGGCAGCTTTGAGAAGGAAGCAAGAGGATAGTGAGACGGGGAATATGGGCGCCGGGTCTTGCCCCAACTTGAACATTGATGAGCTATGTGACCTTGAGGGAATTCCTTCTCTTCTCTGGGCCACTCTTCTTCCAAGTGTAACACACAAAGACATTCGTGGTCGCTCTTAGCTCCCATTTCCAGGATCCCAGGCTCTGGCTTTGGGATCAGAGAGCATCCAGCTAGGATCCTGCTCTGCTGTGTGTCCTTGGGTAAGGACTGAATATCTCTGAGCCTCAGTTTTTTTGCCGGCAAAACGAAGGGAATGAAGCCCACTTCACAGGGCTGGTGTGATATTTCAGTAAAATCATCAATTCGGTGGTATTTACTGAGCACCTATTATGTGCCAGGCACTCTGCAAGATGTTGGGTGTACGACAGTCTCGTGCTGGTGAGTGAAACGATGATCCCTTCCCCCTTCACAAAGCTCATGTTTTAGTGGAAAAGAGACAAAAGTTAACCGTCACATAAATAATGGTATAATTACCAGTGGTGACATGTGTTATGAAGAAACATAGAACAAGAAGGACCTACCCTCATGCTCCTAGTTTGGTAGGACTGACTTCCTTGCAGAGGTGACACGTGAGCTGGTTATCTATTGTGGCAAAATAAAGAACCTAGTGGCTAAAACAACAGCAGTGATTTTGTTGTTGCTCGTGGTTTCCATAGATCAGGAATTCAGCAAGGGCTCTGCTGAGTCCCTCCTGAGGTTTCATTCAGCTGGAGCTGGGGCTGGGGCAGCTGGGGGCTGCTGGGCATCTCTGTCTCTCTGCACGTAATCTCAGGGCTTCTCCGTGTGGGGTCTCCTGCAGAGGCTGGCTTGGGCTTCCTCGTAACATGACATCATCTGGCTCCGAAGCCAGTGTCCTTGACCCCAACTCAGAAGTCAGCATCCCAGTGTCACTTCTACGGCATCCTATTGGTCATAAGCCCACCGTGAATCAAGGGGAGGAGTGTCAAGGTCACACTTCATGAAGAACGTGTTGGATGAAAGATATTGTTGTGACCGTCTTTGGAAAATACGATCTGCCATAGATCTGAAGCATGAGGAGGAGTTAAGCAGCAAAAGAAGAGAGAGAAGAGGGTTCTAAGCAGAGGGGAGGCTGTGCAAAGCTGGGGTAGAAGAGCGTATCTGGCTGAGAACTGAGGAAGCATTCATGGACATGGTGGTGAATAGAACAAAAATCCATGTCCTTTAGGAGCTTATGTTCTAGTGGGGGAAGGCAGACAATATGGACACAAATGCATAAACAACACAATTTGGGGTTGTAATGAGTGCTGGGAAGGGCATATATTGGGTGCTGTGATAGAGTGAGCTTAGCGGCTGGGGTATTATTTCAGGCTAGGAAGACCTCTCAGAGGAGGTGGCAGGGGAACTGAGATCTGTGGATGAGAAGGAGCAGGCCAGGCATGCAAAGAACTAGGGTAAGAGTTTTCCCATTAGAGGGAACAGCCTGTGCAAAGGCCAAGAGGCAGGGAAGGACCTGGCAGTGTGATCGGAACTTGGTGTGGGCAAGCCAGTGTGCCATGATGACGGACGGGGAGGGGAGGCCAGATTGTGTAGGGCAGGGAGTTTGGATTTCTTTCCAAGTGTGATAGGGAGCCAGTGGGGGTTTTAAGCCGGGGAGTCATGTGACCTCATTTTGTAACAAAGCTCCCTCTGGCTGCTGGGTGGAGAATGGAGAGCAGGGGCAGGGAAGGAAGCAGGGAGCCCTAGTGAGATGATAGGGTGGCCTGAGCCAGGATGTTCTCAGTGGGTGAAGCTGAGAAACGGATGGGGCTGGGAGAACCTAGTTATCGGATGTGCAAATGAACCTAGTTATCGGATGTGCAAATGAGGAAAAGGAGAAGAAAGATGACCTTCAGGTTTCTGGTAGAGTTAAATCTCACTTTACAGCCCAGAGAAGGTAAGTAACTATCCCATGGTCACACAGCATACCCATGGTACTACCAGAAACAGAAGTCAGACCTCATGCCCAGAATTCAGTGCTACCCTCTGGGTTCACCCTGGGTCTGGGATGCCACTGTCATGGGATTCTTGGTCCTCTCTGTGTCTCTCCTGCCCTACCCCTCTCGTCACCTCCCCTCTCTCCTCCTGGGATGCTGGAGGCTCTGGCTGACGCAGGCCCAGCAGGTGTGCCTTGCCAAGCTGTCGACATGATGAACAACCTCCCTTGGCCGAGCAGATAACGGTACACACACAGGTCAGGGGGGGCCCATGTAGCCCATCCATCAGGCCCGGGAGCCGGCAGAGGGCCGGCACACCCTCATGCCTATTATCGGCCATAAATGTGTTTTGCCCCCAAGGTTAACAGGAAGAGTGACAGCCAGGCACCTGACATCAGCAGGGTTGGTGCTCGAAGGAGCCAGCCAGGCCCCCCCTCCCTACCTCCCTCAGCCCCTGAAGGCTCCTTCCAGCCTCCCCCAGAGGGAAGACCTGGCCTCCTGGGTGTGGAGATACTCAGAGCCACAGAGCTGCAGACTCTTCAACCCTTGAGCATTGAATGTGCAGAAACCTCACTTCCTTTAGGCAGGACCATGCAGTGGTTAAAAGCATGGACTCTGGGGCGCCTGGGTGGCTCAGATGGTTAAGCGTCTGCCTTCGGCTCAGGTCATGATCCCAGCATCCTGGGATCGAGTCCCGCATCGGGCTCCCTGCTCCTTGGGAGCCTGCTTCTCCCTCTGCCTCTCTCTCTCTCTCTGTCTCTCATGAATAAATAAATAAAATCTTAAAAAAAAATAAATAAATAAATAAAAAATAAAAGCATGGACTCTGGACCCTGCCTAGCCCTCTTGGGTTCAAATCCCAGTCCCGCCACTTATTAGCTGTGTGATCTAAGGCAAATTGCTTATCATCTCTGTGCTTCAATATGAGGCTAAGGGCATCTACACCACGGGTGGTGGTTGTGATTAAAGGAGCTACTCTTTAAACAGTGCTCAGAACATTCCCTGCCACAAAGTGCACTGGTCCTGTGAGTAGAGATGCAAGAGTTCTTAAAGACACAGAGTCTTAAATTCCAAGTCATGGAGACACAGAACCTTAAAACTTTTGAATCTTCTTAGGGGTACGGATTTTCAGAATCTTGCTATTTTAGACTATTATAGTCCCACCTGGAGGGGGTGCGCTGAGGGCTGGCGTAGCGGGGCTTGAACTCTACATAATTTCCATCACCTCTTCTACCGTTCTTTCATGGGGACAATTGATAGTATCCTGATCTTATGTAAGGTGTTCTGCAAATATAGTGTCAAGGCTCCCTTCCAACCAATTTATTGTACCCACATAGAAATTCTTGAGCATCCACTGCACAGCACTTCACAGTCTCTATATATCCATTCATCCATCCATCCTTCCATCCCTCCATCCATTCATCCAGACATCCCTCCATCTGTCCCTTCCTCCTTTCATCCACCTGCCCATCCATCCATCCATCCATCCATGCATCCATCCTTCTATCTATCATCCTCTCATCTACCCATTCATCCATTCTCTCACCACCCACCTATCCATCCATCCATCCATCCATCCAACCATTTGCCCATCCCTCCTCCCTCCCATCCATCTATTCATCCCTCCTTTTTCTTCTTTCTTTCCTTCCTTCCTTCCTTTTATTTTCCCATCCATTCATCCAGCCATCCAACCATCTATCCATTCGCCCAACATATTTGAACATCTGTTAGATACAAGGCACTGGGTTGGGTTATCAAAGGGTGTGAATTGGTTTCAGTTTTCACGTTCTCTGAGCTTCTAGTCCAGCAGGCCAGATAAGATACAAACACAAGTCAGCCAACACAAGATTGACCAAGGGAAAAAAAAAAAACAACTATACAGAGTGACAGAAAGAGAACTTTCTTTTCTGCTGGGGCATTGGGGTGACTTCATAAGGGAGGTGGTATATGACCTGGGTCTTGAAGTACCCTGTCCTGATGACATCACAGGTGGCTTCATGTTTCAAGGGCCTGGGTGGAGGGTAGAACCATTAATAGAGCTGAGGGGAGGAGAACTCGGTGGTGGGGGGGGCGGCCCTTAAACACCATTTAGTCCAACTGGATGACTGGTGCTAAGAGCCTCCCTTCAAATACTATGTGAAGTGTTGCTGCAACCCCTGCATGCATACCTCCAGGCTGGGGAGGCTCACTACAAGACAAGGAAGAAGGCTCCCAGAACTCCACTGTACTCCAGGAGCTGAACGGCACTTCCAGACTTGATTTGACTCAGTCTTTTTTTCAAGAAGTGTCTTAACAGGACAACATCTTGAGGAACATATTCTGTGAAATAATGTTGTGCACTGTGCATACTTTAAGGATACATCCCATCTTTAATTTGTCCCCCCAGATCTTAGCACATGGAGATGGGTGGGCAGGAGTGAGGGAGAAGCTATTTTTGTCTGCTCTCAACTTTTCTGAGCATCTTCAGGAGCTGCATGGCCTCCTGATCCTGCAAAGACAGCCCCTCCCTCTGTGTTTCCAGCTCCCTCCAGGCGGCCCCAGCTCCTGGGCTCTCATAACATCACATCCTCTCTCTGTCCCTCTGATCTTAGGGTCCTTTTCCCCATAGCATTCTATTCACATGCTGTGACACTTACCCATAAAAGATATTTTGCAAATGCCAGGTTGGGGGATAAATTCTGTACACACACTCACACACAGAGGCACTCAAAGATACAAATATCAACTATTTCTGCTAGATAGTGAAATATATATATATATATTTTTAAAGATTTTATTTATTTATTTCACAGAGAGAGACAGCGAGAGAGGGAACACAAACAGGGGGAATGGGAGAGGGAGAAGCAGGCTTCCCGCCGAGCAGGGAGCCCGATGTGGGGCTCGATCCCAGGACCCTGGGATCATGACCTAAGCCGAAGGCAGACGCTTAACGACTGAGCCACCCGGGCGCCCTAGATAGTGAAATATTAATTAGGGCTTTTAGAAACTGAGAATAGCTCATCTCTTGTTGCACTCTAAAATGACCACATTTTTTTTTTTTTAATATAAATCTTGTCCTGGGACAGTGGTCAATGGTGTTCACTCTGGTGAGGTCTCCCTACAAACGGTGTGAATCCTTCCTTCCTTCCTTCCTTCCTTCCTTCCTTCCTTCCTTCCTTCCTTCCTTCCTTCAACAAGCATTTATGGCAGCTCCCTCCTTTCTGTGCTGCAAGCCTCGGGGCGCAGAGATTTCTCTAGCTTGTAAAGAGACCATTTCAATTAATGTGTAAGATCAATGGGTCCTATATATTGGGAGCCCGAAGAGAGGCTGCCTACCTGGGACCTGGGAATCAGGGAAGTCTTCCAGGAGGAGGTGATGCTGAATCTGAAGTTGAATAGAGTAGAATGTGGAGTGGAATATGAAAAGGTGAATAGAAATTACCAAGAAAGGGGGCCCCTAAAGGTGTGGGTACTCCAAAAACCAGCCTGGCTTTGGCCTTGACTCCTTGAGATAAGAGTCTACCTTAAGCCCAGGAAGAGGGCAGAAGTAAACTGAGACGCTCTGGCCCCTAGTGGTTATTCTTCCACTTTTGTTAGGGGGTTGGGGTCCATGGGAGGTACTCTGGGCTGGGAGTCAGACAATCCTGGAAGCAAGCCTGGTCCCCCCATGCACCAGCAGGTGACCTTGAGTAACTCACTCTCCCTCTCTGAACCTCAGCTCCCTCATTGGTAAATTGGAGATAAACAAAGCTTACCTCACTGGACTGATGTGAAGAGCAAGGGAGACGGATGGATGAAGACGTGCTTTGTAAACTGGTAAGTGCTTTATAAACTGTAGAGTGCTGTGCACACTGTAAAGCTATATATATATATGCAACATGTTAGCTGCATGTCTTAGCTTAGCTCACGAGAGAAGCAGAAAGAATCTCAGAACCAAATTATTCTGCCACCTTTTAGCTCTTTTCCCCTCGCTCTTGAAATCGTTTGGGTCTTCCTGAGGCCCCTTATTAATATGCCATCACCCCGAGAGGTGTTAATCCTTATTGGCTGATACCTTACTTAGTGTGGGCACTTTCATTAGCAGTTAACACCATTAGTTAGCAGCTAACTCCTTAATAGGAATCACTTAGCATTCAGTGGAGAGAAGAACCTTCAGGAAGGGGGCCAGGAGGGACTCTTCATGGTCTTGAAGCATGGGGAGGGGGGGGAAGGGGCTCTGAGAGGAGAAAGACTGTCCAGGAGAGACCTCCCTGACAGAGCCATCAGTTGCCAATCCACAACTCCATCACTTCTCCCTTGGATCGAACACCCTCCTCCCTGCCCCTCTAAGTTAACCATCCCTGAATCACCTCTGCCATGTTCCCTAGCTGGAAGCCTTGGGCAAACTCCTTAACCACTGCAAGCCTCAGTCTCCTCCTCTGCTAAATGGACTATTCCACCATCTTTTTGGGGCACCATGACGAATACCATGTTTTTCAAATGTGCTATGTATTTGTAGATGGTACACAGACATTTTTCATGTTAATAGTGGTGCAATTGTATCAGTCAGCTTAAATAAAGTAATGCTGTGGTAACAAATGACCCTCCCGCAACTCTCAATGACTTTCAACAATAAGGTTTTAGTTTTTGCTCACACTGCATATCAGTCACGGGTCTGCTTTGATTCTACTCTGTGTCCTCATTCTGAGAACCAAGCTCAAGGGGCAGCCCCTGCCTCGAATGCAATGGGAAAAGAATAAAGGCAAAACTACATGATGGCTATTGTTTTTTTTTTAAGATTTTATTTAAAAAAAAAGATTTTATTTTTAAGTAATCTCTGCACCCCAGGTGGGGCTCAAACTCATGACCCTGAGATCAAGAGTCCCACGCTCCACCGACTGAGCCAGCCAGGCGCCCCATGTGATGACTCGTAAAGCCTCCATTCAGAGGCGGCGCACCACAGTTCTGCCCATATTTCACTGGCCAAAGCAAGCCTCGTGGCCTAACCCGAAGTATAATCCTTTGCAGGGAGGCACCTGGTAAGGAGGACAACGAGTATTTTTAAATAGTAATACAATCTACTACAGTATTTACTTGAAGGTGTAATGGAAAAATACATAGCTGTGCATACAGAAGTATATGTATAGAGAAAGATGGAACAAATGGGGTCAAATTGTAAGCAACTGGTGAATCTGGGTAAAGGGGTGTATGGATGTTCTTTGCAACTGTTCTGTAAAGTTTGAAATCATATTAAAGTTAATGGTTCCATATATATGGCGTATTGTTATATAGGATCTATATTCATATATGTGTGTGTATATGATAGATCAGCTGAGATAGATATGTATCAGATCGAACCATGATGTCATGATGCCTGCCTTGGTTGCTTAAGGCAAGACAAACACGGAAAGAATAAAGACTAATGGAGCTAATGTAAAGAATATCAAATAATAGTTTCCAGTGTGACATTTGTAAACACAGGACTTGAAGGATAGATATTTGAGAAACCCTTGGTTAAGGTGTATGATGTTCTTCACACTTTATGGCGGGGGGAGGTCCTCTGGCTGGCAGCCCCCCCTTCTCCTCCATCCACTGCGGGTACCTTTGAACACCTACTGTGTGCCAAACCCCTGTAGGACACAGAGGATGCAGGGGAGGGTGACACGTGACAGCCATGGGCTCTCCTTGGAGCAGCTCACAGCCACACAGAGGTGTCAGATAGAAAGACACATGTTGGCGACTGGCCCAGGGAGCCCAGCTGCCGGCCGGAGCGGTCGTCCGAGGGGCTGGCTGCCTGGTGGCTCACAGTGGGCAGCGGTGTTGGGGGAACCAACCACCTTGCATCCTGCGGTTCTGGGTGTTCTAACAAGGAACACATGTGTCCTTGGGTCTACATGACAGTATTCGTGTGAATGTGGGGGCGGGGAGCAGATAGGCAGAGTGACAGTGTAAGTAAATACCGTACACTTTCCTGTGTTGCTTCTTTGATGCCAAGATCTGTTGTCATGGGGGCCAGATAACCTATTATTTTTATATTAAAAACAACAGAAGGACTGGAAGGGGCACAAGAGAACTTTTTAAGATAATAAAAAATTCATTTTCTTGATGGTGGCGATGGTTACATGGGTGGATACGTTTGTCAAAACTCATCCAAATGTACATAGAAAATGGGTACATTTTATTATTCGTAAGTTACACCTCAATAAAGTTGATTTACAAAACAAAATAAAATGAAGCACTAAAAGCAGAGCAGTATGAAAATTATGCGTTTATTTTGGAGCCGTTCAGAGAAGTTAAGTAACTTGTCCAAGATCACAGAGCTACCGATGGGAGGAGCAGGAAATGGACCCAGGTATGCGTGACTCCAGAATTGACGCTGTCAACTACGATTAATACCTGCCCTGTATTTACTCACATAAACCAAAGTATCTTCCATTTTTAAAGGCAGCGTTCACAAATAGCACAAAATGTATCCCTGAAATAAAGATTTCAGGATTAGGAAGGAGTTAAGTGGTCCCAGAGTTCTGCCTCCTTCCTCCTCCGCCTTCTGACACACACAGATGCCCTTGTCCTTGATCCAGTTTGATCTCTGGCCCCTGGAGGGCCTCCTGGGAATCCTCCATCTAGTCCTGGGCCAGCCAAGCCTCCCTTATCCTCAGCCTCTCTCTTGCTTACTGCCCTTGTCATACCCCAGCTAAATGTCCTCATGTCGTCCTTATTTTTATTCTTCTATGGTCTGGGAGGCTGGGAGGAGGACTTTTGATTTAGGTGGGAGGCAGGGATCAAATTAGAGGGTTTACCATTGATCCTTTTTGTGGATGAACTGAGAAGGCTCAGAGAGGTACGAAAGCTGCCTAAGGTCACACAGTTTGCATGGGTTAGAATCTGAACCCACCAAGTTCTGTCTGATTCCAGATCCTGGTCCCTTGTCCGGGAAGGCAGGAGGAGGCTTAGTCATGGGGAAGGGGAGATAGAGAGGATGGGAGATGCTTTCCTAACCACACCCCTCCCAACTCCAGAGCCAGCTCTGCTCTGTCAACAGCTGAGAAATCCCCCAGTCCCCGAAGGAATGGGGCTGCTGGGGCCTTTTGCTGAGTGACTGCGGACCACATTTTTCTTAATCTAAATTGAAAACTGCTCAAGTAGAAAAATCATTTCACTGCTTCATCTCAGAAAGGAAAAGAAGAAGGGAGAAGGGAAGGGTGGGGGTTGGGGGGGGAAGAAAGGCTGGTGGTTGTAGAGGCTGAGTCCCCACCTGCCCTGAGCCTGCCACTGGCTTGACCCCAGCCCTGCCCCATCTGGCCGCCCACAGCCCTAGGGCTCGATACAGTCAGTCAACAAACACTGAGAGCCCCACTCTGCACAGGAGACTTGGGCTGGGCTCCTGGAACAATAAAACCTTGTCAGGGGCAGCTCCTGTGCTTAGGGGGCTTCTGGTTTCTCCTCTCCCTCCTTTCCTCCTTTTATTTATTCCTCCCTCCCACAAATGTTTATTGAAGACCTATCATGCGTCTGGCACGGTTCCAGATACTTGGGATATAAAAATGGTCCTTGCCTTCCTGGAATACCGTGTCTAGTGGAGAAGACAAATGATCAGATAAATAGAGAGCGACAGACTGAATTCAGCTCTGAAAGAACTCGAAGAGAGGGATGAGAGGGTACTCCTCAGACAGGGGTGGGAATTGTGACTTAGGCTGGACAGTCAGGGAGGGCCTCCTGGAGGAAGCCATATTTCAGCAGAGGCACGAGGGGGGGGTCGGAGTTATCCAGGCAAAGGCAGAGGAGTGGTTGGCGGTGGGAGTGGGGTAGCACTTTCAGGATAGAAGGAAGTACTGTGTCGATTTTTAAGCCAGGCTGGTTGGGTTTAAATCCCAGCTCTGCCACTAACTAGCTGTGTGATCTTGGACAAGTTGACTAACCTGTTTGTACCTCAGTTTTTCCACTTGTAAACATAGAGTTATTGTGAGAATTAAGTGAACATATGTACGATGCTTAGAATGATGCCTGGCATGCGATTTTTAGCTAACAAGCAAACCAAAGGTCTCAGTATGTGCAAAGGCCCTGAAGCAGGGAACTACAAAGTGAGAAGTGGGAGAAAGGTCTTGAAACAAGCTTTATCCCAGGACAAACACAAACCACGTACGAGCTGTGGAAATCCACAGATTGCCGCAGAAAGGGCATAGGGTCAGCTCCTACATCTTCCAGGTCATCATAGCAAACGTGTGTTGGCACTTTATACTCTTTTTGATATCATTCCCACAACCTGGGGAAGTAGCCATGGTCACCCCACTTAACAGATGAGCAAACTGAGGCCCAGAGAGGCCAAGTGACTAATCCAAAGTCACACAGCTGGGTTTGAGCCCAGGTTTGGCTAACTCCAGAGCTAACGTTTCTCATCGCTGGGCTCCACTGCCTCATTTCTGAGACGTGATGGAATAGAGTTGGTGTCTAGGTTTGACTATCGTGTGTGGGATCTTGGACTAGTCATGTCACGTGGGAAGCAGTTTATAAGCTGCAGCCGAGGTAGGGGGAGCCATATAACACTTAGCCTCGGTGGAGTCACTCGGGCCAGTGGGAGGGGCGCTATTCATATTTGAACCAGGGCAGCGTGTATAAACTGGGACCCAGGGTCACCCCAAGCATTGAGAAGGGTGATCAAAAGCATGGGACAGGTCATCCTGGCTGGCTCAGTGCTCTTCGGCAAGTCATTTAACTTCTCTGAACCTCAAAGTTTCCCCATATGGGGGGTAATGCCGCCTCCCTCCTGGAGCTGTGAGGATTGAGCTTCTTTCAGTCTGTCTCTTTGCCCATCTCCCTGTTTCTCAGGTTTTCCCCTCCATACCCCCTACTTCTTTTAGGACCCAGGTCTGATTCGCTGTGTGTCCTAAGGCAAATCCTTTCCAGTCTCTGGCTCTGCCCTCCCTCTCCAACCAGAATGTGTTGCCAAGGCTGCTGGGGTCCCATGCCTCTTCCCTTCCTCCCTCAGCTGGCCTTCCTGCCCTGCCATTCATCCCCAGACTCATTTTACAGGTCATTTCCCTTTAATTAGGGAGGCTCTGAGCCTTTTTCCCTGGCAAAATGGAAACTGCAGGTTCATCAAAATCTCATTAACCTCCATCCCCCAGTGGCCCTGCAGGGGTCAGGTCTGCCTCTGGCTGGGGGAAGCCACCTCCCAGCAAACCAGGGGCTTGGTCTGTCCGGGGTGGGGGGTGGGGGCTCTGGTGTGCTGGTCCCCAACAATATTCTGGCCACGGCCCCCAGCCCTGTCAGCCCTCGCTGCCTGGGGGTCAAGGGAGAGAGTTGGGTCCTCAGCACTTTAATTTGAAAACTTGCCAGGGGATCTAGGGACATCGGGAGCATAAGGAAATGACTGGCTTCAAATGAATTAATACTTGGCTCATAGCTGGCAATTTTCTCCGATTTCATGTCACCCGGCTCTTCTTTCTTATTTTTTCACTTGGAAGGCAATGCAGTCCACTGCTATCTTCTCTGTCATGGTCCTAATGTTTAGTCCAGGACTTGTCTCTGCCTGGCTCTGGGCAAAGAGTGCTCACCCATGGCCCTGCTCTTGGGAGTGGCCACTCCAGGGGAGCTTAAGAGAGGGAGTTTACCTGTGGGAGCTCTGGGGGCCCAGCACTGTCACAATCTTACTTGGGTATCTTGATGACTTTTGACATTTTGGTACAATTCCTACTTACTGTGGGGCCTTGGGCAAGTTGCTTAGCCTCTCTGGGCCTCATTTTCCTCACCTACTCTGAAAATAAAATGAGATAATGTATCTAGTACCTGGCAACCACTTTGAAAAACACTGTGGCAGTTTCTTATGATGTTAAATACGCCCCTTTATCCCAGCAATCCCAGTACTAACATATGTATTCAAGAGAAATGAAAACTTATGTCCACCAAAGACCTGTATGCAAATGTTTATAATCGCTCCACTCATAATCGCCTGGAACTGGAAACAACCCAAAGGTTCATCAACTGGTGAATGGATACATAAATTGTGGTATGTCCATACATTGGAATACTACTTGACAAAAAAAAAAAAAAAGAAAGAAAGAAAGAAAAGAAAAGAAGAGAAGAGAAAAGAAAAGAAAAGAAAAAAGATTTATTGGTATCCACACAATATAGATGAATCTCAAAAGCATTCTGCTACATGAAAGAAGCAAAATCTTCTTAATCTCAAAAGGTTAAATACTAAATGAGTCCCTTTAATGACAGTCTGGTAAAGATCAAGCTATAGGCACAAAAATCAGACCAGTGGTTGCCAGGAGCCTAGCGTTGGAGAAGGGGATCAATTGCAAGTATTTGGGGTGATGGAAATGTTCTCTATCTGGATCCTGGTGGTGGTTGTACTTGTCTGTCAAAAGTCACCAGCTGCACACTTTATTTATTTATTTATTTTTAAAGATTTTATTTATTTGACAGAGAGAGACAGTGAGAGCAGGAACACAGGCAGGGGGAGTGGGAGAGGGAGAAGCAGACTGCCTGATGAGCAGGGAACCCGATGTGGGGCTCGATCCCAGGACCCTGAGATCATGACCTGAGCCGAAGGCAGACATTCAACGGCTGAGCCACCCAGGTGCCCCAGCTGCATACTTTAAAGGAGAGATTTTATTGCATGGAAATTATCCCTTAATAAAACTTTTAAAAATAATGTTGGTCAATAAAAATGCTAGCTAATTTAAAATTTTATTTTTCTTATTGAGGCGTGGCACACAAATAATTAGTACACACTAAAATGAACCAATCTTACTTGGGTATCTTGATGACTTTTGACATTTTGGTACAATCCCATCCAGATCAAGATATGGTGCATCTCCAACCCTTCAGCTCCGAGACTACAACCCTCAAAGTTAGTCACTATTTTGACTTCATCACTCCAGGGTATTGTGTGAGGTTTTTGGATCTCTTAGAAATAGAATCAGCCGGAATGTCATCTTTTGTGTTAGACTCCTAACTAGTTATGGAAGTCACCTCTTGAAAGCACAAATCAGATCATGTCATTTCTTGATTCTAAGCTCCTATTGGAGCTTAGAATCCAACTGTCTTTCCAATAAGCATTAGATCAAACCCCAAACCCTTACCCTGCCCACCAGGCTGTGCAAGCTTTGCCCCCACTGAGCACCCCGGTCCCTGCTTGTCCCCCCAGCCATACAAACCTCCTTTCAGTTCTGTGAGCACACATGGCTTTTTCTATCTGTGTGGTCTCTGCCCTTGGGGACTCCTCTGTGGGGAATGTCCTTCTGCAGGACTGGCTCCTTCCTGTCCTTCAAGTCTCTGCTTCTATGTCATCGCCCTTGAGAGGCCATGCCCAAATATGCACCCCTCAATTATTTATCTTCTCCGTGCCTGGCGGCATCTCTATAACCCTCATCCTGCTTTGTAATGGTTTGTTTGGGGGTTGGTCCTTTATCCCTGCTAAGTCTGAGACTTCCCGCCAGGAAAGGGATTAGGTCTAATCTATGTGCACATCCTAGGGGTCCAGTCCAGTGCTTGGCACATATGGGGGTTAATACATGTCGGCTGAGGGGCGCCTGGGTGGCTCAGTCGTTAAGTGTCTGTCTTCGGCTCAGGTCATGATCCCGGGGTCCTAGGATCGAGTGCCGCATCGGGCTCCCTGCTCAGCGGGAAGCCTGCTTCTCCCGCTCCCACTCCCCCTGCTTGTGTTCCCTCTCTCGCTGTGTCTCTCTCTGTCAAATAAATAAAATCTTAAAAAAAAAACACATGTCGGCTGAGTTGGTACCTGAACATCGGTTTCCAGCTTAGAAGTTGGGTTCTCACACACCTCCTCATGCACACGTCACAGTAACGTGGCAAGGACAGTTGACATCAGCAGCAGCCCCTCCAGCTGAAGAACTTGGAGAAGGATCGGGTTGCCCAGATCACATAGCCAGTCTCTACAGAGCTGAGACCTGTCACCACCCTTTTGTGCCCTTCCCCACCCCCTTGGGTCAGCAGAGCCTGCTCCTGGCTCTCATCCATCTTCTTGTTCTCATTGCTTAAATGCATAACTTACGCACCATAACATCTAAGCGTACAGTTGGATGAACTTTCAGTTATGTATACATTTGCTGAACCCACCCCCAGACTGAGATCTAGGACATTTCCAGCATCTTAAAAGCCCCCCATAATGGATCCCTTCCCAGTCAACACCATCCCCCTCCCAAAGGTATCCTAATAGTTACCTTCTCATTTCTAGGACCATGTTTGGTTTTTGTTTTTGAACTTCACATGAACGGACTCATCAGAATGTCCTCCTGTGTCTGACTTCTCTCACTGCAACAATATTGGGAGATTCATCCATGTTGTTGCCCATAGCAGGAGCCTGCTCTTTTTATTGCCAGATAGTATTCCATTGTATGAGCATATCATGATTTGTTCATCCATTCTGTTGATGAGCAACATCCACTCTGCTGTTGTTGTTCGTGTTGCTTCTAGGTTTCAGCACTTGTGAATAAAGCTTCTAGGCACATAGCTCTGGTAGACGTAAGCACTTATTTTGTTGGGTATATACCTGGACGCAGAATGGCTGGGTTGCTGAGTAGGCGTGTGGATGGCTTTCCTAGATACTAGCAAATAGTTTTCTAGGATGGTTGTTCCTTGCACATTTTAGGAACACAGAAGCCCCCAGCCTTCCTGAGATTGGATAAATTGCAAAGTGACTCCTCTGCCAGCTGCTGGGACCCTGAGCCACTCTGCTCCATTAGCAGTCACAGCAGAGAGAGGGGGTCAAGCTGAGTGGTTGTGCCGACCTTTCTGGTGGCAGGCTGGCTGACTCGCTGAGCCCAGCAAAGGTTAGGCTGCCTTGCATTTTCCCCTCCAGTGATCTCAACTCTTAGGGACAATTAGCCATTAGTGGAGCTGGGAGCTCAGAATACTAACCAGACCTGGCATATTCTGGGGAGCAGGTTTCACCATTCACCCAGGCCGGGGCCCCCCTTGCAGATGAGGTGCCTGAGTGGAGGTCCAGGAGAGGGAGCCTTCATTCCTACTGCCCCTGTGCTTTTTGTTAGGGTTCTGGGTCACCAGACACTCTTTGGTGGGGAAATGGGAGCCACATCTGATGCCATACTGCTGTTGCATGCTCCCAAGGACAGAATGCTCATCACCACGCCTGGCTGCCGCTTGCTTCTCCAGGCATCTCTGCCCACACCACACAGTACTTCTTTGTTCATCGTAACGCTATTTGAAAGTAAGTCCAAAGTTCATTGGAAGGGGACTGACTAAGTAAATTATGTTACATCCGTCAATTAAATATATAATGGATACTCTGTAGCCATTGTGTACAGGAATAAGACAGCCTGGCATCACATACTGCTGATAAGATGCCCCGAGAAGGGGACAGTATCATCTCTGCATTATTCTTGCCAAAAATTCATACCCTCAGTCTAATCATGATGAGGTATCAGACAAACCCAAATTGATGGACGGTCTACAAATTAACTGACCAGTAATTCTCAAGTGTCAAGGACATGAAAAACAAGGAAAAACTAAGAAATTATCACAGATTGAAGGAGACCAAGGAGACATGACAAATCGATACAATGTAGGATCCTGGAATAGGAAAAGGACATCACATAGTGGAAAAACAAGCAAAATTTGAATTTGACCTGAAGATTATCGTTGACCCTTGAACAACATGGGTTTGAACAGCGTGGTACACTTATATGGGCAGATTGTTTTCAATAAATACAGTACAGTATTGTAAATGATTTGCTCAATAATATTTTCTTTGCTTTAGCTTTCTTTATTGCAAGAATACTGTATATAATACATATAACATACAAAATATGTGTTAGTCGACTGTTTAAGTTATTAGCAAGGTTTCCTGTCAACAGAAGGCTATTGTGTAAGGATTTTTGACTGTGCAAGGGGCGGGTTTGGTGCCCCTAAGCACCCCCCACCCTTGTTCAAGGGTCAGCTGTACTTAATAACATTGTATCAGTGTTCATTTCTGGCCTTCAATAATTATCCTATGATTTTGTAACATGCTGACGTTAGGGGAAGCTGGCTGAGGAATCCTTGTACTATTTTTACAACTTTTCTATGCAGTTAAGATTATTTCAGAATAAAAACTAGGAGAAAAGATGATAGTGTAGATCCCAGCTTCCTAACCTTTGTGGCCATGGAGCTTTTAGGTGAGACCCACGGACCCTTTCTCTGAATAATGGTTTTAAACCCATAAAATAAAACGTTTAAGCTTTCCAAGAAGACTCTATTAAAATACAGTTATCGGGCGCCTGGGTGGCTCCGTTGGTTAAGCGACTGCCTTCGGCTCAGGTCATGATCCTGGAGTCCCGGGATCGAGTCCCGCATCGGGCTCCCTGCTCAGCGGGGAGTCTGCTTCTCCCTCTGACCCTCTTCCCTCTCATGCTCTCTGTCTCTCATTCTCTCTCTCTCAAATAAAAATAAATAAAATCTTAAAAAAAAAAATTAAAATACAGTTATCACGGTATTTTAAAATTTCCAATATAGTCATATACATACCTCTTGATTAACATATTCAGTAACAAGATCCAGAGGCAGGTATGATAAACATTGTAATTTCAAAGTTGGGATGAGCGTAAACAGTATTTTGAAATACCTGCAACAATCGCCATTTGACGTGAAAATATCTATCCATGCTCACTACTGGTGAAGTCACAGATATTCACTACCACGGCTTGTTGCTTATATTCAAGTTGAAGAAAATTTGAAATTTCAGTTAGAGGTTAGGGCAAATAAGGAGATAATTTTTCCCTATTCAAATCCACAGACCCCCTGAATTCTATTTGCAGCCTGGCAAAATATCTATTACATCCCTAATGTAAATGTAGATTTATTGAACTGGAAAGAAGCTCATAATATACTGGCAATGGCGGAAAAGAAGGTTATAAAGCAATATGTACAGTAGGATTCCATTTTTGTAAATTAAAGATATGTGTGTGCATTATGCATTCATTCAACAAGAATTTCATGATCATCTACCTGGAGCTAGACTCTGGGAATATAACAATGAGAAAGACAGACACGGTTTTCACCTTCCCAGAGCAGGGGAGCTAGAAGCATTAATAACGTGCAACAGTATGTTAAGTGATTATTTGGGGTTTTTTTTTTTCTTCTTGCTTATCTGTATATTCTCATTTTTCTAAGCAAACACATATTGTGGGTGAAATAAAATGTTTCTGAAAACAAAGAAGAAGAAATTAATCCCAAGCACAACCCTGTCTGTAGGTAACACATTCCATTGTTCCTAGATCTGCCTTACAGAATGCAACCCCACCTCAGTGCCCCAGAACAGCCTCCAGGAAGAGGCAGATGGGGGATCTTCAGTCTTTTCTTTTTCCAGTAGACCTGCCCCAGGTCCCTTGATGAGTCCTCACCCAAAATCATCTCAGGCCTTTTCCCCATCACAGAGGCTTTCTTTGGACCCACACTGGTTTTTCCACGCTCCTCCGTATAGTGTGGCGTTGCGACCTGAGCTCCAGACTTACGTTGTAACGATACTATCACCTCCCTCTTTCTAGACTCCATACTTCTATTTAATGCAACCTAAGACAATAATTATTTTTTTAAATAGCTTTATTGAGCTCTAACTCGCACACCATGTGTATTAGTTTTCTATGACTGCTGCAACAAATTGCCACAAATTTAGTGGCTTAAAATAACACAGATATATCCTTATCTTACACTTCTGTAGATCAGAAGTCTGACATGGATCTCACTGGGCTAAAGTCAAGATGTCAGCAGGGCTGTGTTCTTTTCTGAAGGCTCCAGGGGAGAATCTATTTCCTTACCTTTTCCAGCTTCTGGAGCCTGCCGGCATTCCTTGGCTTATAGCTCCTGTCTTCCATCTTCAAAGTGAGCAACACTGGGACAAGTCATTCTCACAATGCCATCTCCTTTCTTTCTCTCCTCAGACTCCCTCATCCAATTTTTCAGGTCCCTGGTGATTACGTTGGGCCCAATGGGGGAATCCAGGGTAACCTCCCTATTTTATTTATTTATTATTTCTATTTTTATTTATTATTTTTTAAAGATTTTATTTATTTATTTGAGAGAGAGAGAATGAGAGAGAGAGAGCACATGAGAGGGGATAGGGTCAGAGGACGAAGCAGACTCCCTGCCGAGCAGGGAGCCCGATGCGGGACTCGATCCAGGGACTCCAGGATCATGACCTGAGCTGAAGGCAGTCACTTAACCAACTGAGCCACCCAGGCGCCCTAACCTCCCTATTTTAAAGTCAGCCGATCAACAGCCTTAATTTTACCTGCAATCTTAACTCTTTGCCATGTAGCCTAACATATTCACAGGTTCTGGAATTAGGAACCCACATCTTTGGGGAGCCATACACACCATACAATTATTTATTAATTAATTTATAAAAGATTTTATTTATTTGACACACAGAGAAAGAGAAACAGAGTAGCAGAGGGAGAGGGAGAAGCAGGACCCCAGAATCATGACCTGAACCAAAGGCGGATGCTCAACTGACTGAGCTACCCAGCACCCCTACAATTCATTATTTAAAGCATACAACTCAGTGGTTTTGAGTTTATTCAGAGTTTATTCACAGAGTTGTAAAACCGTCATCACAATTAATTTTATTTATTTTTTAAACTATTTTATTTATTTATTTGAGAGAGACCACGAAAGAGACAAAGAGAGAAGATGAGCGGGGGGAAGGGGAGAGGTGGAGGGAGAAGCAGACTCTCCGCTGAGCAGGGAGCCCGATGCGGGACTTGATCCCGGGACCCTGGGATTATGACCTGAGCTGAAGGCAGACGCTTAGCCAACTGAGCCACCTGGGTGCCCCACCACAGTAAATTTTAGAACATTTTCATCACCCAAAAAATAAATACTGTCCCTTTCCTCCCAACACCACACAAGCCCTCCCCCTTCCCTCACCTAGGCGACTATTAGTCTACTTTCTGCCTCTCTAGATTTGCTGTTCTGAACACTTCATATACATGGGATCATATAATATGCAGTCCTTTGTGACTGGCTTCTTTCACTTAGCATAATACTGTAGCATATATCAATATTTTGTTCCTTTTTATTGCCAACTAATATTCCATTATATACATATGCCACATTTTATTTATCCATTTATTGGTTGATGGACAGACATACAGGATGTTTCCACTTTTTGACTATTATGAATAATGCTTCTATAAACATTCATGAGCAAGTTTTTGTGTGAACGTGTGCTTTTATTCCTCTTAGGTATACACATAGGATTGGAATTGCTGGGTCCTATGGTAACTCTGTGTTTATCATTTTGAAGAACCACCAGCTTGTTTTTCAACACAGCTGCACCATTTTATGTTCCCACCAGCAATGTATGAGGGTTCCAATTTTGCCACATCCTCACTATCATTCGCTATTAAATTAGAACTATCTTAGTAAGTATAAAGTGGTATCCCTGGTTTTTATTTACATTTCCCTAATGGCTAATGACATAGATCATCTTTTTATGTGCTTTTAAGCCATTTATGTATCTTCTTTGGAGACATGTGTATTCAGATACTTTTCCCATTTTAAAAATTGAGTTATTTTATCATTGAATTGTAAAAGTTCTTATATATTCTGAATCCAAGTCTTTTATCAAATATATGATTTGCAAATATTTCCTCCCATTCTATGAATTGTCTTTTTATTTTCTCAATGGTATCATTTACAGTAAAATGTTTTTAGGTTTTTTTGTAAGATTTTATTTATTTGAGAGAGAGAGCACAGAGGGAGAGTGAGAGGAAGAAGCAGACTCCCCACTGAGCAGAGAGCCCAATGTGGGGCTCGATCCCAGGACCATGAGATCATGACCCAAGCCCAAGGCAGACAGTTAACAGACTGAGCCACCCAGGTTTTTAGTTTTGGTAAGGTTAAATTTATCTATTTTTTTCTTTTGTTATCTGTGCTTTGATATTGTATCTAAGAGACTACTGTCTAATCCAAGGTGATGAAGATTTATTTGCTCCTGTAATTTCTTCTATGAGTTTTATAGCTTAAGTTCTTAGGACTATGATCCATTTTGAGTCAACTTTTGTGTATGGTGTGAGGTAGGGGTCCAATTTCATTATTTTGGATGTGCATATCCCGTTGTTCTAGCACCATTTGTTGAAAAGACAATCTTTTCCCATTGGCACCTTTGTTGAACACCAATTTACCATTAATGTAAAGGTTTATGCCTAGATTCTCAATTCTGTTCCATTGATCTGTATGTCTATCCAGTACCACAGTGTCTTGATTAATATAAGTTTCTAGTAAGTTTGCTTGTTTGTTTGTTTGTTTAAAGTAGGTTCCATGCCCAGAACGTACAACCCTGAGATCAAGAATCAGACACTTACTGATTGAGCCACGCTGATACCCCTTTAGTAAGTTTTGAAATCAAGAATAGTGACTCTTCTTTTTCAAGATTGTTTTGGTTATTTGAGGCATCTTGAATTTTTTTTTTTTTAATTTTAGAATCAGCTTGTTGTTTTCTGGAAAAAAAAACTCTAGGTGGAATTCTGATAGGAATTGCAATAAATCAGTATTTCAGTTTGGGAGAATTGCTATCTCAACAAGATTAAGTCTTCTGATCCATAAACATGGAATGTCTTTCCATTTATTTAGGTCTTTTTAAATTTCTTTCAACAATAATCTGTAGTTTTTAGACTACCAGCTTTGCCTGCTTTTGTTAAAGTTATTCCTAAGGATTTTATTCTTTTTGCTGCTATTATAAATGGAATTATTTTCTTAATGCCATTTTTTGATTATTCTTTGCTAATGTATAGAAATGCAATGAATTTATTTATTTATTTTAGAGAGAGATAGAGAGCACAAGCAGGGGCAGAGGGAGAGGGAGTGAGAGAATCTCAAGCAGACTCTGCTGAAGTTGGGCTCCATCTCACGACCCTGAGCTCATGACCTGAAATCAAGAGTCAGATGCTTAACTGACTGAGCTACCCAAGTGCCCCAAAAATACAATGAATTTTTTAAACTTGATCTTAGTGACTTAATGACTTGTGACTCTGCTGAATTTATTAGTTCTTATAGTTTTTTTTTTAATATATGGATTCCTTGGAATTTATTATATACAAGATCATGTCATTTGCAAATAGAGATAGTTTTACTTCTTTTCCAGTCTCGATGCCTTTTATTTCTTTTTCTTGCCTAATTTCCATGGCTAGGACTTCCAATATAATCTTAAATAGAAGTGGTGAGAGAAGACATCCTTCTTTTGTTCCTGATCTCAGGGGGGAAAATACATTTGGTCACGTTAGTATGTTAGGTATGGGTTTTTTGTAGATGGCCTTTAGCAGAATTTGAGGACATTTTTTTCTATTCCGAGTTTGTTGAATATTTTTATCATGAAAAGGTGTTGTATTTTATTTAATTTTTTCTGCATCTACTGAAATGATCATATGGTTTTTGTCTTTTATTCTATTGATATGGTGTATTATATTGTTTTCATGTATTAAACCAACCTTGTATTCCTAGGATAATCCCACCCGATCATAGTGTATAATCCTTTTCGTATGTGATTCAATTTGTTTTTTTAAAGGTTATTTATTTATTTTTTAACTAATCTCTATGGCCAATGTGGAGCTTGAGCTCACGGCTCTGAGATCAAGAGTTGCACATTCTACCAACTGAGCCAGCCAGGGGCCTCTCAATTTGCTTTGCTACTATTTCATAAAAGACATTGGTCTATAGTTTTCTTTCCTCGTGATATCTTTAACAATCACTTTTTAAAAAGCCACATCACAGTGTTGACAGCAATTTTGTCGTCAGAAATTCCCTCCTGCACCAGTCGAGATGTTGGGAGAACTGGACTAGTCCCAGTGGTGACTACAATTTTGAACTTACCCTCTCTGGACCTCATTCTCCTGTTCTGTAATTACAAGGTTGTAAACTCTTCAAAGTCATAGAGTGTCATGGCTGGAAAGTACTCCCAGTCCAGGGCTCTTCCCCTGGGACCACGTCTGAAAAGGTCTTCATTGTCTCCACTGATAAATAAGATAGGTCAGTGCCTTAAAAACAAAGCATATACAAACATGTATATGAATCACCAGGGAATCTCATTAAAATGCAGATGCTGATTCTATAGGTCTAAGGAGGGTCTTACAAGCTCTTGGGAGATGCTGATGTTGCTGATCTATGGACTCTACTTTGAGCAATAAGAAACTAGAATATTGTTTCCCAAACTTTAGTCATATAAGTACCAATTTCACATTTTTTTGCCATATTCTTCTTCCATCTATATACTATTAAAAATTTTTTTCTTTTAATTGGCTAGCAATTAAATAGCTTCTCTGGGCAAAATTTAGACTCATTCTAGGCAATAATATACATCAAATCACAGGTTTTATGGGCTAGTTATATTTTTTTCTAACACACATTAACATACCTATTCAAATTAAAAAAAAAGTCCATCTGTGTATATCCAGAAATTATCTTAAGTACCACTGATCCATGCACCCCCAAGAGAGGCACCACAGTAGAACTTCCAGGGGACTGAGAATGTGGTTCTTGCCCTTTAAACATCATCACACTTTAATTGGACACTTTTGACTTTGCATTTCGTGATTTTGCTCCATTTTTCTCTGCTGCAATTTGGCCAGTGATTCCTGTCTTTCCCTCTATTATCCACTCTGATGAGCTCAGCTGCATCTGCCAGTCTTTATTCCTGCAAGCGCGTGGGGTGATGCATGCTGAAGACATTGTTAAAATGCTTGAGTTTGATCATATTCACTCTTTCCTGTCCTGAGCGTTGGGGGCTGAATCCCTGGGCCCCACATCTGGGCTGTGTTCCACAGGCCTGGGGTTCGTGGTCCTGGGTGAGGACGCCTATGGGAACTGGCCAGACCAACTTACAGGCTTCGCCTGGTGGACATTGCTGGGGGCATGGCTCGACTGGGGCTCTGAGAGCCTGTGAGTTTCCCCTGAGGTGTCTGCGGGGAGTAGGGACCAGGCTGTTCAGGGCATTTGCCTGTATTCTCCAGGAGCGGTGTTTATGAAGCTAGAACAAGGCTGGCTTAGGGAATTTTGATTCCTCTTGTTTCTGCATACTTGTTTCCTTCTGTACTTGTAGGACAAATCACTTAGCCTCACCGAGCCTCCTTGTCTTCATCTGTAGAATGGGGATAGGTGACGTGGGAGGTGCGGTAGTTGACAATCCAGGTCTCCATATCTAGTAGGCTGGTTCTGTCGTTTGTGAGGTGTGTGATGTCTGTTTCCTCCTCTGTGGAATTGCGACAATAATACGCCCTCACAGGGACAACGGGAGGATGAAGTGGCGTTGAGCCAGAGCCTGGCACCGAGTGACACACTCAATACACAGCAGCAATTACTACCATCTCTGTCATCGTCATCATTACTGTATAATATTTTTAGCAAATCTGGAATATTCTGATACTTAACGTTAGTTTCATCTTCCTCACTCTCTTCTCTTCTTTCCTGTCTTACCACCTTCCTTTTTTCTCTGCTTCTCACCTTTCTAGATGCATCTGACTGCAGCTGCAAGGGGCAGCCGGAGCTCAGATTGAAAAAATGGATTGTGCTCAGATACTAGAGGGACTCGAATGTCAGGCGAAGGAGCTTGATCGTCAGTCTAAGGGCAATAGTGAGCCATTGAAGGTTGTGGAGCAGAAACAGGACCTAGTGAAAGTGGGGGAGATGAACCTGGCAGCACAGATTGGGAAAGAAGCTGGAGCCACAGAGATGAGACAGCCAGAGGGCAGGGAAGGAGGGGCTGCATCTCTGCCCAAAGCCTGTCTGGGAGAGGCAGCCCCATTCCCTACTCTCATCTTGCCCACAGAACCCAGGCGGAGTGCCTTACCTCACTGTGTGACCTCAGATAGTGCCTAACTCTCTGAACCAGCAGTAAGGCTGAGCCTAGGCCTTACTGACACCTCCAGGCCTCTGCCATCTTCCAGGCTGCTCCCTGTGCAGAGATTAATTTGTTTACTCCCTTGCCTGGAGATGAACTGAGAGAACTAATCGTCCATCAGCCACGGCTCCCCCAACCCTGCCCCACCCCGCCCCGAATGCCCATTTTCTGGCAAAATATGTCCTTGCTGCTGCCAAGGCTGCTTGGAAAATGCTAATTTTATCCTCGAATTAAAATTTGTTCCCTTACCCTCGTTTTCATAAAAATGAAGCATCCAGAAACATTGCCACAGGGCGGAAGAGAAAGATCTGACATAATTTTTTAAATGCCTTCAATCACACTGCCTTCTGAACACTGCGTCCTCTCACCCTGACCCCCCTCCCCATCTCCCCATCCCCTTAGGTATCATTTACATTTCTTAATAACCCCTCATTAATATTCATGAGAAGGGGTGGGTAATAATGGCTGAGCACACGGCACTAATTCAATTTCCACCCGCCTCGGCGTGTTTACTTAATCACCAAGGGACCTGGGTTACTCAGTACAATTATTTATTCGGAATTAGATCTGGAGGCATCTGGACTGGAAACAGGGAACCACGAGCAAAATGGAAATCGAATTCTCTTTGTCTTTCCCTCCCAGCCGCCTCCTCCTGACTGTCTGCCAAGGCTCCAGGCAGCCAGCAGGGCTTGGAGGACAAGCCTCAGCGCTGGTCAGGCTATTCCTGTAGGCATCAGCTTGTGCTGGGGGATGGGGGGTGGGGGTGGTGGTGAATGCGTTCCAGGAGCTCTGGCCCCGGCAGGAATCTCCCAACAACGGTGGCCTAGAGGGTATTGCCAGGCCCAGCAGGGGACCAGGACATGTCCCAGCCAAGAGTGTGTCCGTGGGTGGCTGGCCAGACGTGGGGGCTTCCAGGGGGTGGGGCTGGGTCCTGGGGGTTGGCCCAAGCTGGACATGCAACAGGGCCAAGCACTTGATCACAGGACCCCGTAGAGGTGAGAGTCTGAGACATGGGATCTAAATGATGCCCGCTCATCATTCACCTTCAGCTTAACTGTTACCTCTGCTAGGAAGCTTTCCCTAGCCCCCTAGACTAGGTCACCTCCTATTACAACCAGGATGTGGGTGTTCACACAATGGTTTCCAGTTAGTTTTTCAGGGTCTGTTTCTCCCAGTAGACTGCTGGCTCCATGGGGGCAGGTGCCCTGGCTCTCTTGGTCATCCCCTGTGTCGTGAGCATCTAGAAGGCCCAGCAGAGAGGACATGCCCGACAAATATTTGTTGACTTGTTGACTGACTGACTGTCTGATTCTTGGGCCTCTGTTCCTTATTTCCAGAGTGCGGATAATCCACCTGGTGGAGTTGCTGTGAGGATTCAGTGACTTCATTGTGAAGAGATTCAGAGGATTTCTGTGTAAAGCGTGCAAAGTGTTGAGCCCAGTATGGGACACATGACAAATGCTCAGTTAGCATGCGATGCTGTTATTAATGTTATTGTCATTTCTGACTGTGGTGGAGCACGGAAGGGTTAACTCTGCTCCGTGTTGCAGGGGGTTGATTCCTGTAGGCTGTGTTTTCCAGGCTTCTGGGATGACCGGTTTCCAGCTGGGTTTGGCCCATGGGAGGCATTGCTGGGAGACTGGAGGCTGGGAGGAACGGAGAAGCCAGGGTATTTCTCCCTCTTGGCCTTAGGCAGCAAATCCAGCAGTGGCTTATCTCGTCCATGTCTCTAGCCCCCCTGTAGCTCCATCGTGGTGCGCTAGGGACTGTCCCCAGCTTCTCAGCTCTTCCACCATCTTCCATTTCTTAAAGTTCTTATTTTGTAAAAAAAAAATCCAGTATTTCCGGTTAGACACTGAGCAATACACTTCCCTATTCAGCTGTCAGCTCCTGGGGGAAAGGGCTCCATCTTGTACCCCCATGGCCTGGACACAGAGAAGCTCTCGAAAAGTGAATGAATGAGTGACTGAATGAAAACATTCTGATTCTGTGACTTCTCTAGCTAGGATTTACTCTTGCTTGGTAAGAGAGGGGGTATAAGGAGAAAGAATCTCTCCCTGAGATTAATAAATGTTTGGATTGAAACAACATCAATAATAATACTAATGAATTACTTTGTAAATAGAAAAGGCTTTATAAATAGTTCTGAGCCAGTACATTTCTTTGCAAACTGTAAAGTTCTGTACCCACTTCGGGCTTTCCTACTGTTTCAGCCCAGCTCAGCATTCCTGCTGAGGTGGCTTGCAGGCTGGGGAGGCTGGGAGGAGGGAACATAATGGATTGGAGACAACATCTCAGCCAAAGAACAAAAGGTGGGGAGGCACACAGGGGACAGTGGATGATTTAATCATTATAGATTCATTAAGGGAAGTCTCTTCCCATCTTTGTTGCCTAGGGGCCCAGCCAAAGCTTTTCATTAGAATTTCTCAGAACTAGGGTCGGGTTGGAAGATGGTCAAGCTCTACCAGTTTGTCTGCCTGACAAGGGGAAGAAGCTGCAGGAGGGGCATTTCTCTAGGAGTCACCTGGGAATAGCAGGGCAGGTGACATTTAGGATTCAGATCAGAGAATGAATGAAAGGGGATTTCAGAGACGTTAGGGAGTGACCCAGCCTGTCTTAGACAGGGTTCCCCTAAAGCAGAGCCTGAGACAAGAACGTGGGTACAAGTCATTTATTTGGGAGTCCTAAAGCAGACTTTAAGGAAGTAGGAAGCAGGAACGAGGCAGACAGGGAAGTAACTGGTTATTGCTATGGACAACTGAGGTTCGATTTTGGCAGACCCTCTGCTTACTATGTAGACTCATTCACCCAAAGGATGGGAGGCTGGGGCACTTATCCACCAACTTCATTCCCCCAGGGGTTGAGCTTTGCCCCAAGGGGCATTAATTCCCTCACACCTCTGTGCTTTGCCTATGGGTGGGCTGAGCAAGATACCAGGGCCTCCAAAAAAGCCTTGAGGTGGACAAATTAAGAGGCTGGCCGGGCACTTGAGGGAGGACGCTTCCAGTGCACATGGGCACTGTGCACCCAACTACAGCCGAAAGGTGGGATATGGGGAGTGGCATGGGGCACCCACTCCATCTCCCACCTTCCGCTGCCCCTGATGTTCTCCAGCCCGGGTGCCCAAGCTCCATGGCCCTTCCTTTTTCTTCCTCCCATCCTTCCTTGGGGAAAGAAAAGCTCAAATGAAGAGCCTGCTTGGCCCCTTCCAGACTGAAGATACTGGGGTCCTTTAAGCCAGAGATTCCCTTATTCTAAGATTCTAGGAGCTGTCTGCAGTTTTGTGACAATGGCCCTAGAATGCAAACTCTCCCCTTCCAAGGTTCTAGAACTTTTAAGATTCCACAAAATGGGGAGGGGGTTTTTGCTTTAGGACTTGAGTGGTCTCTGCCATCAGGCCTCGGGACCCCAGATAGGCCGCTGGGGGCAGGGACCATTCTGGAGGAAAGCCCCACATGCCCCTGTCTTCAGGCCTGCTGTGACGCGTGAGGCCTCATTCATAATTGATCCAGTTGCTTGGCAAGCAGGGGGCTGCAGATGCGCAGGGGTGGAGAGGGTGCCCTGGAGAGACCCTTCTGTCCCCTCTGAGGAGGGAGCTGCCTCTGCCAGCCTGCAGGCCCCTCCCACCACAACAGCTGCTTAACTAACCTCTAGCAATTCCTGCACCAGCCTCCCTCGCCCGCCCCTCCCACTTCCTTTTCTCCTTCTCCAGAGCAAGGAGCCAACTTCCGCTCAGCAATCCTTTACCAACTGCATACTAAGTGCCAAGTGCTAGGTGAAGCATTTGAAACATCTGTCACGGATTGGGACCTCCATAAGCAAGAGTATGGGGAGCAAGATATTTATTAGGGATCCACACTTGCGAAAGGGAAGGGAGGAGGCAGAATGGGACAAGTGAAGTCAACTGATCCAAGCTCTGTAAAGCCACCGCCCGCCCTTCAGGGAGCTCTGGAGAGAGTACTGCCTGGCAGGACCGTTTTGCATCAGCCCAAATGGCCAAACCTTTAAACCCTTCAGCTTAGTCACCGCAAGGAGGCTGCCCGGGGAAGGGTGTGACCTCAGGCCACAGGCTCTCTGCAGCTGAGGTAAACCTTCATTGAAGGGGTGTCTGGGCAGCCCCTCGTTTTGCCCACCACAACAGCCCTGATCCCACTGGACCCCTGCCACAACCCATCCGTGCAGGAATTAACAAACTTATTTTACAGATGAGTTCACAGAGGTTGAGCAGCTTGCCCAGAGCAGCTTCCAAAAAGGAAGTGAGAGTTGGAAGCCAGGTCTGTCCATGGCCCAAATCTTACGGTCTCCTCACCATAGGATAGTTGTCTGTCCTTTGTGAGTAGGATCCATTTTTACCCATTTCCTGTAGGTGCAAATAGTAGCTGGATGGGGAGCACCAAGGATCACCTTCCCCGAGCTTCACCCCCAAAATGTGTCCTCAGCCCCCTTTCCCTCTCATCTTTTCCCTTTTCCCTCATCTACCTTTAGCACCCTTCTCTTCCCCTACTCTCAGTCCCCCAGTTCCGGGTGGGTCTCCACCTCCTGCTCCAGGACGAAGCATGTGACCAGGCTTAGCAATCAGTGCATCGCATTCCCTTAGTTGGGCAATTGGTCCATAGCTGTCACATGACCGGAGGGGACCCAATCAGAGTGAATTCCAGGACTGTGGCAGTAACTGCCAGAAAAGTCTTGCCCTTTTTAGTTGCACTTGAACCTGCAACAGTGTAGAACTGTTGCTGTTGGTCTTATTCATCCCTTTGTAACAAGCCACCCCAAAATTTAGTGCTTAAAGCAACATTGACTTATTATTTCTTATGATTCTATAGGTTGACAGTGGTGCTTTTGCTCCATACACATTGGCTAGGGTCACTCATGTGGCTGCATTCAGCTGTGGCTGAACTGGAAGGGCCAAGAAGCAATAGACTGTGTATTGGGGGGGGGGGTTAGGGGAGGGAAGATAGGGGTTAGGGAGGTAGGAGTGGTTAGCCCCAAATGCAGGTAATAAAAAGGAGCATTTTTTTGCTGAGCTTAAAAATGATAATAACACTGACTACAAGTCAATCTGCTTTTTATCATCACTGCATGCTGGCGATCCTAAACAATGTTAGTGCTAAATACCCCGCCCCCTCCCACTAAGGCCACCTCTGTCCCTGCCCCACCTCCCCTATTAGTACAAAGGCCTCTCTCAGAGCCTGGAGTCCTCGCGATGATTGTTAGCTGGGGCACCTCAGTTCTCCTCTGTGTAGCCTTTATTCCCATGTGACATTGTCACCTCCAACCTCTTCACGCGGTCCTCCTCTTCTGCAAGATAGCCTGGACTTCCTCACAGCATGGCAGCAGGAGTCGAAGAGGGAGCACGCAGGTGTACAGTGCTCATAAAGCCTCCCCTTGCATCACATATGCTAATCTTTCATTGGCCAAAGCAAGTCACGTGGTCAAGACCCGGTCCATGTAGGAGGGACCCCACAAGGGCAGGATTACTGGGAAGCATGGCTCATTATGGGCCACCCATGCAGCAGTCTACCCCATGGGGCTTACCTACGACCTAGAAAGGAGGGGTCAAGCAGAGCCATGAGCTTCGGGGTGTATCAGGGGCACTCAAACTGTAATTTCAGGAGAATAATAAAGGGGCTATTTATAAAGGTGTCAGCAGTGTTCAGGGAATTCCACAAAGGATGGTTCCTTTGGGCTAGTAGTACTGGGGAGCCTTCAAGACGCCTCAGCCTGAAGAGCAAGAACAGGATGTGCTTCCTAGGACCCAGAGAGAGGGGCTGTGGCTCTAAGAGAGGGCTGCCTGATGGGAGCTGGGGCCTTAGGTAGAGAGAGATGGCAGGGAGGAAACTTGGAGGGAGAAATAGTCTACTTTCACCTTCTTCCTCCCTCTGATTGCCTGCCATTGCTTCTCATTGGCCAAACCCTACTGGAAGCCAGAGGGCAGGGGAGCTTGCTGACGCAGTCCGTGCAGGTCAGCCTCCAAGCCCCAGAGCAGAGAGGACCAGGGTGGAGGGCAGCTCTGCAGGACCTAAGGAAGATATACGTCCAGCACTAAGGACCACTCTTGGGAAACCGGAAAATGAAGTAGCACGGGCCCGAGATGCTAGGTGGAAAGACACTGGATCTTGAATATATCATCTGGGCTCCTGAATCCAGCAGAGCCGGAAGCAGCTCTATTCCTGGGCTTTTTACCTATGTAAGCTAATAAACACCTTTTTCCCCATAGGCCAGTCCAAGTTGGTTTCTGTCTTGTGCAACCTCAAGGTCCCTGACTGATATACTCTCATCGAGGAGCTGGCCCTTTAATGGAATGACTACATTTCACTCTTACCAGAGTCCTAAGAGGGCCAGAGGGCAATGAACATTGCAGGTGAGCAAACTGAGGCTCGGAGAGGTTGAAGGATTGGGTCCAGGTCATCTGGCTCATTGGCGGCAGGGATGGGACCTGACTTCAGCCCCGTGTCAATGTTCCAGCCACATGTAGCCACTCTCAGTCTCCTGAATATGCCATACTCTCTTGCCTCTGGATCCTTACTGGGTTAAATAGTGTCCCCCTCCCTAAAAAAGCCAAGTCCTAAACCCAAGTACCTGCACATGTGTGCTTGTTTGGAAATAGGATTATTGAAAATGGAATCAAGTTAGGATCTTGAGATCATCCTGGATTTAGGGCAGGCTCTAAATTACAATGACAGGCGCCCTTATAAGAGAAAGGAAAAGGAGATTTTCATCAGAGATACAGAGCTGAGGCCATGTGAAGACCGAGAGCAGTAGTAAAGACTGGGGTGATGCATCTATAAGCCAAGGAATGCCAAGGCTTCCCTACCACCACCGGAAGCTACGAAAGACACATAAAACAGATTCTTTCTCAGAGCTCCAGAAACAACCAGCCCTACTGATGCCTTGATTTTAGACTTCTGGCCTCCAGAACTGTGAGAGAAGAAATTTCTGGATTACTGAGATTGTAGTAATTTGTAATGACAGCCCTAGGAAACTAATACAGGACCTTTGCACATGCCATTTCTTTGGCCTGTAGTATAATCCTCTTCCTTTCCTCAAACCTGCATACCACTCTAAACAAACCTGCACAGAAGAAAGGGGGCCTTTCAAGGAATCGCTCACACTGCCCCCTTGCATGTCTTTCCTTGCCCTAGAGATCTCAGCTCAAATGCCACTTCCTCCAGGAAGACTTCCGTATGTTCCTACCCTTCTCTGTGATTCCACAGTCCCCTGGACTGCCTCTGCCACAGTTGTGCTGGCATTATCTGTTGACATGGCTTGTTTTTCACTCCCCCATTGCCCTGGACACCTGCTCAAAGGCAGGGACTATGCATGATTCCCCTTTGTGGCTGCAAGCTGTGCCTAAACACAGGTCCAGGCACAGCAGGAATGGCACTAATGTTTGCTGCATGGACAAATGAGCGCATGTTCAGTTCCCCTCCAGTTCTGCTCCAACGATGGACCCCTGCCCGTCGGGGGAGTAACCCTTTCTGGGAGCACGTGTGAAATAGCTCGCGCTCACCAGTGGTGCGTGGGGGCAGGACACCCGCCCTTGAGTTCAGCCATACCTTAGCTCAGCCCTCCTGCCCGTGATGCCAAGGCCCTGTCAGAGGCGTGACAAACAGCTTGGCTGATGGCTTATAATGTCAGAGATGATGGAAACAGGGAGGCGATGGCTGAAAGAATGGGTTGGGGACGCTTGTCATAACTTTATTTGTGGGAGGTGAGTTCCTGTCAGCTGGGTGTTGGATGGTACCAGGGTGGGCACAATGCAGACCCCACCACTGCATCTCCCCTTTCTCTCTAAGCCAAATGACTTTGGGGATGAAAAATGACTTTCTTGGGAGAATCAGGGAGGGGGGAACTTCAAGGGAAGGGGACTGTGTGGTCGGCACCTTGGAGCGGCACCTCCTCCCTGAGAGTTGAGTTTTGCCTAGTCCAGCCTGATAGTGTCCTTTCTCCCTCCCTTCCTTCCGAGGAGATTATTGGTAATAATCCCAGACACATTACCTGCCTTAATCTTCAAAACTGCCTAAAAAGGAATGTGTACTTTTGCCGATGAGGAAGCTGAGGCTTGAAAAGAGGAAGGATAATACTGTAAGTTGCCTGGGAAGGAAGTGGGGACCTGGGATTTGAACCTGGGTCCAATTACTCCAAACCCCGACCTCACAGCATAATGATGTAATAAAGGCCATGTATGTAGCATGTGCTAAGTTCTTTGGAAGCACAGTGAAGAGAGTAATTTATTGGATGGGGAGAAAGTCAGGGAAGACTGCCTGGAAGAGAAGATGTTTGAGTTGATTCCTGCAGGGTGAATAAACTGTCAACTGGTAGAAAGAGGATATTAGGGATTGGGGAGGGAAACGAGAGAGTAGCAAACACTTTTGTTTGCTTGTTCCAAAGCAGTCACTGCCCTCTTTCTCCCTCCTAACAGCCATACCCATTATTAAACCATTTATGAAATTCCCATTTGCCTCCTGAGTGATTGGTTTGGAAACAAGAATGGGTACAATTCTGGCGAATGAGATATAAGGAATGTTTTCTCAAGGACTTCTGTAAGTCTGGGAAAGGTTTTCTTGTTCTCAGACAGAGAAAGACCCTCTTCTTTTGCAGGATGTGGTCACATCTGTACTTGATGCCCAGAGGTGTGGCAGCCAGCTTCTGAGGGGAGAAAACTAACACACCGATGAGGGCTCAGTGGGAAGATAGGAGGGGCATCACTGAGCTGCTGACTTAATGGTTCCTGCAGCCACCAAACCTTAGAACTTAATCTTTGAGTTGATACACAGTTAATCAGCTAAGTTGGTGGTTTTCATTTTGCAACCTACAGCGCTCTGACTGATTCAAGAGCTAAAGAGGATACCAAGCCACACTGTTGTTTCCAGAGCTTAGGCTTGGAGAAGAGATAAAGCTGAGGGTTAAAGGTATAGTCTTTGCAGTTACACAGAGCTGGCTTCAAGTCCCAGCTTGGCCACTTCTTAGTTGTGTGACCTTAGGCAAGTCACTTAATGTCCGTGGGATTCAATTCTTGGGGATGAGATTAATACTCACATCATAGGGCTCTGATCATAAAATAAGGTAATGCACAATAAGGGCTGCTTAGCACAGGGCTGGGTGCATAGTAAGTACTCATTATGTTACCCTGGTAATGGCTGTTACTATCATTATTGAATTTTTTGGCCTCCATGGAAGCCTTTATACTCACCTCATACACTCACCCTAATGCATATACTCACCCTAACACTCGAGTTGGCTGATCCCCACTTGCCCAAATCCAGTTTCCATTGTACTGTGATTGTGTAGTTTTTGAGGTCTTGGAACTGCAACCCAAGCTGGAGGAGGAGAAGGGAGGGGCTGGAGTCTGGTCACAGTGCTCACCACACCGTGTCATGTTTTGGCAAGAGTGATCATGCATAGGGTTGAGGTTCTGCGGCCATAGGCCAGCCCCAGATGGACTTACATAAGGGAATTTCCCCCTGGCTGAGGCTGCTTGCAGCTTTCATATCCTCAAGCAACTAAATTATTCTGCATCCTTAGGTCATTGATAGCAGTGAGAAGCAGGTGTCACCAAAGGAGAAGTGCATACCAGGCAGAAGGATCAGCAAGCATGTCTCCACCCCAACCCACGCCTTACCAACAGATAGCCTTGTCGCTGACAGACAATGAAGTGAAGCCGTAGGCCCGCCTCACACCGTTTGAGCCTCTTTGGCTTGAATCAAGCCTCTGCTCTCCCCACTTGCTCTGTCTGCCTCTCTGTTTGGTTCCCTACCTTGGACTCAATTCTGAAGTCAGTATTTCCAAGGGTCGAGGATGTCCATGGTTGTATGGGCCTGCTTTCATCCTGCCATACCTGACTCTATCCATATGGCTCCCAAAGAAGCAGGCATGTTTTTCCTTGGCTCCACACCTCTGATCATAGTTAATTGGGCCAGAGGTGGGCACCCGACTGGAGCTAAGCCAGTCTGAAAACTTCCATTGGATTTTTATTTATTTATTTATTTTTTAAGATTTATTTATTTGAGAGAGAGAGCTTGCAGCGGGGAGGGGCAGAGGGAGAGGGAGAGAGAATCTCAAGCAGACTCCCTGCTGAACACAGAGCCCAAAGCGGGGGCTCGATCTCACGACCCTGAGCCCAAACCAAGAGTCTGACACTTAACCAACTCTACCACCCAAGCTGCCCTCCATGGGATTTTTAGACCTAGAGGCAGAGTCAATATCTATCTTTGTTTTCTTTTTTTAAAAAGATTTATTTATTTATTTTAGAGAGAGAGTGTGTGTGCATGAGCAGGGGGAGGGGCAGAGGGAGAGGGAGAGGGGAAGCAGACTCCCCACTGAGTGTGGAGCCCCATGAGGAGCTTGATCTCACAACCCTGAGATCATGACCTGAGCCAAAATCAAGAATTGGACGCTTATCCAACTGAGCCACCCAGGTGTCCCTAGCCATCTCTTTCTAAGGTAGAAGACGTGGCATTTCAATCTGGAGGCTACACGTAGTCATGCTTCCCTGCATGTGGAAGGAGTCAGAATGCAGTGTGAGAGGATAAGGAAAGCAGAGACAAATGATGACCAGATGGTCACCCTCTGAGCCCATGGTGCCTGGTTTCCTGAGGCCCAAAGGGGACCATTGCCCGGCTTAGCCAGGAGTAGCCAATCTTTCTTTTTTTATTTATTTATTTTTAAAAGATTTTATTTATTTATTTGACAGAGAGAGACACAGCGAGTGCAGGAACACAAGCAGGGGGAGTGGGAGAGGGAGAAGCAGGCCTCCCGCAGAGCAGGGAGCCCGATGTGGGACTCGATCCCAGGATCCTGGGATCATGACCTGAGCCGAAGGCAGACGCTTAACGACTGAGCCACCCAGGCGCCCCAATCTTTCTTAAGTAGCAGGAGCCAATACATCCTCCTTGTTGCCTTGAACTTCAAGTTGAACTTCTATCCCAATGTCAAGAAACTTGACTGACACCCTCCCACGTCCTTGTGCTGCCCAGGGCCTTCTTGCCCTTCCTGTTTCAGGGTCTCTCTCTTTTTTTTTTTAAAGATTTTATTTATTTATTTGACAGAGAGAGAGAGACAGTGAGAGAGGGAACACAAGCAGGGGGAGTGGAGAGGGAGAAGCAGTCTTCCCGCAGAGCAGGGAGCCCGATGCGGGGCTCGATCCCAGGACCCTGGGATCACGACCTGAGCCGAAGGCAGCCGCTTAACCGACTGAGCCACCCAGGCGCCCCTTCAGGGTCTCTTTATGACTACCTCCCTCTTTCCATTTCCAACCTACGCCAGGGGTCCAAACCAGCTCCTGAGGCCCTGGCATGGCTTCTGCCCTTCTTGCCCCACTCATTCGCCCTGGGTGACCTCATTCACCTCCATGGCTCAGCCTCCACAACCTCAGTGAACTTATAACTTCTCAACTTCTAAACTCCTTCATTCCATTCTGGGCCCCATCTGAGCTTCAGGCTTTTCAAGCATGGTGGAGCTATGTTGATCACCTTAACAGTGGGCACCAGAATTCTTCCTGAAAACAACTATTTGGGTTGAGGGGATACCTTGATAAGCTTCCTGGGGCAGGTAGAGCTCCTTAGGGCACAGATGTGAGCAAGCACTAAGGTGTCAGGTGAGGTGGCCAGAAGGTGATGAGGTGGGAAGCTGCTTGCCAAGGGCCAGGGGGAGGAATTTGTCATTTGGGCTGGTGAAGGGTTAGAGGAAAGAAGTGCAGAGATCAGGGGTGGGGGTGAGGAATCGGGGGGAGGGAGAGCAAGGTGTGAGACTGGATGCTGTGTTAAGAAGAGGTCAAGAGAGAGAGCAACCCCCTACTCCAGTAGCCTGGGGAATCACCCAACTAAAGGAAAGTGGCATATAGTAGTTAACAGAGCATGTGCAAGGTTTACACTGCTTTATCTGAAATCTGGCTATACCTGGCTGTGTAACCCTGGGCTAGTTACCTAACTCCTCTGAGCCTTGCCTCCATCATCTGTAAGAAGGGAATAGAGCAGCTGTTAGGATTAAGTAAGTGCTGACATGGGTTGGGCCTTGGAACAATAACATCAACAACAAAAAATTGAAGTTCAGAATGTCTAAGGACTCATCTGAGGTCACTGGGTCAACCAGTATGTGGGGAGGCAGGCTGCAGACCCAAGAATGCCTGATCTCAGAGTCCTTCCTGAAGGTAGGTTCATGGAGACAGGAGCAAGGCCAGGGCCTACAGCTCAGGGCTGGGTTTCTGGCAGCTGAATCCTTGCTCCCAGCTGCTGGCTCAGCCCACTGTGGCTGAGAGTTGACTTTGCTCCCCCCCGTACTTCTTCTCCTCCCTGCTCTCCTGGACAGTATTTCCCTGGGGCTCCCGTTACCAATTTGCGGAGCAAAGCCACGCACAGGCAGTTCAGGGGTGGTGTGAGCTCAGTGGCTCCGGTATTGTTTTTAATTCAGTATTTTGTCCCTGTGCGCCAGACTCCTTTATTGGATGAGAACACTGTTATTGGATCCTGCCCTGCAGGAGAAAATGCAAGCTTCCCTGAACGATGGCAGCTAGGTTGTTCTAGAGTCTGATGAGTCAAGGCAGGGCGAGAAGACAGCAGAGAGTTCCAGAAAATCTGGTGGTTACAAGCTGTTCTGTGACACGCACAAAAATATTAACATATGTATTCTTGACCTTTTCCCTTGCCCTCCCTTCTAGGGAGGACAAAGCCCAGGAGGCAGCCTTCACATCATCCTCTTCCTTTTCCTGCACATCCACTGTATAACTGGATCCTGCTGAGTTTCCCTCCTCTGTTTCCCACGCCCAGTGTCACTCAGTCCAAACTCCGAGCATCTCCTGACCTGACAACTGGTTTACCCCATCCTCCCCTGCTGCCCTCTAACCCATTGTCTTTATGATAGATGATCTTATTTGGGATCTCCTAAAAGATAAAGATTCAGATGTACAGAGTTTTATTTGGGGAGTGATCCCAGGAAGCACTGGCAGGCAAGTGAAAGCAGGACAGGGAAGGGAAGGCAAAGGGTTACACTGTGGACCTCTGGGCTTGATCCCATTGGGCACTTCCGGGAACCAGTGAACAACACATAGCTCAGAGGTATCCCACCTAAGGAGTGAGGGAACTGGGTATTTATCTTCTTTTTTTTTTTTTTTTTTAAAGATTTTATTTATTTATTTGAGAGAGAGAATGAGATAGAGAGAGAGAGCATGAGGGGGGAGGGTCAGAGGGAGAAGCAGACTCGCTGCCGAGCAGGGAGCCCGATGCGGGACTCGATCCCGGGACTCCAGGATCATGACCTGAGCCGAAGGCAGTCGCTTAACCAACGGAGCCACCCAGGCGTCCCTGGGTATTTATCTTCTAAGTCCATCAGGTGGAGCACTGTTTGGAGGATGGGGAAGGGCTTTCATTCTCTGGTATCTCTGACCTGTTCCACAAGCAGGCAAAGCAGGTTCCAGTGATCAGAGAAAGTCCTCTGATAAAAACACAGGTGCTGGCATTTGGAACTGGAAGTCTGCCCAGTGTATACAGAAATGCAAGGAAGAGCAAGGGCATATGGGTGAGAAGCACTGACAGCATATTTCCCACACAAGACACATCCCTTGACTTAAAGCCCCCTGATGGCTTCCCTTTGCTCTTTGGGTTAAAGACCCAAATACTGGGGCGCCTGGGTGGCTCAGTTGGTTAAGCCTCCAACTCTTGGTTTTGGCTCAGGTTATGATCTCAGGATCATGGAATTGAGCCCTGCTTCAGGCTTCGTGCTGCGTACAGAGCCTGCTTAAGATTCTCCCTCCCTCGGGGTGCCTGGGTGGCTCAGTTGGTTAAGCGACTGCCTTCGGCTCAGGTCATGATCCTGGAGTCCCGGGATCGAGTCCCGCATCGGGCTCCCTGCTCGGCGGGGAGCCTGCTTCTGCCTCTGACCCTCCCCCCTCTCATGTGCTCTCTCTCTCTCATTCTCTCTGTCTCAAATAAATAAAATAAAAAAAAAAATCTTAAAGACCCAAATACTTTCCTATGTTCTACAAGGTCTCTGAGGGCTACCTCCTGCCCACCTCTGCTCCTCCCCCACCCCTCCTCCTCCTCCTCTCTCTCTCTCTCTCTCTCTCTCTCTGGGCTCCAGCCTCCCTGACCTTTCCTCTGTTCCTTAAATGTGCTTTGTCCCACCACAAGACCTTTGTACGTGATGGTCCCACTTCCTGGTCCTTCCACATCACCTAGATAATTCCTGTACATCCTTTAGGTCTCTGGGTCACACAATTCCATCTCCCAGACTGGTCATGTTCCCTCTTTTCTCCACTGAGGTAACTGGATTCCTTCTCCTCTGAGTCTGTATTAGTGTGATTATGCAGTTAATGTCTGTCTTCCTTACCAGACTCTGAATTCCAGAGCCCAGGAGACTGCCTGGTGTATAGCAAGAACTTGATATTTTGTTGACTGAATGAATGGGTGAATGAGGATTCTGTAGAGTCCTTTTTTTATGCCAGTTGGAATACTGGGTATAGAGATGAATTCAAAAGAAAATAAGAGCAGGGCACCTGGGTGGCTCAGTCAGTTGAGTGTCTGCCTTCAGCTCGGGTCATGATCTCAGGCTCCTGGGATCGAGGCCAGTGTCAGGACTTGCCCTTCCTTACATTTCAGTGAGCAGGGAGCCTGTGTCTCCCTCTCCCTTTGCCCCTCCCCTCACCCCACTCGTGCACTCTCTCTCGCCCTCTCAAAAATAAATAAATAAAATCTTTAAAAAAAAAAGAACAGAAACTAAGAGCCTAAGCTCTTAACAAGAAGGCCATAGTTAGGGGGAGGAGGCAAGGGAGAAGCAGACAAGATTCCACAGGCAAGGATAAGAAATGAGAGATTGGGCTGGTTTGTGGTGTGTAGACTAGACAGTGGGGCTAGAAATGGGTGAGGAGGATAATTAGGACACTTCCATGTTTGCTATTCAAGAATGGCCCTTTGTGGTTTTGCCAGGAACTTTCCAAGGTTTGTTTGGTTTCTGTATGTATGGGTTCCTTTTGCATGTCACCTTTTATGAAGACCGGCCCAAGGCAGCTCTCTTCCTGTGGTCCGTACATGTGTATTCTGTGTGTTCCATCAATATCACGATTTGGTGAAAAGATCACTTTCGTGTCACACTAACTTGGGTTTGAATCCTGGCTCAGCTCTTTCTAGCTGTTTGGCCTTGGGCAGATTGCTTACTTTCTCTGAGTGCTGGTTTTCTCATCTGTAAAGAAACGGTAATCTTCTGGCCTTGTGTGGTTGTTGGGAGGCTCAGGGACCAGACAGAGGCCCAGTGCCTGATACATGGTTTGGATGTGTGATAAATAATGCTATTATTGCCCAAACATAGCTCATGACTTCATACACCAACATTAACTGAGCACCTACTCTATGCGAGGCATATTCATTCTTATCGAATCCTCAGCAACACTGTGAGGTAAGTGTTTGAGGAAGACAGTTAAGAGTTCACTGAATCTTACCCCTCTCCTTCTTGAGCCCACGGAGAGCCACATTTCCTAATTTTCTTGTACTTTGTAGTGTCCATGTGACTACTTTCTGGACAGTGGATGAGGGCAGACGTGAAACGCATCACTTCCGGGCTAGGCTCCTATATATTACATCTCTCATGGGCCTCCACACTCTCTCTTTTCGCCCACTGACTGGAGGCTACGTTCCTCAAGGCCCCACGGAAGGAAACCGGATGACTGAGTTAGTGTGTAGGAGGCCATGTGCCAAACATCCACTTCTGACTATTTTATGAGCGAGAAATAAACATCCATTTTGTTGTTTATTACAGAAATTAGACCACTTTGATTATTCTACTATTTTTACCCACATTTGAAAGATGATGGAAAAGAGTCTCTGGAAGGTGAAGTGACTTGCCCAGGGTTGTGCAGGCAGATGGTGCAAAGCCAGGATTCCAACTCCAGAACATATCCAAGATGTAACTGATACCGTTTTCCTCTTTGTCGGCTTTCAGTAAGTATTTGTTGAATGGATGCAATTAAGAGTCTTGATTCCCTAGGCTTAATGTTAAGAACCTAGGGGAAAAGTAGCTTAAAGATAAATTGCAGAGTGTCCAAAAAAAAAAAGAAGAAGGAAAAAGAAAAATCAAGATGTATGGATCTCCTTCACTATATTGTAAGTTTCTGGAAGTCATATGCTTTATTGTACTCACTTTTTAAAAGATTTTAGTTAATTAATTAATTAATTAAGAGGGAGTGGGAGTGGGGAAGGGGCAGAGGGAGAAGGAGAGAGAGAATCTGAAGCAGACTCCGTGCTGAGCGCGGAGCCCAACGTGGGGCTTGATCTCAAGACTTTGAGATCAAGACCCGAGCCAAAATCAAGAGTCGGACACTTAATCGACTAAGCTACCCAGGTGCCCCTTTACTGTACTCATTTTAAAATATTTCCCAGCCCCTGTCCCAGTGCTTGGTACGTTGTGGGTGCTCAAACATGGCTGCTCAATTGTCCTGTCACAAACAGCACAACCTGGGTATTCCCCCAGCTTCTTCAGATGGTGGAGAAATACCTTCTTCAGATGGTGGAGAATACCTTGGGTATTCCCCCAGCTTCTTCAGATGGTGGAGAAATGGTCCTTCTTGCAGAATACCATGAAATAGTGACAAACTAATTTTAAAATGAGTAAATATATAATTTTGTGCAAAAATCACCTACCATCTTGTACTCTACCATAAAAAGTGGAAGCAGGTACTAAAGTTCGGGGAAATGCACTGGAGAATAATTTCCAATAAAGGCAAGTCTTCCCATTAACCCTTCCCTCCATGAATTAGCCTACAACTACCAGTCCTCCACAACTGAATTTTAGAAGAGGTGGGTCCATTTTGTGGAAGTGTTCCATGGGAGCATGATTTGAAAACCACTAGATGAGTTGGTTAGAATAGGAGGGGCCCATTTATTAATGGACAAAATTTCTGTTTTCATACTTGCTAGTTAGCTGCTTAATACCAACTAGTGGCCTCCCCAGAGCAAGACAACAGGACTGTGTGTGAGCATTTTTGTATTAGCTTCATTTCTATCTCTCCTTTATGCTCTTCTCCTTGGTTTTCTTTTTCTTAGATCTTTTAATTTATGCTACCTTGCCATATTTTATGTGTCTTTGTAAGCCACCTTAAATCCTTTCTGGAAGAAGGTGGTGGTATAAATAAAAACATATAACCTAAATATAAAATGTAACAAGCTCTATAAAAACCCATTCCTAAAATACCAACAGTGGTCAAGTTTATCATACAGAGAAATAAGATAATTAGAGGTATGTTGCGGGCGAAGGGGGGAGGAGTTGTGTATCCAAAGGGGCAGATCTATGTGATTATATGAAGCCCAAGGTATGGCATTACAAATGACTTTAATAAATAGTGTGAAGATTAAAAATTAGTTTTATTTTATTACTTTTATAGATATTTCTATACTTTATACATTTATTATTTACTTCTGTAATAGTTCTTCAGGATAGAGATTGAGAAAATACAAATAAACAGCAAGAACATTAAAGCTACTGATAGCCTACTACTCAAGAGATCATCACCACCTTGCATCTTCTTTTTTTTTTTTTTAAAGATTTTATTTATTTATTTGAGAGAGAGAATGAGATAGAGAGAGCATGAGAGGGGGGAGGGTCAGAGGGAGAAGCAGACTCCCTGCTGAGCAGGGAGCCCGATGTGGGACTCGATCCCAGGACTCCAGGATCATGACCTGAGCCGAAGGCAGTCGCTTAACCAAATGAGCCACCCAGGCGCCCCACCTTGCATCTTCTTCGAGTAAGATTCAGAGACGAGGTCCCAGCAGATCTAATAGGGCTTAGAGTCTGATGGACTAATGCTCCCCAGCCAGGTGATGGGGGTGAGGAGGACAGGGGGCAGGAGGAGGGAAAAGAAGAGGAGGGAAAGAAGGGGAGAGCAATGGGAACAGAAAGAATCTTGTGTGTGGGCATCCAAGGGTAGATGTGGAATTCGGAGGACAAGGTAGTGTCTACTGCCTAGTCTGACTCAGGGATGAAGTCTGACCCTCGTTGGGAGAGATGCTGTGGACAGAAGTGAGATGTGGGGGTATAAGCTGAACTGCTTTGGGGCCCAGATAAGGGCCATCCAGCACTGAAGAGAGATGCCTAGAATCTATACCTCTGTAGGACGCTGTCTGATTCTGCTGCTTTGAGGACCCAGTCAGGAGGTCATGGCACCTCCAGAGTCCTACAGCTTCTGGAGTTCCAGAGAGCAATGCCCTGGGCAGGGCAGCAGTGGGAGCAGGGAGGCTCTCATTCCGGTGACGTGGTGGTGGGGGGGGACAGGTGCCAATGAAGAGGCTGGAGCAGAGGATCCCTTGAGAGGATCGTCCAGGAGTACACGTGGGCATATGCACGCCCAGAAGGAACTCAAGTCATTTATGAGAGCTGGGCTGAGGGGCTAATACTGGTGGACATGGAAGTCGATGGGACACCATTTATATGCTCAGGATGTCAACCTTGGGGAAATTTAGGCCTTTTAAATATATACATGGATGTATACAGATTTTTTTCTAAACAAAAATTTGAAACTGAAGAGACTGATCAGTTTTTTCTTAATGTGTGTTTCTCATAACACTATTTCCATAGGACACTAATAGGCGTTAATGTGAAAAATGGCTTCTGTGGTCAAATGGGCTTGGAAAACATTGTGTGGAACAAGGTGAAAACAGGTTTCTCCCTGCAAGACTGCTCAGAGCTTTCAATATACTAAGGTGCCTTGTGATCCTCTATGAGAAGGTGTAAACTCAGGAGCTCCCCCTCTAGCCGATCTGGGGTACATGGCCATTCTCTGCCTTCATTGATACCTGCCAGCAATGGTTCACAGAGTCTAATGGGTACTAATCGAATGCTCAGTTTATCAATAAGTCACGGTGGCTGCCAATGATGGGAATGTCGCTCTTTGGTACCTAAGCTGCTTTGACTTTGTGGCAGTGAAGACGTCATCTGGGGTTGCAGGCATCTGAAAGCTTAACTGGAATCAGAGGCTCCACTTCCAGGATGGACCCAATGAATCTCACTTCCTAGCATTCATGCCCTGTGTGGTCCCTTCCCACGATGAAAGGCCTGGCCTGTGCCACTTATGGAATATTGTAGAAATGATGGACTGTGACCTCTGAGACTAGGTCATAAAAGACATTGTGGTTTCCACCTGGTCTTCATCTTTCTTGGATGACTTGTTCTTGGGGAAACTAGCCACCATGTTATGAGAACAGTCAGGCAGCCAGATAGAGAGATCCATGTGGCAAGGAATTGAGGTCTCTGACCAAGAACCAGCGTCAACCTTTGTGTAAGCCATCTTGGAAGTGACTGGCATCTTGACTACAATCTCAGGAGAGACCTTTATCCAGAAATAGCCTGCTAAGCTGCTTCCAAATTCCTGATCCACAAAAACTGTGTGAAATAATAAATGCTCATTGTTCTTTTTTTTTTTTTTAAAGATTTTATTTATTTATTTGACAGAGAGAGACACAGCAAGAGAGGGAACACAAGCAGGGGGAGTGGGAGGGGGAGAAGCAGGCTCCCGCTGAGGGGGCAGCCCGATGCGGGGCTCGATCCCAGGACCCTGGGATCATGACCTGAGCTGAAGGCAGACGCTTAACGACTGAGCCACCCAGGCGCCCCAATGCTCATTGTTCTTTTAAGCCATTATGTTGTGGAGTAACTTGTTACCCAGCAATTGATAACTCATATACATCCTTACTGCTAAGGCTGGGTATTAAACAGCTGCTTCAGCTCACTGGTTAAGGAGACTGCTTACTTCCCAAGCCAGAAGTGGTCTTGACCAATGTCCTTTCACTGACCCCAAATAGCAATTGCATAAATAGTTCTCTCCATCTCTTATTATGAAAGCATCTCTGGAAAGTCTGACTCATGAGGATCATTGGTGTGGGGCATTGATAAGGGGAGCCCCTCAGAATTAAGGGTTTATGAAACTCATTACATTTTTTTTTTTTTTTAAAGAGAGAGTAAGCAAGGTGGAGGGGCAGAGGGAGAGAGAGAGAGAGAATCCTAGAGAAGGCTCCATGCTGTGCAGAGCCTGCCGAGGGCCTCTATCCCATGACCCCAAGATCATGACCTGAACAGAAATCAAGAGTTGGACACCTAACCAACTGAGCCACCCAGGTGCCCCGAAACTCATTACATCCTTATGAGCCATTGTGAGTACTGGTTTTCATAGCTTTTCCAGTCATACATATTTGACTGTAGAATCCTTTCTTTGTGCAATGGACATAGTTGGCCCCTACCCTCATCCTGGCTTCCTTCATCCCTTATTCCTAAGACAAAGGCCCAGAAAAAGATGATCTCTCTTATTTTTCTTGATGTTGTTGTGCCTGGGACTGCTGCTGCCATCCTGTTGGCAGGAGAATAATAAAATGAGCTCCAATGTATCCTTCATTCAGCTTCTACAATTATCAACTCACCAATAACCCTTTCATCTCTACTTCCATCCACACCCACACCAGCCCCCACCTTGGATCATTTTGAAGCAAATTCTAGTTATCATATTATTTCATATATAGAGTTTAGTATGGATCTTTAAAAGATTAGGACTCTTTCAACAACAGATCCAATTCTATCATCACATGTCAACAAAACCTGAAATAATTCCTTTTCTTTGCATATCCATGACTATTGAGTTCTTATGTGGCTCACAGTATATCTAAGAATATAAATTCTTGTGTCTAATCGAGACGAAGATCTTCTGGGAGAGATTATTACTCTTTAGCATTCAACAATCATCTGTGCCTGGATCATAAATGTCAGTACCATTTGAAGGTTACCTGAGCCCAAATCCCTACTGTGAAATGCATAGTCAGACAGGCTTGGTTTGGGGTATTTCCAGTTACTAACTCTATGACTGTGGGCAAATAACTAAACTTTCTACGTTTCAGTTTTTACAACTATTTAAAAATATTAGAGTGGAAAGGATCCAGGGATCTGGATTTGGGTGATGAGAGGCAGAGAGAATAGGGACTCCTCCTGAGCCCTAGCAATTGCATTCTGTTCCCCAGAAAACGTATCCCCCTTTCCACTGCCCACCCTATAACTCTTCCCCACTCCTTCAGTGCCTAAATAGAGGAGTCAGGCACTGTTACATGTTTTCAATCAGCCCACAATTGCAGGGTAGGAACTCAATATTGGTGATAAATATACTTTATGAGTGTTTTTTGAGGATATTTTCTTAAAGGCTGTTCCAATAAATAATTTACTGAGGCAATGAAAGATGGAGGAAGCTACTCTGATTACATCTTGGAGTAGCTAAAGCTTGAAGTTTAAGGAAGCTAGGCAGCCCACAGCTATTTAAAAACTTTCTGGAAGAGATCATTCTTCCAAGTTACGTTTTTTAAAAAGATTACAGCTCAGCTGTTGGTCTCTTGGGTGGTGCCCTTCTCCCATCTCTGTGGATGCCATTCTGAAATCATCATCATCATCATCATGATGTTTTTGGACTGCTTGGTGCATAGACCGTAGCCCCCCCTTTCCCCCCTTGTTAGTTTTTTTGAGGTGTAATTGACATAACATTATATTAGTTTCAGGTATACTATGTAATGATTTGATATTTGTATATATTGGAAAATGACCACCACAATAAGTACAGTTGACATCCATCATTATACATAGTTAAAAAAACCTTTTTTCTTGTAATGAAAACTTTCAAGACCCACTCTCCTAGTTATTTGCAAATATTTAACTATTAACTACAGTCACCATGCTATTCATTACATCCCCATGACATTCGTTTTATAACCAGAAATTTGTACCTTTGACCCCCTTCACCCATTTCTATGAGCCTCCCGTCCCCACCTCAGGCAGCCACCAATCTGTTCTCTATATCCACAAATCTATTTTGTTTTTTAGATTCCACATATAAGTGAGATCATATGGTATTTACCTTTTTCTGTTTGACTTATTTCACTTAGCATACACTGTAGCTCTTCTGAACTTCCATTTCACATCTTTAAAATTGGAATAGCACAGCATTAGGATTTGGGGTAGGGGTTTGAAGGTATTAGTATTATTGCCCGGAATGAGTCAATCAATCTGTGGATTGATTGGCTCATCCATTAAACCAACCACTAGCTAATGAGTGCCAATTAAATGCTAAGTATTGTGTTAGATTCTGAGGTTATTGTGGTGAACAATCCAGCAATCTCTGGCTTTTTGGAGATGACAATATGGAAGGGAAAACAGACTTCAAATGAATGAAAAGCAAATAAATATAGAAACACCAATCACAAATGTTCTGAAGATAATGGTTAGGAATACTGATAGAGAATCTTGCGGGAAGGAGAGGGACTGTCTTAGATTTTGTAAGTCAGAGGAGACCTCTCTGATACAGTGACATTAAGCTGAAACCTGAAGGACAAGCCTCTCAAACCTTATTTCCTGGAGATACCCAAGAAAGTATTAATGGACCCTCTCATCAAGATAAAATCAAAGTGCCCTAATATGATATTCAAGATCCTCCATGATTAGAATTGCCATAAGATACAGAATGCCCAGTTAAATTTGAATTTCAGATGAGCAACAAAAAGGTTTTAGTATGTTATTAAATATTGCATGGAACATAGTCATACTAAAAAATTTCATTGTTTAACTCAAATTCAAATTTAACTGAATGTCTTATATTTTTATGCACTAAATTTGGCAACCTTATTCAAGATCTTCCCCAGCCACCTCTCCTGCCTTACTTCCCATTTTTTCCTCTGTATATCCTATGCCTTGTCTACAAGAAGTGTTCCAACCTCTATGTCTTTGCTCATGCTGCTTCCTCTGCCTGGGTCACCAGTTTCCTACCATGTCTTCTTGGCAAACTCTTCTCATCCTTTAAACCCCAGTGCAAATAGCACCTTCTGTGGGAAACCTTCTTTATCCTCATTGCAGGGTGCTCACCAAATCTGGTTCTCATAGGGTTTTGCCTTATGATTCTATGTTTTAACGCCTGGTCTCTAAAAACACACAGACAAGATTGAATGCAAAAGAAAGAGTATAGGATGATCTCATTTTTCCTGCTTCTCTGCCCCTTCAATTCCCACTTAACTCCACATAACATTAACACCAAACAGTGCTGGAGTACTTTTCTGTGCCAGGCACCTGCTAAGTGCTTTGCATGCAGCATCTTATGTAAATTCCCCATAATCTTATGAGGTAAATGCAATTGAATCTCCACTTTGCGGGCAAGGGGATGAGGCACACAGAGATGAAGTCGGCTGATGATGTTTCCACATCTGTAAAATGAGGATCATAACGCTATATTCCTCCTTAGGCTTTCTCTAACTAGAATGTGGGTTCCAAGAGGGCATGAACTTCTTTTCATACAAACTTCTATATTGTCAGAGCCTACAATTGTGTCGGTCATTGAGGAAGCACTCGGTAAATGCTTGTTGAATGAATGAATGAATGAATCACCTTATAGACGAAGAGACCACAATTTAGAGAGAGAAAATAACTTGCCAGAGAGCATAGGGCTAGATGTGGAACTTTGAGGAGAATTAGAATCAGTGGTGTATTGGTAAATGTGTAACAAGCAGCTCTCTGAAACACCAAAAACCCTGCAGCATTTGTTTGATTTCCATGGTGTAAATACTCCCACTGTGGCTAATTTCAAGCAACCAACCTGATACCAACTTGAAAATTTCCTGAAAATTTATCCATAGGCTCTTGCTATCCTGTTTATACAAGCTGGCTCCAGCTCACCAAGTACTGGGACATAATTCTAAAGGGTACACAGTTCCAAAGGGTACATTCCCAGCATTACTCATCCTGCCTCCTTGAATTAGGCATAGTCCCTACAGCTAAGGGGGGTGGGGTGGGGAGACACCCAAATAATTCAGTTCAAATCGGATTGCATAGGTGATTCTTTAAAAACATAAACCCAATCACAAAACTTTCCTGCTTAAAACTTTTCAATTTATTTCCAATGCTCTTAGCGTCAACCCAGTCTCCTTACCATGGCTCATAAAGCCCATCATGAAACCTCCTCGTGTTCCAGGCACGGTACTAGGCTTTTTGTACTAGGATATAATGGTGAACATGACAGACACAGTTCCTGCTCTCATCAAGTGATCAACCATTAAGTAGAAAATTGCAGATGGAGAGATGTGTGCAATAGAGGACGTGCTGGGAAAGAGAATTATGAGGAATGAGAAGGGGCTGCTTACTTGGGCTGAAGATGAGTTGAGGACAACTACTCTAAGAAAGTGACCTTTGAGACCTGAAGGATGAGAAGGAGTTGGATGAGTTATGGGACTGGTGGCCAGGGAAAAGAGAAGATTTGGCCCTTTGAGAAGTTCTATAAAAATAACTTCTGTATAATTGGAGACATGTGGAGATGGGATGGGGAGGATGGCTCAAAATATTGCTGTGGTCTGAATGTTTGTAAACCACCAAAATCCATAAATGGAAATCCTAACCTTCAAGGTGATGGTATTAGGAAGTGGGGCTTTCAGGAGGTGATGAGGTCAGAAAGGCGGAACCCTCATGAATGGGATTAGTGCTTTTCTAAGAGGCTGGAGAAAAATCCCTCACCCCTTCCTACCTTGGAAGACATAGTGAGAAAGTCTGCGAACACAATGCAGCCATACCAGACAACGAATCTGTTGGTGTCTTGGTCTTGGACTTCCCAGCCTCAGAACCGTGAGAAATAAATTTCTGTTGTTTGCAGTCCAGCCAGTGTATGATATTTTTCTCATAGCAGCCTGAACGGACTAAAACAAGTATCATGAATGTGAAAGTCAGGGGGCTAAATGGCTAAGAAGATTAAGGGAGAGGTTTAACACCCTTTGAAGGTAAAGCCTTATTTAAATCTCAGGAGCTCAGATGCACTCTTTGAATGATTCTCTTCCAATCATGGCCAACTTCCTCCTACAGAAAACCTTTTTATATCTCTGAGGTAGAAACAAGATCATCAGTTCCCATCGGGCCTTGCATAGATGAATAAGCAGAAGCCCAGAGAGGGAGATGTGATCACCAGCAGTTTCTCAGTCAGTAATAGTTGTAGGCCTTGGATAATATACTGAGTCAGCACTATCCAAAAAACCCAAAAAAACCAAAAAACAAAACCAACAAAACCCACAAAGAGAGCCACATACGTAATTTACACTTTCTACTGGCCACATTTAAAAAGTAAAGAGATACGGGAGAATTAATTTTATATTTTATTTGACCCAATATATTCAAAATGTAATTTCAACATGTAATCAATAGAACTCTTAGAAATCCAGTGTGTATTTTATTTACATTTACGGCACATTTCAATTCAGACTGTATTTCAAGCCCTCAGTAGCCACATGTGGTTAGTGGGTATAGAACTGGACAGTGCAGTTCTATGCCTCAATTTCCTTATTTGTGAAATGAGGATAAAATTGGCTAGATCATGGAAGGATTAGAAGAGCACAAATAAAACACTAAGCACTCCGCCCTGCACAGAGGGGGCACCCAATAAATCTTAGCTTCTTTGGGTCTTTTCACTCACCGTACCGCCCTCCTTCATGTCTCCGTCCCCCTTTCCCCTCCCCCTCAGGCTCCGGGCGGAAGCAGTACCGTCGTAAATGCAGCGCGCTTTACGGTGGCATTGCCTTTTACTGCAGTGTGGCCGGCTTCCGTGTCAGTCGCACTTTTACCTCATTGGCAATGCGACCCGCTCACAGCGCTTTCCGGCAGTGTGGCTGGAGCAGGGGGCCGCGGTTTGGGCGTGAGTGGAGGAAACCGAGGAGCAAGTGTTGGCTGGGCCTGGAACCATGGATGTGGGCGAACTTCTGAGCTATCAGGTATGAGGGACGAGGAGGGCCGGAGTACCGTCCCCTCCCCGGGGTAGGGGTTTCCGGTTGCGGGACCAGAGTCCCTTCATCTCACCTCCTCTCACCTCTGTCCCCGGCCCGCGAACCCTCACTTCTGATGTTCGAGTTCCTCATTTCACTTCACTCTCCTGAGACTCTCCTGGGCCCTTTCAGCTCATTCCTTCTCAGAACCCAAGCCGCTTCCTTTCAACTCCAGCCTGGACCTCTTCTTACCCTACCCTGGACTGGGGCCTGGTTCCCTTCAACTCTTCTTGAAGGCCTCAGACCATCTTCACAACCATCTCGTCCCCGAGTCGTTGAGGTGGTGGTGGTGGGAGGGCACTGGTCTTTCCTGCATTTGAGCCCCGGCTTCTCCACTAACTGGCCATGTGGCTTTTGGACAAGTCATTTTCCGCTCTTTGAGCTTCAGTTTTTGTATATATAAGACGGAGACAGTAATAAGTACCTAGTAGGGTTGTTTGAGGACTCTATTAACTATTGGATATGAAAGCTGATTTTAAAGTGTAAAAGCTGTTCCCATGTTAACTGCCATTGTTGGGAGATGTTTGGAATTCTAGCATGGGATGGGACCCTAGGAATCTTGTCTTCCCTGCGCAGGCGACTTGGTGGGAATGGGTGGCGCAGAGGGCAGAAAGGACTTCTCCAAAGTCACTCAACAAGTAAGAGCTGGGTAATATTAGAGCTGAGGTCTCCTGGCTTCCAGTTCAAAGGTTTCCCCCTCTTTGACTTCCTAAAGAGGCTCCTTGTGAGAGGCAGTAGAACCCTGATGTCTAATATGGTAGCTGTCCATGTGGCTGTTAGACAGTTGATATAGGGCTAGTAGGAGTTGAAAAGTACTCTAAGTGTAAAATCATGCTGAATTTTGAAGATTCAATATGAAAAATAAAGTTTTTATACTGATTTTACGATCATATTGATCAAATCAATTACCTTGATTATTGATCATATTGATTAATCATATTATAGATAATGGGTGAAATAAAATTTAAAATAAATTTTACCTGTTTCTGTTGACTTTTAAATGTAGCTACTAGCTTTTTAGTGTGGCTATTAAAATTACATATACAAGTGATCTTATATTTCCATTGGACAGCTCTGCAGTAGAGAATGGTGATTAAGAGCTATGGGTCAGGGGCCGCATATTCCTTGGAATCTCTATTTTGCTATTAACTGGCTGCTGTAACCTTGAACAAAATACTTAACCTCTCTATGCCTTGGTTTCCTCATATGTAAATAGGGGCAAAGATGGCACCTACCACATAAATCTGTTGTGAAATGTAAAGTGCTTAGACCAATACTTGTCAAAGAGTAAAAGTTCAGTACATGTTAGCAATTACATTCATGCCACTCCCTCTGCCAATACACAAAGGACGGACCTTGGTGACTCTAGACATTGTAGAAAAGAACTTTTAAACAATGGTTGATATATAGCCAAGAGAGTTCTCTTTTTAAGACAGTTATTGAACATGAAAGAAGAAAGGAAATAGGAGGATTGTTGAATGAGTGGTTGTATGTCTGCTTGGGAGTTGTAGAATGGCTAGCCCATTGACTCAGAATATTAAAGCTAAAAGAGCTTCATTCATTTGCTCGAAAAACATTTATTGAATGCCTACTGTGCAAGGCACCAAATCCTCGAGTATACAACATTGAACAAAACAGACAAGGTTCTTGCTTTTGTGGAGCTTGTAGTCTGGTGGGAAAGTAACAAGATAAGTGTGTAAACAAACAAGAAATTCAGATTGTGATAGGTGCTTTGAAGGGTACGCAGGGTTTACTGTAGGACTGTGCTGTTTGGTGTGGTAGCCACTGGGTACCTGTGACTACTGAACACTTGAAATGTGGCTAGTTGGAACTGAGAGTGATACATGTAAAATACACATTGGATTTCCAGGATTTAGTATGACAAAAATTAATGTAACATATATTAATAATCTTTATATTGATTCCATGTTGAAATGATGATACGTGGGATATATTGGCTTAAAGAAAATATAATGTTACCTTCTTTAAAACTTTTTAAATGTGGCTACTAGAAAATTTAAAGTTACATACGTGGCTCATTTGTAACTTTCAGTATATGTTTATTAGACAGTGCTGTGAAAGACAATAACCCCTGGCAGTAGGAGACAGGACCTATTACTTTTGGTAATGTGGTCTGGGAAGGACTCTGAGGAATTATTGTTAAAGGACTGAAGGTTGAGAAGGAGACAATCCTGTAAAAGGGCAGAAGGATCAAGGCAGAGGGAAAAGCAAGTATGTAGGCTATGAGGTAGAAGCTGACGTAGCCTGGTAGAAGATCAGGAAGAGGATTGATGGAGGTGGAACATGGTGAGTAAGCAGGAGAATGGTAGATGATGAATAGGAGATGTAGGCCTTCCTGTAGGCCATGATAAGGAGTTTGAATTTTATTTGGAGAGATGTTATAGATAACCTCATGCAGACCACTTATTTACAGATGAAAAGTGAATCCCATTCTGGTAAAGCACTTCCCTGAGGTTGTGGGCTAAGGTAGTGGCATAGAACCAGAATCCTGATCTCCTTATTTTCAGTCCTGTTCATTCCCCACATGCACTATTCGTGCAATTTCCTTTCTGTAAGATTGATGTCCACTCCTCCTGTTCCTAAGAGATGGTACAGTCTGGAATCTAGTCCATAATCAATCAAAGCATCCATCCTTTTGTGGAAATGGTGAAGATCATTTGAATTAATGGATGCAAAAGCTCTTCAAAAATAGTAACATTTTATAGATATAAAAGATGCATTATTTACCTGCACCATCTCTCAAAATCTTTGTAACAACCCTGTGAAGAAGGTACTGTCTTTAATCCCTGTTGTACAGATGAAGGAACTGAGGTGCAGAAAAGCACCTACCTCATAGCTGAAGCTCCTAATAACCGTGCTGTACTGCCTGCCTACTCTGTGCCAGATGCTGAACTGAAGTGCTTTTGGATGTGTTCTTACAGTTAATTCTCAACATGCCCTTTGAGGTGGGTGGCATGCCTATTTTATAGAGAAGGAAACTTGAGCTAGAGAGCTCGGTTACCTGCCCAAGGACAAACAGCCAGTAAGGAGCAGAGCCAGAACTGGAACCAGATGAATACCCAAATCTGGTTTTCCAGTCTGTTTTCATACTTTACTTAAAAACTTTCATAATACTTCTAAAAGCTTTAAAAAATGAAGAATGGTACACCTATAGAAGAATGCATAAATTTTAGTGCTGTTGATTATAGTTGTGATTTTCAAAGTAGACTCAACATGACCACTGAAGTTCATTTCTTAGGGACATGTTGTCTGATTTGAACATCCCCATCCCCATAGTTTGATTCATTAAGTCTCCCGTGGGACCTTAGAATTTGCATTTCTAACAAGATCCCAGGTGATGCTGAAGCTCTGGTCCAGGAACTACATTTTGAAAGTGCCCCTGGTCTAGAATGTACATCCTTTTAAAATTTTACCCAGTTGAGATTCTCCTCCCTTCTCATAGCTGTTTTAGTTTTTTGAGCTTAAGTTACACTTTTTCCCTGCCGTCCAAGATATTGAGAGCAAATCACTTAATCTTTCTGGGCCTCAGTTTCCTCATATGCCTAATGAGGGGATTAAGTAAGTCTCTCTGAGGTCTCTTCTAACTTTAAGTTCTGTGATACTAATTATTTAGGCCAGGAGCTCTAGAGATTTCAAGGGATAAAAAAGCTTGATGTAGGAGAATGAATCGGGGCTGAAAATCTGGGAGATTTGAGTTTTAATCCTCCCTTTATCATTACTTATCTGGGTGACTCAGGACAAGTCACTTCCCCTCTCTGTATATCTTTTTACCACCTGTAAAATGAGGGGGTTGAGCTATAAGAGTTGTGGTTGTTTCCTTTCTTGGAATTCAGAGATTAAGGTAAGCAAGGAAAATATGTAATGTCAAGAAGTGTTTATTAAGAGTATTTAATATTTTTTGGGTGCTTCTTAAATTTCATTTTTGGGGCAGTGTGGTGGGAAGATTCCAGTTTCCCGCTGAGATTGGTTCTTCTAGTAATAGGGTTAGGCAGTAAGTGCCTCAGTATGTGCCTTATATCCTTGACATATGTTAACTATTCATTTGAGAAGACAGGAGAATTACAATGTGGACAGGAGGTGGTAGAAAAAGTCTTAAAGAGGAAACCAGTTATGTTCCCAATATGGAAATGTACTTTTTTGATGCCTTCAGGCTTAGACATCTCATCAAGAAGTGTGCCCAGCAGTTCCTTGGCTGAGAAGTTTCTGCTGCGTAGATGTGCATATGAAGTTCAGGGCATTCTCATTAATACTAATTCCACAGATGTCTGGAAAAAGTTCTTACCTTCGAAGTTTTGCAATAAAGAATTCACATTTAGTGCGGCTTGGCTCCGTGGGAATGACTTTGTGACAGAAGTATTCTCTTTGAGGCAGATTGGGGTCAGGGACCCTTGGTTTTAGCAATACTGCAGACATCCACTCCTCTTGTGACCTATCAGTAATATCATAGCATTTCCTTGGATTGCAGGGGCTTGTAGGAATTTAGAATCTTGCTCCTTTCCCCTTATTTCTTTCCTTTGAAATAAAAAATTTTTAATGACAATAAACTGACAGGAATGGTATTAAAAGGAAGTATTTGAGAAAAGGAAAAGGACCCTAGTCTAACAAGTATTTTTATATTCCCCCAGTTATTCTATATTGCATGGCAATAATCATTGTGTCTGTACTGTTTTGTGTTCTACATTTTTAATTTAACACCGCCAGAAATATTGCATGGGTTTCTACATGGTCCTCATGTTATTTTTAATATGTTCATACTTCTTGCACAAGTGATAGACCAACCATTTTTCCCTAAAATGTTCCTCCATAATTATTTAGAGGAATTATTTATAATTATTTGGTTTTAGGTTTTGGTTCTTGGAGATACTGTTGTAACGAACTTCTTCATTTGTTTGGCATTTTCCCCGTCCCACCTGCCATTAGAAATTACTACGTGCCATCTCCTGTGCTTAGTATTGCATGTACAAAAATTATTAAGACATGGTCCTGGACCTTAAAGAATTCATAACTTGAGGAATGAGACAGACATTTCAACAATGAACTGTGTGGATAAAGTATTATGGGAGCACAATGTAAGGAATGATTGGATATGCCTGAAGAAGGGATGTATTAGTGGGGGTGGATTTGAATGCAGTTATTGAAGAAAAGGGAGATGTTGGAATCTCAGCCATGATGAATGAATAGGAATTCTGTGGGTAATGAAGGAGGCCGAGGACAGTCGTTCTTGACTAGGATTAGTGAGAGCAGAAGCATGGGAGTGAAATGTCAGAGCATTGAGTAAACGGAGGGGAGTGGTAGATGATGGGGTCATCTCAGCTGCAGATACATTAAGGAACACGTTGTGCTCATATGGAATGAATCCTTGATCAGTTGACAGTGGTGGGTGTTCCAGTTTTACCACAGTCTTGGTACAACTAGTTGTCAAACAATTTAATTTTGTCTCATTAATCTAGTAGGTATGTAAAAAGTGTTAGTTCAAGTTTGCTAATGGGCATTTTTCCCCTTGTGTGTGTTATCATTTGTATTTCTTATCATCTGCCTCTTTCTCCATAAGGTAGTGTTGTAGTTTGTAATTGAGCTTTTCTGTTGTGTTTTTTTGTTGATGGGGTGTATGTAAGAAACGTTTTAGAAGCCTGAACACATGTGCTCATTCTGTAGTGGCCCCATTTCACCTATAACCCTGAGAATATTATCCTCATCATAATGTTGTTTTATAGCATTGTGCTATAGGCTCTTTTTGCATGATAGTTTAGACTAGTGCTTTTCAAAGTTACTGTTGTTAATGATGGGACTATAAACAACAGATAAAGAACTATTTTCATTGATATTCCCATTTCAGGGTGTTTTCTGTTTCATCTCTTGAGTGGTTTCTTTCTTAAGTTCATTTCCTCTCTTTGCAACTTTCTCGTCCTCTTTCTTCCTGGTGCATTCTCTTCATACTCACAGAACACATTTATGTGCCTTCTCATACACTACACAGTTAACTTAGAGGCAGGGACCAGCACCTAGCAAAGTGTCTCACCCATAATTGATATCTCATGAATGGTTGTTTAAGGATTGAGTGAGTGAACCAGTATATACCCTCAAATATGTTCTGGTTATTTCCCCTTTTGGAAAGCTTTTGTTCTGATAATCGCGTTTGCTTGCTGCCTTGTATGTCTTTGTTTTCATGTCAGACATCAAGAATGTTTCATGTTAGACATTCAAATATGTTACTTCAGTTTCTGAATTGTCTTCCTCTTCCATATCATCTCTTGCTACCCTTGCTGCAAAACCTACATTTTTTTAATATTTTATTTTGAATTAATGTTAAATTTACAGAAATTTGCAAAAACAGTAGAGAATTCCTGAGTTTTCATATACTCCTCACCCCGCTTCCTCTAAAGTTAACATCTTCTGTAACCATAGTATGATGATCAAAACCAGGAATTCATAATTCTAGTAACTAAACCATAGACTTAATTCGGATGTCACCAGTTTTTCCACTAATGTCCTTTTCCTGTTCTAGGATCCTATCCAGGGTCCCACATTGCAGTTACTTGTCATTGTCATTTTCATTGTCTTTTATGATCTCGACCTTTTTGAAGAGTACTGGTCAGTTGTTTTGTAGGATGTCCAAAACCTGCATTCTTGGAGGTGCCAATACCCTCTGCCAAAGATTTTCTTGAGCCTTATTACTTTTTTTTTTTTTTTAAAGATTTTATTTATTTATTTGACAGAGAGATAGCGAGAGTAGGAACGCAAGCAGGGGGAGTCGGAGAGGGAGAAGCAGGCTTCCCTTGGAGCGGGGAGCCTGATGTGGGGCTCGATCCCAGGACCCTGGGATCATGACCTGAGCCGAAGGCAGACGCATAACGACTGAGCCACCCAGGCGCCCCTCCCTGAGCTTCATTACTCTTGACTCTTCCTTAGAGTGATTCTATAATCTTGTCCCTCATCATAGATGAACTCATCCATTCTTCCATCTTTCAGCACCCCAATATAGACAACTGTTAGCTCTCTGGCCATGATCTAGGTTTCATGTATCTACTGAACGTTCTGGCCAGATGTTCTGGGGTCACATAATTCTCTGTATCTCTCCACCTGCTCCACCACCTACCCCCAATTCTGCGTTTTAGTCAGGGGTGTCTCTGTTTTGCAGACTTTAAAGAAGCCTTGGAGCTATTTCTCAAAGATGAAAGACAAGGTTTTTTTCCTCATGGATCATAAGATCCTGTGAACAAAGAGGTCTAGCTCCTTTCTCCAGGGTCAAGACGGTGTCAGGATCTGAAAATGTTTAAGCCACAGTTCTTGCTCTCATGGAGCTTGCAGTCTAAGGGTGGCATCCCACAGATTTGAAAACTGATATTCCAGTACACAGCATCATTGCTGTTACAGAAGAATGAACAAAATTTGGTGGCACAGGCAGGAGCAGCTCTGTCATCAGGAAAGCTTTGCAGAGAAAGCGTTACTTCTTCAGTTTTCTCTTTATTCCTTCCTATTTCAGCTGCCACCATCATAGTTTAGACTCTTGGAACCTTTGTCAAATAAGTAGCTTTCTGGTTGATCTTTTTACTTTTGTGGATCGTGTATTGGCATGGTGAACATGGGTTTATTTCTTCTATAGGCCAACAGAACAGTTTTCACCGGTCATAGACTTCAGTCCTACCTATTTCAGCTTCCTTGGAGGTAGGTTTTAATGAGATGCCTAATTTTGGAGGTGAACTTGAGGAAGACAGCCATACCTTTCTGCAGTCCCTCACTGGGTGTCGTTTAAATTGGGGGATGGAGGGATGCCTGGCTGGCTCAGTCAGTGGAGCATTCTCGACTCTTGATCTCAGGGTCGTTAGTTCAAGCCCCGCGATGGGCATAGAGCTTACTTAAAAAAAAATAAATTGGGGGATTGAATTTATAAAATTTACACCAATAGAGAAATTTTCAGATGTAAAAATAACTACATTGGAGAATGTGGATGGCTCAGAAAAGCCTGTCAGCTCTATTGGAGAGAATAATTCAAGGCACGTGCCTTCTGAGTGTGTCCGTTAGGTGTCTTTTAATGTTAGTGTAGTGAATGAACACTAACTTGGGGTCAGACTGCCTGTGTTTAAATCCCACCTCTGCTATTTGCTATCCATGTGTCCTTGGGTCAGTTAATTAACCTTATAACCCTTAGGTCTTCATCTTTAAAATGGAGATTTTATAACAGTGTATCTCTGCCCACCATTTAAAAAAAAATCTCCATTTTACCATCTGTTTTTAAATACGGGATTAAATAAGACAGGGTGGGTAGTGCTAAGTAGTATATAGTAAGCGCCCAGTAAATGTTAGCTGTTAATTTTTAATTATTGATATAATTACAATCAACACACATGCTGTAGCAAAAGAAAAAAATGTTTTTTTTGAATTCTACAAAGCTGCCTCAGTATTCCCAAGGTCATTGGTCCCTTGGAGATTAAGGTTTAGAATGCTATAAAAGGAAATGAGAACAGTTTGTCACCCACACATGCCACAGTATAGAACTGTTCTCAGTAGATTAAAGCACAACCCTATTCCACCACAGTTAGCAGTCATTGATATCAAGAATTATATCATCAACACAGTAATTCTTTTCCCCAGGTCTCTTTAATATTGCTGAGATATCTCAGTGTTCCCCTTTTCTGGTGCCTGAAATCTCATTTACGAATTAATCCTTTCTTTTTCTCTCTTTCTTTTTTTCCCCCTAAGGTTCCCAAAGGAAGTGGTTAGTTTTGGTTTGAGTCTTGTATGGCTATAGAGACATTGGAGTTAGGAAAAGTATAGCAGAGATCCTCTTACTTTTTCCAGAGTCAGCCATTTGATTCTAGTATTTCAGCTGAATAGTTGAAAGCCATTTTCTTTTCTGTAGTGTTCTAGGAGTGACTGATCTGAAAGTGTGTTGGCCTAAATTTTAAAACCCCATCTCCATTGTGGGATGGTAAATAGAAACTAGATTATCTTTGTCCTGAGTTCAGTGAAAGATCTAGTGAGACTACCACAGTATATTTTCATCTGTTAACTCATTTTAGATTATCAGTTGCCTGTGAGCAGATATCTGCTTGGGCTCCTTAGACTTCCCTTCAACTATTTGAATTGAGAAGGATTTGACATCAAGCACAGAGTATTATGATGCTTCCCTCCGAATGTGTCTGACTATATTCTAAAGGCAGGTATGCTTGTTTATTGAACAGATTGTTTGGCGTTCTTTTTTTTTTTTTTAAGATTTTATTTATTTATTTGACAGAGAGAGAGCGAACGCACAAATAGGCATAGTGGCCAGGAGAAGGAGAAGCAGGCTCTCTGCTGAGCAGGGAGCCCGATGTGGGGCTCGATCCCAGGACCCTGGGATCATGACCTGAGCTGAAGGTAGCCACTTAACCGACTGAGCCACCCAGGCGCCCCTGTTTGGCGTTCTTTTTTTTCTTTCTTTCTTTTTAAATTTAAATTCAATTAATTAACATATAATGTATTATTGGTTTCAGGGGTACAGGTCTGTGATTGGTCAGTCTTATATAATACCCAGTGCTCATTAAAACATATACCCTCTCCAGTGTCCATCGCTCAGTTACTGTATCCCTCCACCCCCCTCCACTTCAGCAACCCTCAGTTTGTTTCCTATGATTAAAAGTCTCTTATGGTTTGTCTCCCTCTCTGGTTTCATCTTGTTTCATTTTTTCCTCTCTTCCCCTATGATCTTTTGCCTTGTTTCTTAAATTCCATATATCAGTGAGATCATATAATTGTCTTTCTTTGATTGCCTTTTGCTTAGCATGCTACCCTCTAGTTCCATCCACATTGTTGCAAATAGCAAGATTTCATTTTTTGATGGCTGCGTAATATTCCATTGTGTGTGTGTGTGTGTGTGTGTGTGTGTGTGTGTGTGTGTGTGTATGGCATTCTTTATATATATATATATATACACACACACACACACACATACACACATCTTCTTTATCCATTCATCTATCAGTGGACATCTGGGCTCTTTCCATAGTTCGGCTCTTGTGGACATTGCTGCTATAAACATCAGGGTGCAGGTGCCCCTTCGGATCACTACCTTTGTATCTTTGGGGTAAAAACCCAGTAGTGCAATTGCTGGCTTGTAGGGTAGCTATATTTTCAGCTTTTTGAGGAACCTCCATACTGTTTTCCAGAGTGGCTGCACCAGCTTGCATTCCCACCAACAGTATAGGAGGGTTCCCCTTTCTCCCCATCCTCGCCAACATCTGTTGTTTCCTGACTTGTTAATTTTAGTGTTTGGCATTATTTATCTGTTTGTTTTATTAATACATAAAATTGAGGATTACATTTTTTTTGTATTTGACCCTCTCCCAAGTTAAGAGCAACTAAGTTAAAATTACTTTTGGAATTTTTTTTTTTTTTTTTTTTTTTAAAGATTTTATTTATTTATTTGACAGAGAGAGAATGAGAGAGAGCACATGAGAGGGGGGAGGGTCAGAGGGAGAAGCAGGCTCCCCGCCGAGCAGGGAGCCCGATGCGGGACTCGATCCCGGGACTCCAGGACCATGACCTGAGCCGAAGGCAGTCGCTTAACCGACTGAGCCACCCAGGCGCCCTACTTTTGGAATTTTTAATAAACGTAAGCATTAACAGTACATCAGTCTCCTGCTGGTGTATCATGTTGGAATTCTATTTTCTTCACAGCTTTGGATAAAATAGAAGAATTGTGGTTAGAGTTTATCTTGTTATCTTTTACTGGCCTCTTCAAACATTAATACTTCATGGGAACAGCTAATAGCTTATCATTATTAATGATAAGGGAAATTTGAGCATTTTAAGGGTACATAATTTTTGACAGAGAAGCTGAAACATGGAGTGGGGGCTCTGGCCAGGAGCAACTGTTGCGCAGAGGAAGGTAAAGATGCCAAAGAATCAACAGAATGCTAAAATGCAGCAATAAAGAAATAAGAAAAAGACATTATCATTGATGAAGTGGGGGTTGTCGTGAAAAGAAATCCACATTGAGGTTCCTTATTTATTTATTATTTTCAAAGATTTTATTTATTTATTTGACAGAGAGAGAGAGGGAGAGGGAGCGCACAAGCAGGGGGAGTGGGAGAGGGAGAGGCAGGCTCCCTGCTGAGCAGTGAGCCGCAGGTGGCGCTTGATCCCAGGACTCCGGGATCATGACTTGAGCGAAGGCAGATCCTTAACCAACTGAACCACCCAAGTGCCCCTGAGGTTCCTTTCTGAAAAAGGTGATATGGGTTGTATTGAATTGCACTAACTCCTCTTTTATCTGGTGTCTTTGGAAAATGTGGCACTCCTCATGAATAGATTTTCCACATAGCAGAAACTTCCAAGTGGAGCAAGAGTGCCAGAACAAGAACTTCCTCTTTTTACAAATGGGGAAGGCATGGCACAGGGACGGAAAGTGGCTTGCCTCCGGTGATAAAATGGGGTTCAGAACAGAACAGTGCTTTTTTCCATATTCAAAATTTGAATTTTTCATCATTTTGTTTGGAGTTCTTTCTAAAACAAACATTCTTGCCTTTCTCAATAGGTCAGACTGTTGTCTTAGGGTCATTATTATGAATACATGTTAATTGTGCCCAGAATCTCTCATGATCTTTTGAAGTGTGGAAAGTTTTTACTCCTGTATTAAAACATTGGGAGTGTTACAGAGAAATTTTGAGTTCTTTTGCCTATTGTTTACAGTTTTTCTTGCTTTTCTTTGGTGTAGCTGTCACTTCTTAGTGGTGTTGTTTAATAGGATAAAATAGGATAAAATCTAACTTCTGAGGCCCCTTTTGCTTTCTTTTCACAGTGTCCTGAAAAGTTGTGGTTGTTGGATGATGAATGAAGCATTAGTATTCTTGGTCATCTTTGGATGAACTGTAAAATTTTAGGGCCCTTCTATTAGTTACTGAAGACTGTAAGATACTAGAGATCAAATTAGTGTAACCTGTCTTCATTTTTCATCCAGCATTTCTTCTAGATCTCTTTGCCCACCACTGCCATCTTGGGGACTGAAGAATATCTGAGCAATTACTAGTGCTCACTAATCATGAGTCTTTCAAGAGAAACTAGCACTCACAAACAGAAGCTTAACCTGGCCTTCTGTGGAGTGCCCCTTTCCTTCATGGCTGCTTATCTTTCTGGAGGGGAGCCATTTACCTGTCTGATGGCCTTGACACTATATCTTTAAGCTAGTCTTATATCCAAATTCACACACCCACTGGCCCAAGAAATCTAAATCGTAGCAATCACCCGAGACCCCATGTGTTTGTTCCTGACTTTTTCATACCTCTGCCCCATTTCTGTCTTGTGCTTTGCTCTTGGCTCGCTCATTTTCTCTCTCTTTTTTCCTCCTCCCAAGTATGTACACCTGTTCTCTGGCTCCCAACTGCTGCCTCATCTGGAAGGACTCTGGCCGACCTGGCTGCGGCTGCCTTATATGGTAAAGCCTGCCTTTGCTGGACCTTTAAGACCCAACCTTTGGGTCTTGGCCTCAGCCATTGGAAATCACTGTTGCTAGCTCATCTGATCCTCCTGTGAAAGGACAGTTTGGGCAACATTCTATCCAAGAGGCTTGCAAATTTTCAAATTCTGCAACTTTGAGAATCTACAAGTTCATCTTGGTCTTGTCTTTGCCATTGTTCCTCATCATTCACTAGGGGTTGGCAAAGAACTAACCAGTGTTTCTACGGCATTGTGAAACATGCTGACAGCCTGTGAGCCAGTCTCGATTTTGGAGGGTTAGTAAATTTCATTTAGATTAGTGATCCATATTGAACCTTCCCTTCTTTAATTATTCAACAGATACTTATTAAATGCCTACTAAATGCAAGTTGTTATACTAGACACTGAGACTAGATATGCACAAGGCATTTGCAGTACCTTGTCTTTATGAAACTTATATCCAGGGAGGCAAGGCAGACAATAAGCAAGAAAAACAAATACAAATAAGTAAGAACTCCCATACAAGCAAACAAATATTACATACACAAAACCAAGATAATTTCAAATAGGGATATGAAGGGGAAAAAATGGGCTGATGTAATAGAGTGATGGTAGAGCATCAGAAGGTTCTAAAAGGCCTTTTTGAGGGGTAGCATTTGAATTGAGAACTGAATGATGAGAAAGATCCAGCTCTATGAAGAGCTGTGGGAATAGCAGCATAGGCCTAGGAAATATGCAGTACAAAAGCCCTAAGGTGGGAACAAGCTTGTCATGTTTGAGGCAAATGGCTAGAGCATGGCGAGTGAGAAGGAGACAATTAAGGACGGAGGTCAGCTGTGGGGAGGGGAGGTAACCTTAAAATGTTTAGATTTTGTTGTCAGCACAGTGGGAAGCCATTAGGGGTTTGAAGCTGTGGAGTGCCAGAGTTTGGTTTATGTTTGAAAAGAGCACTGCATCTGCAGAATGTAGAATAGGTTGTAGGGGAGCAGTCTGGCCAGCTTAGGTGTTCAAAGTGGGTAGAATTCACCTTTGTGCTGCAGGGGGCTATAGCCGAAGCTCTGCTCTCCCTAGGATAATTGCTTTCCCACCTAGGTTGTTTTCAGAATCTCCCAGTTTGAAACATTTAATCTATGTTCTGGCTTAATCAAGAAGCAACACTCTCCTCGTGCCAGACTTGGCACAGAAAACATGGGCCTGGTGCCTTTTGTTGAGCACCCTGGCCTGGAGAGAATGAAGAAAGCAGCCCCAGTGGACCCGAGGACAGTGCAGCTGACCTTCAGCACCTGGTAACTTGTAGGAAGCTTTGGAATCCATAAACTTTGTGTGCTTCTGCAAAACAGTTGCAGATGGTCTGGACTGATGATTAAATGTCACTGCAGTCTAGCCCAGATCTGCTGTGGCCATCCTCTCTGCGTCTGGTTTTACATTACAGTGGGTAATTACAGGGGCACAGCTCTTTCTGGTTGGCTTAGGGGGAAATTTCAGTTTCTGCCAGTTGTGTCGGTGACTGCAGTGAGCAGTAGTTGTGAATGGCTCCGTTTTGTTTTCAGAATTAAAAAAAAACAAAACCCAACCAAACTTAAAAAGAACTCTCTTTAATGAAAGGGAATAATTGCCTGCCTTTGCTGTCTCTGCTGATTCTCCAGTGGGAGTTCTGCCATCAGACTTGTCAGACTTGGTTGGCAGGGACTTTTTCTCCGGAGTTAGCACAGAGATCTGAATGGGCAGAGATAACACAAATAAGTACTGGTACAAGCATATCTGCAGAGGAACAGATTTCCCTCTGACCAAAGGTGCCACTGGTGGGCACCACCCTGATTCTCAGTGCATCTCTTACCACTGATGACAGGACTTTTCAGCAAATTAAAAGAACTGCTTAAGCACCACCTGAGCTGGGCAGTTTTTACAAGACTTTTGAGTTTCAAAGGCCCTCAGGCTGCTCAATCTGCCAGTGTAAAGTCACTGAATATTATCTCCCTGGCTTCTTACTGGGGATCCTTATACCTCATTCAGCATAATGAACGTGGGGAGACAAATTGTGATTCTTCTACTTTTTTTGCCCAAGATTTCTTCTTTCATTCCCACAGAACTTACAAGGACACAGAAAACTCAGTGGGGGAAGAAGAGATGGTGTCTGCCTTCTGGCCGACATGACTTACGCCAGTGGTTGCATGCGGGTTCCAGAATGAAGATTGCAAATCACTCTCCATCTTCTTGGAGCCTGTCCCATAATTAGAAGATTAAACATTTTGTTTAAATTAGTAATTTTCCCCCTACCTCCTCTGTGTGCTTAAAATCACCATTAGAGCAAGATGGAGACTGGTTGTTTGATATTGGGCTCCACGTGCTAGTTGTGATTGTCAGCAAGAGGTTCAGGAAGTCTTACTTTAATTAAAAAAGCAATTTTGGCCATGGTTCACCTTGTGTGAGGCAGAGGCACTTCTGATCATGTGAACTTTTCGATTGCTGAGTACAGTAAGTAGAGCTTTCTTCAGGAGCGTGACACCGAGCCTAAAAGGACAGTATCAGGAGGCAGTGTGCAGCTGGCCTTGAAGTATTGCCTCTGCATTAATGGCAGATTTGCCTTCAATTGACAGATTGTGTTTGTGGGAGAAGAGGGTTACTTACAGGGATAGTATGGTCCTAATTTGAAGTGAATGAAAAGCGACTCATAGAGGAGCCTGTAGAAATTGTCATACTTTTAATGAAGTAAAACAGAATTTGTGTTTTCTACTCCCTGTGCCACCCCACCAAAAGAACAAAACAAAGGGCTGGGAACTACCAGCCCACTAAGAGCCAGGTATTGTGCTGTTTGATTTATAGGTGTTAGTGCATTTCATCCTAAAAGCAACCCTGGGAAAGTCAGTATTCTTATTCCCATTTTATAGATGAGGAAAGGAAGGTCACAGAGGTTTAGTAACTTGCCCAAGGACACGAGGAAGTAGATGGCAGAATCTTTTCCCTAATTGAGGGCTCTGGTGGATGAAGGGAGCTTAAAAACAGAAATGCTTTAAGAAATAGAATGCAGCAGAATGCTACCATCACTCAGTCTTGTACCTGCCTTGAGTCTACCATGTGTATCATTCTTGTCCAGCAGAATACCATGCACTGGTTATCAAACCCAGGGAAGCAGAACACTCCCGTCAGTTACCAGTCCCGGGGGAGGACTCCAAATGCTTCTGCCCATTGCATCTTGGTATTGGAGTTGCCAGTGAAAACACCACGTGGTCAAATACTGGATGGAATGATGCTTTTTACTCACACAGAGAAGAGACAAAGCAAGACCAGCTCCTGGGATATATGTCAGTTCCTTGTGGCTAGTGGGGCCCTCGCCCTTCCTCTGAAGCTGGTGCAGGGCAGCGGCCCTACATGCAGCCCTCTCTCGGCAGCAGAAGGACCCCGACCTGAAAGCTAGTGGTGTGCCTGAGGGACACTGATGTACATGCTTAAGCAGAGCAAAGGAATACTCACTGAGCATGAAACAGAGACAGACATTGTCACACAGGGTGATAAGCCTGGCACAAGCTGTATGGACTCCTTACCTCTTGGTAAGGAAGTGTTCCAGGCCTGAGCCCCATTCCTATGCAGCCAAGTGGGGTTGGAAATACCACATGCGTGGACTGCCTTTCCCAGCAGTTCTGTATTGAAATTACTTGGTTATGTGGCTTTCTTCCCATTAGACTTTGAATTCCTCAAGGACGGTGACCAGATCAGTGCATGCTATGTAGTAAATGCTCAATAAATGTCTGTTGACTGAAGAAAGGAAAGAATAAGGGTAATAAGGAAGAAGGAGTAAGGAAATGAATGAAGCAGTGAATCAATGATTAGTGGCTAGATTTGGTTCTCTTCCAGGTATCTTTTTGTGTTGAGACTTAGCGCCTCCACAGTTGCCTTCTCTTTCTTGCCTCTTCTTTCTCAATGGAGAAAGTAGATGCAGCTATGTTTGTGAGTGGCAGTGACCTGATCATTGCCTTAAAAAAAAACAATAGATGATCTTCATAAAAGCTCGATTCTAATACTGTAGTAATCTGAGAGTTGATGGGCTTTTTTTTTTTTTTTAAACTGGAGTTGTCTGACTCCAAAGAAACAGATTGATTGATCCATTTATTTGCCCAAGATTTGCTGCAAGTTTACTGTGGGCCATAATTGCTGTTTTCTCTTCACCCAGCCTTAGAGGCAAAAAGTAAGAGATAATACAAACAACAAGATTAGTTTTTATTTCATGTTGTTGTATCTGGCATACCCATTTCCATTTGGTTTTTTTTTTTCTTATTTAACATGTATTAAGCACTTTTTCTGGGTTAGATGCTTCCTCACTAGGAGGGCTTTTTCCGGCGATGAGATGGTGATTTACCCAGGGTCACACTCTAGTAACAGACTTGGATGTCTGATTACTGAAGTCCATTTTCTTCTCACTGCACCAATCTCCCACCCCCCCTTTTTTTTTAAGGATTTTATTTATTTATCTGACAGAGAGAGAGCGAGAGCAGGAACACAAGCAGGGGGCGTGGGAGAGAGAGAAGAAGGCTTCCCGCCGAGCAGGTAGCCCCGATGTGGGGCTAGATCCCAGGACCCTGGGATCATGACCTGAGCCAAAGGCAGAGCTTAACGACTGAGCCACCCAGGCGCACACCAATCTCCCCTTTTAATGGGACTAGTTTAGCATCAGTTTCCTATGTGCTTTATGTTTTGTACAGGCCTGGGACACACATTTGTTTCTAAAACAAAGTAGTAGAGCTGCTAAAAGTTTACGTAAGTTTAAGTAGCCTTGGGAAACAGATCTGTAGTAAGCACAGAAACTGAGTGTTTCAATCCCAGCCCCTCTATTTTCTAGCTGTTTGACCTTTAGGCAATTTGCTAAGCAAGCCACCCGAGCCTTGGTTTCTTCACTTGAAAAAACAGGGAATGGGTGTTCCCTACCTAGCAGGGCTGTGAGAGGAGTAAAAAGATAACATAATAAGCACACAGTTAATTGTAACTATTACATAGCTTGGATGATCACTTGGTGAGGAAGCGGTGGAGGAATTCTTTATGGTTTCTTTAAACCCTAAGATTCTCTGACCTCAGTGCCTCCTAAGAAGCCCTTTGTGAGATTTATATCTGACTTTGCCTGTGGAGGCCCATCCTGGCTTACTTACGCAGCTTTGTTTAAAAGAGGTGGCCAAATTCCCTTGTGTGCAGGGTTTTTCAGCCAGTGTCTGTGTTTTTTGGTATGTTTGCCGGGATTCCCAAGTTTCTAAGTCATTTCAGTCTGAGACGAGTTGGATTGATGGCAGGCTGCTTTAACACAGGCGTTACAAATAAGATTAAGGGGTTGTTGCAAAGGTACCAGTGGAGCTCTGGGACCGGCTTTCTGGAGTCCTTCTAAATTGACAGCTAATGGGTAGTTTGCCTTGATGGCTCTCTCTGAGCTGGTTGTAACTGACTAGAGATTCATCCACAGAGGTAACTTTGCTTATGAAAATTCACTTTCCTTTCCTTTCTCCGAAAGTAAAGCTACCATAACGTGTAATAATGTCTTTGCATTGTGCAAAAAAACCAGTTGCCTTTGCACTGTTTTCAGATACCTTTTTCTAAGGCAGCCAATTCTTTTTTTTTTTTAATTTCATTTTATTATGTTATGTTAGTCACCATACAATACATCATTAGTTTTTGATGTGGTGATCCATGATTCATTGTTTTCGTATAACACCCAGTGCTCCATGCAGTACGTGCCCTCCTTAATACCCATCACCGGGCTAAGCAGTCCCCCCCCCAAAACCATGTTTGTTTCTCAGAGTCCATAGTCTCTCACGGGTTCATCTCTCCCTCCGATTTCCCCCCCTTCGTTTTTCCTTTCCTTCTCCTCATGTCCTCCATGCTATTCCTTATGTTCCACAAATAAGTGAAACCATATGATAATTGACTTTCTGTGCTTGACTTATTTCACTTAGCATAATCTCCTCCAGTTCCATCCATGTTGATGTAGAAGTTGGGTATTCATCCTTCCTGATGGCTGAGTAATATTCCATTGTATGCATGGACCACATCTTATTTATCCATTCATCTGTTGAAGGGCATCTCGGCTCTTTCCACAGTTTGGCTATTGCGGACATTGCTGCTGTGAACATTGGGGTGCATATGGCCCTTCTTTTCACTACATCTGTGTCTTTGGGGTAAATACCCAGTAGTGCAGTTGCTGGATCATAGGGTGGCTCTATTTTTAATTTTTTGAGGCACCTCCACACTGTTTTCCAAAGTGGCTGTACCAGCTTGCATTCCCACCAACAGTCTAAGAGGGTTCCCCTTTCTCCACAACCTCTCCAACATTTGTTGTTTCTTGCAAGGCAGCCAGTTCTTAAGGTTTTTTTTTTTTTTTTTTTTTTTTATACTATAAGCCTGCCAAGCTTCAAAGAAAACTTTAAAAAGGGGAGAGATGATTCACATTATTTTATTCTTTATTTATATTTCTGTATAAGACAGTTATTTGATTATCTTAATCCTTGGTAGAGTCCCTTCCTGCCCAGCAAAATATGCGTTTTGCCTTATCTGGTCTACTAGGTGCTACTGCTAGGAAATTGAGTGTCCTAAAATGTTCTTGAAGTGAACAGTTCTTAGTTTAAAATCACTTTAAAGTCAATTTTATAGCCTTCTTGCAAGAGAATTGTGGTGGTTGGGATAGAGCTTGCAGGGGGAGTTTGTAGGGCAAGAGGCATTCACCCAGGCTCCTAGAGAATTCCTTTTGATCATATTCCATGTGGCCAGGTGGTCAGTGTTCTTTCTTTGTTCCAGGTGGAGAAAATATTTCTGACTCTAAGAATAACTCATTCTCCATACTTGTCTTTATTGGGAATGGAGGTGTTTTGCTAACTTCAGTGGTTTTAAAGCTTCTAGAAATAGTAAAACCTTCGAGTTGAGGAAAATAAAGTGCATCTCAGACAAAGGTAGACATGAAAGCATCTCTTTTCATTGTTTTTGATGGGCTCATCAACAGGCATGTAGTGAGGCCATAACACCAGATACTTTGTTCAAGCTGAAAGAGGTAATTCGGCACTAGAAAGAAAGTATATTATATAATCATGCTATGTTTTCAGACTTTAAAGTATTACCCATAATATTGAAAAATATTCTTTTTAACAGGATACTCAAGGTAAAGTTTGATATGAGTTCTGTCTTCCTTGAAATAAATGTGTCAGCTATTGTGTAACAGACTTATGTGGATAAGTTTTAACTTTTAAAACAAGTAATGGTAATAGCTAATGTCCTAGGCTCCTGGGATCAAAACTGTGTCAGAACCATTAAGGGATTAATGAGCAACTGTGAAAGACCTTGATTATGTAAATGAATAAAATTATTTATTTCTTACTTATGATTTGGTTCTCACAAATTCAGTCCCAGGTTATTCATCTGCCCTCCTTCCCATTTTCTCAAAACATCTTCACTTTTCTCTTTTCTTTCCTATCTGTGTTCTGAGAGTATACATCCTTTCTCCCCAACCACTCTTTCTGTTTGAAAGAGGAATGAAGTTTTAAGTCTTGGCAATGACCTCAGAGGCAACTTATAGAAAAGGTAATTAAAGATTACCTTGCCCCACTTTAGTCGTAATGAAATTGTCCATTGCTAGAGGCAGTATTCCACTGGCTGGAATCTTCTCTGTCAGAGTAATTACATGTAACAGGTGTGCCATATTACGTGCAAAACCACTCTGTGGGGCTGCTGGTTGCTGAATGAATACTCCATCTCTCCCCAACCTCTGTGACGAGCGCTTATAGCGTATCTAACCTTTGTGTCACCCGAAATAATAAAGTGAACTTATTGTATCTGAGCTTTGGTTTAAAACTATAAATAATTTAGAATAGCATTGCCATAGTAATTTGTTATTTAATGTTTAAAGATTCAGAGTGGACTGGGTGGGTTCCCCAAATGGCCTGGGGGAGGAAGTTCTTACTGCAGTCTCCATGTAGAGAGATGGCACTAAGCTATTACCAATGGGCAAGGAGCAATGACAGAAAAGAGCTTTCCTGGTTAAAGCCATAGACAGAAAAGTAGCAGAAGAGACTTTAATGTTGGTTGAGAGACAATGGCAACAGAGAGAGATGATGAAAATTATGCTTTTAAGATGATAGTTTCTGGGGTTGTGACTAAGAAAGGGATCCGAAGGTTGTGTGTACTGCTCCTGCAAAAGCGAGAGATTTCAGACCTAGTTCTGTCTATGACTTCAGGCTCAAGTCCTGTCACTTCCTTGAGTCTTGGTTTGTTCATCGGGAAGTTACAAGGTTGTACTGATATTCTTTGTCTGAATCTGAGTTTTACTATTCTTATCCTTTATATTGGTGCCACCATTAGAGAATTAACTAAGCGATACATAAAATATAACCCAGGATGGCATAAAATGATCAAATACGTAGTGCAAATAAATCCTGCCTGGCTGTAGTCACGCTAACGACCCAAGGACCTCTGAGAATGTGTATACCTTATATACATTTGCTAATAATAATAAGTTATGATTCCTGGGTTTAGCTGGTTCATTGGTTTAGCTGTCCTCTTCCCCCTGTCTCTCACTGATTTAGCAACGTGGGTTGAGTGCCTGCTCTGATGTTGGGCACTGTTGGGTGCTGAGGTGTTAGCAGCAGGGGTCAGATCCCATGGTTCCTGCTCTTGAGGACCCAGTTCATGAATTAGTAGAGGAGGTGGAGATTTATTAATGCATGCATTATGTGCCGGTAGAGGTATAATATGATACACTGCTGAGGAAGCTCAGAGGTCTTACTGGAGTTTTTGGAAGACTCTTAGAGAAGGTGACCTTAGAGCTGGAACTTAAGGCTGAGTAGGATTTCTCTAGAATGAAGGAGGAAAGGAAAGTGATCTGCTATTCATGGTAGCACAGTATGTATTTACCCCATTCCAGGGCATTGTTTAAATAGCCCAGGGTGACTCCTGGGTCCTTCCCTGAATCTTCTCTGATTCCCTTATTGGTTTTTTCTATAGCTGGGTTTCCAGACCCTGTACGGTCCTTCTCATGCATTATCTAGATTTAATGCCTCCTTTTCAAGTGTGGTGGCTAATTCGGTGCTGCAAGACTGTAGCCAAATTGGATGTTATACTTCTAATAGTGTGACCTTAATATGCATTAGCTTTAAAAATATTTAAAGTTGGTCATCCTGTTGATTCATTGAACTGGAGATTTACTGAAGCCATCAGCTCTTTTTTGACTGAATTGTTTTTAAGTCACAGTTCCCCTGGTGGGGACTTTATATATTTGCTATTTTGAATTTAAACAAAGGACTCCACAGTGCTTATACTTTTTTGGTTCCCTAATTATGGTTCTACCTATCTGTGCTGCCATTCATCCACATTTCTCTTTCTGCCTGCTTGAGTAACTTTGTGAAAGATCGTGTTGAGATAAAGTTGTGAACCCTTAACCTTAGTGAGCTGCAACAACATCAAGGAACTGCAACCAGTGGGGCATGAACTTGCTCTGCGTGATTCCCTGCTAGCTTCTAGTGGTCCCCCTTTTCTCCAAGTGTGTGCATAACTGTTCCATTTTGCCAAATTTACTTCAGATCTTTCAGAAATAAAATTTTATAAATACAGTTGAAGTCTCCTGTATACCCTCCCCTAATCCCATTTTATTGTGTGTCCCTCCCTAATCCAGTTTCTTACCCTTTTAGAAGCAATCACTATCTTGAATTTGGTGATTATTATTCCCACCATTTTTTTATTATTATGTGTGCAACCAGTGATGATTGAAATTTTCTTTTCTTTTTTCTTATTACAAATATGTTCCAGTGAACATTCTTTAAGTATCTCTTTGTGCATATGTCTGAGAATTTCTGTAATGTATATATACCTGGGAGTAGAATTGCTGGGGCAGTCAGAATATATGCATTTTCAGTGTTATTAGGTATCACCAGTTAGACCTATACTCATTTACACTCCTATCAGCAAGTTTTAACAGCTCCTGTTTCTCCACATCTTCACCAACACATTGCTAGATTTTAATTTTTTCATTTTTGGCCAATCTGATATCTTATGGTTTTTATGTGCATTTTTTTGATTTCTAGTAACATTGGGTCCCTTTTTATACGCCTATGGGATGCTCAGTGTTTTTCTTTTGTGATCATAACTGTGATAACATTCCTTGTCAAAAGCTGATTTTAAGTAATTCTAAAAGAGTTGTATATATAGGACTTTGCATTAGCAATCATTAAGAGAAATTTAAGCTTTGGTTCTAGCACCTTTTCAAAGTGCTGTATCTTTATCTTATTTAATCTTACTCTCAGTTATCTTACCAAAGACAATCCTGTGAGATAGAGCAAGGGCAGAGCATTTTTATAAATGCTGCACTGATAAGTCAAATGACTTATCTAAGGTCATGTGACTCTTAAGTGATTCACAAGAACCTAGATTTTTTTCTGATTATTGGTTTGCTGCTCTTTGCATTGTACTATGCTACTTCTTTTAGATCAGTGCAGTTCTGTTGTTATTGTTGTTTGGATTGATGTCTAATATTCCCTCTAGCACCTAATGGAGTGATGTTCAGGTTCTATTAGCTTAGTAAACACTTCTTAAGTGAATGAATGAACGATGATGGTTCTGGTGTAACTGACAAAACATTCATAATAAGTCTGCTAAAATGGAGGTAGTTTACCTTCCAATGATTTTACAAGTATCTGCCTCTGTTAGCCTTGATAAATAAAGAAACTGAATCAACATTCAGCTTTCTGATGCAGCTGCAGAATTAATCAGAGAAGACGTCAAAGTAAATCATGGACGCTAAAGTATAGTTTGTACTTTTAAAGAAAGAAATCTACACACCCTTTGGAGGTGAGATGAATATATATTCAGGCTTTAACAAGAAGTAAGAATTTTTTTGGTGGGAAAAATTGATTAAGTAGAGTCTTGATGACTAGTGATTTAAATCATAAATCACATCCATGTTACTTGTCAGCCAATCAGATTATGGATCTTAAGTGAGAGTCTTGGTGATTTTAATTTTTGATACATTGATTTTTTTCCCCCCCTCCTTGTGGGCAGTTAAAACCCATGTTCTCCAGTAATTATTGTGTTCTCAATACCTGTTGTTTTTTTTTTTTTAATTGGGAATTAAGTAAATGAGAGTTCTGTTTTATATTTGCAATAACTTTGCTTTGAGATTTTGCGTTTCTGGTACTTGGTTTTTCTTCCAGAAAAAAAAGGTAGTAAATTGCCATGATTCATTGATTTTTTTTTTAAGCTTTAAGTCTTGTAAAGACATAATATGTAATTGTATATGAATACCTGGAATATTTCTCAGATATTTCTTAAAATATGTGTGATAATCCCTTGTTGATATAGCACTTTATAGTTTACATAGGGCCCCTTTGTAAGGTGTTTAGTCATCACAACAATCTTTTGCGTTGAGGTAGGTAGTATTTTCTGTCTCTGATGGCTTTGATCCCGGATCATGAACTTTGGCTGATGGTAGTTGCAGCATTAGAGATTGTGCGCTTTTTCAGTTCTGGTGCCTTAAGCAAATTTGCAAGGGAGCCCTGATGTTAACTTTGGCAGGTTTCATGCCTGCAAATATTGATTGAGCCAGAAGTCCTAGTTGTAAAATGTCACCAGTGAATGTGCAGCCAGCAAAGGCAAGGGAAAACTCATTACTACAGCTCATCTGTAACTTCTGGGTCAGGCCACTCACTACCATCTGGTAAAAATGCATGTTTGAAAGCTTCCTTTTATTCTGACAAAATGTAATCAGGCGAGGTTAACAGCAGATGATTTCTGAGCATTTCAAATTGGTTATACCAATCCGTCCACAGCCTGGGTTTGTGACATTCCATATGTCTAATTACCTTTAGAGGTGTCAGAAAGCTTTAAAATTATGAAACCTAGTGGCAGGAAGGAATTTAATCATGTGTATACCTACCTTTCCCCCTGTGTTGTATGCACCCCCCCATATTGAAAGTATTTATTCTGAAAAAGAAAAGGCGATGATAGAGGAAGAAATAGGATTACTGTCCTGAAATAATCCAAAGATTTTTTTTTTAAATGTGAGAGTGGGACTAATCATGTTTATATTGCTTTAAAGAGAAAGATTAAGGACCAAGGAAGAAAGTTGTAAGTTGTAAGGTTTCTCCTCAATTTAACAAACTCTCTGAGTGATCCAAAGATGGAAGGGGCACAATTTAGGGAGGGGTTAAGTTTCTGGTCACTGGAAGTGTTAGGAAAGCCCCAGCCTATACCCAGTGAAGATGTTTTAAAGGGGATTCAAACCTCAGATAGACGATTGGGTTAGATTCAAGGCTTCCTAAAGTCTGGATGTCTCTACTGTTTCAGAATTACTGCAGGAGGTTGTGAATCCATACAGATGTACACAGGCATTTTCTGTAGAATGAATCTCAGTCTCTCAAAATTAATCCTTCTCTCTCTCTCCCTGTCTCTCTCTTGTTGTATATCAGGAGTTAAAAACACAAATGTAGGAGTTAAAAACACAAATGCAATGAAAAGTATTGCCAAATAGATAGTAATATATTTGTCACTGTGTTCTTTCTCAGTCATTGGATATTAAAAGGTACAGTAGGGGGTAGGGTCTGTCATATTTTGACATTAAAAAAAGATTTTCGTTTTAAAATCTGTTAGTGGTCAACACCCTTTCCAACCTTGAGGTTCTTTGATTTTTGAATCAAATGTGTCCAAGAGAGGTGGGAAGCTACTTGTATTATCTTCTATGAGCCAAACTCTGCTGGGCACTTTAGAAACATTGGCCTTACAATGAATCATGGAACACTACATCAAAAACTAATGATGTAATGTATAGTGATTAACATAACATAATAAAATAAAAAAAATTTTTAAAAAGAAACATTGGTGTTTGTGTGCTTAATATATACATATATAAATAAATATATGAAAGTGGTTATTGTTTCTAGCTTATAGATTGAGAAAACTCAAGCTTAGAGGGGGTAAGTTATTTTCCAGGACTGCTAACTAAGTAGAGGGACTAGGATTTGAATTTAAGAAAGTTTGACTTCTAAACTCATTCTCCATATAGGGTATCACCAATTGCAAATAGGTTAGCTAGTTAGTATTGCAGAGTAGGAAAAGCACTATATTGGGACTTAGAAGCTTTGTATTATTGCCCATCGCAGACAAATTGCTTAAAGCCACTGGGCTCAGATTTCCTTATTTCTATAAAGAGAGGGATAAACTAGATTACCCTTTGAGCTCAAATTTCTGAGTCTTTCCCATTGTTTGATATTTAGGAAATAGTACTTCATGACCCTAGTTGAAAGGCCCTTTTCTGAAGTTCTGAAGCTTCCTGGTGCTAGGTGAAAAATTCCTGGCTTATTATGATGTTATAGAAGATTTTCTTTGACTTTTTCCATTTTTTAATAGAATTGAACATATTTTTTCTTCCATTAACATGAAAGTACATTTTATGAAAATCACCTCCTCCTAACCCAGGTAACTTGGAATATTGAACTTACTTAGACACCTCCCCCTCCCATACACATCTCCACTGTTATATCCTGGTATAGACGTGCTCTTCACATTAATAATTGTGCTGGGTGTTTTCATAATTTATCATAATGACGCCATTATTGCTTATTATAGAAGGCCCCTTTCTCCCACCCCCACCCCCAAGTCTAATTGAGGTCGAGACAAGACCATAAATGCAATAATATAGATTGCATGCTCAGAGGAAATGGAGTTGGTTTCATAGTGGAATTTTAATTTAGGATTCGTTCTGGTGATGTAGCCTCTTCCTATGGTACATTACTTTGAGCCCAATATAACTGCATTTTCCCACAGCTCCTCATTATAGCTACAGCTTCTCACTGCTTTTTAATTAAGAAAAAAAAAATAAGGAGAGAGGGAAAAAGGAAACCTGCAACTTAGGTTGGATATTGTCTGGGTACGCAGGGAGTATCCTAGGCAGATTACTTACTTAATTTTTTAACTCTTTCCAAGCTTTCATGGAGATGTCTTGATTTCTGTTTCCAGGGGGATGGATATAAATATCATCCATCACACATACACACACATACTAGGCTTCAAGATCTTTGGAAAGTGAAAGCTTCTCATATATATAATCTTGAAGCTTACCATAAGCTTTGAACAAGTGGAAATCCGTTATGTAACCTAGAAAGGCAACCAGCTGTGTGGTTGGATGGTGGCAAATGCTTAGTGAGCATTTATACCGCTCACCACCTATTGGGAGTAAGGCAGGGAATGTAGAAGATTTTTTAAATCGTTAAAGGCTGATGTTCTGGTACATCAGAAGTTAAGAGTTAATCGTTTTTTCTCTAGTCTTGTGGGCAGCAGAAACAAAGAAATGACTTTATGAGGAACAGTTTCTTTTGTCATTCCTTCATCTTGAGGGATTCCAAACACCTTTCAGATACCAAAACAAATTAATCTCCAAAGGTGACTGGTAAGAATGGCTTAATCCTTTTGGGATTGGTTTTGTAAGACACAAGGAGAGCTCATGCCTGAGCTGTTGACCTCTCTGACAGGCTGGAGTGTTACATTCCCTTCCTGAATCCAGAGCCCTTTGGCTCTTCTGTAGTGGAATCGGTTTGACAGCTCTGAGATTCTTCCCCACTTGTGTATTCTTGCTTTGTTTTGTGTAACTGATCACTCTCTCAGTAGCGAATATTGGTAAATATAATGTAGAGGTCAGGGTATTGTTAGCTTTATCATTTTTTTGTGGGGACCTTTCACAAATAGGACTTCAGCTTTCTATGAGTCCATATTTTATGTAGTGTTGCTGGAAAGACGGTTCCATTTTGGCTTTATCAGGGGACAGAAAGCCCTTGGATGAAAGTCCTCTAGACCTGTGGAGACCTGTGGTAGCCAGTATGGTAGCCGCGAGCTGTGTGTGGCAGTTGGGCACACGAAATGGGGCTGGGGCTGGGTCTGGGTCGAGACACACTGTGAATGTAAAGTAATATGCCAAACTCCAGAGACTTACTTAGTATGAAAAAAAAGTAAAATATCACATTAGTAATTTTTAAAATGCTGATTACATGTTAAAATGATAATATTTTAAATATATGGGATTAAAAATATTAAAATTAATTTCACCTGCTTCTTTTCACTTTTTAAAATGTGGCCCCTAAAAAATTTAAAATTACATCTGTGGTTTGCATTTCATTTTAATTGGGCAGCTATGTCCTAGACTGTTAAGCCCTTTGATAGCAAAGCAGCATTTGTCTTACATTTATGTCCCCAGTTGCCAGCACAGGCCTTATACATAGTTGGCATTTAATAAATATTTGTTAAAGAAATGAATCCCAGCCTTTATTCTTCAGAGTGGTCAAATTTCAGAAATGCGTAGAAACTTCTCTTTTTGGAGTGTTCGTATCTGAAAAAGAGACAACCCTTTTTGGGAAGAACAAAAGTTTTTAAAATTTTGCCTTGGGAGAAAAAAATGGCTAAAATAAAATATCTCTGGGCCTTTGAACAGCTTACCTATCTGTTAGAGGTGGGAGCTGATAATGTTGGTGAAGGAATCATGGCAGAGCACCCTAATGGGTTCTGCTCTGCTCTGCTGGAGAGTTGTCATGAGGGGAGCTCAAGCTGAATGTCTGACGGAGAAGGGAGTTGTAGAAACAGTTAGTGAACCTGGAATTTGCCCTCTTAGGGATGTTCTGCTTAGACTATTCCTTATGATTAACAGAGCTGTTCTTGTCTCAAGAATCCATCCTGGCCCTTTCTGTCTCCATTTCCCCATTGAGACATGACCCAAATGGAAGCCTGGGACTGCCACTGCGCCACCTTATTACTTGAAGATCCTTTACGCTCTGCAGTTCTTTAATACATTATTTGTTTAATGAGTGGTTTACCAAATATTTTAATTTGGCCAGGGTCTTACATGACTTATATTTATGGGTATATGTTCTTGACTGAAAGTCCCTTGGGCCTGTCTTAGTTAGGGTCCTGGAATCATGTACCAAAAGGTTGCAAACTTCAGGTTCAACTTTGAGTTGACCAGGTTCAGCTTTGAGAAGAGACCAGGTTGTCTTTGCAAGAGTTTATTAAAGGATCTCAAGCATCCCCTCTCCCTGCTTAGAAAATAGAACTGTTAACCTACTTCTCTTGCCCAGAGATGTGGTGAAGATTAAGAGAAGTGCTTTAAGTTCTGCAGGAGGGAGGTGCTATTTCAGGGGAAATTATTAGAGGTCAAAGTGAAGCTCTTCCCCTACCTTTGAGAGGTTTGTTTTAAAAAAGTAGATTGGAAGATGTATTCCAAAGATGACACTGCCAGTATTCTTTCAGGCTTGCATTTCTTTCTTTTTTTTTTTTTTAAAGATTTATTTATTTATTTGAGAGAGCGAGAATGAGAGAGAGAGAGAGTACATGAGAGGGGGGAGGGTTAGAGAGAGAAGCAGGCTCCTCGCCGAGCAGGGAGCCCGACGCGGGACTCGATCCCGGGACTCCAGGATCATGACCCGAGCCGAAGGCAGTCGCTCAACCAACCGAGCCACCCAGGCGCCCCCAGGCTTGCATTTCTTAACTATGGCGGTATTTAGCTTTTTCCTTTTAATTGTGGTCCACTGCCTTTTCTCTCTGCCCTCAGAGATAAACAATCCAGAAATCTCCTTTCTGTGGAGAACTATGGAGCCCGTGCTTTGATTTGACTGCTGCAGCAGCCTCACGCTAATCAGAATCGCAGCAGGCCTCGTTTTATGTGCCTGAAAGAATTAGTGCTCCCAGGGGGCTGAAGTTCCTTACCTGCTGGGGAGCTACAGATTTCTGGTTTGAAGCCTGCCCTCCTTTAGGGATCAAGCTACCTTTCCTTTCTTTCTCACATGAAAACCACCACGTCCTTTTGCTTGTGGTCCATGGTACCTGGCATATTGATTTTCTTCTTTTTCTCCTCTTTTTCTAAGTGCCAGTAATGACAATAGATTTTTATAATTTTTGTGTTTATAAAAGTAGAGTGTTATCATATCAAATGATAATCTATCTCACAGAGGCTAGGAACAGAGTGAAAAATAGCAGGTGGTAACCTACAAACCAAATTGTCTAATGTGAGTTTTCTAAGCAGTGTCATATGCTTAGACTTACTGGCACACCTGGTATGTGGAACCAGCAGGGTATGTGAATATAGAGGGAAATGACTTTGCACACTGGGATAGTGCAGTTCAGTAGCAGTGTGGGTTATAAGTCACAAGGTGAGATGTGTAATGTGCATAGTAGAAATTTGTCTCTTATCACCACCAAACAACTTAGCAGGTTGGCAGCAAATGGGGCATTCTCTTCTGTTGGTCATAATAAACCATGTCACACCTAGCACACTATTAGTGTGTGTAGTTATTATAACATATAAAGAAAAGCTCATTGAACCTAACACAGATGTCTTCTGTTGAGGAAGACAGAATCATGTGGATTACCTTATAGTAATGATCTTTTATTTTTGTTTAGTACTGTTGTCGTTTAGCGTTGTTTTTTTTTTTAATATTTTATTTATTTGACAGAGAGAGAGAGACAGTGAGAGAGGGAACACAAGCAGGGGGAGAGGGAGAGGGAGAAGCAGGCCTCCCACGGAGCAGGGAGCCCGATGCGGGGCTCGATCCCAGGACCCTGGGACCATGACCTGAGCCGAAGGCAGACGCTTAACGACTGAGCCACCCAGGTGCCCCCCCTTTTTTTTAAGACTTTATTTATTTGAGAGACAGAGCATGCGTGAGTGTGGAGTGGGGGTGGGGGTGGGGGGTGGGGGCTGAGGGCAAGGGAGAAGCAGATTCCTTGCTGAGCAGGGAACCTGATACGGGACTCGAACCCAGGACTCTGGGATCATGACCTGAGCTGAAGGCAGAGGCTTGACGGATGGAGCCACTCAGGCACCCTTCATTTAGCATTCTTTCACTAAAGTTTGCAACCTTTTGGTACAAGCTTCCAGTTATGAATAAGTTCTAGGAATCCAATGTATAGCAGAGTGACTTTAGTTAGCAATACTGTATTGTATACTTGAAAGTTGCTAAGAGAGTAGATCTTAAATGTTCTCACCACCAAAAAAAAAGGTAATTTTGCGAGGTGATGGAGGTGTTAACTAACTTAATGTGGTAATCATTTTGCAATATATATATATGAATCAACTAATCACATTGTACACAATGTTATATGTCAATTATATCTTAGTGAAGCTGGAGAAAAATGGTAAACATATACACACACACAAGCACCCTTTGAAGTTCACAGGGAAAAGGGTTATAATTTCCGTTTGCCGTTTGTAGATGAAGAAACGAAGGTTTAGAGAGGTTAATGACATGCCCAGAGCTGCACCAGTAGTAACCTGAGCTGCTTGGAGACGTTGGGCTGTTTGATTCCTGGTGCAGTGCTGTTTCTCCTCAGCTCTGAAGCCCATTTCAGTAGTGCTTCATTTTATTCCAATTTAATGGAAGGCCGCTGTTAAGAACTCCTCCGTGGACTGCAGCGTCAAAGGCAAAACGAGGACCTAACAGTGTGGCAGCCAGAGCCCTGGACCAGGAAGTGCCGATTGTGTTTTCAGTGCAGCTGCTGGCTTTGGGACTCTGGGTAATACTCCCTCTGGGCCTTACTCTACCCTATTCTTCCATAAAGTAGGACTTCGGAGTCCAGTAGACCCTTGGGTGTTACATAGGTAATCTTCTCTGCTTGAACTACTTGTGAGTGACTGTAGTCTTTCATAGACATGAATTAAAACCATGTGAAGGGATTGGTGTCGGAAATTGTATTGTAACTAGTAAATTGAGCCTAACCCATCTCAACGTGGCTGTGTTCCCTGTGATTTCTATATACACAGCAACTTTTGTGAAGTGCTAAAACTTCGCATATTAAAAAAGTTCTGTAAAAAGAAAAAGCCAACTACCTTGTAGGTGACTTTAGTCATGTATTTATAGAATCACTATGGGTCTGAAAAAATGACCACTTGGAGCTTTACTTCATTTTGTGGGAGAAATCGTATTGTATGGAGCTTTTCATCAGTGAATCCTTGAAAGCTTTTATAATGTCTGCTACGTGTGCCCTTCTAGGTCTTTTCCAGCTCTGGAATCCTGTGTTTCTTTTTTTTCGTTCTCAGCCCAACAGGGGCACAAAACGTCCCCGGGATGATGAAGAGGAAGAGCTGAAAATGCGTCGGAGGCAGGCTGGTCCCCGAGACCGTGGCCGCTATCGGGAAGAGGAGATGGTGGTGGTAGAAGAAACAGACGATGACAAAAAGAGACTGCTGCAGATTATTGACAGAGAGGGCGAGGAGGAAGAGGAAGAGGTAAGGTGGCAGGCGAGGCTGGCCCTGACACGCAGTGTCTGTAGAGTGTCATTTTAGGTCAAATATTTCATTCCTCTGAGCTTTTCAGCTTCATCTGTTAAACAGGGCGAGGAATACTTACTGCACAGTATTGACGGGAAGGTGAAGTGCGCTGATGGAGTTGGGAAGCATTTTCAAAGTGTAAAGATCATTATAGATAGAGTTTTTAAATTCTTCTGGATTATGTGTCCTCATCGAGGCCCGAGCACTGGACTGTGGGGCTGTCGCTGTTGACTGAGGAGGGTCAGGGAGGCTTCCTAGGCCGGGCACACTGAAGGCACTTCCATTTGTTAATGTAGTCGGTAGTCTTTGAAAGAGGAGTGGCATTTTATCACACTAGTGGAAGGAGGCTTTTCAGTTGAGATGGCGTTAGCAAAGCAGCAAAGGTGGAGAAGTTCAAGGTGGAGCTAAGAGATTAGGTATTTAGGTGTAACTGAGAAAATACAGTTTAGGAAAAGAGGTGCTATTTGCTGTTCCTCAAGATGCCTTAAGGCATACTCATTCCTACCTCTGGACCTTTTGACTTCTATTCCCTTTGTGGAATGCTCTTCCCGTAAGGCTTTGCATGGCGGGTTTCTTTCTTCTCATTTGGGTCTCAGTTCAGATGTTTCCTCCTCAGAGAAGCCTTTCCTATCTCTGGGGTAGCCCTGTAAGTTATTCTCTTATCACTTTGGTCAGTATATTGTCTTCATAGCATTTACCGTGATCTGAAATCCTGGTTTGTTTATTTTACTCATTTGCTATCCTCTCCCCCACCTCTTATGAAAACACGGACTGGCTCTGTTTTGTTCACAGCTGTATCTCTAGCACTCAGTGCAGTGCCTAGCTCTTGGTAGGCCCTTGATAAATATTTATTGAATGAATAAATGAAGCTAAAAAGAGTAGAGGTAAAATACCAGTGATTAAAAATAAAATGACCTTACCTAAGTGTCTTTTTATATCCATAAGTGTTAACTTGCATGTTATTTCACCCTGGCATTTTGTTAAAAATGAATTATGGAAATGGATTCTTAAGAGCCAGCTGTTTTTTGGTTCCCTGAAAGACATGATGCTAAGTTTGGATTTAAAAAATGAAGCTGGAGTGTGAATCTGAGAAGGAAAAAAAAATGGATTCATATTCCAAAAAGGTCTTTACTGTGTTGTGACAGTAACTCTCTCATTAGGATTTGTACCAGTGCTAATTTGGGGATCTGCCCCCAAAAGATGGTGACACTTTGCAAATCTGTGGTGGGAGAGGGTCCTGAATTTCCTCTCTGAGGGCAGCAGCCCTGCTAGGCTTAGACAAACCGTGTGTGTAGCACATCCTCTCTCCTTCCTTCCCTCTCGGCTCTCCCTCCCTCCCTCCCTGCTCACTAGCTTCGGCTCAGTCTGTTAGCCCTGCAGCAGCAGTTAATTGGCAGGTATAATTCCCATGTAGGGCAAGGCTGGTACTGGAGGATTAGGATAGTAGCTGTCATGGGTAAGTGGTTTCTAGCCTGGGAGACAGAAATGTAGTGTGGGACCAGGTCTTCTGTTAAGGGACAAGGGAAAAAGAGATCGCTTTGTAAAAATGACACATGGAAGACTACAAGTCCAGGAGTTATTTTCTCGCTGCCACCAAAGTCCCATTTGATGAAAAACAAGTGATGTTTGCCCCTGTAAAGTCATGTGGACTTGTAAAATATTATTGTCCTTTTTGTGCTATATCACCAGCATTCATCTTTCTGAAATCTCCCTCTGGTTTCTGACGTTGAGCTATTGGAGTCTTAGTCGATGACTAAGACTGATAATTCAGTTTTCCCCCAGCATTGGAGGGAAATTAAAAGAGGGAAGGCCAAACCCTGGAGAGGCTAGGATTTGGGGGATCCTATGAGAGCTGTATTAACACTATTACATTTTTTTTCCTGCAGGGTGGGCAAGATGTTAGCTAAGGGAAAGAAAAGAAGTGGAGATTGAGGTTGCTTGAAAGTGATTTAACCCTTCCTAAAAATTTAGATTACTTAGTGAAATCCTCGTGATGCATTGGGTGCATCGTGCCTGTTGCTAGTAGTAACAATAAGCGTTTATGTTAATGTAGTGTCCTGTAGTTTGCAAAACAGTTCTATGCACCTCATCTCTTTAGGTCATCTCCATGACCTTGAAAGAGACAGGTAATATTTTCGCCCTCCCTCTCTCCCTGCCTGCCTGCCTGCCTTCCTTCAACACATCTTCCCTGGGTGCTTGCTGTGTGTCGGGCACTGTGATGGGCACTGGAGAGTCAGCAGTGAACAAGTAGACATGGGCCACCGAAAGGGATGTTTACTCTGGTTTGGGGTTGGAGAGATTGTCTGGGCTAGATCCTGCCATACCTTCTTTATATGGGTCATGTGAAGGATTTAGAATTTTATTCTGAATGCCAAGTGGATGAATTCAAGAAAGACTTGTGAGGTAGTCTGTTGGACTTGATGAGGGTTTGAGGATTATATTCAGCAAAGTAACATCACCACGTGCCTAGTAAGTAGTGAAGCTTGACTCTGAGTCTTGACTGAGCCGGGGCACTGAGTTCAGTTTGTGAAGTTTCTCTTTAAGCTACAGATACTGGGCATGGGGTGGGAGTCCAACAGAGGTCCTCAGGGGCCAGGAGTCATTGATAGAATCTAAGAAATCTGTCATGCCCAAAACGAATTTATAGATAACTCCTATGTTGGCTAACTGAATATACAAAAACAAAACAAAACAAAAAAACCCAACATATGAACATTGAAATTTAATAAAATAATAGCTAACACTTTTGAGTACTTATACAATTATGAGATGATTCAGTGCTTTCCAGAAGGATCAGTTTCTGGTTCTCTTAATAGCAGTCTTTGTATTGCTTTTAGGTGTGAGTTGTGGTCAGTGGCCACAAAAGCTGTGAAGCCAGGAGTTGGGTGTCAGAGAGGCAGAGTGCACTGTAGCACGTGACTCTAACCTTGAAAAGAAACTGAGGAGAAAACATTCTTGAAATTTTATTGTTGATTTTTTTGGGGAAAATGATTCCGTTTACAAAAATTCATTTTATTTACCTTTGTAGTTATTATTCCAGTGTTTGAAATAAGAAAACTGTATGGTCTATTAGTTTTTTATGTCTCCCCTGAGTGAGGTTACTAAATTCTTGATGCTATATCGGGCCTCTCTGATTTCCTTCCCAGTAGCTAGTAAGGACCTGAAACAGTAATGTATAAGAAATGCAAAGCAGTGACTGTTGCTAATTAACAAGCATTCTTATGGTATTCGCTGTACAAAAATAGGCTGTGAGTTGGATTTGGCCTGTGGACTGAAGTTTGTCGACCCCTGGCGTGGGGATTCCCAAAGATTGAGGTCCACTGTCATTGACTCAGGGTTTGACCTTGAACGAGTTCTTTTAAACCTGAGTGTTATCTTACCTGTACAACAAGGAGAAGGATGGGTAAATATTAAATTAAACTATCTAATACTGTTGCTTATTCCATGCCATACAGTATGCTCAAGAAATATTTGTTGAATGAGCTAGTCTTTAAAACCTTAAACTGAGCTTCCTGAGCTAGTTGTGGGACAGAGTGATACAACATAGCATGTGATCTAGACCCTTAACCTTCTTTCCAGCGGGGGAGATAAAGTATATACTGTATATTTAACCCAGGAAGGTGAGTGGCAGAATGGCATGAAAGAGCCATAGAAAAGAAGTAGTGATTAGTGAATGAGAAATCCCTTTGGACTGAAATTGTTGCTGTTTGTTTCCTTTATACCAGGAGGAACCACTAGATGAGAGCTCAGTGAAGAAAATGATCCTTACATTTGAAAAAAGATCATACAAAAACCAAGAGTTGCGGATCAAGTTTCCAGACAATCCAGAGAAGTAAGGCTGTTTTGCTGAAACCCTCTTTCCTCCTACATGTTATGTTTGTTGTTTTTGTTTTGTTTTTCATTTGTTTTGCCTGCTTTGGTTTTTGTGATTTGTGTCAGGAGTCCCAGGACAACCCACATGTTTGGGAAATCACTGGAAAGACTCATAGGGCTCAGAGTCAGTGGTACTCAAGGGCACACAACAGGATCAGCAAGAGGGAAAGACAGATAAGGCTGGACTCTGGAGAAATTCATGTATAGGCTCCTTGTCTTTTTTCTGCCGGGGTTACACGCAGACATGTTCCTTTCTCCAACAGTGAAATACATCAGCACGTGTGTAGTGTTTCTGTCCAGGGAAGCGCATTTGAGTGAGACTTACGAGTCCAAGATATTTATTGAAAACAAGTTATGTAGGCCTTCTCTGTCAGCATGACTATCAAAATTCCACACTCCCAGAGGGAAAGCAGAAGTTAAGTGCTCCAGGTGGGTAAAACACCCTTATCACTTAGGGAACCTTTCAAAAGCCAAGTTCCCAGATACCAGCCCTAGGACTAGATGCTTGTAAAGATCAGGTCTACTATGTTAACTCTTTTCTGCATTGTTCTTCTCAAGGCGCAAAGAAAACTGACCATGCCTGTCATTAGTGATAGCTTTACTGGTGAGAAAATTTCAAAGGCTTTGCGGTTAGACAGATATGGGTGTGACTCCTACATGACCTTGAGTAAGTCACTTCTCCTTTTTTAGCCTCAGGTATCTCATCTGTATAAAGAAATAAAACCTCCTTCACAGGGTTGTTGTGAAGATTGAGTGAGAATGATGGCAGGTGTTTAGCTCAGTGCCTGGCACACAGTAAGTGCTCACTGAATGACAGTTCACGTGATTGTCACTGCACCAGCACCTCCATGTACTGTGAGGTGCTGTCATGAGGAATCTAGTGTCTTTCAGTCCATCTTGACAAGTACTAACATGGAAAGATCACCTGTTATGTGACCAAAAAAATCAAGGTGTGGAATATGTACAGTATGATTTAGGTAGGGAAAAAAATGAATTCTAACTAAAGGAATTGCATATTTATACAGATTTTAATGTTCTAAATCTCTCTTCCCTCCCTGTCTTTCTGCCTCTCAGGACATACACTTTTAATAAATCTTAATAGGCCCAAGGCCCCTAGGCAATTAAGAGTTGAATAGTACAGTCTTTGTACTCCAGTTTATAGGTTACTAGGGAGACTGACTATAAATGCAGGGTAGAAGGAAATACACTTTAAAGAGATAGAAGCAGAGTGCTGTTAGAGCATAGGGAAAGAAGCCATGAATACCAAGTTGGGGGCTATTGAGGGCTTCACAGAAGAGGTGGTATTTGAGCTTGGCCTTGAAGAATGATTTTTATTTTAATAGGCAGAAGAGAACATGGAAAGGCCTTCCAGGCAATGTGATTAGCGTGAACAAAGGCACAGAGGTATCAGAGGGCATAGAGTCCTCATGGCAACCTAGTGAGGCTGATGTGATTGAGTACGTCCTCTCTGTGCTGTAGATGAGGAGGTATAGAGAGAGGAGAACCTCGTTAACTGGACCCAGGCCGCAACCCTCTTTGATCAGAGCTCAGCCTTCCCAACACCAGAGTCCTGTCAGTTTTGTGCTGACCTCTACCTTATCGTAGCACTTGTCATACTGCATTGTGTCTGTGTATGCATGGGTGTGTTTGATTATACAAGTAATACATGAACAGACTGTCATAAAAAACACCCAACAGTGCATAAGTAAAATAAAAAATGAAAGTTCTCCTTCACTGCACAGACCCCCTTTCCGTTCCGCTACCCGGAGATAGTCTCTGTGAGTATTCCTTTAGATTGTTTTCTGTACATATATTTACATATGTAATTTTTTCCCCCTACCTAAATCATACTGTACATATTCTGAACCTTGATGGTTTTACTTACATAACAGGAGATCTTTCCATGCGTGTTTACCTTTTGTTTTGTGACTGGTGCGGTGTGTTTCATGGTGTGGAGATACCATGATTTATTTACTATTTTTCTTTGGATGGATATTTGGTTATTTTAAATATTGACTTTTGTGAACAATGCTGCAGTGAATGTCTTAGTGTGCATTATTTCTGTGGGATAGATACCTAAGTGTTGAATTCTCCAATTGAAGGGGATGTATTTTAAACTCTGATAGCCCCTGCCAAATTCCATACCCTGGCCTTTTATTCTACCAGCTGGTCTCTTTCCCTAAATTTTTGCCCACGGTGAATGTGATCTTTGTCATTTGTTCTATTGTTATTTCCTTCCTCAGTGGTTTTCCTGCATTAGACTCTGTGCCTTTCAGGAGGTAGACTGTGTCTTGTTTGTTTCTGTTTGTAGTACCTAGCACAGTTCCTGCCATACTGTAAGTGCTCAGTAAACAGGAGAGATCTTACATAGTTGAGGTCATCCATATTACATTCCCAGTGCTTGGAACCTGAGGATACATTATGAGAAAGCTATGCTATAGGTTGATAACATTAGAAATTTAAGAACCACAGTACTTTTTGGAATGCCAATATTACCTTTCTCCACTTCTAAGTATACTTCTGTCGGTGTAGAGCAGTGAGTTTCTGCAGGTTATATTCACCTCTACTTCTTAGGTACCACAGATGCTCCAGTGTTACAATTCATAAAGTGGTTTTAAGAAAATGTTATTGCATTAAAAAAAACAACAACAGTGTTTTCCATCCAGACAAATTTATACACTATTTTAGTTTTTAAGTCACAACATTCAAAAATTGAAATTATGCATAAAGAACATTTTTTTTCATATCTAAAAGCAGGTAGGAAACTGCATTGTGTTTTAACCTTGAGTTCTTGAATTCCTACTGGTGCAGTGTCTTTTATAATTCTCTAGACCAGCGAGGTGCAATTAAGATGAAAATTGCTAGAGCATAGTTGAATGAAGCTTTCCGGTTGAGATCAGAAACGTTCAAATTTATTTTCCCATATATGCAATTGTCATTTTGATTGCATACCCAAAAATGCCTCTCTTCATTTGGCTGCATTTCAGATTCAATTGACAATTCTTATGCAGCGTCTACTTGGCACTGTGTGATCATTCTCCCAAACATCACAAGAGTAGAGTGTGCTCCTTCTCTCCTTCTCTTCATTTTTGTAGGGCTGGAATTACTTAGTTTATTGGTTCTCAAACTTTTTAGTCTCAGGACCCCTTTGCACTCTTAAATTATTGAGTACCCCAAAATGCTTATCTTAGGAAATTTTAGAATATACAAGCACACATTTCATTAGCCCTCAGGGCAATGATAGCACCACGTGTTGTGCAGCCCTCTGGAAAATTCCACTATACAGTCCTGAGAGAATGAGAGTGAGAAAGGCAAATAATGTTTTGGATTTACCATAAAAATAGTTTTGATCATATAGACACCTGAAGGATCTCCGGCCAGCTCCTACCCTACCCTGGGGTCCTAGGACCACACTTTGAGAATTGCTGATTCATTTGGGTGGAAGAAACCTCATGCTTCCTATGTATTGATAGCTTGTTTTATGATTGCAGGGGAACTCACTGGTTTCTGTTGCTTTTCTGGTATTTTTGACTTCACTGATCATTTGCTAATATTCACTCTTGTGGTTGAATGAGAACATCATGCTGGTCTGAAGCAAATGTACATGGGCAGACGAGCAGAATATTCTCTGTCATACCAGATGGAATTGATGACCCCGCCTCAGCCTGGGTTACTGTTTTAATATGTTGCTCTGTTGCTTTCCCATTGACCTCTAACTTGATCCTTTCTTCCAGCTGTGCATCAGCTGTTGTTAAAGGTATGCCTAATCCCTAGACAGTCAGTCCTTTACAAATATTGTAGTGTGTGCTTTAAATGAGGAGGCTTATTCTTGGTCAGCCAAAAGAGAAGAAAATTTTCTTTGTTATAGCAGAGCAGACTGGAGGGTACCTAGATTTATTGAGCACCTGCTATGTGCCAACTGTTATTAGGCACATTATATTTATTATCTCTTTTAATCCTCACTATAATTCAGCTAGGAAGCTTAAGGAAGTTGAAGTTTAGAGATAGGTTAGTTAATATTCTCCATCTCCCTTGTCCAGACTGGGGCCCTATGTTCTTTGTTCCAATAACAGTTTTCTTGGGCAACACTAGACATCCTTACAATTAATTGCATTGAATAGATTGTTTAGATTTGTGCCTTGCTAGAAGCTCCATGAGGACAGCAGCTGGGATTGTTTTGTTATTTGTTATTTCCTCAGTACCTAGCACAGTGACTGGCACTTAGTGTGTGCCCCATGAATGCTTGTTAACACACTGCTCTTGGTTACACAGCCTATAAATGTTGTGGCTGGCGTGTAACCCAGGTCAGTCTCATTCCCAAGTCCAGGGGTTTCCTGCTCTAGCTCATTATTAATGTAACATTGGGCCCCAGTGGTATTTTTGTGATGTTTCCCTGCTCACAGTTGACTTTTTGCTTGTTTTGTTTTGATAATTTTATGACTTTCTAAACTTAAAAACATTGGGTTAAAACTGCATAGTTGGAAGAAGAATTTCCAGGTTGGAAGGGACTGAAAGGTGCAGTCCATTCTCCCTTCTCCTTCTTGATTTTTTTTCATGTCACCCTTTATTAATTACCCCCAGTGACAAGGATCTAACTTTACAAAGAAACCTGTTTCATCTTTGGCAGCTCTGACTCATAAGATTTCAACTTGGAATGAAAAAGAATTTCAACACATTCTTTTATGAGAGGATGTCTAGACTCCTTATAATCTCAGTTGCTTCCCCAAATTAGTTTCCATAGCCCTCCTAAATAAAGTATGGTTCCCGTAACAGATGTCATATACCTTAAGGGTTATCTGATCTGCATGATAACTCTTGTATTTTCTTCTAAGCAGGCTAAGACCACAGCTGCTTTTGTGGCAACTGCTTTCCTCTGCTCCTTCCTTTGGCAGGTATCTGCTAGATTTCTTTGGTGGACTAGGGAGTGTGCCTGGTGCTGGGTGTCCAGAGATGAAGGAGTAGTAATTTCCGTCCTGGCAGAACTATCTCATGGTCTGATTTGTATTGCAGTTACAATTGACTAACACCATCAAGTCCTTTCTACACATGTGCTCTTACTAAACCGTATCTTTCTCACCCATGCATTTGTACCTGACTTTATGGGTCAGTGCAGTGCTCGGAGTGGATCCTAGGTAATTTTCCTCCTGTTAGATTTGGCCCATCATTATTGCTTGTCAGGAACTTTTTGAAATGATTTTGTCAGCTGCTGTGTTCGCTGTCTCTATAAGCTTTGTGTTATATGACATTTGTTAAGTTTGCTGTTTATATATCTTCACTTAAGTTCATCAAAAACAGGCCTAAGGGGCACCTGGCTGACTCAGTCAGAAGAGCATGAGACTCTTGATCTCGGGGTTGTGAGTTTGAGCCCCATATTGGGTATAGAGATGACTTAAAAATAAAATCTTTAAAAAACAAAAAACAGGCCTAAGGATGGAGCCCTGTGGGATACTACCAGAGGCTTCTCTTCAGGCTCACATTCATTCATTGATTATACCACCCAGGTCCCCACACCTTTTCCTTGTACTCAACGTGACTTTGCTTAGTACTATTTAGTGCCCTTGTCAGTTCTTCCCAATGAACTGTAAAAGTCTTTTGTTAAGTTACTCTCTAGTACTACTCATGTAAGGCAAATAAGCCTTAGGGATTTGCTGAGCCTTTAGGTTCAAAGATTATACAGATCTACTGCCCCAATATCTGAATTCTATGCCAGCCCTTCCAAGTCATGATTCTGATTTGGCTTCCATGCTTTAGGTGATAAGGCACCTAGTGATCTAAAAGGGTAATCTATTTGTAAGCATAGTGAAGGAGCCTTAAAAAAACTGGAATCTTGAGAAAAGTAATCTTGAAATTAGAATAATAAGCAGGTGAGAATAGACAAGGAAGCATTGGAAAAGAAGAACAACAGAATGTTTTGTGGTAACAGGTAAAATATGCCATGATAATGTGGAAGTGTGGTCCTGGCTCAGGAATTTGCAAACAAATCTGTGAAATGGAGTGAAAAACCCATAAAAAGATTAGAGTACGCATTAAAATTTAGTATATGATAGAGGTGGTATTTCTTCAGATCTGTGGAAAAAGGATAGGTTATGGTATTGGGACAATTGGCCAAACATTTGCAGAAAATAAAGTTAGATCTTTGCCCCATATCATATGCTAAAATATATCTCAGATTTACTTACTCCTAAACATTTAAATATATATAAACATAGAGATAGTATATCATAAAATATATTTGATCTTAGTGTAGGAAAAACCTTACTTAGGGTGCATGTAAGATAGAGTTCATAAAGGCAAAGATTTAACTACTTAGGCTTTTAAAAACTTTTATGTTAAAAAGCACAATGTACAAATTAAAGGGCAAATATTTTTCGTTGGTTTATTTTTTTGTAACATATGGCAGAGATTAATTTCCTTAATATAGAGAGTGCTTATAAATCAGCAAATAAGATGAGCACCCTGATATAAAAATGGTCAAAGGAGAAACAACATTAACAGAATTTTAACTTAATATCAGAAGTGCAAAATAAAAAATAAGTTATATTTCTCATCTCAAATTGGAGGAGATTTTAAATAGATAATACTGGTTTTGAGGAGGTTGTGGGGGAAATAGGCACTTCATAGACTGCTGGTACCTTTCTGGCAGGCTAGAGCAAAATCTATTAAGTTATGCATACTTTCTGACTGGGCACCTTCCTGGGAATTTATCCTAACAATAATTATGAATACATACATCGTAGTGTCATTTGTTGTAAGGGAAAAGATTGAAAAACCATCTAAATGACAAAGGGGGATTGGTAAAATAAATTATGATAGATCCACGTAAGGAAATACGATGTAGCTTTTTAAAATGTATTATTTAGAATAGACATTTCAGATAGGCTTAATCTCCTACACCCGCTCTTGGATTGATTGGTGGTTTCTTTTTGGAACACTGTGTTGAGAAGGATTCTGAAGCCATGTCTGGGCTCAGCAGGGAAGGGCACTGGGTTCAATGAGGGATTTTGCCATGGAAGGAGAAGGAATGACAAGTGTTCGATACTGGCTTTTCCTGTTGTAGAAGAATGCTTAATGATAAGGGAAATTGTTCAGCCTATGTTAACAACAATGGCAAAAATTGAATATAGAACTGTATACTATGTAGGCTACTTTTTTTGGTGGTGGGGGGGGTAGGCTATGAGTTGAGAAAAACTACTTAAACCTACCAGAATATTATCAGTGGTTATTTCTGGTCACTGAGATAATGGATGGATGATTTCTGTTTATTTTTTGAAAGCTTGTCTTTTCCCAGTTTTCTATAGAAAGTAGTATTTTATAATTAGAAAAAATATATATAAATGTTATGATTAAAAATAGTAATGAGGAAAAACAGTGGTAAGGATATTGTCTGAAATACAGGCATGTTTTTAAAGAACTATAGTCTTCAGATTTTGTTCCTTGCAGAATCCAGATTTTTGGAGAGGTGGTTTTTGCCCAGCCCCTCAGCATCTGAATGAGGCATATGTAACTTCAAGAGTCCCTGCTTATGTTCCTTTTCTTTTTTTAAATTAAAGCACACTGATATAAAATTAAATTGAGGCCATTTGATTAAGCAGGCATCTGTGGATATATAGAGACAAAAGATATAATTTCTGTCTTTAAGAAGTGTACATTCTAGAAGGGAAGATAGACATAATAATAACAGCAGTGACAGGAGAATAAATGAGAGCAAACATGTAGTGCTTTTTATAGGCCAGGCATTTTTCTTAAGTGCTTTATTTATTCATTTACTCTTTACAGTAGACCTGTGAGATAGGAACTTTATGATCTTATTTACAGATGAGAAATTGAGGCATGGAGAAATGAAGTAAGTGACTAAATCAGGTTCAAACCCAGGCAGTCTGACTCCAGAGTCTGTTAAACCACTGCTGGGGCGCCTGGGTGGCTCAGTCGGTTGTGTCTGACTCTTGGTCTCAGCTCAGGTCTTTTTTTTTTTTTTAAGATTTTATTTATTTATTTATTTGAGAGAGGGAGAGGGAGAGAGAGAGTGCACGTGTGAGCAGGGGGAGGGACGGGGTGAGGGAGAGGGAAAGAATCTCAGGGAAACTCCACACTGAATGCAGAGCCTGACACGGGGCCTGATCTCACAACCCTGAGGTCATGACCTGAGCCAAAACCAAGAGTCGGATGCTCAATTGGCTGAGCCACCCAGGTGCCCCTCAGCCCAGGTCTTGATCTCAGGGTCATGAGTTCGAGTTCAAGCATGTGCAGTCTCTCCGTGGGTTACTTGGACACGATGATACAGATATCCTTTCAGATCTGTCCTCAGTTACTCTCAGTCAGATATTGTTCAGTTGCTTTACATGGATTGGCTCACTTCCTCCTCAGAGCAAACCTTCCTGTCTTGTTCATCAAAGGCTTACTGGGCATTTCTGATATGTCAAACAGCGGGGGAGGGCTGGGAGAGGTGAATGCAGAGCAGTTTTGTTCTTAGCGCCTGGGCATAGGTTTGTTGAAAGGTTTGGGTGTGGAAATGTGAGTGGAGTATCATGCTCTGTAAGGTGTGGTGGTGATTACAGGATCCTGGAGATCCTGCTGCTTTACTTTGGAATCTGCCCCCTAATCAGCTTACTGAAGGGAGAGGGTTTGGAGGAAGGCAGGGTATTTTTGGATGGCAGGAAAATCTCAGCATTGTCCTTTGGGTGAGGGGAATAATTGGCCCTTGATCTGAAGTGGCAGGTAAGAGAAACCCTTTTTGGGTTAGTCGGATAACTATGTCAGGGCAACACAGTGGTAATGGTAGCTAATCCACAGGACTGGTGGGCAGGTCATTTAATGCTAAAAATGTTTCAGGAGCCTCTAAAAGGCAACTTGTGACTGCAAGAGTAAGGGGAACCCTATAATGAGATCTGAATCCAAGATTGATTTTTGTAATGAGGGAATCGATTTCTCAAGGAAATTGTGTGACAGTATGATGTTTGGATGAGTGTACTTCCTGGTTGGTCTGTTGCAGACACTTTGACAGATTGTTTCTCTGTCTGGATTATGTTGCTGTTTGCTCCTCAGTGCTGATAAGTACCCCTTTCCTTTCACTGATGCTGTCATGTTTTCCCCTCCTAGGTTTATGGAATCCGAGCTGGACCTAAATGACATCATTCAGGAGATGCACGTGGTGGCCACCATGCCAGACCTGTACCACCTCCTGGTGGAGCTGAATGCTGTGCAGTCTCTCCTTGGGTTACTTGGACATGATAATACAGATATCCTTTCAGATCTGTCCTCAGTAGGAAGGCTGACAGGGTGAGGGAATACTGTTTACTCTCGTCTCCTGTCTGTCTCTGCTGATGTCTGCTGTCACGTCTGGTGTTCTATTTTCATTCTAATTATCTCCCGTCTTGAAACACATGCTGCTCTTTACTCATTTGAAAATCTGTTTTTATCTATGACTAAATCTTGGGCAATCCTTAATTGTCCTATTTTCTCTTATTAGTGCTGGAATTCATTGTGATTTATCTGTTCATACCTTAATAGCATTAATTTCTCAGGATCTTGATTTTCCAGGTCCATTATAGCGGCAAGGCCAGATAGGATTTGAATCTGTTGATCTAGACATCATTCTGCTAACAGACGGCCCAGTGGAGTTGAGAAAAGAGGAGGCAGTGAACCATGGTAGAAAGCACACTGGAATGTCCAGGAAGACAGGGATTTTAATTTTATTTTGTCCAGTGCTACGTTCCCTATTCCTTAAAAAAGGCTTGGTGCACAGAAGCACATAATATTTGTTGAATGAGCATTAGACCTAAACAGATGATCTAGCTTTGGCTCCCAGCTTCATTTCTAGTGTGAAATTTGGTGCCCCTCCAGCCCTTAGTATTGTCCTCTGCAGGAGTGGAGTTAATAACTTTTGCCTTTCATTGTTAACGGAGGATTAAAGGAGACCATGTGAGGGCTAAGCAGTTTCTGATACACAGTAGGCACTTAGTGGATGTTACTTTTACCTGAATCTGAACCTGACTTCCAAAACCATTTTATACTTTGTCTTTGCTCTCAGATGTGCAGCAGCTTTCTGCAAACGGCTTTTGATGTGCCCTTGGTCGGGAATATGTTCATTAAAGCAGATTCTCTTCCAGTAGTTTTTCTGTTTGAATCCAGATTTCCGAAGGTAGGAGACAAATTTAGTTAGTCTGCCTGAGTGATATTCACGGGGAATCTGCTGCTGCTTCATGTTATTTTCATCTTCCTGGTAATCTCTCTCCTGAGAGCATGTCTCACTAGGTTCTTTCCTGCTTGATAATTCTCATAGAAATAAATCAGTGAATAATTTTAATGCAGGCTTCTTGAACGGTGCTCTTAAGCCATTTCTGAGACTTGTAAGGTTAGATAGTATTAAGAATCACTCTGTCAGTCCCCAGGTTGCTGAATGTGTTCCTCAGGGTTTACTTCTGGGTTCTGGGTTGTACGAGAACCCTGGTTGATTAGCTTGTTTCTGGATCAGCTTAGTATAGGGTCTCATGAATTCATGCAGTAGACATGCTTGGAGTGCTTATTATGTACCAGGCACTGTACTAGACCCCGAGGAACCATGGACTAGACTGGATGTTCAAGCAGCATCAGTCAATAAACATATATTTGGGTGTCTACCATATGATCAGCCCTATTCAAGGTACTAACTAGTCCTCACAGAGTTAGTAAGGTAGAAGGAGTTCTAGTTATGACTTTACATTTTAATTTACCTACAGAATGGTAGATTTTCAGGATCCAAACAGACCTGAGAGATGACTTAGCCCAGTGCCTTATTTATTTAGTGACAAATCAGAGGTCCAGATGTTGGACAGCTAACTGTTGAAGTTGAGGCTGGCCCTCTGGGCGCCCCCAGTTTCCAGTCCAGTGTTGTTTCAAGTGCATCTTGAGCCCTCCCCCTGTAGGATTTATTACATCCCTGACAGGGTTGCACAGTGTCATCTGCTACCTTGTGTATTCACACAGGAATCACCAGGTTGTTTCTGGAAACACAGCTCTCATTCTTTTTTCTGTTCCTGCTAACTCAAAGTAATAGTAGCAGCTTTCCGAAGATCCTGACATTTTGCTGATTCACCAGCCTGGTTCCTGCTGGGGAGAAGAATGACACAAGAAGTGCTGTTCGACATCGGCATACTTGGGAAAGGCAAGGGCACAGATGTTCCAAGTTGTTAAGTTCTGGTCTTTAAAAAGGAAAAAAACAAGTCCCCCTGTAATAACTTTGACAGATTGCCATTTCCCTCCTGTTTTCTGAGAGCTAAACTGTGTTTTTGTTTTTTTTTTTTCCCCTCTAGTATGCCAACCTTCACCCTACCACCCTAATGATATTTTTTAAAATCTGATTTTTAATTATGCCCTACATCAAATTTAAAGTGCATTTGAAATTTTTTTAATTACCTAATTTTAATTAGCTGCAGCAATTAGGGTAAATGTCATCGTCCTCAAAGTACAGTTTTTCTTGAAAGTGGTTTCAGGAAAGGGTAGGCCCTCTTGACTTGGCGTCTGACACATCCTCTACCATTTCGGGACGTTGATCTCCCAGTAGCAATGCATTCTGCTTCCTGTCTTATCTGTGATCTATAATGGAGATTTTTCTTCAGGAGACGCTTGTTAACAATTACTGTTGTACAGCTGTAACTGCCCTGAACACCTTACCATGAATAAACAATTTCATGGCAGTCATGACTTTAATTTTTCATCTTTTTTAACTCTTCATTTATCAACCAAGACCATACGTGGCTCGTTGTGTTCCTGGCAAGCCCAGGTCATCTTTGCTTTGTCCTCCTCTGAGAAAACGTTAAACTATAGGGATTTTAATTGGATCAGAGGCTGGTTTGTTGTAACCTTAAGAAGCAGAGTTGCGAGAAAACAGCTTGTGCCCCGTCCTTTCAACTGTGAGAAGCAGCTTCAGAGTTTATTCTGGCGCTCTGCATCACTGCTGCTCGTGAGGGCCTGTCAGCGCTTCTGTGCCTCGTCTCCCCCCTTGAGAGGCTGGAGCCCAGCCATCGGTTGCTGCAGAGTGGAATTCTGGTCTGTGAAGAGCATCTCTGGGGGTGAGGGGCAGAGAGGGAGGGGCATACCCCTCACACACTACTGAAGAGTCACTCTGAATGTGCTAGAAGGGAACACAAGGTAGGGTCCAACAGCTGCTGCCTTTTAGAAATACTGCTTTTTAGAACCATTTTTCCTTTGAAGTAGGTCATTTAAATACGTTTAGAGTCCTTTTTTGTGAACCTTTTGGAGTGTTTCTACAGAAACATAAAATTAAAGGTACATTTAAAGATATTTTCTTAAGGTACTGCTAAACAAACAGTTTTTGTGGCCCAGTTTAAGCCATATTTCCTCATTTTGCCTAAAGGAACAAGGAGGAATAAAACAAGGGGAAGAGAAAACCCCAGATGGTGGCTCTTCACCCCTTTTATCACCAACAAAAAAATAAATCACCACAGCACCAAATCCATAAGCATCCTATTTTTGTATGTCATTAGCTGCATTCTCAACTTGAGTGACAAGTCAGTGGAATCCTTTCTAAAGTCTTTGTGGTAGATCACGGCATTTATGGACTTCCTCCTTTTTGTGATAAGCCCTGTTGGGTCCTATTGGGGAAACAAGAAATAATAACTCTAGTCGAGCAAAAACACTCACCTACTTACAAGTTACTATGTGTGGTAAGTGCCCTTGGAGTATTATGCTCATGAAATGCCATTGGAGTTTTGAGGTGTGAGTCATTTCTGGCTTGGGGGTGATTAGGGAATTGGGCATTGGGAGATGGGTAAGCTTTTAACAGATGTGGAGATCCGAGTGTGTTTCGAGTTTATTTTTATGGCCTGTATCTTGCCAATGGAAATTGCCATTCCTTACATGCTAAAAGCTGATGTGCTCATGTAATCACTACAAAGTAACCAGGATATCAGGCTCGTGACTTTACTTAAAAAAAAAAAAACATCAAGACTACTGCTTCCCAGGTCAGTGCTCTATTCTTTAAAAAAAAAAAAAATATATATATATATATATATTGAATACACCCAGTTTGTTCACAGTCTGCTTTGTCTCCACCCGTTTGTGACTCAGAAAAATTAGGTCTCATTGTAATAATGTCAACCTAAGGCATTATTACAGTGGGTTGCATACTAGTATGCGGGAAGGGAGAAATTTGTTAGTTACAGAGGAGATCATTGGTGCTGATAGGACAGCTCTTTTTTTTTTTTTTTTTTTTGGTCTGGGATAATTTTAGGAAGTGGTTGTTAGCGCTATTCCTTTCTAAACAACTGCCTAGTTTTCTTAGACTCTAGAAAGCCAGGAGGACTTGCAAAGTTGTCCTGTTGGATTTTGTGAAGGACTACTGTGGGAATTGGAAAATAAAGAGCAGACAGACTTTTTTTAGACCAGCAGGGATCAATTGAATTTGAGCAGTTTGGGTCTGAGAAAGCTAAAGTGGAACAAACTGACTGCAACACACCATATTGTCCCAGGGGGTGTGTACAATAGTCAGGGGTGCCATGTGTTAGAGCCCCAGTGTTAATGAGCAGGAATAGGGCTGGGAAGGGTTTGAGCCTCTTAAGGGCTTTCTTCTAATTGGACTGGGACGGAGTTGGCTATTGCTCTAGTGCTTTCCTGCAAACACTGTCTAACAAGACTTGTGTATCTTGGGCGCCTGGGTGGCTCAGTTGGTTAAGCGACTGCCTTCGGCTCAGGTCATGATCCTGGAGTCCCGGTATCGAGTCCCACATCGGGCTCCCTGCTCAGCGGGGGGTCTGCTTCTCCCTCTGACCCTCTTCCCTCTCGTGCTCTCTGTCTCTCATTCTCTCTCTCAAATAAATAAATAAAATCTTTAAAAAAAAAAACAAGACTTGTGTATCTTGAGCTGTTGCTTTGCTGGGAGCTGTTCTCATCTCGATATTTCCAGAATCAAAACTACACTGAAGAGAAGGTACTTCTTTTTCTCATCAGTAGTCCAACATGTCTGATAATCTGTGCAGATAAGTCACCCATTTTTCTGGAGCCTTTTAAGTATGCTCTGAAGAAAGGTCAGGTAAAAAGTGCCAAAATGGCAATCTAGGAAAAGGACCTCTTAATATAGCTTTTGATCTTGTTTATGAGTTTTAGGTGAATTCTATGTCCCTGGAAGACTAGGGTGGTTGTAGCCTGCTTTGGATATTTCCCCTGTGGCAATATAGTGCCCTTAGCCATTAGTAGGTACTTAATGAATCTTGAACGAGTGCATTTTCTCCTTCATATTTGATCTAGGATTGGGAGAAAATTAAGAGTCCAGGTTTATTCTAGGTAGCTCTGTGCCAACTGTTTTAAAAGGAGAAAAAGACCATTGTGTCTGTGTTTTAAATTCGTCTGCATTAAATGAGCCATATCTAATCACTGTCCTAATCTAGGAGTAAAAGAAAAAAGTTTTTTGTTTTTTTTTTTAAACCCAGATTTGTTCCAATAAATCAGGTATATTCCCTGAATCTAGACTGGTTCATTTTTCTTAAGGAATCCTATTTGAAATGCTTTTTTTTTTTTTAAAGCTTTTATTTATTTATTTGATGGAGAGAAAGACAGCGAGAGAGGGAACACAAGCAGGGGGAGTGGGAGAGGGAGAAGCAGGCTTCCCGCCGAGCAGGGAGCCCGATGCGGGGCTCGATGCGGGGCTCGATCCCAGGACCCTGGGATCATGACCTGAGCCGAAGGCAGACGCTTAACGACTGAGCCACCCAGGCGCCCCTGAAATGACTTTTTTTAAAAAGCCATCTGCTTACTACATCTTGTTCTTATCTTTTTGTTTTTTGATTTTTTTAAATAACTTTGTTCCTTATGGACACATCTCATTGGAGATTAATGAGATTAACGTTCAGTTTCTGTACCAAAACTCTACATGGATCATACCCAAAAGCAAATATCTAAAGCCAAAAAGTGGAAGTAAATACTCCTCTTTTTCCAAGAGCCTTTGTATTATGGACCATTTTGTGCCCAGCTGGTCTTTTTTGCTTCACCTCTTATTACACTAGCTTATTGCCCCTGTAGTGGACAGGTACAGAGGGAGTGTGCAAGGTGGCCTTTCTACTCGACATGACAAAATAGGCTCTCAAAAACTGTGTTTTAGTAATTCACAGAGAGACAGGCTCTCTGTTTTCCTATTATACTTGGACGAGAGAGCCTTTTACCTTGTGAAATGAAGTTGTAACTACAGTGGAAAAACCTATCACTCATGCCCAGAGTCTGCTTGTGAAGAAATGCTGGATGGGCGGCAGACTGTGCTGAATTTTCTCATCAAGATTGAGAATCTGCCAGTCTATCTTTAGTTTTGGTTCTCATTCCTCTTTCTGGTCTTCAAATGACCTCTATCTTCTGGGTAATATTACATTACCCAGGAGTTGATTACAATTATGGACTCGTTAACTGCCTTGCTGAAATGTTAATTTGGTGAAAGTTAGGAATTTATGTAAAATCACTTAGCGGTAGAATTGATGAAATATTTACCAGACCCAGTAACTGGTAACTGGTTTCATATTTGACTTCTCAACTGAGGCAGGAGGGTAGGCAAGGAGATAACCACTGGAACATTTTTAGAAATGACTTTCCTTGGTAAAATTTAGACACTTATCCTGTCCTATATAAAACCACCACCATTGTCAAACTCTTTTCCGTTTTAAAAGAAGTTCCTAGGTTTAATGTGACACATCTGTGAGCATGGTATAAGACTAATCAAAGAAAAATATGATACCTGGCCCATAGACCTGAGAGGCTGAAAAAGGACTTGATCGATCTGAATGTCTGTAGCATCGCCAAAATATAAAATTAGATCTTCCAACTCATTGTGACCCAGAAAGGAAGACCATGCTGTTGTTAGCCTACATTTTAGATTTTAGAGGCTTCAGGAAAAAGTGAAGGCAACAGTGAGGGCCTTGGCCATTCTGTGGGAAGACTTGACTAACAATCTTTATTAGAAGACGCTTTCATATTTTCTTTTACTTTGATTTGCCTGGCCTTCGACATACGTGACCTTATTTATTCCTTTTAGCTACTCAGCAAGATGGGCTGGGGAGAGACCATTGCCACCATTGTACAGGCGAGGAAACTAAGCTGTAAGGAAATAAAGGGGCTTGGACAGGATTACGCGGCTAGTGATAGTTTTGGGATAGTTCAGTTCGCTGAAGATAGGAAGCAAAGATGAATACAACATGACTCCTGTCCAGCATGACTCCTGTCCTCATGTTTGCTCTGACTCTTCATCTTTTGTTCTTTCATATATACCCCACCTGTCTCTTGAGGCTGTTTTTTTTTTTTTTAAGATTTTATTTATTTATTTGAGACAGAGAGAATGAGAGACAGAGAGCATGAGAGGGAGGAGGGTCAGAGGGAGAAGCAGACTCCCCGCCGAGCAGGGAGCCCGATGCGGGACTCGATCCCGGGACTCCAGGATCATGACCTGAGCCGAAGGCAGTCACTTAACCAACTGAGCCACCCAGGCGCCCGAGGCTGTTGTTTAATGAATATCCATCACATATGAGTTAATAAGTACTTAGTTCTGCATGGCATTGTTCAAGGAAGGTAATGATAGTACTTATTATATGCCTAATTCATATTTGTGTCCTATAGACATCTGACTCTACAGTGGATGGATGGATGGATACATAGATGAATGTCATATATATTAAATAAGCATGTGAATCGCTAAGATTTTTACAATGCGTATTTAAGAACTTTTCAAGAGAATATATTTGAGAGTTTCTTAGATGAGGAGGAGGGGGAGTTTTCAGCATCTTGTTTCTTCCTGAAACTTTTAATAATTTTTGGTGGAAATACGTGACAGATCTTTGTAATTACAGTAGGGTCATTAGCTAGGATTTACCTGAACCTAGCCCTGTTTAAAGCTGGTATGTCTTCCCCTGTCCATTAGTATGAAGTGTGGCAAAAGTATTGTTTTTGGAATCAGATGGACCTAACATTCTCCCCTACTATTGCAGTGACCTTTAGCTAAGTTACTTAACCACTTTGAGCTTTGAGCTTTCTGATCTGTAAAATGGGGATCACACGTATCTTTTAACGCCCTTGTGAGAATTTGGAAGCACAGCACTTGGCATACTGATGACTTTTACACATGGTGGTTATTACAGCGGCAACTGTTGCAGTCTTTACTACTAATTCCTACTAGTCAGGGGTAGCTCTGGGGTTTCTAGGGGTTAGTTGGGTAGCCAGTTTTTGTTTTTTAAAATTAATTCAAACAACTTCTGTGCTTTGGTTTACTGTGTGTCAAGTATGATACATGGTCTTTTGTGTCAACTGCTTTCTGGTCACTTGGTTAATGAAGAGTAGACTAGACACATAAAGGAGTTTTGTCCAAAGACCTTTAAGCTCTTTTACATATTAAGTTTTGTAGCACTCCGGTGTTTTGGGTAAATGTCACTTTAAAGAGTGAAAGAAGACACAGATAGCTTAATTACTTGTGCGTGATGATCAGCTAGTCGGTTATAAATGAATAAAACAAACCTTCCAATAGTTTTTCTTTCAGCAAAAGATGTTCAGAAAATACCTGGAACGTCAGCTGGCAGTTGCTAGCAAATCCTATCATTCCTGTTACTCTGTCCTGTATCTTTCCTTTATTTTTTTCTTTCCAGTTCTAGTGAAACTGCCCTGATTCTGACCTTGTCTCACTCTGGACTGGTGTGTGTATCTTTTCCTCTAGACCTGGCTCTCCGCCCAGCCCTCACCCTCCAGCTACCTGCTCATCCTGCCTCCCATCTGCCCACCCCCGCCCCTGGCACTCAATGCTTGAGTGCAGCCTGTATACAGCTATTAGGTTATTCTTTCAAAATATTATTTTCTTCATAGAGTTCTAGTTGTAATTTTCTCTCTCTCCTCCCTTTTCTTCTGTCCTCCCCTCCCTTCCCAAATCCTCTATGTTCTCCTCTTCACGTGCCTTTGTACATTCCAGTCTCTTTGCCCTTACTCCCGTGGCTTGGCTTTCTCGCCCCTCTGCCCTCATCCTTTTTAGTTGCCAGTTTTCTGATCAGTCTTCTCTAGCAAATCATTCCTGATTTCCGAGTTCAGTTTGATTGCTCCTTTTTTAGGACGTCTGTATTCCTCATTTGTTACATGTTGGCAGTTGTCTGTGGTGTATAATTTTTTAAATGTCTCTGATTATTGAACGCTCTCATTTTGTAGATGAGGAAACTGAGACCCAGAATGAATAATGTATTTGCTTTTGTCACCATCACAGTGCTTTCTTCATCGTAGACATTCAGAAATGCAGGTCGGCAGTGCATGGTGTCCGTGTGTGTGTGTGTGTGTGTGTGTGTGTGTGAGAGAGAGAGAGAGAGAGAGGGAGGGGGAGAAAGAGAAAGAGAGAGAGAGAGTGTTTCCAAGGTGAGGAAGGGAAGCAGTTTAGTTCTGCCTTCCAGTTTCCAAATATAACTCCTTTTTTCTCTCTTTCATGTTTTCTTTCTTTCATATATATTTTCCTCTTTCTATTTTTGTCTAGTGTTTAATTCTCATTGTTCTTCCTTTTATGTCCATAGTAGCTCAGTATGTGAGAGGAGGGAGCTGGGTGGGGGGGAGGTCTAGCTCAGTCCAGTGTAAAGCCTTCCCTCTACATCTGAAACTGATTTTGTCCTGCCCCGCTCTCTGCCTACCCCTAGCTGAACACCAGCCATCTCATCTCAGAAATCATTACTGCCTTTGAAGGTGAACTGTACAGGGTAGTTCAGATTATACTGAGTTCCAAGAATTTAAATTGTGAGATAGGGTTAAGGGTATTGGCCTGTTTCTCACTGGAAAAGCAGCCTCCTGAGCAATTTATTTGAAATTTTGAAATTTATGAAAATGCAGTGAACCTGTGGAATAAGTGACCAGGAAGGCAGCATAAGGAAAAAGACTGAGTCAGTTAAAAACATTTACTGAACACCCACTGTGAGTAGAACCTTGTTGAAGAGATGTTAATAAAGCCACAGTGTATTAAAGGTGAACGGTAATAAAATGATTGACAAGGAAACAGAAGGGAAGCAAAGATTTTAATAAAATGTCAGTAAGGTTTCAGTATATATGTGATACCCTTAACACTTTTCACATGTGTCCATAGCTGTGGTTGATTTGCTTCAGGAATTAACAGATATAGACACCCTCCACGAGAGTGAAGAGGGAGCGGAAGTACTCATCGATGCTCTGGTAAGTTGCTCGTCCCTCTGGGGTTTTGCGGGTGTGTGTAAGGTGTTAACATCATCACCATTGTCTCTGTGAGTGACACCAGGTGGGTGTGAGCTCCATGGCAAGGCTACACTGAATGAGGAGAGTAAGAAAGTAGAAATGCAACTTGTGGGGTACTTGATACTCTGGAACTGGGGTAAGGAAGGGGTTATAGAGGCCTAGCATTTATTAAATATCTGCTGAAGGCAGGCCTTTTCTCATTTTTTTTCACTTTATGTCCTCTTTACCATATCCTCTCTGCTACTAGTCCCATTTCCAGCTGTGACACTGAGGCTTAGAGAGGCGAAACAACTTGCCCGTGGTCACACAGCTGGGATTTGAACCTGTGTTCTCTTGGCTCCGTGTTCCTGTTCTTCTACCCCCATGTGGTGCTGCTGACCCTTGCACAAACGTTTCTCCTCTCCTCCCGGAAGCACCAGTGAGGACAGATACCATTATCATTTTACAGATAGGGAATCGGAGAACGTTAAAAGCAAGAACAAACCTTCCAGCTCATCCGACCAGAGTTGCAGCCCCTGCCTGTAGAGCCCGGGCTGGTGGATTTCTCTGTGCCTTTTTTGTGGAGGCTGGGTGAGGCTTCAGAGTCTTCCAGGCAGCAGCCAGTCATATGGAGTTTATATGTGAGTTAAACCAGTCTGTTCTCATCACCTCCCTTTACACATGAGGAGACCCAGATACAGAGGGGCAGCTCTCCACCGGGTCACTCAGCCCGGCCCTGTGCAGCTGGGATGAGAGCCTGCGTGTTCGGATCCCCAGCATACCAGCTTCCCTCTCGACAAGGAGGCCTCCAGGACTGGAAAGGCACCCCAGCTGGCAAGTGGAGGAGGGAGTCCAGTCCAGCCTCTTACCCTGACACTTCCTGTGGGGCTCTGTCCACCCATCAAGCTGTCTCCCTCCTCTAGGCTCTGTTAATTTTCCTTCCTCTCTGTTGTCTTCTGTGGTCTGGTCTTTTCTTTCTGCTAAGAATGTTAGTAAATACTGGTTTTGATGCAGTTTACAGTTTATCAAAAATGGCTGCAGTCCCTTGTATTAGAAGCACCGGGGTGTTTGTTAGGCTATATTCTGGCCCCATCCCAAACCCACTGAATCAGAATGGTTGGGCCTGGGGCCCCAAGTGATTCTGACACCCCACTGCTGCTCCACCCACCCTCTCCTCACTCTTTCTCTCAAGGTCCTTGACACTGGCAGTTTCCCATGTGCCATGCTTGTTGCTGGTGTTTGGTGTGAATAGAGAGGCTCTGAACCCACCAGGTATGAAGGCCTGTCTCCTACAGAGTCTGAGGCTGGAGTCCAGCAGGGCTGTTTGTGACTGAGTTTGATGAAAATTTCTATTGCCATTTTTCTTTCAAGCTCCTTCCTAGAGCAAACTGCCACTTTTGTAGAATTCAGGACCTTTATTTTTCCTTTGAACCACTGAGCAGAAAGAAAAGGATGATGTTGGGTTGTCCTTTTGTTTTGAGGAGCATCTGAAGGAAGGCTGTGGCACTTGCCCCTGCTCTGTGTCCCCACGGTGTCATTTGTGCAGTCTCACCTTCCAGAGGTTAATTACGGTGGCCCTGAGTGAGCCTTCCTGCCTGGTCCCTGGGCTGATTTTAATTACCATCCATTGCCTGTGCGAGTAGAGGAGACGAGAGAGGAGCAGCTAGCCCGGCTGCTGCCTGTAAAACGTCCCCGGAAACAGCAGTTCCCACAAAAGCCCCCTTTGTGTTTTCTGTGTTGCTAAGCCCACCAACAAAAGCTGGGCCGTGCAGATTTTACTATTTGTTTGGAAAGAAACAGTTCATCCTCAGTCCGGGGAGCCGTTAGGTAGCTGCTATACAGGGTTTTCTGTTTGTTTAGGGTTTTTTTTTTATTATCATTTTAAGATTTTGACTCTTACAGCTTTATACTGATGGGGCTGGTGTGAATCACATTTGAACATCCCTAGACTTCTATATATTATTTGCTTGTCTGCAGCCAGTCAGCAGCTATCAGTAAATAACAGAGAACAGAACTGGTGGGTGGTCTTTCATTTATTATTATTTTTTTTTACCCTTGTGCTGCATTCAGGAAGAAGTTTGATAAGTATTCTCATATTACAAGGGTTGAGTTGTCTTTGTAGTTTTAATTTGGGGCCAATATCAGAGGCCTGGAATTGAATGAGCAGAGGCTAGAGGGCACGGAGCAGAATTTATTGTGGTGTGCAGTTTGCAGTTATTGCCTTGGTCTTTTTCCCAATTGGAAGTCCTGAGCAATAGACTAGCACATTTGTGGGGAGGGAGTGCTGTCCTGGCATTCTTGGGGATCTTTGGGGCTTAAAATTTGGTTCACATCCACTGCTGTTACTTATGCAAAAGGTGAATATTTGTGCTTTGTAACAAATTGATTTGGTAGCCTGGAAAATAGAGTCTTTTCTAAGAGTAGTAAATGCAAGAGTGTATTGCTTTAATGGCACTTCTCTAGCATACCTCTCTGAAGAAGTCTTTGGACTTCTTTAGCGTTGTGATTAGATGACAGCCATTTCTTACTTTCTAGTCCCCAAATTTGCCATGTGCTTGGCAGCCCCATGCCTTTGCTCACATCTGCCTTCAGCTTGGCAGGCCTTGCTTCTCCTGGGCTACCTGGAATACTCCCACTCATCCTTTAAAACCTAACTTAAAACTTATCTCTTCTGAGTTTTTTTTTTTTTTTAAGATTTTATTTATTTATTTGAGAGAGAATGAGATAGAGAGAGCATGAGAGGGGGGAGGGTCACTGGGAGAAGCAGACTCCCTGCTGAGCAAGGAGCCGATGCGGGACTCGATCCCGGGACTCCAGGATCATGACCTGAGCTGAAGGCAGTCGCTTAACCAACTGAGCCACCCAGGCGCCCCATCTTCTGAGTTTTTTTTTAAGGTTCATTCCCCTCCCCCCCCACCCCGCCCCAGGCAGAATTTGTGTTCTTTTAGCACTTTGTATATCCTGGCACTTGTCACATTGGCTTATAGACATCTGTTCATAAGTTTGTCTTTTCTGAGATGTGATTCCCATCAAGAGAGTGGCCAAAGTGGTAGCTCTATCATTTACCAACTGTGTGTCCTTGGGAAAGTTACCTAATCTCTATGTACTCAGTTTCTTCTTCTGTAGAATGGTGATAACAGTAGTGCCTATTGCATAACACTGAAGTGAGGAATAAATGAGATATTTAATAAATCTTTAGGATTGTGTCCAATACAGAATAAACCCCCAATGAATGTTGGCCATTATCTTCATAGAGGTATTATGCCTGGAACATATTAAGTACTAAGTAAATGTCAAGTTAAAATGACATATTTATCATATGCCATCAGCGAGAGGTTGAGTTCAACAAACTTTTTTTTTTTTTTCATTTTGACAGATGTTCAAAAAACATTTTGAATGAATACTCAAAAAAATTTTTTTTTGAAGGGAATGGACCTAAATAAGGCATGGGAGGATAGACGTTTAGCTTTAAAAAAAAAAGGGTGAAATGAGTAATGCTGATAATGCAAGGCAGAATATTAAGAACAGTTGTGAGATGTAAGCTTCTATGGAAATGGGGAGGAGGGAGCAATCACTTGTGAGGGGGAAGAATCAGGAAGGACTGCGGAGCTGCAGGTACTTTCTATGGCCTCAAAGGGAAGCTTTAACTGGACGATGTGTGCAGGTGTCCCAGCAGAGGAGGTGGGAATGTGGCCGGGCCATGACATTGGCCATAGTGGTTATAGGAGCCACCATTTGGTATGAAGAGTTTCACAAAAGTGGCTTTGATGTGGAGACTTGGGGGACTGCCCTCCATACCCATGCTTGCACTCAATTAACCCTACTTAAACATTCAACTTTGAAGTTCTTTAGTGGTTTGGTTTGGGCTGTTTGGTAATACATTTGTGCTGCTCAGGTGAGGCTGGGGTTGGCAGGTTTTCAGTTGCTTCTAAAGGTATTTATTATGTAAATTTCTGGATCCTATCACTTTTATCCCATTCTCATTTCTGTTAATGTCTTCACCTTCATTTGTATTTGTTCCCAAGCAAAATTCATTTGTTCGTTCATTCACTGAATGTTTATTGAGTGCTTTGTGTGTTCTAGACTCTAGGAATGGCTTATATGGCAGTGAGCAAGACTGACAGAGTCTGCTTTTGTGGAGCTCAAATTCTAGTGTGGGGAGAAGCAGTAAACAAACCAGAAAGCAGATAGTGGTTCTCTTGTTACATAAAGAGTTAAAATAGAGTGATGTGATGTACGGTGAAGTCATGTTAGATTAGATAGTTAGGGAAGGCCTGAGTTCGGCATGCAAGAAGAAACCAGCCATTCGGAAAGGACAAGTGCAAAGTACCTAAGGCAGGAATGAGCTTGACAGATTCGAGGAACAGAACTGTTGGAGCACAGTGGCAGGGAGGGGAGAGAGCGCGTTCAGGGCCAGATTGCTCAGGACTTTGTAGGCCAGGGTAGGAAGCTGGGGTGGAATTGCCGGTGTGAAGGGGAGTAACCGGAGTATCTTGGGCAAGGGAATGTAACATTGTCTGACCAAACATTTTAGGAAGTCCATTCTTGGCAGCCGTGTGGATAATGAATTGGAGGAGCAAGAGGAGAAGTTAAAATATTACTAGATAGGTGGCAACAGGCATAAGTTTTGCATTCTGACCATATTACCATTTGTATCCTCAAAACTTACTGCTTGATCAAGATTCAGTGGATATGTGGGAGGTTTTTTCTTAGTTTTTTAAATATGAAATTTTCAGAACTCATAGCAGGTAGAAAAATTTACTCCACACTCTTAAGAAAGGTTATTGGCAGATTGTACAAGATAGAAAAAGAATCCTTCAAACCTTCTCATCTGTCCTTTTTTTTTTTTAATTTCCTCCTTTTCTCTTATATCCATCTTCCCTGGTCAAGTGGAAAAGGATATCTGAACATGCCCTTGAACTTTGTCTTAGTAGGACCTGCTGGAATATTGTTTAGGAGACCTGCTAACAAGGAGAAGTATCTGGTGACTTACCAGAAAACGTCAGGCTTAAGACAGTCATGATTTTTAATGCCAGAGTTCTCTGGCTGACACTTTGGTCCCTGACCAGGATTTGGTTTTGGTTTCAGGTTTAGTCACAGGTGCAAAAAATTGGCATGAAGGTGGTAGACCCAAGGGCCTAGAGGGAGTAAGACAGAATGCTAATTTGTGCTTCTTACTAGGTGATATCCAGAGCTATGCATAATATAAATATTTTTTCAAGGGTTGTCTGAGCTAAGTGTATTTTGACTGCTTTGGCCCTCTTACAGTCAGATAAAATTGCATTTAACCTAGCTAAACATAAAGTTTTATACTTTACAAGCTTGAAAAGGCTGTCTGTTAGAAGTTAGATTTCTGTGGCAAGAAAAAAGATTTTCCTCCAGCCAGATACCCATTCAGTTCTGGGATTTGAATGCGTTGCATACTGCCACTGTACCCCCAACATTTTCCAGACAGCAGAGATGGGAAACATAACTAAGAATCAAGGAAAGGGGGAAAAATAATGCAGATAAAGGAGCAATAAGCGACTGAAACGGGTGAAGCAGTTTGCAGAACCGACAAGCAGTGTGATACCCAGTGGATTTGCAGTGTTTGCTGCTTTAGGATTCAGGGAGATTATAAGTCAATCAGGGTGATTTAGGGAAAAATAAACTGTGACATGGTTCATATTTTCCCCCAGATGTTTTTCTGTTTCCTCTCACATACTCAAATTGTCCAATTAATTAAGGAAAACATTGCAGTGGATTTCTTTGGTGAAGCTTTTTCTGGCTGCGAGATTTGAGAGTGAGATTGTATCTCTCCTTGGGACAAGAGGGGAAAACAGCTCATTCTCGTATTTACAGGCACCCTCAATTCTGGCATCAGTATCCCCTCAGATCTGCAGCTGGTGTCCTACATTGTTCTTCACACCATAAAGGGCAAAGCCTAGAAAATTCTACCTCATTTATGATTCAGGTTTGCAAATTAGTCAATGATTTCAGCTTTTCTCCCTTGCCAGATACTTCCTTTAAGTGTCACCGAGAAAAAGTAAAGAGGCCTTATTTTAAGATCTGTCTCTCTTGCCATTGTTCCATCCTCCGGCTCAGTTTGCAATTGTATCATTGGGTATCTTATACACAAGTGTTTAGGCAGTGTCAGTCAAATGAGACGTTTCCTTCTCTCTCTTTTCCCCTCCCCAGAGTGACAGGGTATGATTGGAAAAAATAGATGCTTAGAGTCAGTCACTTCTGCCACAACCTTTGTGACTTTGGCCAGGCTAGTTAACCTCTCTGGATCTTTGTTTGCTCACTGTAAAAGCTATGAGGATTGCATGAGACTAAACAGAACAGTTTATATAAAAGACCTGATTGCAGTACACAAAGTAAGTGTTTTGTTGGTTTATTTGAATTTAGCAAAGTGACTGTCTGTCATGTACCATAGAATTGCACTACCCCTGGAAGAATATGCCAGGACGAACAAGGGTTTGGTGACTGCCTTCAAAGGACTGGAGTTTTTCTTGGTCTGTGGGAGATACGAATAGTGAATGATCAGATGTCAGAAGGGGTCAAGAGCTAGATTCAAACTCTCTACTTAATTTTTGATCTAGACCCAGGGTAAGGCATGCCACATAATTTTATTTAATCGTGATAACTTACTTCCATTTCCTAAGTGGCAGTCAGAGAGGATATACCACAGATGCACGGCAGGTTTCATCTTCCCCTACAGGTTTCTGACTGGCTACTGATGAGAAAGTTGTTACCAGATGGATAATCACTTCTTGATTATGCGGTGTTTCCTTAGTTACCGTCCAGGGTTTGTATCAGGGTTACCCAGAGGGCAGTCTCCCTAAGGGTACAGATTGTGTGCAGAGGGAAGCATGCAGTGGTATAACCGTTATTTCACCAAAGAAGGAAGCTTGGTTTTTGCTTTTCCTGCTACTGCCCAGTAGCCATTTGGTCTTGGCTAAGCTGTTAATCTCTGAATATCAGCTCTCTATGACATGACTACTGACAGTTTCCTATAAGGTTGTATGAATCAAATTAGAGAAATTTAATTGCTGTTCTATGCATTAAATGTAATACAAATGTCAGGCATTTTATTATGTTAATACTGTTCTCAAGAAGGAATTAGAAATTCATCAGAAGTAATAGTTTCATAAAAGCTTAGCGTAGAACGTTAGGAATGTTTTGAGTATAACCCTAAATTTTGAGGTCAGTGTAAAGTATGGCAAATAAACTTCCCAACTAAACATCTCTTGGTGCTGTGGTCTAGAAACACGCTTTTGACTTGAGCAAACTATTGACCTGGCTTAAGATGGTGCTTTTGCAAGGTGTTTGTTTCAATTACATAGGGAAGTACACTGAACTTGATTTCAGAAGACCTAGGTTCAAGTGCTAGCGCTGGTACTCACTAACTTTGTAACCTTGAATTTTACTTTGTCTCCTAAAGCTTAGATTTACTCATCTTAAGTTAGGGATAATGAAGCCTGCCCTTTCTTTGCCTTGGGGTCACTTCAAGACTCAAAGAGGTAATGGGATGGGAGAGCAGCACACTGTAAACTATGGGTGGTCGATTAGTTCTTTTGTTCATGCAGGTGAGAAGAAAGTATGGGAATGGGACCATTTTGGGACTGTTTTTTTTTTTTTTTTTAAAGATTTTATTTATTTATTTGAGAGAGAGAGAGTGAGAGAGAGCACATGAGAGGGGGGAGGGTCAGAGGGAGAAGCAGACTCCCCGCCGAGCAGGGAGCCCGATGCGGGACTCGATCCCGGGACTCCAGGATCATGACCTGAGCCGAAGGCAGTCGCCCAACCAACTGAGCCACCCAGGCGCCCTCATTTTGGGACTGTTTTGTGACATGTATCCCTCTCTCCTTTTGCTTCCCTGTTGCTGAAGGTGGATGGGCAGGTGGTGGCCCTGCTTGTGCAGAATCTGGAGCGCCTGGATGAGTCCGTGAAGGAAGAGGCGGATGGTGTCCACAACACTCTAGGTGAGGGGCAGGGCGACCAGTGATCAGAGACCTTCGTGTTTGTTTTGGGCTTGGTGCTCATTTCTTTCTTCCTTCATAATAGAGTCAACAGCAGCGGTGTTTTCTTTCCTTGTACTCCCAGACTGCCGCTCCAGAAATGAGGACCCTTGTGTAAATTTCATATAACTGCAGCTTTGGTTTGGCTTGGCAAGTAATAAAAGCAGAAATCCACTAAGTAGGGTAACTTCCTGGACAAAAACTGGCTCCTTTTAGCAGAACTTTGCCTTCAAATGTTAGGGTCATGTCTATGCAGGGTGAATTTTTTTTTTTTTTTTAGCTTTAGAAAGTGTATATTTTACAATTTTTAATCCCCCATATTGGTTTTTCTTCCTACTTTCCTTCAGTGGGACTACAAACTTTGGAACAATGGAGTACCTTTATAAGACAGCTTATTTGAAAAAGAGTTAAGTGTTTATCTTCTTATGTGTAGTTTGCCACGTAAACTTAGTTGAAATATTGCTGTTAACTTGGATGCACTTTCATCACGTGTTAATTTAAGTGGGTGTCTTTTGTAGTATTTCCCTTCCTCCTCCTTGAATCTCCCAGTTCTTTCTCCTGGCAAAGTTGTCGAACCATTAGCCTATTTAAAATTGTGGTTTTGGGTAGTTCTCCTTTATCACTGGTCATTGTCTTATAAAAAAACCAAAGGTGACATATCTTAAGCAGAGCTTGAGAAAGGAATGAGACCCAGCTGAAGCAGAAATTTTGATGAGATTAGATTTTTCTCTCAAGTCTTTCTGTCTACCACAGATTTCTCTTATAGTTTTATACTCTCTTCTGTGAGCATTATCATAAACAAGAGGGAAGACATAGCACCGAGGGAGTAAGAGAAGAGAGAACACAACAATCTGTAACTTGGGGGTTGGCTTTAGTCTAGAGCTAGAATTTGGCATTACCATCTGTTAGCCTAATGCTGGATTTTGCTGAATAGAAAGCTTATCAAAAGTCTTAACTGACTGTTAATAAAAAGGGCCTGGTATAATGAAAAAAGCACCAGTCTGGCTGTCTGTAGAGATCTGTCTAGTTTCAGCACGGTCGCCTACCAGCAGCTCAGGAGGTTCATCCCTCTCTCATTTATTGAGCACCTGCAGTTTGTGAGGCACTGTGCTAGGCACTGGGTAGATTAAAGATGAATTGGGCATGGTCTTAACTCCCTAAGAAGCAGACTGATGGGAAAGCCTTGAACGGAAAGGAAAGATAATACAGGGAGACAAGTGGTATAATAGGAGTCAGTGGAGAGCAGTGTGGAAGTGAGGAAGGGTCTCCAAAGGTAGCTGATTGGGGCTGCATATGAAGACAGGTGCGTTTTGACAGAGAAATGTGAGAAGGACCCTTGGGTAGGAGAGAGTCACAGTTGTAAAGCTGTGAGTGGGCGTGGGCTTGGGGAAAGTGTAGAGCTGTACTGTGGCAGTGGGAGGTAGTGGTAGTGGGAGACGGGACCAGAGGCATGAGTTTGCCCAGATGGTGGAAGACCTTGTAAACCGAGGCAAGATGATTGGATTTGGCTCTAGTGAGCAACGGGAAGCCATCTAAGGTGTAAGCAGAGGAGTAAGATAAGGGCATTGGAGATTAAAATGCATGAGTTGATTTTCCTAGAAAGTGTGAGAAAGTAACTTAGGGGTCTCGTTGCTACTCTGCTAACATGGCTTTGTATTCCACTCCCTGAGGGGGCTGCCCCCTGAGTCTTTAACTTCCCACTGGCTGACAGCGGCAGAGGAGTGAGGATGAGCGTAAGAGGCATGGGGATTTCTTTATCCCTTTCTCCTTCAAAATTCAGATCTGATGTGTTCTGGGCATTGGGCTTAGAGAACGTGGACCTAACTCTATCCCCTTTATAATAGTCACGTATCCTGGGATATGGAGCGGAAGGGGCCCTGAAGGAAATGAAAGCACTGGATGTGTTAGAATGGAACTATATAGGGGATTTTTTTAAAATGTCCCCCTTTTTAGTATCATGGTTATGTAATAACTTTTTTTTTCCTTTGGCCTCCTAAGTTTTAATTTTTCTGTTTAGCAGCAATTTGGCCCTTGTAGGAGATAGCAGGACCAATTATATTTGCTTCTGAGTACCTGACAGTTACCTCTGCCAGCATGGCCTTTCCCCTCTCTGCACATTTTTTTGTTCAATTAAGAAGATCATGCTTGCTTCCCTTGCAATATCCAGAGAAAGAGAATTGAAAGTGAATGTCAGGAAGGGAAGAGACTCTGAATTCACCATCCCCTCATTTTTTTCCCTAGGCTTCCTGCCTAGTCAGTCGCCTGTCTCTTCAGTTACAGGTCTCTGGGGCTCCCATGCAGTGAGGACTAAGAAGGCCTTCCTGGGCAGATATCCACCTTTCTCTGTGTTCTGCTCTAGTGTTGTTCCCTATTAGTTCCTTTTGTAAATTTCATCATTTTCGGTTAGGAGTTTTACTTGCAACATTACTTGAATTAAAAAAAACCATAGCATCTCCCTGGTTAATCTAATAATGACAACACAGCATCTGGCTAAGAGGAATACAGGAAGTGGGAAGAGGAATATGGTGTCTGTCATGGGAAGGGAAGCAAGCTTGTTGCAGATGGAAACAAAATTGCCCTCGCAAATGACTGCTGTCTGTCTCCCTTTAGCTATTGTGGAAAACATGGCAGAGTTCCGGCCTGAGATGTGTACCGAGGCTGCCCAGCAGGGTCTTCTGCAGTGGCTATTGAAGAGGCTGAAGGTCAGTTTGGCTTTGTGGGACTGTAGCTAACACTGCTCTTCGCTCTGGGCCTGGCTGAAGCTGGCTCACTGGCACAGATGTTTGTCCCTTTTGCTGTGGGATCTAGTTTGGGCATCTTTACTGAAAGATCTCTTGCGTCTTTCTTTGCTTTTCCCCTGTTTGTTTTAAAAGAAGAGGCTTTGAAAGTAGCCTTTAATACCTCTGAAAATACTAAAAACATTTTGTAAATACAAATAAACTCATGTGGTACAGAAGGTATAAAACTGAAAGTAAAAGCTCCCCTCAGCAGATTCCTTCTAGTTCCGCTTGCCAGAGTCTGCCACTGTTAACAATATTTTACCTATCCTTCCAGAAGTTTTCTGTGTATCTAGGAGTGTGTATGTTTTTCACAAACAGAATTATACAATATTTTATTTTGCAAGTTGGTTTTTTCACTGAACTAATAGCTGCCTAGTATTCTGTTTTATGCATATACCAAAATTAACTATTCCCCTTTTTATAACACTTATTCACTGCTGTTTAACAAGTTTCCACTGTTACAAGCAGTCCTGAAGTGAATATTCTCATATACACACTTTTTTCTTGCACACTTCTTCTTCTTCTTTTTTTTTTTTTTTTAATTTATTTGACAGAGAGAGAGAGAGGGAACACAAGCAGGGGGAGTGGGAGAAGGAGAAGCAGGCTTCCGGCTGAGCAGGGAGCCTGATGCGGAGCTCGATCCCAGAACCCCGGGATCATGACCTGAGCCGAAGGCAGACGCTTAACGACTGAGCCACCCAGGTGCCCCTCTTGCACACTTCTGTTAGTTTATCTCTAGGATAAATTCCTAGAAGTAGAACTGATAGAGATGGAAGGATATACACATTAACATTTTTGGTGGGTATTGCAAAGTTGTTCTGCATAAAGGCTGCCCCACTGATTTTTTTTTTTTTTAAAGATTTTATTTATTTATTTGACAGAGACAGTGAGAGCAGGAACACAAGCAGGGGGAGTGGGAGAGGGAGAAGCAGGCTTCCCGCTGAGCAGGGAGCCCGATGTGGGACTTGATCCCAGGACTCTGGGATCATGACCTGAGCCAAAGGCAGATGCTTAACGACTGAGCCACCCAGGCGCCCTGTCCCACTGATTTGAGAGTATCTGTTTCCCCTAGCAACACTGGGTACTATCAAACTTAAAGTTTTGTTAATCTGCTAAATGAAAACCGGTATTTTATTTTATTTTGGAATTTTAAAATCAGGGAAAGAATATTGGCTTCTACTTGTTTGTTAGCTATTTGTATTCATTTCTTTTAACTTACTATTTATATCCTTTTTTCATAATTAAATTTCTGTTGGACTGTTTATTCTCTTTTCTTCTTAGTATAGCCCTTTTGACTATCTTTTTAACAATTAGTGCGGTCCTATAGAGTAAATGAGGAACAAGAGAGGCAAGAGCTTCTCTTAAGAGTAGTGTTAACCAAAGGTGTGATGGGAGGCAGTTTGGGACTGCTTATATGCTACTGAAATGGTCAGCAAGCAAGGATTCTCAGCTTTTCTGTGAGAAGGAGGCATTTGTTCTTAGCAAGAATGATTCTCTAACTATTCATGGCCTTGCTATGCTTCAGAGCGTCAGAGAGATCCAGAAAGTCTAAGGTACGTCAGGTCAGATTTACCGCCCCCCCCCGCCCACTGTCTTGGCAGGGCTCAGGAAGAGTGTTCTGCCTAAGATAGCATATGCCCCATGATTAGCCTTCTTTCTGACGATTTAAGTCTTCCCCAATCCTACTTATTTAACCATTTGTTCCCATGAAACCTATAACACAGACTTATATAGCATGACTTGAACATACTCATATTCAGCTAGTCCAGATACTATCATCGGTGGGTATGGGCACATTTGCCTGGCAGAGTATAAACTCAGTGCATAGTTCAGTAGATTGCAACTCCCTTCACACACACACACACACACACCCTACTTGCAACTCCCTTCACACACACACACACACACACACACACACACACCCTACCTTTTAGGGGAAAAAAAATCAGGTCTGGTTAATTCATGCATTGTCATCTTTGCAACTTCCTTTTGATCTTCTCTCATGAGTCTTGATGTCCTTTGGTTTTAGGACTAGACTTGTTTCCCCATGTAATTCTCAATTTCTTCTTTCCTCAACATTCAACACATTTTTATTCTCCAAAGCCTTAAAACATTTTGGGAGTGAGGAGTGGAGGGGAAGAAAGTAGGACACAGAGTTGAGGGGATGGGATAGATGACAGGGACCTGAGCTGTTCGTGGGGTGGCCATAGGTGAGAGCTCCAACCTTAAAATATACAAAACAATCCAATAGCTTTTGTCTCTGAAGTCAAGACCAATTTCTTTCAGTTCCTTGAGACTTGATACTACTTCAGGGATCCTTCATTAAACCAGAATGTCAGGCCTCCTCTGCCCTTCTAAAGGTGTTGAAACTTGCCAGTCTTTTTTTGAACTGGTAACAGGAAGGGAAATTGAGACCTTTGGGGGTTTGGCTTGGATTACATTACCCTAATGAGAGTAATAAAGAGTCCCACTTGATAGTCTAGCAAGCTAGTGACTCTTGCCTTTTAGGCACAGCGTTTATGTAATCCTCGGGGCATAAATAGTTATGTTGCTGTCTCTAAAACAGTTTTTCAAGGTTTCAGGGTATCTAAACATTAAAATGCTATTTGCTTATTTTAGTAGTAAGCAAGTGCCCTTAGAAAAATCCTGTGCTGCCCAGATCATTAATGAGAATCCTGCTTAAGGGTAAGGCCAGCAAGAGGCATGTTTTTAAAAACAATGCCTTGCTCTTTTTTCTCATCATCTGGGAAAGTGCTTGTTATAATTTTCACCATCATAAACATACTGAATCTGAGTGCTGGACCTAGATCCTGACTTTCACCAGTGGAACTCTAAAAAATACAGATTTCCATGGGGCACCTGGGTGGTTCAGTCGGTGAAGTTGAGCTGACTTCAGCTCAGGTCATGATCCCGGAGTCCCAGGATCGAGCCCCACATCTGCAGGCTCCCCGCTGAGCAGGGAGTCTGCTTCTCCCTCTGACCCTCCCCCATTTTGTGCACACTCTCTCACACACACTCTCTCTCCCTCAAATAAATAAATAAAATCTAAAAAACAAAACAAAAGCAGTTTTCCAGACCCTTTGTCTCAGGCTCTGTCTTTGGTATATTTTAGAGAAGTTCCACCTATGATTCTAATGGACAGCCCTCATTAATATCCTCTGCTCTCTGGAGATGTGAACATTACTGTTAGCCGTTTTTATTCTGCACTACTCCTGCACTAGATTTAACACCCCACTTTCAGTGTGCCGTTCCCTGTTCAAGAACCTCTTTCTACACGATGCTGATGACCTCTCCAACAGATCCCACCTTTTCTGCTTACTTTTAAAGTCCCCTTATACCGGGCCTAGTCTGACTTTTTCATTTCTCATTTTTAAAACATTGGTCTTATTACTTTTCAGACATTTTTTACCTACCCCCTGCTCTGCAAAGGTCAGAATGATTTTGACCTCTGTATCTGTTGTTCATGCTCCTCCTTCCACCAGGAATGACTCCTGTCTTACATACTTCTCAGTTATACACAGCCTTCATTAATCAGTTTAAATCCCTATTCTTCATATAGCCACCATCATTTTTAGAACTGAAAGGAAATTTATAACTTCTATCGCAAATTTTAAAAAAATCGAGACCTATAGAGATTAAGTGCCTTGCCCAAATTCATACAGCTAGTTAGAGAGCTGGGATTAAATCCAAGACTCCAGACTTTCTTCACACACCCTTTCCATGGCATTACTTTGCCCCCCAGCCCATTGCCACCCTCTTTCTTGTCTGAATATCAGACATTTTACTTTTTCCATACTGGTTCACTTGTGGGAGGCAGCAGATCTGGGTTCTGACATTTACCTATAACTGTGTGACATTTATCCTCATGAAGCATTTTTTCTTCATCACCCAGCAGCAGACCTTCTTGGTATATGTGCTTATTGTCTTTCTTTAAGTATCCATCAACTCTTTAAAAGCAAGGACTGGGTCTCCATTATTTTTGCATCTCCCAGTTGTTCTCAAGGTGTGGTTCCTGTGGCAACATGTTAAAAATGCAAATTCTTGGGCGCCTGGGTGGCTCAGTTGGTTAAGCGACTGCCTTCGGCTCAGGTCATGATCCTGGAGTCCCGGGATCGAGTCCCACATCGGGCTCCCTGCTCAGCAGGGGGTCTGCTTCTCCCTCTGCCCTCTTCCCTCTCGTGCTCTCTCTCTCTCTCTC
>NC_138378.1:19026309-19134163 GCF_054177405.1 Leptonychotes weddellii | reverse complement strand
CTCTCTCTCTCTCTCTCATTCTCTCTCTCTCAAATAAATAAATAAAATCTTTAAAAAAAAAAAAAATGCAAATTCTTGAACCTACCCCTTGACCCGCTGACTCCACCCATCTTGGGTGGGACTGACAGTTAGTTTTAAGAAGCCCTCCAGGTGACTTGGTGTCTGGTTAACATCTGAGAACCACCATAGTTTATGTTGCCTGTTAAGCCTTGCTGTTTGACTGATCATCCCATATTTATTCAGTAGTCTTTGAGTAGTTCTTCAGTGAGTGGCACCTTGACGAGTCCTCTTTTGGTGCTGGTAGCCTAGCAGTATATAGAAATACTCACGGATTTTTCATCCATTTAAATAAATGTCACTAATTTGTGCTAATGAGGATGAAACCCATTGCAGATGATTGCATTAAATGGGTTAGCAGGTGAGCAGGTAACAGGAGTGTGAGCCAGACCATCACAGTTCATTTTTATGGGGAATACCAGCTTATTAGGATGTTGTGTACTATTGAAAATAACACCAAAACCCAAAGTTTTATTTTTCCTTTTCTAAAGAAACAAAATTAAGATTCCCTTTGTTTCCTAGTTAAATCAGTGTTTCAGAAACAGTTGCAACATTCAGCATATGAGCTAATGAATTGAGAATTGGCTACATGATACTACGTGTACAACTGGTTGATGGGAAGTTCTTAGCCTCCTATGACCAGGAGCTGGGATTTTACAGGGCACAATCTGCTTCAGCAATTGTACAGAGCTGTGGATGTGTCTGAACCTGCCCCATGTGTTCCAGGTACCAGAGGTGAGCTGCAGAAATAACCTGCAGCTTCTGGCTGCGGGTGGGAGCATAATTGTTTTGTACTTTCCAAAAAAGCAGCAGTTCCCAAAGAGGTGAAGTTTAATTTTATTCGAGGCTAGTACATGCTGAGTACAAACCTATGCTTGACTCTATAATTACTCTGACAGCTGAAAGATTTAGGATCACCAGGCTCCTGGATAGAAGAGAGCCCCCAAAAGCTTCAAGTTCTATTGGTTAACTTTGCAAACTCCAAGAGACCATATCTCCTAAATGAGTTCTCCTTTCTCCTGATTTTAACTAAATATCCTTGTAATTTGGCAGTTTGATATTTTGTAAGCTTGGAGGCCATCGTCTCTGGCTGATATTTAAATAGAAATAAAACTTCCTTGGTGACTTTTTGTCTTTGGCTAGACGTGGAAGAATAGACTCCTTCCTTCCCACCTGGCCCACAGTTTCCTTTATTTCTTTTCCACAAGATTAAAATACTTGGTTGTCCTTACCATCACCATTAAGTTTTCCCCATCTGATATGAGTGTCATGTGTTGGCTGTTGACTGTGTGGGAAGCGTTATTCTGGATACCTCACATATATTATTTTTGATCCTTACAACCTTCCAAGTGGGTGCTGCTATCCTCAGTTTACAGATGTGGGAAGAATTCCACAGAAGAGAAGTGATTGCCCCAACCCCACAGGAAGTATGGGGCAGAGCCTGTGACAGTTGGGCCCGGGTATCTCCAAAGCCTCCCCTTCTTGCCAAGGTACTTTCCAGCTGGTACCCCTTTCAGGCTCTGAAGCATTTTAGGGCTCAGTGTTGGGGAGTTACGGGGTCTAATCATTTTGACTTTCTGATTAGATTCCTCCTTCATGCCAGTTTTTCAAAGAACCTATATTTTAATAGAAAAAGTGATGAAATTATAATTTTGATTTTTAAAAGTTTACTTCGGGCAAACTGGAAACTCCTTGAGGTGTCACAGCAAAAGCTGGAGATTTCCTGGGGCAATCAGGAATTCTCGGTAGAGGGGAACTAGCTGTTGGGTGCCTGTGATGTATATACTGTTTAATTTAATCCAACTACCCCATGAGGAAATTATTACTTATTTTTACTTAACATAAGAGGAATCGGGCGAGAGAGGCAGAGTAATTTGGCCAAGATCACGTAGCTAAAAACCGTAAGAGCTGAGATTCTAGCCTGGATGTTTCTGATTATAGTCATGAGAAAAACTTATGTGTTAGGTACTTCCATATTACCTTATTTAATTCTCATAGTAACTTTCCTGATGTTATGTTATTTATTTATTTTATTATTTTTATTAGGATGTTTTTTATTATTTGCTTTTTACAGGTAAGAAAACTTAAGACCGAGAAATGTTCCTTGGGTCATATATGCCCACTCTCAGTTCATGGTGCATGTCTTAGGAATTTCGTTTTTACAGTGCCCCTCTGCCAGGAAGGACCTAACAATCGTGTTTATTAAGTAGTTAGGTCCAAGCAATTTAATATGTATTTATGTCCTAACAATTTAGTAGCCATTTGAAAAAGTAATACACATGAATTAAAAGAAAAAAAAAATTTTATTTTATACTTAAAGACCACAGTTACTTACTAATAGATGTGTGTGCCTTTGAGTGCTGCACAACTTCTAAAACTTTGGAATCCAGTTGAACACCATCACCCTCATTCCTGCTCTCCATACTGATTTTCACACAGTTCTTTTATTACAGCAACCACCAAAAACCAGCTTCACAAAGACAGGATGTCATCAAAAGAGTATACCTGGAGCTAGTAGTTAATGCAGTGTTCAACAGATGTCAAATGTCACTGTGCTTTCTTTGGAAATTTTAAAGTATCCTGCAGTGCCCCTGTGAATTGAGTTTGACACCCCAGGTACCTCGGCACACAGTTTGGGAACTGCAGACTTCGTGTCACATAGGTAGTACATGCTCATGAGTCAAACCTAGGTGCATCAATCCCAGATTCATATATATATTTTTTAAACATGACCGTATTAATTATTAAAATTATTTTTAATTCAGTGTAATATTTTTAAGTGCCATAACAATGGACAAGGTTCATGTCTAATTCACCTGTGTGCTTTCATGTTTAGTTCTTTGTCTTGCGTATAGCAGATGCCTAATAAATACTCGTTGAAAAAAAAGAGAAAATCTCCCCCTCATCTTGGAGATAGGATTTATAAAATCAAATAAAGGACAAGAGCCATTGAAACCCCAGAAAGGCTATGATGTCTTTTGGCTTCTTTTAGTTACGTGCCTCTTGGTTCAAACAAGAACCCTGGTCCTTGAAAAGCTGCATATAAGTGAAGTGGTGTGGCTTAAATCATTTAAAAATACCAATACTTGTAATTTAAATAATTTGAGTAATTTTATTAGCAGATCCTTGATTCTGATAGAGATGCTTACCCCTTGGCTTATCACTGTGTTTTGATTTTTATAAAACTGCTTTCCTTAAAGTGAAACATACTACAGATTACATTTAAACCCTGGCTGTTATATACTGAATTTCTTGAAACAAGGCCTCAAGCTTGCCCAGGGAGCATACCTTGCAGTCAGTACACGTAAGACTTTGCATTCACAGATCTTTTAACTTAAGATGGTCAGCTTCCTGAAACCCTGTGGGGTGGACTTAGGCTTGACGAGAAAGACGTGCATAGAAAACTGAAAAGTTGCTGGGTGTTGCTTCATTAGGGGCCACTCTTCCTTCTTAAGTACAAAATCAATGTCCAGACAGAACTGTGAATAGCACTAAGGTGATGGAGGTGTTAGCTCTAAGACGAACACTTTCCTGTCCTTTCCAGGTACAGAAATGATTTGTCATTTCAAAAACCTGGATAGGTAGCAAGACTGCTGCTGATTAACAATTGTTGTCTATGTGCCTGCATTTTAAGGATCAAGGGACGGTAAATAAAAACACATCGATGAGGTTTGGTCCTCTCTGTGCACCTTTATCCAAAGGGGCCTTATTAATGGTGAGATAGTTGAGTCTCGCTACCGAAGCAACAATGTGGACAGCCATAAAAGATAGTCTCTGCAGTAGATATGTCCCCTCTGAAACACCAAGTAGCAGAGCATGCAGCAGGGAAAGAATTGTGGGTAGTAATTTGGGTGTTAAAATATTAACACATTTCTGCATTTTTAATGTGGTTTCCTTTTTAAATAGTAGGCAGATTATGGCACACGAACAGATAGGTTTATGATTTCAAATTAAATTTTAAGCATTAAAAAAATGCAAAAGGAACTACTTTATTATAAATACATTCAACTAATCTAAACAAGAACTTGCTTTCTTTTCACCTTCTCTGATCATCTGTCAGCTAATTTACAGCCTAGTTTTATGATTGTAATATGTGAACAAAGCTTCATAGTGGATTTTAGTCTTAAAATTTCAAAACTTTCAAAACTTTCAATCATTCCTCTAGTTCACATTTGAGTATATACTATGTGCTAGACAACAGTCCCTGGACTTAAAATGGGGAACCTGGGAAGGCTTCACTGAGGAGGTGACTTTCATACCTGGGCATTAGCAATGTGAGAGCCATTGTGTACATCTGCCATTTATGGTTTTACTATGTAGTATTTGAGTCTGATTTCTTGAGAGCAGAGGCAGACTTTTTTTTTTTTTTTTTTATCATTAACCTGCCTTTTTGCTTTCTAACTTCTACTTCTTTCTAACTCAGATCCTAGTTCTTGTGAAAAATTCGTCCTGGGGAAGGAAGCATGGCCCCTTAATGTTTTTTCTCATTTCTCCTATTTCCCCACAGGCAAAGATGCCTTTCGATGCCAACAAACTGTATTGTAGTGAAGTGCTGGCCATATTGCTCCAGGACAATGATGGTGAGGCTCCCTCTCAGTATTGATATTCTGTTAGGATAGGAGCCAGGCTTGTTTCAGATCATGACAGCAAGCTCTCTTGCCTTTGGCATCCCCTTGCTCTCCCTCTCGCTCTCTGTGCAGCTTTTGTACTCTGTCAAGCTGTATTGATTTTGTTTGCTGATGTATCAGTGTTAGACGGCTGTAAAATCTGACAGTTAGCTTCATTTTTTTCTTCCTCTATTTTTTTCCCCTTTTAGAAAACAGGGAATTGCTTGGGGAGCTGGATGGAATCGATGTGCTTCTTCAGCAGTTATCCGTGAGTAATTCTTATGCTTCCTGTCTGCCGTGAAGATACATGGCCTGCTTTAAATGGGAGGTGGAGCTGGAAAATGTGGGAAGAAATAGGCCGTGTGATGCAAGCCATATGGAGTATGTTGGCAGGTTTGAGGTTACAGTGGAGCTACATAGTTTGCCTCCTTTTCTTAGTCATTTGCTCTTTATGACCAGGTATCACTGTGTATCTGCTATGGATTGATTTTCTCCGTCTTCTGCTATTTGTCAATTCAGAAGAGGTGTGCTTCCTGCTTAAGTGTATATTCTTGGGCCGAGAATACCAAATTATTTCCAGTTGACCCAGTCCCAAGATGAATCACTTTCTTTCCTTTCAATCTGCCAGTAAAATGGATTCTCTTCATTTAGAATCCAGATAAGCTCAAGGAATACAAGTTCCAATGCTGTGGGATAGAGGTCACGGAGGAGGATAGGGAAGGATGTGGTTCTAGAGGCTGGAATAAGAAATTAGAAAATGGGGGCGCCTTGGTGGCTCAGTCATTAAGTGTCTGCCTTCGGCTCAGGTCACGATCCCCCAGGGTCCTGGAATCAAGCCCTGCATCGGGCTCCCTGCTCGGCAGGAAGCCTGCTTCTCCTTCTCCCACTCCCCCTGCTCGTGTTCCCTCTCTCGCTGTCTCTCTCTCTCTGTCAAATAAATAAATAAAATCTTTAAAAAAAAAAAATTTAGAAAATGCCATTTTCTCATTGTAAGAAATGTAAGTCTAGTTGAAATGTTCTGCTGGCATTCTGAAAATACTGTTAAGATTTCTTCTAACAGATCTCTTCTGAATCTCTTTGCTATTCCAAAGCCAAGACTGAATATAGATCATTTGGATAAATCTTGAGTGTTGGGAGTGTCTGAGATGTCAGTTTGCATACATCTGCCATCTTGGTGCCAGCAGCCTGAGTGGCTTGGCCTCCACCCCAAAAAATAGAGCTTTGAAATGTGAATCTGTTCCCAGTGTTCTGGGAAGGTGCTTAGTCCTGTTCCTGCAAGATTATTGATCATTTTTTAGTAGAGTCTATGGGTATGCATATACTGTTAAAAGGCTTTCCTCTTAACATGCCGTATATCTCTGGCAGAGACGAAACGTCTGCTTTTAGCTGTTTCCATGACTTAGAGCCACAACTGCTGTGTGAGGCAGTTCAGTAGCCCCGACGGTTAGGAAACTTCCTTAGGTTGTGGCCCTTCTAGATTGTGGTTTCTTTTAGAAGGGGTGAAATGGGTCATGGTTGGGCTGGGCAAGTAGAGGGCTTTGGAGGTAACTGGCAAAGTTGTTTTTTGACCTGGAGATGGTGGTTTCAGCTGTATATGCCTTTTATGGAATTTTCTATATCTGTGCTCTATTTCATAGTAAAAGGGTTTTGTTGGTTTGGGTTTTTGGTTTTTTTGCTTTGTTTTGTTTTTAAATCTGCCTCCTTGGAACTATCAATCACTTATGGACCCAGTGGTCAGTTGAGTGTTTTGGTTTTTTGTTTGAGCTGATAGCTATCTAATACCTGTGACTCAGAAAGTCCAGTTTCTCTAACATGGAAGCTGTAGAGAATTTTGTTTGGTGAGCTTCTGCTTCCTCAGTTGCTGGGGTTATCAGGACAGGCAGACTTTGGAAATTGTTGAGTGCTGACTGATGAAAAGATGTTCTCTTATGGCTCTGTGCTTTCTGGTGTCTTTGCTTGACAGGTGTTTAAAAGACACAATCCTAGCACCGCTGAAGAGCAGGAGATGATGGAGAATCTGTTTGATTCACTCTGTTCCTGCCTAATGCTCAGTTCCAATCGTGAGCGCTTCCTGAAGGGTGAGGGTCTGCAGCTGATGAATCTCATGCTCAGGTACGTTTCTTATCTCCTAGTGCTCCATTTTTTTTGTCCAGCTCCTCACCGTTAGCCCAAATTCCAGAACACATATCTATGGTCTTTTAGTCCATTGAGTTTATTAGATACGAAAAACAGTAAGGCCTTCAGGGGTGTGTGTGTGCGTGTGGCACGTGCCTGCGTGTGTGTGTGTGTGTGTGTGTGTGTGTGTGTGTGGTGGGGGGCGGGAGGGTCTTCTCTCAAGTTAGAGTGGGTGAATAGAAAGTACATTTTGGTCTGTTTGTGCCCTGTTGTATCAGTTGGTGATATGACTGCTCTCTTGAAGGGAAATGTCTTTTTGCTCCTTCTCTTACTGTGTTGGTTTTGGGAAATCTAGTCATGATCTTCTAAACATACCCTATGTTAATTTCTAAACTTTATATCACATAGACCTATCTATTCCATATGTTTGTCTGTATTTTTCTTGTTGATAGCAGAATATCATTTTTTATTCATACATATTTTTCATTATATATTTTCTGTGAATTGCACATGTGCTATGTGCCTAGCATAGGAGATAAGAAAATGTGCAAGACAGTTCTCGAACTTTTCTTTATAGTAATTTCCTTATAGATCTTATTATTTATGCTCTAATTCCTTAAGGTATTTAAAATGGATATCATGTTGGGGCGCCTGGGTGGCTCAGTCGTTAAGCATCTGCCTTCAGCTCAGGTCATGATCCCAGGGTCCTGGGATCCAGCCCCACATGGGGCTCCCTGCTCAGCGGGAAGCCTGCTTCTCCCTCTCCCACTCCCCCTGCTTGTGTTCCCTCTCTCGCTGTGTCTCTCTCTGTCAAATAAATAAAAATAAAATTTTTAAAATGGATATCGTGTTTAGTATATTTCATAGAATCCTAATGTTGGAAGTAAATGGGAGGTAGCTTGTGTCAATAACCCTTGAGAAATCTGGGAGAAATGGGAGCAGGGGTATGGTGACCAGAGTGTGGTGGGGGTTAAGGGGCAATTTTTTAAGATTTTTTTTTTTTATATATTTATTTATTCATGAGAGACAGAGAGAGAGAGAGAGAAGCAGAGGGAGAAGCAGGCTCCCAAGGAGCAGGGAGCCCGATGCGGGACTCAATCCCAGGACCCTGGGATCATGACCTGAGCCGAAGGCAGACGCTTAACCGTCTGAGCCACCCAGGCGCCCAAGGGGCAATTTTTTAAACTGAGAGCCACTAGACCATGTTTGTGTGGCTGGAAGACACTAATCATTATTACTCTTCATGAAATCGAGCTAGAGTCTGCATTCTTGAAACTTCTATTCATGTACATGCAAACTATGCTAAACTAGATCTTTGAAAAAAAATTTTATAAATTCAGTAAATGTATCTATTAAATATAATTTAGAATATAGACATGCAAAACTGCTGTTAAAACACTGATAAGGTACTATGTTAAGTGCTGCCCTTATAAAAGAAATGAGTAAGACAGGATTCCTGCCTCTAAGAAGCTAAAAAAACAGCTCTTGTCACGTAAACACAACCCAACTTTGAGTGTAGATTTCTTTCACTCTTTTTTCCTGTAATTATTTCCTTGTTTTTGCCAGCTTTTTAGTCCTGTCACACATGTAATTTTCTGTACTGTTTCTTTTTAAACTTAACACGGCATTTCTCATGTGGTGACATAATCTTTGTGAGAGTTTTCAGTAACTGTATAATGGACTCTAAGGAAATGTAGCTTACTTAGTATTCTGTTGGTGATATTGAGACTATTTCCATTGTTTTGATATTGTAGCAAATTCTTCAATGACCATGTTTTTGTTTAAAACTATTTTTGTATTTAAGATTATCAAGGTATATGTTTCTAAAACATCTTCTCTTTAGGCATGTGTAGGGCTGGGGGCACAGTAGACCTCTTCGTTTGTCCAGTGCATACGAGACCTTGGATTGACTGAAAATCGTCCTTTGTGGAATTGCTTTAAAAAATCTATTTTAAAGTGCAGAGAGGGGCATTGGAATTATTCGGAGGTCTTTAGTGTTCAGCTGATTTTTGCTAGCTTTACTCTCTTGAGTCTTTTGTTTGTTTATCTCCTTTACCCTTCTAATTGCCTGTCCTTTTGTTGAAATGACCCGCCTTCTCTCGAGTAAATAGCATATAAAGAAGATGCATTTGGCTTCCTGGGCCTTCTAACCTTAAAACTGTACTCTACAGGGACTTTTTCCTAAGCTTCTTAAAGGTCTGAACTGCCAATGTCTTTGGATGGTTGAGTGCAAATATGAAGTGATGTATTCCTGTAGCATATGGGTTGGTAATGTGCGGCAGTGGGGAGATGAATAAATAACCAGAAATATGGATTATTCAAACAGGAATGCTGAGATTCTGGGAGCCTAATTAAAAAGGTGCTCCAAAAGCCTTAGAAATTGTACCTCTGTAGGATCTCCTAACTTTTCATTTTTGAATGCTGAAGTTACTGTTAGATTAATTCTTTTCATTAACTAGCTATTTTAGCAGATTCAGCATTCCCTTTTTTCTCTTTCCCATGCTTCTTTGTTCTGTGTTATTTTTCTTCTTCAGACTCCCAAATTGAAAGTTTAATTGGGAGGGATTTTTTTTTTCCTACTAGATTCATCCTGATCTAGCAAGAGTTGCCAAGTTGCTCTCTGTTTAGAGAGAAGCCCATTCAAGACTTGGAGGCTGTAGCACAAGAAGTTTAGGAAAATTCTGTGGTTCCATTGCTCCTAAGTACCACTCTTTACTGGGATTTAGGCATTGAGCAGTCATGAAATGCCCTCCTGGAAAGGTGGCAGTGTGATATAGCATGGAAGAGTGGGTTTTGGGAGTTGAGGTAAATGTGGGTTTGGAACAAAGCTCTTTCACTTACTGGTGGCTATTTGGTGAGTTACTCCAACCTTTCTGACCTCTGACCCTCAGTTTTTCATCTGAAAAATGGGAGTAACGATGCCAAATTTGCAGGGATTTTGTGGAAACTAAACTATATGTAATGTGTCTGGGACAATTCTGCAGCTATTAAAACACTGATAAAGTACCATGTTAACTTACTATGTTGAGTGCTAGGCTTAATACAGAGGTGAACAAGACAGAATTCTTGCTTTCGAGAAACTCAATCACTAGTGAGGGAGGCCGATGTTAAGTAACTGCAATATAATTTAATGTGTCACATGAACTGTTCCTCTTAAGTGTTTGCATATCTGTGAATTTTTTTTTTTTTACATTTCTGATTATTGATAAGTAAAGGTCATTAGCAAGATAGTCATTTATACACACACATTATCACACATGCACATACACTACCCAATTTAGTATTTATCAACTTTATTGAAGCATCATTTATTTATAATAAAACATGCCCATTTTAAGTGTACAGTTTTAATTTTGATGGATGTATCTATCTTTGTTTTCAACACAATGGAGATATAAATGGCAATGTCCAATAGAAAAGTAATGCAAGCAAGGTATATAGTTTTATATTTTGCAGTAGCATGGTAAAAGGGTTAAAAAAACAAAATTAATTTTAATAATACATTTTATTTAACCCAGGGTAATAAAAATCATCTCAACAGGTAATCAATAAAAAATATTATTGAGCCATTTTACTTTTTTCCTACTAAGTCTTTGAAATCCAGTGCATATTTACGTCTCAATTCAGTGCTAAATTTTCATAAAGCACTTGCTTTGTATCTAGGTTTCATAAGATTTATAGTTGAAAAGTAGATTCCCATACCTAAGTTTCTCCAAACATACTTAAATGTTTCCTAATAACTGAATCAAGTATCAGTTTTTAAATTTAAATTGATTTAGTCTGTGTTTTGTTTAGCCTGTGTCGCTCAACAGATTGTTTTTGAGATTCATTCATTTTGCATGTATCAGTAATTTGGTTCTTGTTCACTTTTAGCAGTATTCCATTATATTTCTGCATTCCAGTTTTTTAATTTATCCACCTCTTGATGAACATTTGGGTTGTTTCCAGTGTCTTGCTATTATTAATAAAGCTGCTTAAAAATCTTTAAACATATATTTTCATCTCTCTAGGGTAGATACCTAGGAATGGAACAACTAGGTCATATTGGAAATGTAAGTTCACTATTATTAAACTACCAAGCTGTTTTCCAAAGCTGTATCATTTTCTATTCCTCACCTTCCCCCCACCCCAGCAAGGCATGAGAATTCCAGCATATCCTCCTCAACAGTTGATGATTAGGCTGAATTTCTTTAAGAATCTTCTCCCCTATGTCACTTCCTCAGCCCTCTCCTTACGCCCACCCACCTACCCACTCCCAAATGTTGAGGATTAGGTTCTAGCATCCTGTGCTTTCCACTATGGGAGCATTTACCATCCTGTGTGGTAGGCATCTGTTTGTCTCTGACTGTACTATAAGACTCTTGAGAACAGAAACCATGTCTTCTTCCTCTTTTATCCCTAGTACCTAGCAATAGATACACATTAGGTTCCCAGTAAATATTTTCTAAATGAATGAGAAAAGCATCTGAGAAACATTTTTGCTGTTTTAAATCATTGGGTTATAGAATTTCTAGCAAATCCTATTCATAGACCCAAAGAATGAGGAGTGATTTGTTAAAAGCCATATAGTTGAGAGCTCAGTCTTCTGCCTAGATATATTTAGTCCTAGTTTTCCCTGTCAGAGTTTTAAAAAAAGATTTATTTATTTTAGAGAGAGAGCATGTGTGCAGGGGGAAGGGCAGAGGGAGGGAGAGAGAATCCTGAGGCAGATTCCACACGGAGCGCAGAGCCGGATGCAGGGCTCAATCCCAGGACCCTGAGATCATGACCTGAGCCGAAATCAGGAGCTGCTCAACCGACTGAGCCACCCAAGCACCCTTCCCTGTCGGATCAGTTTTTGAACCTGACCTTCAAGGCTCTGGGGAATCCAGGCATCAGCTGGAGTGCTGGGCTTGCTGCCCTCTTTGGCCCGTGCTTGTGCTGTGCAGCAGAGCAGAAGCCAACACAAGTGTCCACACTTCAGCTTATCCCCCTTTGGGACATTTGAACCTCTCAATACTCTTCCTCCGTAATCCTCCAAGGTATTTCAGGGTTATGGTTTAGGCATTCATTTCTTATAACCTTTCTACTCAAGATCCAGAGAATTCCTTCATGCAGATTTGCAGTCCCTCAGCATTTGTTTATAGGGACTGTAAGGAGGTCTACTACCTCTGCCTTTACCGGACAGGCCTTTCTCCTCTGCTTTATCCTCCCACCCAGGTGTTAGTTTAGTTGTCAGGTGACTTTTTTTCACTCCTGTGTTAAGAGTGTTTGGATTCTACAGTAGTCGACAGAATCGATAAGAAAAAAAAAAGCTTTTCATTTTTTGTTTTTCCTCTGTCAAAGGACAGATGAAGACATTTTGGAAAAGAAGAAAAGATTGTTGAGGTGATATTTAAAAAATGGAACCCTTGCTGTAGAAAAAGCAGCAGATAGCCATCCTAGCATCTAGGAAGCCCCCCCAAAAAAGGAATATCTCATTTAGTCATAGTGTTTTGATAAGGAAAGAAAAATGATGGGGTGAGGGTAGAAGGCGCAGAACCTCTTGGACAGTATATACTGTGTATATATAGTATATCCTCCCCTGATGGAGAAAATACTTCTCCTTGTGTGTCCTCATTCTTTTGCTTTGAGTGTCAAGAATTATGGTACTGAGAGAATGTTTGTGTGGTCTTTGGCTAGCAGCAGAAGAGTTAAGATACGACTGTGAGCCAAGTGGTATTTTTGTAGTCAGGGATAGTTGAGAGAAAAAGAAAATTTAGGAAAGTCACAATTTATTGTGAAGTTGAACAGAATAATCAGATTCAGAGTCTAATTCTCAGTAATAAAACTAACTGATACTTAGTGGGGGGTGGAGGGTGGCCATTATAGAATTTAGCCAGACATGAAGGTAGAGCTATACAAATGCCCTCTTGCCCCCTGGATGGAGACTGGTTTGCCTTTTCTACACTCTTGGTAAGATGGTTGCTGCAAATAGAAGATTTCAATATATCAGGTTTAATTATAGACTGTACTCCAAATCGTTTGCTTCCTGCCACCACAAAGCACTTTTTTTTAACAGTATGTCCTTGTTTCAAATGGTTCAGTGTTCTTTAAGAAACAACAAAGCCAGTGGGAGACAGAAGAATTACATTGTCAGTTTCCTTGAAAATGTTGACATGAAACTTATTACTTCTGTTGTAAAACCCTGTTGCAGTTAGAAAGAGAAGAGACCACTGAGATCCCAAGGGATGTGTACAAATGCAGCTTGGGGTTGTGTAGCGGAAACACAGTGAACCCATCTTGGTTATTAACTGTATAGACAAAAAAAAAAAAGAAAGAAGAGAAGGGTACAGAGACACATCCCTTTAGGAGCTACCGATTTTTTTCCCCCCCTGCGGTTTCTCAGTAAGATTTTCCTTAATCTAAAGAAAAGTGTCTCTGACAAAGAAAACAAAAAATGGCGATGGTATACCATCTACAAAGTAAGCTTTTGCAGGCCCAGTTCTGGACTTGGGCTTGAAGCAAGTGTAAAGGTAGGCAGGCCAGCCTGGGGAACTTTTAAACCTTGAAATTTTATGCCCTTTGTTTTTGCCTTGTTCTGTATTGGTTTTGTTCCTAATGAACATGGGAAGGTCCAAACTCAATCGCACTATTACTACTCTGGTCCTTTTCAGGTTTTTGTTGTTTTTTAAGAGCTAGAGCTTTTTCTTCTTGCTTTCAGTCTCTGGGATTTAACTGCAAAAGCAAAATAATAATGCAAACATTTTAGAAATCAGTTGAGCTTCCTGATAGGGTTGTATACAGTTTGTGCTCCGTGCTGCACACACACATCTTGCTTGTTGTTTGTCCAACAAGCAAGTGTTCCCTTTCCCCATTCACTGAATATTATTCTTTCTAAGATGGATAATAGTAGTTTGCACCTGTTCTCTGGGAACCAGAAAAACGCTTCAAAGCACAAAGTAATCCTTCCAACAGCCCTCCAGGCTGACATTACTTCTTCATAAATGGAAAGTGCTGGGGCTAAGAAGGCAGATTAAACTGAAGCAAGATTACTTGGCAGGAAATGGTGGAGGACCTCTCGGAGCCCTTCCATCAGACTTCATAGCTATTCATCATTCCAGGGCTGCTAAATTGTACATATTTAAAGTACACAAGTTGATGAGTTTTGCAGTGTGTGTCGACCTATCATGACCATCACTGCAAACATGACAGCAAACATATTTATCGTACCCAAACGTTTCCTTGAGCCCCGTGGTAATCCATAACTCCTCTCCCTCCACCTCAAGTCTCTAGGTAACCATCGATTTGCTTTCTGTCCATTATATATTAGTTTGCATTTTCTAGAACTTTATGTAAATGGAGTCATACAGTATGTACTCTTTTTTTTCCCCCTCTGGCATATTTAACTATAATTATTATTTTAACTGTAATTATTTTGAGATTCATTCCGTGTATATCGATAGTTTGTTCCTTTTTCTTTGCTGGGTAGCATTCCATTTTATGAATATATCTCAGTTTGTTTATTCACTTGTTGATGGACATTTGGGTTTCTAGTGTTTTTGCTCTAATGAACAAAGTTATGAATATTCAGGTACATATCTTTGGGTGGACATATTTTTCATTTCTCTTGGATAAATGCCTGTGAGTTGAATGTCTGGGTCATATGATAGGAATATGGTTAACTTTTTTTTTTTTTTTTTTAAGATTTTATTTATTTATTCATGAGAGACAGAGAGAGAGAGAGAGGCAGAGGGAGAAGCAGGCTCCCAAGGAGCAGGAAGCCCGATGCGGGACTCAATCCCAGGACCCTGAGATCATGACCTGAGCCGAAGGCAGACGCTTAACCATCTGAGCCACCCAGGCGCCCAATATGGTTAACTTTTTAAGACAGTATCAGTCTGTTTTTACAAAATTGTTTTACCATACCATTTTTATTCTCACCAGCAGTGTATGAAACTTCCATTTGCCCCGTATCCTCACTAATTCTTGGTGTGGTCAGTGTTTTTTGTTTTCGTCATTCTAGTGGGTATCTTGTGCTTTTAATTTTCATTTCCCTTGTGGCTAATGATAATGGGCTTTTTCCATGTGCTTATTTGCCACTCAAATATCTTCTTTGGTGGCGTCTGTTCAACGCCCATTTTGGCAGGAGGAGGGTGAGTTGTTTGTCTTATTGTTGAATTATAACAGTTCTTTATATATCAGAGATACAATCTGTTGTCAGGTAAATGTTTTACATATAGTTTCTCTGAGCCCATAACTTGCTTTTCATTTTCATAGTCTTTTGAAAAGTTTTAAATTTTGCTGAGATAAAATTTTTAAATTTATTGCAATGTTTTTTTTGTTTTTTTTTTTTTTCCCATTTGAGTAAACTTAGGTAGTCAGTGTCTTTCAAGGAATTCATTTTATCTTAGTGGTGGAACCAATTGGCCAAAAGTTGTTCATGACTACTCCCTTATTTTTTAGTATCTGTAGAATCTGTAGTGATGTGCTCTCCCTTATTTCCAATGTTGGCCATTGATGTCTTCTTTTTTTCCTAATCAGGCTGGCTACCCATTTTGTTGATCTTGTCAGAGAATCAGGTTTTTCTTATTGATTTATCTCTACTACTTTTTGTTTTCTATGTCAGTGATTTCTTCTCTGATCATTTTTTTTCCTTCTGATTACTTGGGGGTTTAATTTGCTATTCTTCTGATTTCTCAAGGTGGGAATTGAAGATCATTTAATTGAGATCTTATTTTTTTTTAAAGATTTGTTTATTTTAGAGAGAGAGAGAGCACACAAGCAGGGGGTGGGACAGAGGGAGAGGGAGAGAATCTCAAGCAGACTCCCTGCTGAGTACAGAACCTGATGTGGGGCTCGATCTCACCACCCTGAGATAATGACCTGAGCCCAAATTAAGAGTTGACCACTGAGCCACTCAGGAGCCCCGAGATCTTATTTTTTAACATGTTTGATGCTATAAATTTCTCTCTAATTGCTACCTTAAGCCTGTCACACACATTTTGATATGTTGTATTTTTAGTTCAGAATACTTTCTGATTTATCTTTTCATTTCATCCTTGACCCCTGAGTTATTTAGAAGTGTGTTATTTACTTTCCAAATATTTAGGGATTTCCCAAATATCCTTCTGTTTTTTATTTCTACTTTAATACCATTGTGGTCAGAGAACATACTTTACGTTATTTGAATCCTTTTAAATTTATTAAGACTTGTTTTTGGCCCAGAACATAGTTTATGTTGCTAAATATTCCTTGTGCATCTGAAAAGAATGTTCTGTAAATATCAACTAGGTAATACAAATAACTCTTAGGTATTGATCTTATATTAAGCACCTTTGCTATGTCTCGTTATCAGTCTGGTTTTGTTGCAATAGCAACTCTGCAACCTCAAGGACTTTCAGTGACAGATGTTTATTTTTCACTCCTGATACATCCATCACTGGCCATCTGAAGTTCTGCTCCACATCTTTATTTTGGGATTCATACTAAAGGAACAGTGCTCAATGGGATGTGACTTTCTCATAGCAGAGAGAAAAGGCTGATTAATGCAATAAATCTTTAAACTTCTCCTCTAAAGACACCTATATTACTTATGCTCTCATTTTATTGGCCATAAAAAGTCACATGGCCAAGCCTGATGTCCGTGGTGCGGGGAGGGAAGTATAAACAGTGATGTGTTTGAGCTAGCTCATACAGGCTCATGAAAGCTTACTGTGTGCCTCTCTTTCCAACACCATGTTTAGTGGGATCACATTGGTAACTTGAAATCTGGTAGAGTGGGAGTATTTATGCCATGTAAACTGGAAAATAAAACAATCAGCACTTTTTTCCTGGAGAACTACTTGTTGAACTTTTAGTAGCAAACCCCTGGGTATATGCCCTTTTTAGGGAGTAGCAGTTAATAAGTGGGAACAAGATTATTTTCTGTCACATTTCATTTCAATAATTTATTAGTTTGTGCGTGTGTTTACATTTTACTAGCTATGACTTTTAATGCAAGATTAAATAGGAAGGAGTAGTGATCAAGGGCAAACTTTTCTTATTCCTGGGTTAAAGGGAATGTATTTTATTGAGTATAATGTTTGTTTTCAGAAAGGGAATGTATTTTATTGAGTATAATGTTTGTTTTGAGTTTTTTGGAGATAGCATTTAATCAGATTAAGGAGATTTCTTCTCTTATTGATGTCACAGATTTTACATAATTGATCATTCAATTTTATCAAAAACTTTTTCTGCATTTATCGAGATGGTTTTTTAAAGTATGGTGAAAATTGCATTAACGGATTTTCTAATGTTGAACTAACCTTTCATTCCTGGGAGAAGCCCATCTTTTTTATGTTTTTTAGGATTCTGTATTTTATTTAGGAATTTGATACCAATATCTGAGTGGGTTTGGCCTGTAAGGTTACTCTCAGAAAGCTTTTGTTTGTTTGTTTTAGCTTTATAAAGGAGTTGAATGATGCTTTATTAAATGAGTCAAATAATGTAGGAGTTTAATATTAGAATTACTTCCTTCTTGAATATTTGGTAGAACTTGATAGTGATTGCTTCTGGACTTTAAATTTTCTTTGAGAGAAGATTTTTAACTACTGATTGAGTTTTCTGAATGGGTATAGACCCATTCAGGTTTTCTTTTTTCTTTTTTTTTTTTTTTGAGTCAGGGAAATTTATATTTTCCTAGGAATTTGTCCATCTTACCTGTTTTCCAAGTTTCTGATTTAAAATTATTCCTTATGCTCTGTTGGCTTAATACCTGCTCTATCTGTAGTTCTCTCCCTTTCTTATCATACCCATTACTGTTTTTTTTGTGTGTGCCTTTTCTCTCTTTCTTGATCACTCTTGCCAAAGATTTGTCCATTTTATTGGTCTTTTTGAAGAACCAGATTTGAGCTTTGTTGATCCTCTTTATTAGAGATTGGCAACGAAGGCCTGTGGAACAGATCTGGCTGAGGCCTGTTTTTCCAAGACCAACAAGCTAAGAATGGTTTTTTGTATCTTAGAAGTGTCACATATATTTTAAAACACACACAAAGGAAAAGATGCTACAGAAACCATATATGGCCCATGAAACCTACAGTATTTTCTGTCTGGCCCTTTGCATAAAGTTTGCCAACGTGTGCTCTTTAGAGCCCTGGTTTTTGGTCACTTGACTGTTCATCTTACTTTACCATCAGCTCAGCCATGGCATAAGTGGTTTCTCTGCATACCGGGCCTACCATAGTGCTATACACCAAAATCTTAACCTCTGTCTTCTACATATTTGTTTTGTTCTCTGGCAATTAGTTGAGCAGTGGTTGGTACCAGTAGTTTATGAAAAATGGATGGGAATAGAAATGGAAAATTGAAAAACTATGTCTAGCAACATAGAAGACCACCATTATTCTGTTTTAGCGGTGGAGTGTCTCTTAGCATCTCCCAGAGCACCAGTGTTCTTTGGCACAATAGTTTGAGAGCAACTATGAATTTAGTTATTTTGATCTCACTGTCTCATTCATAGAAATCCTGGATCCTGGAAGGTGATCTTCTACTCTGGGAGCTGAAAGGAAGTGAACTTTATCGTGTACATTGTAAAGCAAACAAAAATTATTTCATATGGCATTATCCAAGTTTCTTGCCAGGATTAATTTGTGGTTCACAATATCATTTAAAGACTGCCTGCCTGTCACCTTTTTTTTTCCATTTGTCAGTCCTTTTTAATCTCATTCCTAGACTCCAGACCCATACGTTTAAGCTGGACATCACTGCTGTGTCTCATAGGCACCCCAGGTTCAATCTGAATTCAGTCCTTTTCACTCCTAGTATACTATTACTTTGCCTTTTTTTTTTACCCATCTCTCTGCCTCTGATATATTTTCCCTCTGTCTTCTGCTCCCCGCCACCAGCAAGTACTTTTCGATCCACTATGGCAGGTGTAATCTTTCTAATACACAAAATCAGCAGGCTTCATGTTTTGCTGCTGCCCTTTTGCTCTTTGTATTCTAGCAGTACCGTGCACCGCTTCCCTGAATGTGCCCAGCTTACTGTGTCTTTGCATGCGCTCTTCTTTCCGTCTGCTTGAAACACCCTCTCCCTTTTCACCTGTCTGGGAAAGACATCCAGTAAAGCTTGGTTCGGGCATCATCTCTTTTGTGAGGCCTCTCTGACTCAGATACGGTCAGTCCTCCTTCCTGCGTTCATGTTCTACTTTGTAGAAGAAAACCTTCACTGTGGTGCTAGGCTTTTCTCAGTATACCCATTGTCTGCATACCTGTCTCGCCTGTGAACTGAGTTCCTGACACACAGGAGCCGTGCCTGCCTCTATGTCATCACCTTCTGTCAGGCACCTGTTAGGTACCTCATGTATTTGATGGAAGAACAAATGAACAAAAAAAGTTATACTCAGAATGCGTGTTTATTGCAAAAGTGTTTTTGTATAATAAAGAACAAGCTAATTAAAACAACAATGGAAAACTTCCCTCTCCCCATCCCTTCCTCCTCGTCAAAAGGTTCATTTTGGCAGGATAAGGAGCAGTAGATGACTGTGTGTCATTTCCCACAACCGCCCACTTTCATAGAGGCTAGCATTCATTTTGGTCCTGGTGTGATCGACAACCTGATGAACCCAGACAAGACTAAGATAAACTCCTTGTCCTCCAGTAGAATAAATATTTCAAATAAAGTCAACCCAAGAAAGTCAGGCCAAACAGCTATTGATTGCTAAAAGCCTGAACTTAAGCCCAATGAATATTCCAAAGTTCACCTCCATGCAGCTTGCCTAAATGGTGATCAATATGCAATTACTGCCCCCTTTAAACATGTCTTACACTGCCGACGTGAAGAAGGGTTTTACTTTTTAAATCTTTTGTTTGTTGAATTTGCTTAGGCAGGAAAAAAGAGAGAGAGAGCCTTGGCTAAATCAGAGTCTTTTACCTTTAGTATTTCCAACAGTTCTGTGTTATTTGTGAAATAGTTTGAATGTATGCTGCATGGTAACTGAAGGTGCCCTGGTACATGACCATCCTTCATCTCAGGAGGCCTTTTCCTAGTGACTAAACAATGAGGATATTATAGCTTTGTTTCCTAATTTCTGCTCACATCATTATGTGCCCTAGTCATAACCTTTGCAAATTCAGGTTTGTGAAGTAGGATGCTCAAGTCCAGCTGCAGTGAAAACAAATAGATTATTTGCCTAGTTTCCTGTTAGAATTCCAGCTTGGTGTCTTTTTTTTTTTTTTTTTTTACCAGTATGATGTGCAAACTCTTTGTCATCTTTCACTTACACCATTGTCATGGTCTCCTAACTGTCCTGCCTGCTCCCCAGCTCTGTCTTCACTCTAGTGCCTTCATCACATGGCTGCCAGAGTAAGCTTTCTAGAATGTATCCATCTAGTGCCCTCCTCTTCTTCAACATCTCGTGGCTTCTCAACATCTGTGGCATGGAGCCCAGGGGCCCCAGGCAGCACATCTAGGGCCTGTTGTGACCTCTGCCCGCCTCTCCTTAGTCATCTGCTAACCCCGGTCATTCACAGCTACCTCTGCTTTGCCTAAGTGGCATGCTCTTAACGGTCTTCGTACCTTTGCACATGCTGTGTACCCACTCTGTCACCACTGACTTCACTCTCTCCTCTCTGCCTGGCAAATGCTCATTCTTCAGACTGTGTTCAGATGTTATCTGCTGTCCATGTGACGCCTTCACTGACTTCTCCCAGATAAAATTAATTATCTCCACCTCTCACCTACTTGGACTTAATCTCCATTGCTTTGGGCTTTTGAAATTATTTATATTTAACTGTCCTTAAATTGCTTAAAGACAGGGAGCTTAGAATTACCAGCAGCTGGTGTAGTGCCTGCTGCATGAAGGCGCATGCTCAGTAGTAACCTTTTTTTTTTCTTTTAAACTCAGTAGTTGTGTTGAATGTCATTTGTGAGTATCTGTGGGTTATTTTGATTAATTCTATGGCAAGGGGAGTAAAGGTAAGAATATTTATAATACATCCTTGGTCTTTTGAGGTTGGCATCAAGTAAGATGTCCAGCTTTGCTCAGTCCAGGTTTGCTGGGACTGAGAGGTTTCCCAGGATGTGGTACTTTCAGTGCCAAAAATGGAACAGTCTCAGGTAAACCAGGATGGGCTAGCACCAACGGGCCCTATCACCGAGCTTTTTACATACTCCCCTTTTTTCCACTCACTGGGACTCAATTTTGGCTGGCTGTCTGACCTAAGATAAGCATGCCTTGTCATCCTTAGCACTTTAATAATGCCATGTCTTAATATTGTTTCCTCTACAAAAGACTATCCAAAGGGATGCTATTTCTGATTGCTTTTCTTTGGCTTTCAGGTGAGAAATTGGGTGAAGGGCTTTGGGTTATGTTATTACCACCTTTTTGGTAAGGCTTGCCTCCCCTTGCCTGATAGTCACCTTACTCCATCTGTCCATTCTCCCCTTTTATATCTTTAGTATCCTTATCACCACCGGCTTCTCGATGCTCTAAAAATATGACTGAATTTTCCATATTCTTAAAAATAATAATTAAAAAAAATCTTACCCTGGTTTCCCTCTTAAGCTGATGGACTTTCTTCTCCAGGCTTTACTAGGAGTAACTCACACTCACCCCTCTTACTCTCTCACCTGCTTTGAAATATTTACATATATATCTTTCTTTTCCTATACTCCCCCACATATACATAATCTCTCTCTCCCTCTAAAGTAACTAACACATAATGGTCTCAGAATAAGTGTGTTGAATTATATCTTAACTCCTAGAACCAGTTCTTTACTTGGAGGTCTTATTGTGTCATACAAGACCTTTGGTATAGCCCATGTTTTCCCCTCAGATCTAAGCTAGGAATACCGTTCTTTTATGCTTCAAAAATGCAGGCTTCTGTCTCTTCTTTGACTATGCCGGCCCATTTCCACCGTAGGGCCTTTGCATGTGCTATTCCTTCTGCCTTTAATGTTTTGCCCCTAAACTGTACAAGACCGATTCATCTCAACACTCAGATTTCAATACAGATGTTACGTTTAAAGAGTCCTTCCTTAATAACCTAACCTAAAATATCCTCTTTCATTCTTTCACATTGCATTATTTCCATGACAAACTATCAAGTATCTTGATTTTCCATTTGTCTCCTGCAGTTAAGAGTGTAAGCTCCATGAGGACTGGGTCTTGATCTGTCATATTCACATGAGATGTATCCAGTAAATATTTGTAGATTGAATAATACATGGGGGAAAAAGTTATTTGCCGACTTCTACTTTTGCCTGAAGATTTCATATTAATTTAGTCTCCCCAAATAGATTTACATGTTTTTGAAAGCAGAAGCCATGTCTTAATTTTTGTTTTTCTCTTGTGTCTACTACAGTACTGAGTAGTTCCTCAGTAAATACTGAATATTGGCTTGGTTGGTTGATTTACCAGGTATACTAAGGTATGAAATGATTGACTTGTTCCTATCTCATAGAGTGTTAAAGAAAACACTATAAGGTTATAGAAAATTATACTCCTTAGAGAACTGTTTGCAAGAACAGTAGCCAGTGACAGGGGAAAAATCACCTTTATTTTTTCTTGAAAACAATTTAACTTTCCTAAGTCTAAAAAGTAATACATGTTCATTATGGAAAAATGAAAGATACTGAAAAATAGAGAAAGGAATAATAAGATGCAGAAAGCATTTGACAAAACCCAGCACCTTTCATGATAAAAATAATACCTAAACTAGGAATAGAAGGGAACTTCTCCAACCTTTCATATTAGAGCATCCACAAAAAATCCACAGCTAATATCATACTTAATGGTGAAAGACTGCGTGCTTTCCCCCTAAGATCAGCAACAAGACAAGGATGTCCGCCTTCACCACTTATATTCAGCATTGTACTGGAGGTTTTAGCCAGGGCAGTTAGGCAAGGAAATGAAATAAAAGGCATCCAGATTGGAAAGGAAGAAGTAAAACTATTTCTGTTTGCAAATGATGTTATCTTGTCTGTAGACAATCCTAAAGAATCCACCAAGAAGTTATTAGAACTAATAACTGAGTTCAGCAAGGTTGTAGGATAATATAAAGATTAATGTACAAAAATCAGTTGTATTTCTGTACACTTAAAATGAACAGTCCAAAAATGAAACTATGAAGACAGTTCCATTTACAGTAGCATCAAGAATACAATACCTAGGAATAAATTTAACAAAAGAAGTGCAAAATTTATACTCTGAAAACTACAAAACATTGTTGAAAGAAATTAAAGGAGGGGCGCCTGGGTGGCTCAGTTGTTAAGCATCTGCCTTCGGCTCGGGTCATGATCCTGGAGTCCTGGGATCGAGCCCCGCGTCGGGCTCCCCGCTCGGCGGGAAGCCTGCTTTTCCCTCTGCCACTCCCCCTGCTTGTGTTCCCTCTCTGGCTGTGTCTCTCTCTGTCAAATAAATAAATAAATAAATAAATAAATAAATAAATAAATAAAAATTAAAGGAGAGCTGATAAATGGAAAAATATTTCATATTCATGGATCAGAGGCTTAATATTGTGAAGATGGCAGTACTCCCCCAAAATGATCTACAGATCCAGCACAATCCCTATTGAAAAGCCAGCTGACTTCATTGTAGAAATTGACAAGCTGATCCTAAAATTCATATGGAATTGCAGGGGACCTAGAATAGCTAGACAGTCTTTTTTTTTTTTTTTTAAAGATTTTATTTATTTATTTGAGAGAGAGAATGAGATAGAGAGAGCATGAGAGGGGGAGGGTCAGAGGGAGAAGCAGACTCCCCGCCGAGCAGGGAGCCCAATGCGGGACTCGATCCAGGGACTCCAGGATCATGACCTGAGCCGAAGGCAGTCGCCCAACCAACTGAGCCACCCAGGCGCCCGAATAGCTAGACAGTCTTAAAAAAGAAGAACAATGTAGGATTCCCAATTTTAACACTTACTACAAAGCAGTGGTTGGTAATCAAGACAGTGTGGAACTGGCATAAATTAATAGAATATATTTGAGAATATTTGAGAAGATAAAACTGTGTGTTTATGGTCAGCTGATTTGCAACAAGAATACCAAGACCATGGAATGGGGAAAGAATAGTCTTCAAAGAATGGTACTGGGACCGTTGGATATCCCCATGCAAATTAATGAAGTTGTACCATTATTTCACGCTACATACAAAGATTAACTCAAAATGAATCAAGAACTAAATATCAGAACTTAAAGTATTAAACTCTTTTTTTTAAGATTTTTATTTATTTATTTGACAGAGAGAGAGAGAGCGAGAGCAGGAACACAAGCAGGGGGAGTGGGAGAGGGAGAAGCAGGCTTCCTGCCGAGCAAGGAGCCCGATGTGGGACTCGATCCCAGGACCCTGGGATCATGACCTGAGCCAAAGGCAGACGCTTAACGACTGAGCCACCCAGGCGCCCTAAAGTATTAAACTCTTAAAAGCAAACGTAGGTGTACATCTTCATGACATTGGATTTGGCAATGGTTTCTTGGCTCTGACACCAAAAACACAGGTAACAAAAGACAAAACAGATGAGTTGGACTTCATCAAAATTAAGAACTGGTGTGCTTCGAAGGATACCATCAGGAGAGTGAGAAGGTGGCCCCTAGAATAGAAGAAAATGTTTACAAATCATATATCAGGGACTTGTATCCAGAATAAAGAGCTCTTGCAACTAAGTAATAAAAAGAATTAAGCTAATTAAAAAATGGGAAAAGGATCTGAATAGCCTTCACCTATGAGATAGGAGCAAGTCAATCATTTCATCGTAGTATACCTGTTAAATCAACCAACCAAGCCAATATTCAGCATTTACTGAGGAATTACTCAGTACTGTAGTAGACACAAGAGAAATAGATATTTCTCTGAAGAAGATATACAAGTTTGTAATAAGCACATGAAAAGATGCTTGACAGCATTAGTTATCTGGGAAATGCAAATTAAAACCACAGTGAGATACCATTTCACACCCACTAGGATGGCTTGAACCAACAAATCAGCTGACAAGTATTGGTAAAGAGGTGGAGAAGTCAGAACACTTATACACTGCTGGTGGGCATGTCAAATGGTGCAGCCAGTTTGGAAAAAAAGTCTGATAGTTCCTCAGAAGGTTAAACATAGAATTACCAAATGCCCCAGCAATTCCACTTCTAGGTGTACATACATCCAAGAGAAATGAAAACATATGTCCACTCAAAAACTTGTACAAGAATGTTTTTAGCAGCATTATTCATAAGAGCCAAAAGGTAGACACACCCCAAATATTCATCAGTGGATGGATAGACAAATTATGGCATATCCATACAATGAACTATATAATTCAGCCACAAAAAAGAAGGAAGTACTGACACATGCTACAGCATGGATGAATCTTGAAAACATGATGCTGAGGGGAGGAAGCCAGTCACAAAAGACCACACATTGTATGATACCCCTTACTTGACATGTCTGGAATAGGCAAAGCCATAGAGACAGAAAGTAGATCAGTGGTTGCTAGGGTAGGATCGGATGGGAGGGGAGGGGGGTGACAGCTAAAGAGTAGGGGATTTCTTGTCAGGATAATAAAAATGTTCTATAATTGACTGTGGTGATAGTTGCACATATCTGTGAATATACTAAAATTAATTGAATTGTACATTTTAAATGGGTAAATTATATGGTATGTGAATTATATTTTGATAAAGCTGTTAAAAGAAAGAAAAAGGAATAATAAGGCAATTCATAATCCCACCACCCTGAAATAACCTCTGTTAGCATTTTGATCTATTTCTTCCCAGTCTTTTTTAATACATATTTTTCACATAATTGAGGGAATGTTTCATATAGAATTTTGAATATTACCCTTTGTGCTTATCATTCTGGCCATAGGAATTCATTCATTCTATTATAGACTTTCCTAATTATTAACAAGTATATAATATTCTGTGCAGATCTATCATTATGTAATAATATTCTCATTGGTGGATGTTTAAGTTGTTTTGTTCTTTCCTTCTTTTCCCCCCCATTTTAATGAGTACACCCCCTCCCCTTTTTTTGGAGACTAGAACATCCCCATGAAGTGCCTTATATGAAACTTCTTTTGTTCCCAGAGAAAAGAAGATCTCCCGGAGCAGTGCCCTGAAAGTGCTGGACCATGCCATGATTGGACCGGAGGGCACAGACAATTGCCATAAGTTTGTTGATATTCTTGGCTTACGAACCATCTTTCCCCTCTTTATGAAATCTCCCAGGAAGATCAAGAAAGTAGGAACCACTGAGAAGGAACATGAAGGTAGGGTTCACTGGAGAAGTCAGCCTACTAATTTAGAAAGAATGGAGGGAATGAGAGCTACTTTGAAAAACTGTGATGTGCGGTTGAGGAGCGGACTCTGAGACTGGAAGAGTCCCACCTTTTTCTTTTCTTCCATTTTCTGTGCATGAAAATGCAGCCTGGAGACCCCAGATCACTGATGGTCTTTGTTGCATTGGTTCTCTGCTTCCTTAAATCCTGGTGGTTTCATTTCCTTCTGGCCTATTAATAAGTCTGTGCGTGAGGGTTTTGTTTTCTTCACTGTAATTCGTAGTGAGGTGTCTCTCTGATGGAAGACCCTTTTGAAAAGAGAAATGAGGTGGCAACACATGTCACCTCCAGAGTGGTGCTTTCATGTATTTCTGTATTAAAGTATGATTCAGCCAACATCAGGAATTGCCGAAATAAACTATTTACAGCCAAGGTTCCCCTTTTTATGTTTCTCCTCCCTGATGGTGCACACTCCCAGCAAAATGCTGCCATGAATTTCGATGTTGTAACCAGAGTAGTTATTGCTCGGCCGATCTCCTCCTCCTATTGTCTGGTGGCCTGCTGCATCCCTCCCCCCACCCCCCGTAAGTAGCTGCAGTGCAATCTGGAAGGCCAGGAATTTATGAGCATTGACAGTTCTGCTGGAGACTAACAGACACTTGCACTGGGGAATTTACATGGTTGGATGGTTATTTTAAGGTGTGGGGAGGGGGCAGAGGAGCTGGTGTGTGTGAGAGAGGAGGAAAAACCTGAGCTGATTGGCCCATTTGGTTGTCTTGTCAGAAGTTAATGTTTGTTCCATGGTTTGGGTGATTTTTTTTTGTCAGTGATTGGTAGAATTGGTGTGGATCTTTTGGATTCCTCACCCTCCTGGGTAGAAGTTTGAGAGTTCCTGTCTATCCCTTCTCAAGTGGATTTGGCTTAGCCTTTTCCAACTCAGTGGCTAAAGGGAAGGTGACATGACTGTCTTCAGTGGTCACTTCCAGCAGTGTCTTCTCTGATCACATCAGCTCTCCAGAGACAACAGAAAGTCAGGCTGGGGTGAAACTGGCAGGGCAAAAAACTGGACTTGAGATCTGAGAACAAGGAGAGAGTTTGGTTCATCCCCAATCAGTTATTGGCCACACACCAGCTGTGAACACGTTAACCCCACTGCCAGTCTGTTTTCTCTCCTCAATGGGAATTTAGCAAAATGAGGCCCCGGGAAAGTGAATGGGTTGTTCTGGAGATCTAAGAGACAAAGTTTTGCAGACAGTCATCAGTCATTGGACACCTGCCGCATTTCTGGCACTACTGGGTTACGGGCTCTCTAATTTAGGCCTCACAACCTCCAAAGTAGATCTGGTTTTTAGGTAAGGGAATCAGCTGAGAAAGGAACCAACCTGTGGTTCTACGGCTCACTGGCTGTGTGACGACAGACCTTTTACTTAACTTCTCTGGACTGCATTTTCCTTTCGGGTCTGTAAAATGAGGAAACTAGACTAGTGAACTAGAAGCTCTGATACCTATACCTTAAGATTCTGAGGCACAGGCCCTAGTTGTCAAGGCTTTATCCTGTCATCCAGGAAACTCACCAGGAACTGTGCTGTGGCTGACTCGGGATTCTGTTGAGAGACCTGATGCATCTTGAGCATGCTTGAAGAACGGTACAGTAGGAAAACAGCCCTTAGCAGGCTCTTGCTCTGTGTGCATGGTACTGAGTAGAGGAAAAGTGACAGATTCAGAGCAGCTCTGTTTCCTTCTGAAAAATGTGCCCAGTGGCGTGCTGGTAACAGTACATTTGCTTCAGAGTATACCTGCATTAGAAATTTGATAACATTATATTAGTGAGGGCAGTGGCTTGGTAAGACAGCTCCTGGAAGGCATGTTTGGCCTGTAATGGCTGGTGAGGATGAGCTCTGCATTCTGAATACACCAACACCCAGACAGAAGAAATGAACCCCAAAGAGAAAATGCAGCCCTGGGCCTCCTCCCGCCCCTGCTGGCTGGCTGGTGCTGCTCCTGGCACACTGGCCCTCAGGCCTTGATGGGAGTGTGAGAATGGAGGCAGAGCAGAGTAGGGCAGGGGCACATGGTGCAAGGTTTCTTTGTCCTGTCCTCGGGGTTATTCTCCCTGTGCTGGCCCTTCTGATGCAAGTGGACCAGGTTTGTGTAGTAAGTTAGAGCACAGCAGCCTCAGACCACCAGGAGTATCTGCAGACATGCCCAGCTCATTCTTGCCCCCAGGCTTCTGCCGTGCTCTCCCCTCCATCTGCAACAATTTTCTCTGACCTGTCTGTCTGGATGCCTTTCAGTCATCCTTCAGGTCCTTAGTTTTTTGTTTTTTGTGTCTTTTTAAGACTCATTCATTTTAGAGAGAGAGACAGAGCATGAGAGGGAAAGAGAATACCAAGCAGACTCTGGGCTGAGCACAGAGCCCAACATAGGGCTCGATCTCATAACCATGTGATCACAATCTGAGCCAAAACCAAGAGTCAGATGTTCAACCGACTGTGCCACCCAGGCACCCCTTCAGGTCCTTAGTTTTGATGTCACTTTCTCAGGGAAGCATATGATGAGCCCCTAGACTAGCATAGAGCCTCCTATTACATGGAGTCTTGGTCCTAGGACTTGGCCTTCATAGCCCTAAGATTATGGAACCAATGGCCTTGTCACCCCTGGGTCCCAGGGCTTAGCCTGGTGCTCCGCATGTGGTAGATGCACAGTAAACATTAACTGACTGCATGAATGAACAACCACTTCTCTAAAGGACTGATGGTTAAGCACAAACATGGATTTGGGACTCTCCCTAGAACCCTGCATGGTTGAAGTCAATGCAGTTGACTTTAGTAGATTGTTTGAAAGCAAAAACAAATGGGTTGCTAGCCATAAGTTTTACTTTATTTCGTTGGCTTTGAAATTATGGCAGAAGCCCTCCTTTAGAGCCATGCCCTTAAGAACCACGTCTGAAATTGAATAAAGGAAACCTCATTTAAAATGGAGTGAGGAGGCCAGAAGGGGGAGCTCTCATCCCCTAACACTTGCTGTCAACTGCAGACCCCAACGGGAAGAGACATATCTTGCACTCCCCACAGGAAGAAGTTTATACTTTACTACCTCAGAGGAGGAAGAAAGATTTTACCCTTGCCCAGCAATAGCCTAGCCAATGAAGAGCCACTACACTCCAAACTCCTGGTTTATATGGGTGTACTTTTGTTTATAACATCCCCTCAGGACGCCCCCCCCCCCAATAAAAGAGCAGTCTTCTCCTTTGTTCTCTGGACTTGCTTATAGTTTTGCCATAGCTTGAATGGCCTGAATTGTAATTCTCTACTAATCCTGAGTAAAGCCATTTTTGCTGGTAAAATAGCAGTTTTATTTTTAAGATATCGTACATTATGTACATTATGGATAGAACTTCCTTATATAAGTGAGGCCACCCTATGACAAACTTCTTTTGGTAATCCAACAACTCCTAATTAAGCACTATAGGCTGAGAATTAGCTTGCCAGTCCAGAACCTCTAGAGGGCTGCTCTGTGCTCCCTCCCTTTCTTGTCAAACCTCAGGGACTCGTCACATATGAGAGTGAACTGTCTTTAAGTTCATCCTGGTCCAGTCTCAGCACTCGTTACCTCTCAGCACCTTCCCCCAAACTCTTAGGGTAGCAGTATAGCCTGGTGTGGTACAGATAGATGTGCTGCTTATCAACCATGCGATCTTCCTAAACTCTCTGAGCCTTAGTTGCCCTGTCTGTGAAATGCTATATGTACCACGTGAGGTGGTTGTGAGGGTCAGATGAAATGACCTATGTAAACTTAGTGTGGACCTCAGAATAGAGTAGGTACATTAAGAAGTACAAGTTCTCACCTCTACCAATCCTGTCTCCACTTCTGCCCATCGTGGCCTTTGTTCCATGCACCCATTCTCCTTAGAGGTCACCAGGAAACCAGGCTGCCCACACCTGCAGGGCGGGGTGGGGCCCAAGGAGGGGGCTGGTATGTGACTGGGAGAGTGAGTGGATTTTACTGGCCTGCGGTGTAATTACTCCATGATAGCTGCGTGAGACTGGGCAGACTGCTTGTTGATGGGCATGTTAGGCGTCATGATATGCTAAATAGTGGGGTGGCGTAAAAACAGCTGTGTTCCCCAAGTCGACAGAAGGGGTTGGGAGAGGAGAATCTCTAGATTAAGGTGACTCGAGAGGGGAGGTAAGAAGCAAAAACCACCCTTATGGCCTAGAATTGCTGGTAATTTAGTTCCGCTTTTGTTGAGTTGGGCTGGAGAAGGACAAGAATTATTGTAATTGAAATCCTTTCAGGTTTGCATAATAAAACCTTCAGAAATAGATCAGGGGAGGCACTTAACTTGGGGGTTGGGTTGGAAAGAAAAAATTTGCCCTTGGGTATAATAGCATGATTGGCTGCCTCCTTGATTTTATAAGGATTAGTATAGTATGCGTCGTCTCCTTGGTTTAACTGCTTTAGAATGGGAGGGAAGAAGAAAAGAGATGGGATCCAGAAATGGCATTTGACCTTTACTTCTTGTCTCTTTTAAAATTCTTATTAAAATAGGTCCAGTTTTCCTTGAATTGCTTCATTAGGTAGGTGAGTTATTGAGTTTGTAGCAGTTCTAGTTAATTGCACTGTTTTAACATGGTTCCCCTGGAGGCTGTTCCGAGCTTTAAGGGAGTGAGCTACGAAGCAGTGTGTAGGTGTGTGGTGTGCATGCTAGGCATATGCACACATTCTACCTCATCAGCAGTGACAGCAGTTGATAATAGGTCCGTGCTTTAAAGAATGCTCTTCTGTCATCTGCAAAGAATTGTAAGTGATTCCAGCGGACTCCATGCATCAGGAAGTGTGTAGTTGTCTGGTGCTTCTCGGACTCCCAGCAGCCAGGAAGCACAGACCAGAGCTCCTGCCACCTACCCACGTTGGAAGAGGGAAATGGCAAAACCTTTGCTACCATCAGAAGAGAAGCGAGTTTGGTCAGCATCAGTGAAGAAGAAACATTTTTGATGCCTCCACAGTGGCTTGTGGCAATGACATGGCATCGTTTGGGGCTGCCTTTTATCAGGGATCCTTCTATGTTCAAAATTTAACAAAGACAGGAACGAAATTCTGGGGGATGTGTTCTTCCCCGGTATTCCATCTCCAGATCCTTTTCCTTGGCTTGTCCCTGTCCCTCAAGCGTTCGGTTTTGCATGGGTTGGCAGTGTCTTCCCTCAGTTGTTTTTGTGTTTTACTGTTTATACTGTCCTTGATTTCATCTGCTTCCTGCAGCTTTAACCCACATTTCTTTGCTGTTGATCCCCAAATCTTCCCAGGCTCTAGTCAGTTCAGCTAATTAACCAGCAGACAACTCCATCAGACAGGCCAACTCAGCTCATTCAAAACCACACTCATTCCTTCATTGCCCAAGGCTCATCTGCTTTTCCTGTCTGGGTAATGGTCACAGCACCACCCTCCACTCCACCACCCAAGGCAGAGATCCATGCGCCATGCTTCACTCTCATAGTCCCCACATGTAATTGATCATAAGTCCTGCAAATTCTGCCTGAGTCAGTCCTCTCCAGTACGACTCTGCCCTTTATCACCTCTCCTGTCACTACAGCTTTAAGAAGTCTCTCTGCCCTAGCCTCCCAGCTCTGCTGTCCCCTCAAAATCTATCCTGCATGCCCCCACCCAAATGAGAGAGACACTCCCAGCCCACAGCTGTAAAATTACAGTCTATGGGAGGGGGGACTAAACATAGGGAATAAAGCAGTTTCACATGTATTTACCAGAAAACCATATTAGCAAATGGAAAAACATACCAAACAAGAATTACTTCATTATTAAGGGGAACAGGAGCATAGGAATGCTTAGCGAGGAAGGCACTGCTGGTGGAAGGCAGAGGAGGGGAATAGGATAGAAGCAGACAGTGCAGGGATTTCAACCTACTGGCTTGTTGTTACCTGTATTCAGCACCTGTAGGAGTGCCTTTACACATCTGATCATGTTTGAGTCTTACAGCCACCCCACAAGGGTAGTGGTATTTCTCATTCTGAAAATGAGGAAGTTGTCATGACTTCAAGTCATATAATGGGTGTCTAAACTAAGACTTACACCCTCAGCTTCTGACCACAAATCCCACACTCATTGCATGAAACAGTGCCATCAGTATGTGCTCTTCTGGATCCACACCAGCTTGTTCTTCTCTGGGTTGCTGGTGAAATCAAAAGTTCTTGACCAGAAGACCTTGGTTCTAATCTTGGTGCTTTGACCCAGGGGCAGGTCATCATGATGGTGGAGGCTCTAATTACTTCCCCTTTCGAATTGCACAAGGTATTAGGAGCAAATGGCAAAATGACTCAGATTGTGTCTAGGCAATGCTAGTGTCCTTCACGGGGCTCACTCATGGTAGATGCTCAGTAAATATTGGTGGGATGTATAAATGAATTTATTTAACACCAACATAGCATTAAGCATGACAGGATCAAGGCAAATGTCAGTAGTTAAGAGCATTGCACAATTCAAGGGATTCTTACCATGTTAACCAATGTATGGTTCTCCCACAAGGCCACTCAGCTTCTGTCCCACAGTAGTGTTTAAAACATATTTGTTTATTCATCTGTAAGAATAGGATTAATACCTACCTCCTTGGGTTAGTGTGAGAATTACTACTGTGAGATGACTGGCTTAATGCAGAACTAACATCATGTGGGGGTTTGATAAATATTAGCTTATTATAGATTAGTATTTTAATACTGACCCTAGACATCATACTCTACTAATACTTGTTATACTAGAGGTTGTAAAAGCCTAGAGGAAGGAGTATTCTAGGGATTCCGGGAATGCTTAAGAAAAGAGATGGCATTTGAGTGTTCCTTGAAAGATACATAGCATTCCTTCTTATACCAGTGAAGGAAATGCCAGAGGGACAGTGGGCGCTAAAGCATATATAGCTAGCTGTTGTGATATGGATGATAAAGAATATGGGCTTTTGATTAAGACAAGACTTATGTTGGTGTCTTGGTCTTGTCATTTACAAGCTGTGTGACTTTGGGAAAGTTGCTTAACCTCTCTGAGTCTGTATTTCCTCAATTGTAAAATTGGGATGATATTGGAATCTAGCTCATAAGGGTGCTATGTGAGGATTAAGTGAAATAAGACAGATCAAGTGCTTATTAGCACAGTGTCTGCTTCCTTAATATTAGTGGCTGGGATGAAGATGGGTTTCCCATTTGTGTTCTTCTTTTTTCTACTCTGTTGGTGATTTTTAAAGTTATCTACCTAAAGAAATGCCTTCCCTCCCTGAATCTGCCATTCATAGCTGTCTGTGGACTATAAACATGTCGGTCCCATGTGGAAGGTAACAGAAAAACCTTCCCCAGAGAGGACATACTAGGGAGCCCCTTGTCCCCACGTCTCCATATCGTCTGTAAACAGAAATGTCGAAGATTTTTGTCCCCCTTTTTATATTCCCCAAGCTTGAAAATTACAAAGGGTTGGTTACAGTGGTCAGAACAATGAGCAAGTGAAGAGCGAACGGTATTTAATTTTAAGAATAGCATTAAGTCATGTACTAACAGGCACTTTATGTTAAACAAGGATGGAAATGTCTTGCTGTTGTTTTTGTTGCTATTTGAAAACCTCATAATTGAACAGTTTCTGGATCAATTCCTTTTCTCTCCCTCCAGCTGCTTGTCTCATTCCTGACCTCAGATGACAAAATGTAGGGATGCTGAAATAAGCAATGTGTTTGGGTTCCTTTCATCAGGCTTGAGGGCATGATTTTGAGTGTTGCACATCTGGCTTGCTAACTGGTTCCAGTCATATTAAGGATTTACCCACAGGCCCTTCCCAACTAGAGCACAACATAGTTGTTTGCCAGCGAGGAAGATCGTGAAACAGAGGATTTATTTGCCATCCCGGAAGAAACTGCTCTTTTCTTTTGTGCAGGGGAAGAGGGAAAATAAGCTCATGGCCAGCTCATATTTATTGGGCATCTGCTAATAGACTCAGGACTTTACAGGTGTACATACTTTATGAATTAGGCAGTTTAATCTTTTTAGAGATGAGTCTTAGAGAATTTGTTAATTATCAAATACCTTTTAGCAGGTAAGTGACAAAAGCAGAATTTGAGCCTAGGTCTGCTTCCAAAGCTCTTTCCCACACCAGATTGGCTCCAGGGGTCTTCTGGTTGGCATCCAAAGGCAACGCAGAGCAGGGGAAGGAGGATTATCTTTGGAGGCCGACAGACCTGGCTTCAAATCCTAGCTCTACCCCCAAACTAGCAGGTAGCCTTGGGCAAGTTATTCTCTCTGGATTTTGAATTCCTCTTCAATCAACAAGCCTGATAAAACCTTTCTCAAAGAGTTGTGTGAAGAATAACGATCAAGAGCATCCTACATAGCCTAGCATGTGACAGTTTAATAAATGATAATATAGCTACTGCATATCAGTCTCCTTTCAAAATTAGTCCTCTCAACCTCTTCCAGTTTTTACGTTTACATGTAGGATGCCAATTCATTAACTTTTGTGGATGTGAAGCCCAGTTGTGGACCAGGACTTCATGTATGGACAGGCTGGGTCCTAGCAAGGCTTCCGAAGAGATAGGACAGCCACTATTTATCTTGATGGGCCCTCAGTTATAATCCTGATCATGCTAGCCCCGTCAAAATATATCATATCACGAATGAGGTACCAGACCCTTCTATTTGAATTTGACTCACATGTCTGTTTCTATAGATAAGAGCCCTGAAGGTAGGTTAATGAGGCTTCATTCATTCTTTTATTAACAGACCACTAGCCCCTGTTTTGTGCCAGGCTTAGTGCCGTAGATGGAAGGTGAACAAGCTCACAACTAAATTAGGGAGACTATAGAAACCTGTATTTATATTGCAAGGTAAAAGGCGGAAGTAGCGTGAAGCGCTGTGGGAGCAGGGACCAGGCGCTCCCCATCTGTCCTAGGTGGTGAGGAGAGCAAGTGGAGATTAGAAATCACTCCACCTCAGATACATGGCTCTTGAGCCAGTGGTCAGTGTGAGTTAGCCAGGTGAAAGAATGTCAAGTGAATAAAGCAGCATGTATAAATAAAAGTTGGAAAGGATAGACTATAGTGAACCTTAAACCTAGCTGCCTGTAAGAATCATCTGGAATCTTGTTTCAAATGTATTCTTCTGGGACACGTTCTCACGCTTTCCGGTTTCACCAGTCTGCCCAATGTCGGCAGATCTATGTTTTTATTAGGCTTCCCCCGAGTACCCTCTGAGACCAGTCTGGCACCAGCCATTGGTGAGAAGAGCATAGAGCCGGAGTTGAGGTAGTTAAGCAGAAGCCAGACCTTGAAGGATCCTGCAGAGCTGTTGTGAGGACTGACTTAGTTAATACGTGTATGATGCTTAGGACAGTACCTGGCACATAGTAAGCATTTATTGATGTTGGTGATTATTGCTGTTCTTATATTATTTTATTATGTTATACCAAGAAACAGACTCCCCCCAATTTTTACAGATCATGGTATAGTAATAATTTTAGTTGTTTTGACTATCTCAGCTAATTTGGCAAAAATCTGAGTGGAAAGGATGAAGGAGAAACAATCACTCCTGTTTTTCTTTTATGTTTTTCATTTTGCCAGGTAGAAACTTAGTTCTCTGGTGACAGCATTAGCTGAATTCTTATTTTGAATATAGAATTTTCCACTGGTACATTTATTATTTTGTCAATATAACTCTGTTAGTTTTCATTTATAATCTTGATTAAATTTTATAGAACTAGTTTAGTATGCAGTGCATCTCCTTTATAGAAGTAAGACAAATATCAGGAATGTGGAAGTAACAGTAGAGAAGTAGCCAAACTTTTTTAGGCTATTTCTCCAGCATTTTTAGGTGGTGCCAAAATGAGGAAGTAACTTCGGGGCCAGGCAGCACCTGTGGGCTCTGGTTTATTAAAATTCAACACATAATCTTTACTCAGATGTGCTTCCTAATGTTCTCATTTGGGAGCGTTTCTTGTTCTGAGTACTCTGGAAAGTTTTTACATTCATTATCTCATTTTACCTAATCCCCACAATTAACCCCATGAAACTTGTGTTATTACCCACATTTTACAGGTGAGAACACTGAGGCACAGAGAAGTTGTTGTCTTGAAAAATCACACAGCTAGTACATGGCCTTTACTAGGATTTTTCTATGGCTTCGGTTTCTGTTCCTAAACAGTCCTGTCTGCTTCCGTTGCAATTGCCTGCCTTTAAACACTTCGTCAGCACTGGTCTGTTTTCTCCCTCTGTGGGGCCCCTTTTGAGAATGAGACATAAATCCATAGTTTTTGACCCCCCACTGATCAGTATCACTCAAAGAGCTTTGACAAAATATGCATGCCTGGGCCCCACTTCCAGAATTTCTGAGGACTAGGACTGAGCACCTATCTTTGTACAGCTTCAGAGCCTGTTGCTTGGCTAGTTCTGAGAACCACTGGCTAGAATGTTCAGAGTGCAAGCATAGATAAGCATCCTTTTTGCTTTCTCTCTGTGCCAAGAGAAGATTCTTGACATGGTGGGTCTTAGGGGGAGGCTTGCTAGAAATAGCTTTGTTGCTTTCTCTGAGTATGAATAAAATAACCTAATGTAGAAAATTCAAGCATTGTGGAAAGGGTGGAGGGAAAGTAAAAATCACCCCCAGTCTCACCACCCAGAGTTAATTACTGGAAGCATCATGGACACCATCCATTCAGACATCTATGTTAGGAGTAGGGGTTGTGTATATGTGCATATAATTTTGTGTAAATGGAATCATGGTGTGTGTGCTGTTTTGTAACCTGCTGTTTTTACTCAGTGTGTCTTGGGCATATTTGTCCGGGTGAGTCTTTTATAACAGTTAGGAAGCTAGACTATATTTGTAGAAGGCAGGCTAGATTTTAGGTTACATGATCAGCTTGTGGAGGTGATAGTTTGGAAAGGTCAGCTGTGCTTGGATGGTGATATTGGCTTTTTCAAATATTGTGAATGTGCAGGGACTTTAGGATGGTAAGGAAATGAGGCGTTGACTGAAGGCTAATGCATCTAAGGTCCCTTGGTTACAGTGTAAGGGGAGCTGAAGAGGCCTTTCAAATGGTATTTTTTTAATTGTGTGACTATTTGAATGTGTTAGACATGTTGGCATCTAGCAGTAGATATTATGTGGAAGGGGATAAACTGAAAATAAACTTGTATACATTTCACTGGTCATAAAGAATACAATTACCTGTGTGAGATGTTTGTTAGTGTCCACCTTCCTGGACTTTTGTGATATTGGATGTGATTTTTATATGCAGCAGCCTGAAGGTTGCTGGGGAAATGCTCTCTGTATTTAATCATGTTGCAGTCTTACTTGTTTGTTTTTTGTTGTTGTTTTTTATGGTAAGAAAATGTCTTTGGCTTGCTTTTATAGTCAGATTGATTTTGCTTGTGGGTGTCCAGATGCTGATGAGCTGTAATTAGCATAAGAAGGAGGTTGGAAAGATGTTGAACATTCTTTTCTGGTAGCCAAACATGATCCCCAAACAGAAATTATTCTCAGGTATCAGGTCCAAGAGAAGCAGCTCTTTTCTCTTTTAGGTGTGGGTCTATTAAAGTATAGGAGTGTTGGCTGAGGAGATCACCACTGAGAATGGGGCTGGAGAATCTTGCTATGATCCATCATGGGGCATGGGGGTGATTTTCTGCAGCTGAGTGCCCCTGTGAGCATAGTAACTTTAAATCCCTTGAGTAGCCTATTAGAAAGGCTCCCTGGGCTGGGTTCAGGGGATTTGTGTTTATGTTTCTACCATAACTCAGGCTCAGGCTCTGTGACTTGGGTTAAGTATTTGCCCCCTCCCAACCTGTTTCCCCACCTTTAAGAAGGAAACCGTAACATTTCAGTGTGTCAGAACTGGGTAAGATGATGTATGGGGGGAGTGCTTTGTATACCATAAAATTATGCAGTGTCTAGTGTGGTGGTGTATGTTACATGGTTTTTCCCTGGTCCCTTCTACATTCCTTCTATATATTTTTCTTTTAACACTTTTCTTCCTTGTCCCTGGCTCCAAAATAGAAAGAAAATGATTGTTAATGTGTTCCCTATTTGCTGCAGGGTTACCATAAAATAAATTAAGCGTATCATTTTGATAATCACTGAAAAATATGCCTACAACTTTCTTAAATGTATTGATTACTAATAAATCATGCCACTGTTAAGTCCGCCTGCGGGCTGGCAAACTTGCCGAATAACAGTGTTTGCTAGCCTCGGTAACAGGCTGGCTTTCCTGATGGTGTGTCAGCCAGTGTGAGGTTACTACTGCTGACGAAGGCGGCACTGGTGTCATGTTTATGGAGTATCTGCTGTGTTCCCGTGTAGACGTGATGTCAGCATCCCTACCATCAGCCCCGTGTGGGGTGTCATTAGCTTGTTTCATTGCTGAGCAAACGACCTCAAAGAAGTTAAGTACTTTTTCAAATCATGCCCACGGTTTAAATTAACATCTGCTGGAACCCAAAGCGCATGTTCTTGATCCTATGCTTCAGTTCCCCAAGGAGACATCTGAAAACCAAAAAGTTAAATGACTTTTAATCACCAAAGCGACAATCCAGTAACTTTAGTTATTTCTAGAAATAAAATAGGGTAATTTATAATACTGGCAGGGCAGGAAAGTTCTATTACCAAGTTTTTTGGCATTTGGTAATGTGGGTGGTGAATTCTTTTTCTTTTTTAGGGGCGGGTGTATTTTGTAATGTGGGACATGAAATTTTTTTTTACTTCAATCTAAATTTTTGAAATAATGAACCTTGTTATAATAAAGTTTTTTCTGTACATTTTATATTAAGTTGGATGTGTTTTTCTAAGCCAGAAGCTTGGCACTGTTCTTAATAGCAGAATAGCACAGCCTTATAGAAAGAACATATGCAGACTTGAGTTCAAATCCCTCACCAGTTGTGTTTTGAGACTCAGTTTCCAGTGTGATGGAGGGGGGTTTCCCCACAGCAACAAGCAGTTCTTGGACACCAGCATGGTCTGCAAGAATTCAGCTCAGTTCTGACACTATCCACCCAGAGATAGCTTCAGATTCCACGGATTGGGGGCTCAGTCCTACAAGACTACCCCCCCCCCCCAGATGCCATTCGCAAGCCCAGGTTGTTACCTGTTCTTCTGACCAGGTGGCTATAAAATCAGAGGTTCTCAAAACCCCCTCCTCAGGTTCGATTAATTTGTTAGAGCAGTTCACAAAACTCAGAGCAACATTTTACATACTAGGTTACCAGTTAATTATGAAAGGATGAGTCAGGAACAGCAGATGGAAGAGCTGCACAGGGCAAGTTATGGGGAAGGGGTGTGGAGCTTTCATGTCTTCTCCAGCCGCCACTCTCCCAGCACTTCCATGTGTAGACCAGCCTAGAAGCTCTCCAAACCTGTCTTTGGGTGTTTAGGGAGGCTTCCCTATGTAGGCATGGTAGATTGAACCTACAACCTTTCTCCCCTCCCAGGAGGTCTGGGGGTGGGACTGAAAGTTACAACCCTCTAATCACATGATTGGTTTTCCTGGCAATCAGCCCTCATCCTTAGGGCATTCCGGAAGTCACCTAATTAACAAAAGACACCTTTATGGCTCTCTTAGGAAATTCCAAGGGTTTTAGGAATTTTATGCCAGAAAGGGGGGCAAAGACCAAATATATGTATCTTATTATAAGTCACAATATCACAGTAACCTTAGGCACATTAATTACCTTCATTGATCCCGGCGAAGGTTGAAAGTGAGTAGGAATGTCCCAAGTGGACAAGAAAGGGAAGAGCTTTGAGGTAGGGGGATAGCATATACAAAGGTACCAGAGCATGTGGTGTGGGGCTCTGGAAGAGGCAGGCGTTCAGTGTCGTGGTCTTAGGGTTAGAGTCTAATAAGCACAATGAACCAGACTGCTGACTGTATTTGTCAAGGCTAGTTGAGGTGACCAGGAGGGCAGAGGACCTGGGCCAGGACAGCCTTTTCCTAACCCAGCCGGGGCAGACAATCCTAGCCGCAGTGTCATAGCTCTTATATGTGCCTAAAACCTTCAAAAACTGAGAAAGGAAGGAGCCATAGCCTGCATATTGTTGTCTTCCTTGGCTATCATTGATAAATCTACTAAATTTATTTTATTTTTCTAGACCTTTTATAGGTTCTTCTCTGTTAATCCCAATTTTGGTATCCTTAAGACAGACCTCTTTTCTGTCTCTTTGGAGTTAATTTGATGGCATTAGTTATAATCATAAATACCTTCTGAAGTTAATCCCATTATAATTCCTGTAAGTCCACACTAACCCCCATTCTCTTTTAGTTCCTTTCTCAGATGACTACAACATTTTTCTCCTCTTAATGGGCTCATTATTGGAATTCTTTCCTCTCTCCAGTCTGTCTTTGCTTCTTCCAAAGCATAGGTGAACTGCCTCGGGCACCTCTAAAACACATATCTGATCACATGACTCTGCTGCTTCCTTGAGGGCTTCTTCATGCTGGTCTAGGATGAAGTCTAGATTTTTTAGCATGACCTAGAAAACCTGCCTGTTTGGCCTTCTCTTGCTGTTCCTCATTCTCATCCCTGCCCTGTCTCCAACCTGAACTATTGTAGTTCCTCCATGTCTTGACCACCATGTGTTGACACTTGATGCTTTCCCTTGACTGAGACACTCCTTTACTCCCTTTTCTGTGAGACTGATTACTTACTCTTTGGAATTTCCCCCAAACCTTCTTCCTCCTTGAAGCATTCCCTGGTTTTCCACATTTGTATTCAGACTGGTCCCTTTCTAATGCTCCCAATAGCATCCTCATGTGTGGTGATCTTTGGCTGGCTTGTTTCCACTCATTTGTGAGCTCTGCCCCGGCATAGAGTATGTCTTAAGCTGAAGGGGGCGGGGGGTAGAATTCCTTTTATCTTTTATATCCCTTTGAATAAAAACTCACTTGGAAGAAAAAATACTTTTATTATGGAAGATTTCAAGGACACTTGGCTGGTTCAAGTCAGTAGAGCATGCAACCCTTGATCTCAGGGTTGAGTTCAAACCCCATGTTGGCCATTGAGCTTACTTTAAAAAAAAAAAGAAGAAGAAAAATTATATTATGAAAGATTTCAGAAACACAAGGTAGAGAAAATTATACCTTGAACTTTATGTACCCATCACCCAACTTCTGTGATTAACATTTGCCAACCTTGTTTCATTCCCCTCTTTTTTTATTCCCCTCTTTTTTCCCCTGGAATATTTTAAGGTAACCACTAGACATATAATTTTACCGTATGTATGGAATTTGTAATTTACAAAATTAATAACATATGAATGAGAGCCTTGGATTTAGGCATTTTTTTAGCTAGAATATATATGCTAACATTGGGATCTATTGATAGTGTAGTGTCATACTATTAGATGTCAGAAGTAGCTTAGATTGGAGGGATTCTCAGCCTGGGCACTACTGACACTTTGGATTAGATAACTCTTTGTGGTGGGAGGCTGTCCTGTGCATTGTAGGGTGTTCAGCAGCATGCCTGTCCTCCACCCAGTAGATGCCGGTAGCACCCCTCATTTGTCACAAGCACACACATAAAAATTGCAGACCGCCTCCGACAGTGGAATCTTCCTCTCACCCCACCCCTTCATTGAGAACTTTTGACATAGAGAAAGAGAAGAATTTTGTAGATTTTGAGAGCTGAGAGCACTGTTCAAAAGACAATTGGGGAAACTGAGGTCCCAGAGAGGAAGAGTGCCATTCTGATTATTATTGTGCTTATGAGTATCATGCTGGAGAAGAAAATGTTTCCCTGTCCCTGTGCCAGTGTGTGTCCCACTCTACCACACAGAGTTTCTAGGAGCTACCAGGGTGACGTCAGAGGCCTGCTGGGGGTGTCTCACCGGGCAGGGAAGATCACGTGGCTAGGCTGAGGGGAGTTCTGGAATACCACAACCAGCAAGGACACACTGCTGCTATTTGCTGCTACGCCCAGTATCCACCGAGGCCGCTCATCATCCCCCTTTACCAAATATTTATGATGAAGCAGGCTAGGGAATTCTTTCCTTGGGAATGCATCTTGGGTTCCACGGCGGTAAACAAGTAGGATTTGTTTCACAGAAATTACTTGGAAGTCAGTTTTTGCCAGAAACCATCTGTTTTATATAGAGCAAAGGGACATTGGCAGTTTAGTTTGTAGCTTTGTTCAAAATGGGGTCTCTTTATTTCTCACAACTCAGTTTGCTAAAAAGTACCCTGGAAATTTGGGTGCTAGTAAATTTAGTTCACCACTAGAAAGGCAGATTTGGGGTGACAGAAAGCAAGCTGGCTTTGGGAGGAATGCCTGAGCGGCTCAGTCGGTTAAGCGTCTGCCATCAGCTCAGGTCATGATCCTGGGATCCTAGGATCAAGCCCTGCATCGGGTTCCTTGCTCAGCAGGGAGCCTGCTTCTCCCTCTGCTGGCCCCTCCCCCTGCTTGTGTGGGCGCTCGCGTGCTCTCTCTCTCTCTCTCTCTCTCTGACAAATAAATGAAATCTTAAAAGAAAAAAAAGCTGGCCTTGGGGGTCAGATTAGTCTCTGACTCTCACTAGCTCTGAGAACTTGGGTAAGGCACGGAACTCCAGTGGGCCTTATTTTTTCTCCTCTGTAAAATGAGGAGAATATTCCACTCCAAGGGTGTCAACGAATATTAAGTGAGAAAGAGTATGTAAAGCACCTAGCACAGGCACCTGGCACATGACACTAATAAATGCTTTTTTCCTCTTGAGAAAGACCCCTTGGGAAAGGCACATAGACCTCAGGCCCTTCGTGCTTTATATGACCAACTGTAGAATGGCTGCACTGGGGTGTGTGTGTGTGTGTGTGGACTCCTTCATCTGTTTGCCAGTTGGTGGTGGTAGCCTCTTAGTAAACTGGAGCATGGAGTCGTTGTTCCGTAGGATTAACCAGCTTCCCTTATCTCCTCCCTATTAAGAGCGTCATCCCTGGGCGCCTGGGTGGCTCAGTTGGTTAAGCGACTGCCTTCGGCTCAGGTCATGATCCCGGAGTCCCCGGATCGAGTCCCGCATCGGGCTCCCTGCTCAGCGGGGAGTCTGCTTCTCCCTCTGCCCCTCCCCCCTCTCATGCTCTCTCTATCTCATTCTCTCTCTCAAATAAATAAATAAAATCTTTAAAAAATAAAAATAAAAAAAAAAAAAGAGCGTCATCCCTGTTAGAATATGATCAGGAAGCATCTTCACAGAGATCACCACATATTTTTGCAGTGGTTTTGTGTGTGCAAGATTGGAGAACAGTTTAGTTCGTTAGCCTCGGACTGGAAATGAAAGTACTGTGTTAGTGCGGCCCCGAGATGCTCCTGTCCTCTCTCTCTGCCGTGTTACTGGCTAATGGAAGAAGGTTAAGAAGTCAGACTTCAAGAAAATGAACATAAGGCCGCCTTGGGTCTGCAAGCAGGGTTTTCTGGTTTCTGTGGAAATCAGCCGAAACCCTGGAGTCTGGAGGAAGAGTGTGCGGAGCTCAGCAGTTGGTGAGGCTGCGGCGGCTAGAGGGAGGGCCCAGCCGCCTAACTGTGGGAAGAATGGGAGGAGGAGCCCGCAGCTGTTTGAAGAGCGCTAAGGCAGGCCTGGTAAAGCAGATGAAAGGAGTGAAGAGCTGGGTTTAGATCATTCCCTGAAGGCCCTGGAAACAGGCTCTTCTTTTTCTTTTCTTTTCTTTTTTTTTTTTCCTTTTCTGAACTGAATTTCTAACCTAAAGCAGGCATCCAGGGATGGCTTTCAGAGTGTGAGAACACCACTCTTGCTTGGGGCTGTGATGATCAGCTCTGCTGAGTCTTGGCAGGTGGATACTTGGAAAGTGGGAATTGGAATGGTGGAGAGATCATGGCGAGGGGAGAATGTGGGGGAATTCTGGTACCCAGGCTTAGCCCCACGTATGTCCAAACCCAGGTCGGCTGCCTGGGTTGTGCTGTGCCTTCCCTGACTTTCGGGACCATCTGAGAATACAGGAAGCGAACCATTGAAAAGGACTCTCTTAAAAAATTCAGGGGGATTGTCTCATTTTAGGGCCTAAAGTTTTTTTTGTTTTTGCCTGGGTGTGGGTAGGGAGATGATGGTAACTGTATCATGTCCTTTTCAACCCCCAAGAGAGCTTCTAGGCCACAGAATCAGTTTAAATTCATTTAGGTGGAATACCCCTAAAAGTGATAGGCTACAGAAAAGTACGCTGTAACCAGCCACACCTGACATTCAGCTGTCTTCATCACTAGAGGTACCAGTCTAGGGAGTCAGAAACCCTGCCTCTGGGCCATCTCAGGCCATTCATACCAGTTCTTAAAAATACTGCCGGGTGTGGGTGCTGCTAACCTAAGTATTGGTGGGAATGCAGAGATAAAACAGAGGTCCTAAAACAACAGGCATTTATTTATTTCTGTCATTACAAGAATGAGGGCTAATAACTTAAAAAACAAAAACATGTTAGTGCTTCCAGCCAGGTTCTCCAGAATATAATGGAAAAAAGCGTTTAGACCTTTTGAGACAATGAGTCAGAAAAAAAGGGACTGTACCTTTTTACTAGCAGTTATTCCTGGTTCTAGGACTTTCCCCACTGGGATGTCTGGCTAGTTCCAAAAACAAATGAGACTGTACACTCAGCTTTCTTGGAGTAAATACCTGACTTCTAGGCACACAGTGTCTCTTTGGACTTCCTAGAAAAGGACTTACCGGCTTAGTGTTGTCAGTTAGGAAATGCAGTTAATTGCTAGTAACAGAGACTGGAAATAACAGTGGCTTAAATAAAATAGATCACATAGAGGTTTATTTTTCTTTCACATAAAGCAAGTCCAGAGGTCAGGACTGGACTGGCAGCTTTAAGATGTCATCAGGAACCCAGGTTCCTTCTGTCATTCTGTTCTGCCATCCTTCTCACAGGGCCAGGGATATTTGTTTGCTTGTTAATGCGCCCCAAGCACATATAAATGTGCCTGGCTTCTATTTTCAAGATTGCCTCATGGTCTTGATCGTTCCTGGAGTTCCAATTACTGTGTCTATATTCCAAACAGCAGGAAAACAAAAGGGAGGGGGCAGGGCAGAAGGTGACATATCCCCTCCTGGAAGTTCCAAATCCCCATTTGCCTTAAGTCTTGACCCAAAGTGAGTCAGTTAGGTCAAGCTAGGTCATACCTAGCTATAAGGGAAGCTGTAGTTTGTTTTTCTGCCTTTGTTTTTTTAAGCTGGGTAAATTACCAAATATATATGGGTTCTATTAGTAAGGAACCAGAGAAAATGGGTAGGTAACTGGTGGTCTTAACTAGTCAGTATGCTGCCAGTTGGCATAGAACATCTCTCTTGGGTAGAGATTGTCCAGTCCTTCTCAAAAAAGTTCCTGAAGTCACTGGTGGCCAGTTCATTCTTCATGATGCCCACCAGAACCAGCATCATTTCCCAATGCCCACTGCTGCCACTAGAGTGATGGGGTGGTTGTACTGACAAAGCACATTGTAGGAGCCATCGAAAACTACCGGTCGGAGTCATTTTCCAACTGGAGATGGTTGAGTATGCACATAGCAGGCACTTAAAGCTTCATGGACCTCTCCTTCAACCCATCTGAGATATGGGCCTTCCCTGATGCACGAACACTTGACCTAGGGAGCTTCATGCTTTGAGCTCAAACCCTGGGAAGGAATGTTAGCTACCACATCGTTCTGTTCTTTTCACTCTGAGCCCTTGGAGAATAGTTGTGTAGCAGAAAGAAGTATTTTTTGAGCATATGTATCCCTTTCTTGCTGCAAGGCATATTTTCCCACAGATTCAAGGTTGTAAATTAGTTAAGCTAGCACTCAAACACTTTCTTAAATCCATAGTGGTGCTCAAACTCTGAAAGGAGGGGGAAAATCCCATGGGAAAGAGAAAATAAATCAACCAAAGGCAACACTTATCATATTGCTTTGCAGTCAGTAGGTGATTAGGCAATGTTTGTGGAATCTCATCGCAACTGAAAAATGAGAATACTGAATTAATTCTGGCTATATTTCAGGTTAAATGGGTTTCAGTGGGCCTATTTCAATGGAAAATGCATTCAAAATTTCAAACAACAGACACATTAAAAACTACTTTTTGGAAAAATAACCTTTAGGAATCTCATCATTTACATTCCAAGTGCTCATCTCTCACTTTTTTTCTTGCCTTTTTCCTCCCGATATTTTCTTAGAAAAATTTTCAAACATACAGAAAAGTTGAAAGAATTGTACAGTAAATGCTCACATACCCACCACCTAGATTCCATAGTTAACATTTTACTGTATTTGTTTTGTCACTTCTATCCATCTGTCTCATCTGTCCACTTTATCTTTTGATGCAGGAAGTAAGTTACAGACATCAGTACGCTTCACCTTAAACCCTTCAGCAGTAGTATTAGCCTGGGAGTAGGCTACTAGCCTAGAGTTTAATTAAAAAAAAAAAAAAAAAAAAAAACCACATAGAGTGAAATGCACACATCTCGAGTACACTGTTTGGCAGATTTGGACAAATACATATTCTGTCGAGGTCCAGAACATTACCACTACCCAGAAAGTTCCCTCATGCCCTTCCCTAGTCAAGTCCGTCCTCCCACAAAGGCATCCACTGTTCTGAGGTTTTCACCATGTCTTAGGTGAACCTCATCTAGAGCTTCATTGTCCACAGACTCAGGCAGCAAATACTCTTTGGGGATAAAGCTTTCACTGAGCATACTGTTTTTGAGATTCACCCATGTTGTCGAGTGCATCAATACTTTGTTCTTTTTGTTCCTGAGTAGTGTTCTATTGCGTGGGCGCATTTTTCCTGTTGACAAACTATTTCAGGTTTTTGACCATTATGAGTGGAGCTGCCCTGAACATTGTTTTTGTAGAACATTTTGTGTACAAGTCTTTTTGTGGTCATATGTTTTCATTGTCTCTTGAGTAATATCTAGGAGTGGAATTGCTGGGTCACTTGGTAGTTGTTCGCATCTCATTTGGTAAGTAGAATCTTGTAATTCAATTAAGGGAAGACTTTACTTATATATTATCCAGGCCACTTCTCTCCTTTACAGACAAGGATACTAAGGCCCAGAGAGTAGATGGACAAGAGACCTATTCAGAGCCAAATAGAAGACTTCTTTCAAAGTTTGGACTAGAAATCCCTGTCTCTTAACTCTTCTCTGGTGTTCTTTATGTCATACTTTACCTTTTCCCTCCAGAAGTGGGCAAGAAAACTGGGCTTCTTTCTGAAAGATCGTTAACTATTTCCATTTTTGCTTAGGGAGAAGTAACTCTTAAATATACCCAAATGCAATATATTGTGGGTATTTGTTTCGTATGTTTCTGTAATGATCTGGATCTGGTCCTGCTTCTCCTCCAGTGTACATTTTAGTAAATCTTCCAGAATGATCTTTCTGGAACACAAATCTGATCATACTACTTATTCTCCATCATGTGTTCTATAGATCTTATGGGATAAAGTCCTGCCTCTAGTTGAGTGTGCAAGGTTCTTGCTTGCTTCTCTTTTTTTTTTTTTTTAAAGATTTTATTGATTTTATTTTTGAGAGAGAGAGAATGAGAGACAGCACATGAGAGGGGGGAGGGTCAGAGGGAGAAGCAAACTCCCTGCCAAGCAGGGAGCCCGATGCGGGACTCGATCCAGGGACTCCAGGATCATGACCTGAGCCGAAGGCAGTCGCTTAACCAACTGAGCCACCCAGGTGCCCCTTGCTTGCTTCTCTTGCTTCATCTTACACTCCATCACCCACCCCCTGCAGCCTGTCCTCTGTTGTGCTCCTTCATACCTCCATGCCTTTCAACCTCTTGTGTTTTGTCTAGAATGGTGTTCCTCTTTTGTCTCTCTGATAAATTCCTCCTTGCTCTTCAGAGGAGACTCTGAAAATTCCCTGATTGATCCAGACCCTCTCAGGGATTCAGTTATTCCTTTTTTATGCATATGTATCTCTGACAGCTAACTCTTAAAACCATGGTGTTCTCTTAGGATATCACATTGAGTTTTAGTTGAATTTTCCTGGCACAAGACTAGATGCTGCAGGTATAGAGGTAAATAAGATGTGGGCCCCATTTTGGAGGAGCTTGCCGTCTATTGAGGAGATTCATACAGCAGAGTGGTGGTTTCAGTACGGCATCCTTAGTACTCATGTGGCCAGCAGTGTAGGAGAGCTCTCCTCCCTACAGCCTTCCAGGCATCAACTATTTTGAAATTTTCATCAGATGAAACCACCTCATGACTTTATCTGCAACACTAGTGAGGTTGAATGGTTTTTAAATATGCTTATTGGGTATTTTTCACTCATGAGGAAGATAATCAAGTTTTATTGTAGTGGAACTAATTAGGTCACTTCCTAGCTTTGAAACCCTGGGAGGCAAACGTTTTTTCCTGGCTGAGTCTCTAGTTTCTTATCTATAAAATGGGGAGAATGATAAACATGTTTCCTTGGATTGTTGTGAGAATTAAAGGAAGTAACATATACAGAGTACACATAGGCACATAGTAGGTTTATGATAAATATTGCCTCTTTAAGTCCCCAGTCTCTAGCCCAGTGCCTGCCACATTTTCAGGATTCAGTAAATATTTATGAAGAATAGGAATACATGCATTTTGTATATGTGTCTAAAGGGCTATATATAGATGCTAACACAGATCCATCTGTCTCGAGAAGAGTGTTTGATTTGACTTGCATCAATATTCAACTGGAGTGGCTGAGCACACACGCGTGTCTCTTCTTGGGTTACCACATCCACTACTAAGCAGATGTCCATTATAATGGAATGTGAAAGAGGAAAAAAATAATAATAAAGGCAGGGGAGTGTAATGTTGTGGCTTGATTTGACAGGGCGTCCTGCTACTTCAGCTGCTAGTGCTGGGCATGAAGCAGATTAATCTGTATTCTAGCACACCGCTGCTGAAGTCAGGATCAGTTAAATTAGGGTATTTTAAACATCCTGTTTGCATCTAGAGTCTTACCAGGAAGCAGGATGTCTGTCCGTCTGGGGGAGTTCAGGGGCAGGTGGGCAGCAAGGATGGGCACTAAAACAGAGATGGTTTTAATTTTAGAAACAAGAGAAGAGCACTTCTGTATGATCGCCTTAAGACAGAAGAGCTAATGGCCTTAGACGTTCCATGGAAACAAAGGCAGCCCTGCCGCATGGCCTCGAATTTTAAAGTGGCCCCACAAGATCTTGCCAGGACATGGGCCTTATGGTTGAAGTACAGGGACCATTTCCATCCTAAGAATAGAGCTGTGGCTGACCCATATCTTTCTTAACCGTTTGGGCTGCTGGAAGGCAGGTGCAGGCTCTGAAGCTGGATGTGCCTCAGAGGGGCCCTGAATTCATTGTCCAGCCAGCCAGGCTGGGCCAATATTTAGATGCCAGGCTATCAGGTCACTGGTCAGGGTCCACTTTCCATAGTCCAGCATTTGTATTTATCCGTGATTGGCACTCCTCCCCCACATTTCCAACCTCATTGTTTTTCATCCTCCCTTCCCTCTGCCACACAGATCCTTTCCCAGTTCTTCGTCCAGATCCCCTGCATTCCAGCTTAATGCCTTTGATGCATGCTTGTCCATCAGCTTGGATGCCCTTGTTCCCATTGCCCCTCCTCCCTTCAAGGCTCTTTTCTTGCTTTCTTGTCTTCTCCCAGGCTCAGCTCACATGGCATCTTGCCCACCAGGCTCCCCAGACACCCTGGCTCGCAGAGTTATTTGCCTCCTCAGTTTCTGCCTCTTTCTCATCACTACCACCTCCTGTCAAGTAATTTTAGACATGATAGACTACAAGCACCTGGAGGGCAGAGTCAGTGTCTGGATGTCTTTGTCACCAAACACTGTATCTTATACATTGTAGGGTTCTATTTTATGAATAAATGAATGAATCTGTGTCCGTTCCTGTGTCTAAGACACCTAGAGGCTGCCTCCTGTGGCCCACCTCAGCTTGTTAGTACCTCTTCTTCCCTTTTGGTGGCCTCCTGGAACCAAAACTTCAAGAGATGCAAGCAGGACACCTCTGACATCTTGGAGGCCTTTCTCTTGGCCCAGAAGGATAAGGAAGTCATTTAGGGATTGTCACTGCGCTCCCTGTCACCTTCTTCCCCCTGTTCCGCACCTCCCGCCCCAATCCCTACCTTGGGAGACCTGTAGGAACTAAATGTGTCCATAGAACCCAAAATCCTGGCCTCTGTCTCTCTACCAACTTTCCCACAGAGAACTTGGAGCTATGAGCTCACAGCCGTTCACTTGCCAGTATAACGCACCCAGCTCTGCGTCACTCCCAGGAGTCTGAGAAAAATAGCCAGCCCTACCCATTCCTTCCTCTTTCCTACCCTATCCCCACCTGAGTTAGGGACCCTTCACACGTGTGCTTTGCATATTCCACGTGTGCCACCAATTGTGTACTCGATCGTAGCTGTTTATTTCTTAGCCTTGCTCATAGGATGATGAGCTCCTTTAGGGTGGACTATCTTCTTTCATCTCTGTAGTCCCAGCACTTGCTACATTGCCTGGCACATAGTAGGTACCTAGAAGTTTGAGCTGATGTATGCGCCACTTCATGCCCTGTAATTAATTGTCCTGTGGTCACAAAACTCATAAAAGAGAAGGTATTTTTCATTTCCTCTACAGATCATGTGCTGTGTTTTCAGTTCTACAGCAAGATCAAAAGGCAAATGATTACCATGGCCGAGTACATTTATTTTTATTAAAAGGTAGGACCATCTCTGCTTCGATGTGCTGTGTCCTTCAGCTTACTAGTAAATAGCCACCGCCCACCGCAGGGGCTGTCTGCAGGTCTCCCAGAACTTGTATTATTTGGCTTTATAGGCAGTCACATATAAGCACTTTATTTTAATTTATTGTGGGATTTAAGAGTCTGAGTGAAGTTGGCCTTGCTCCATCTTAAGGTTAGAACAAATCTCGAGTTACAGAAGGTAACCCTACTAGCTGAGAAAGTCAGGCCACCTAAGTTCCTGTCTTTCTCTGCACAAGCTAGTGAGGGTGGCGCAGGCCGACTGAAGTACGTTCAGTGGCAGGCACGCGACCAGGAGGCACCTTGGAAGGAGCTAGGTGGTGATCTACGACAGGTGCATGGGCAGAGACTCTTGCGATGTTCCTCTTCAGTACAGCAAATCTCAAATGAATGTCTGTTGTGCACCTGTCTCATTTGATACAGTGGATTTAATAGCTGGAAGGGACAGCCCCATTTTACAAACAGGAAAACTGAGACTTAGTGATTAAACAATATGCCCATGTTTTAGTGAACACCAGAGGCAAGATTCAAATCCAAGTCTGTCTGATCCTAAAGCTCCACATAAGGTTAATTAATTGTTGGCCTTTCTAGAGCGGGTCCTGGGAGTTAGACTTCTTACTGTACCCATGTGCCTTTCTCAGCAGTGGGCCACTAGTAGGCCTGGTTGTTAATAGGCCTACCTATGGATAAATAGCTCTCCTCACAGAGAGAGGTGTTGTTAACCTCCTGGGATTTGGACCACCCTTTTTTAAGAATGGGGATGGGAAACGTTAGTCCATCTCATTCTTTACAAAAACAGTGCACACTGTACGAGGCTAGTTGGAGTGACTGCCACAGTCTGGTTTGTACCACTCTGGAAAGACCTCAGATCTGGGTATACTAGATCATGGGTTCTTAACCAAAGGAGCCATCCCCAAGAGATGGGAACACTCTGAACTTCCATGGAAATGTTACATTTGTATATAATACATTTTGCAAGGGATAGCATGCATAAGGGTTCATCAGATTCTCAAAAGTTTCTTTCGTGATTTTTAAAAAAGATAAATTGCAGGTCTAGATTCCAGTGGCCCACAAAGGTATTTTTGACCTGAAGCAAATCACATCCCTTATCAGGGCTACTGTTTCTATACTCAAAATTCCAGAGGAGTTGAACCAAAGATTTCGAATTGTCCTTCCAGCTCTGAAAATTACAAAACTCTATGACCCCAGAGAATCAAGCTTTCAGTCCCCTTGCAGATACCCAGGGGTCTAACCCATTGCCAGCCACCCTTGAGAGGCCCTTAAAGAGCTGTGAGCTGGGGAAGAGGGGACGAGGGGCCAGAACCACCTGTCTAGGCAGTTTCACTAATTAGCGTCTGAGGCTGGCAGTTGTCTGTTGAGCAGGCACCCAGCAGGCAGGGGCTCACACTGACCCAGTTTCAGTACTGGCTCTGTAATACTTCACCAAGACCCTGACCTCGCTACTGAGTGACTTGGAGTTGTAGATTTGCTTGGCCTTCCCCTCTCGGGAGCCTTGTGAATTCCTTTAATTGTGTGTGTGTGTGTGTGTGAGTGTGTGTGTGTGTGTGTATGTGTGAGAGTGTGTGTGTGTGTTCTGCTCTCCCTGGGCCCTGCCTTAGAGGTTGTTTTCTGAAGTGGGAGTCACCACATCCACCCCATCTGCGTTGACAGCTCCATAGCCATCCTTTGACTCCATTTTATCCTGTCAAAGTGACAGAGCAGCTGGCCAGCAGATAAACCTGTTATCTTCCCTGCTCTCTGTGCCAGCAGCTCTCCCCGTCTTCCTGGTGCATGAAAAATTGACACCACCTTGGGCTGAAATCTGTTCCTAGGGAGGCTACATTTATTAGTGGCTAATGAAACTCTGTGTGTGTGTGTGTGTAAGTATAAAACTTGGGGTAGCTGAAGCGTTTTCCTATCTGTCAGGCACAAGTGACCTACAGCTAGTCACAGCACCCAGAGAAAGAGAGACGGAAGGTACCTAAGCTACCTAAGCAGCTTCAGGTCTCCTGAAATTAACAACCTGTTCTTTGCTTAAAATCCCAAATAGGTAAATGCCATTTGTTCTTAGTATATACCTCTGCAATAGATTAAGGTATCTCCAGCTTCAGGCTGGGATGAGCTGTAAAAATGCATGCTGATATGATCTAGTGCCAAAAAAGATGATTATTCTGTATATTACATTTTCCTCTTTGAAAATTACAGCTCCTGGGGCGCCTGGGTGGCTCAGTTGGTTAAGCGACTGCCTTCGGCTCAGGTCATAATCCTGGAGTCCCGGGATCGAGTCCCGCATCGGGCTCCCTGCTCAGCGGGGAGCCTGCTTCTCCCTCTGACCCTCCCCCCTCTCATGTGCTCTCTCATTCTCTCTCTCTCAAATAAATAAATAAAATCTTTAAAAAAAAAAAAAAATTACAGCTCCTGATATCCTCACTGTTCTACCGGCACCCCACCCTCCCATCTTGTTCAGGTATATAAAGAACATTCTCTTGCAACTCTTTCCCCTCCATCTTAATCAGCAAGATTAAAAGGGAAATTTGAGAAGTTCTGGTTCAGTATTTGCAGAACTGCCTAAAACCCAAAGTCTCTTCTTTATTTGGACTCTGGTAGAAATCACCTCTGGAAAGAGTAATTCAGTAGAAGAGAGAAGAGGGGTTGTTATTCACGTCTTACTCCATATGGCCTTTTGCTTCATTTTCTCTCATTAAAATTGTTGAATTTTTTTTAAATCCACATTTACATAATGCCAATCTTTTGGACACAATGAGCCCCACATGAAGCACATGGTCAGGCTTTGCATGGTTTAGTTTCTGGTCTCTTTTATCTTTCTTAGTTAAAAGCTTTGATGGTTACCTTTTATATCTGGAAAGCATAGAACAACATAGTAAGAAAGCTCACTGTTTAGAGTCAGGCATCTTGGGTTCAAACCTAAGCTCCCACCACTGACTGAAGGACATGACCTTAAGTAAGTTGATCAACCTCTCTGAGCCTTGGATTCTCCATTTATAAGAGAGGAATGAGAATGGTACCTTTCTCATAGTTTAATAGTGAGGATTCAATGAGAAAATTGTGTACAGACCTCAAGTCATAGATACACAATTGGTGACAGTTATTATTGTACCCTACTTACTTTCAACTAGGTATTTGAAGCTGCTTATAGCAAAACAATATGGTGATACTAAACCTTAGCTTTGAATAACAATTTGTCAAAACACAAATGTCAAACTGGGGAAAATATTTGCAGCATATATGACAAAAGGATAATATTCTTAATTTACAGAGAACTCATAGAAATCAAATTGGCAAGAAGGCCAAGGCAGTTCACCCAGAAAGTAATACAAGTGGTCAGTAAACATCAGAAAAGCTGCTTAACCTTGTTCATAACAAGAGTAAAAACATGCTAATCAGATGAAGATCCCACGTTTCACCCACTAGGTTGTCATAATTTTTAAGTTGGATGGTATCCAATCTGAGTTGAGGATATGGGAGAACAGATACTCTTTATATATAAGAGTGTAAATATATATATATTTATATATGAGTATATATACATATACATGTATACACTCATATATCTATTATATATCTATATAAAATTTTGCTTCCATTCTGTGTGTGTGTGTGAGACACTGAGAGTGGACATAGAATTGGTACAACCTTTGTGGCAAATAATTTGTCCACGTCTTTCAATATATTCTATGTGAATACCTTTTGACTCACCCAGTTCCACTGCTAGGAATTTGCCATAAGAATACACATGGAAAAGTATATTCATGCCAGAAAAAAAGTACCCATGCCATGATATGTGTACATGGATGTTTATTGCAACGTTGTTTCTAACAGCAAAAACAAAACAACCAACCAAAAACTGGAAACCACCTAAAATACTCACTATTGAGCAGGGCACTAGTTAAATTATGATAAATAAGGTCAGTGGAATTCTAGATAGCCATTAGAAAAACAATGAAGTATGTACTGATATGGAAATATATATATGTATTTTTTCCCCTCTCCTCTAAGAATGTACACAAGATACCTTGTAGATTTTTTTTCCTTGGGAGAGAAGAAAAGGATAATGAGAACAGTATGGGAAAAGACAAACATTAGGTGTTCAATAAATATTTGCTGAATGCGTTTTATACCTTTATGTATAGTCTGGTTTTTACCATGTGTATCCATTACTTCTATTTTATTTTATTTTTTTAAGATTTTATTTATTAGAGAGAGAGAGAGAGAAAACACAAGCTGGGGGAAGGGGCAGAGGGAGAAGCATACTCCCCACCAAACAGGGAACCCCACGTGATGCTCGATCCAGGACCCTGGGATATGACCTGAACCAAAGGGAGATGCTTAATCGACTGAGTCACCCTGCTGCCCCTATTACTTTTATTTTAAAATCCATTGGTGGATCATGGAATCACTAATAAGGCAGTAAAAGAAATTGCTTCCTATAGTTGAGCATAAACCCATCTTTGAGCTTCCCAATAGCCAAGGCAAAGAGGGAACCCTGATAAGCATAAAAAATTCATCAGGAAAGAGAAACATTTTCCTGATCTTCATCTCTAAAAGGACTCTAGCGCCAAGGGTTGGCCTAAACTCAGATTTTGTCTTGTCTCTCCCCAGCTTAAAATTCATGGGTGGATTCTTGCCACTTTTTTTCATGATCCACCCTTTGCAACCTAACTGGCCTCCCCTCCTCCATGTGGGTATGACACTCCATCCAAACTGGCCTTTGCATATATTGTTCCGTCGGCCTGCAGTGCTCTCTCCTCTTCTCTACCTAGTTGTCAGCCATAGGTGTTGTATTGGGGCTTTTTGAAGATGTTCAGTTGTTTGTTACCTCCAGTGGGAATCCTTTTAGGTCAGATATCCCTTCTCTGTGCTCCCCAAGTCCCCTGTGCCTACCTCAGTGATGGGACTTGTCACACTGCACTATTATCATTGTTTTGTTTCTGCACTAAATAAGGAGCTCTTCAAGATTAGGGATAATGTGTTGTTTATTTGGGGGCCTGAGCACCAAATGCTTGCCAGGCACAAAAATAAGCAAGTGGTCAGTGAATGAGTGAGTGAGTCGTCTGAAGTTTGAGTTCTGCCTCTTTCACCAGTTAGCTATGCCGACCTGTCACAGCGCTCTTCGCTCCGTCTATACAATGAGAGATTTGGCCCAGATAATCTATGAGAATCTGGCTGATTTCTTTTTCTTCCTCTGTGGTTGTCAGATTGTCATATATACACATGGAGAGTGTTGCCAGTTGTTACGCTGAGTAATTTCAAAGTTTCAGAACTAACACTGCATTGATTATGGCCTGTCCCACATCTGCTCACCAGCTGAAGAGATCAGAGCCTAAGATTGGAAAACTGATTATGTCCTCTACTCTGCCTTTCTCTCCTGTCCTTGGCATGCTTAGAGGTTAGAGGACTTTCCCTGACATGTGCCTCCAAAGACGGCCTTGTCTTATCCTACTTTCTCACCCAGCTGAGCTGTTTGGTTCACTGTCCTTACCCTGGGTTCCATGACAGTTTTTGCCTTTCTGTGAAGACAGGTCCCGTGCTATCCACTCTCCACTCCCTGTTCTCTAAACCCTTCATTTTGTTCAAGATGGAGATTATACCACCTCAAACTCAGCTTCACACGAAAGTTGAGAGAGATTGGGGTGAACCTGGGGCATTGTTTTGAGACCAGGGAGGGATATACCAATGAAAAAAGCAGACAAGGATTCCTGCCTTTGAGGAACTGATGATATTCTAATTGAAGGGAGACAGTGAACAGAATAAATAAAATAAATAAATAAATAAATAAATAAAACAGTGTTTTAGAAGATAATCATGCTGAGGAGGAAAATAAAGCAGCTAAGACTTGGAACTAGGTAGTGTCAGGGTGTTGTGTTTTTAAATGGGGTGGTCAAGGAAAAGCCTCATCGAGAAGATGACAACTGAGTAAAACTGGGCGTGAAGATGGAGCCATGTAGATAATCTGGTGAAGAGCATTTCAGGTGGAGGAAACAGCAAGTGCAGAGGCCCCAGAACAGGAGCTTGCCTGACATTAGAAACAACATTTAGTCCAAGTGAGCTGGGGAGCCATCAGAGGGCTTTAAACAGAGAAATGATGGGATCTGACTTTGGGTTTTAACCTAAAGGATTGTCCTGACTGCCGTATGGAGATTAGGCCAGAGGGAGCAAGGGTGAAGGAGAGAGTATTGAATTGAATATTCCAAGCAAGAGATGACGGTGGTATGGCCCTGAGTAGCCACTGTGGGAGCGGAAGGAAGAAGAGGTGGGATTCTGGGTATAATTTGAAGGTAAAGCTGACAAGGTTTCCTGTGAGACATCTCCACTGTTTTTGGCCTGAGGAACTAGAGAACCTGGTTGCCATTAACTAGGCGAAAAGACTGTGGGGAACATGTTTGAGGAGGCAGATCAGGAGCTGGATTTGGGATGTGTTCAGTTTAAAGGACCTGTTGACAACCACGTGAACAGAGCAGGTAGAAAGGTGAACACATGAGTCTGCTTTCAGAGAACAGGAGTGGCCGGTAGACCCAATTTTGGGAGCCATCAGCATGTAGGTGGTTTTACAGCTGTGGGACTAGCATGGGCCTCCCAGGGCGGTGAATGCAGGTAGAAGACAGGATGCCCGACTACCTCCGGCAGTATGAGACTGGGGATGTGAAGAGGCAGGGAATGCATCGTATCTGTGCTATGGTGAATGCCTCCCAGTGGCTTTAATTAATAGGTGACTTTTTGAGAACTCAAGGGAAGTTTGACATGTGAAGATGTTCTTCAGTCACTTTTCAAATAGAGTATTTGTTGCCCACGCTCTGGGCATTATCTCAAAATAAACTTCACTCTGTCATTTCTCCATGACTAGACTTATGCCGCCTCCTTTTCAAGGTCATTATTCTGGATTTTTAAAAATTCTTTTTAAAGACAATCTCTTCACAGCCAAAGCCTATAACATACCCTTCAGTTACCCTCTTCTTCCCAAGGTAGAAAAATAGTAGCTCATAATAGAAGCCTGTGGGTAATGGGAGCTCAAAAAGCATTGTTACCATTTTGAAGTACTTACTGGCCAGCTGCTTCCAAACCTGAAGGAGGAGTTTTAGCTGCACCAGAATGGAAGTGCTAACCCTGGCACCCGATCGTGTCTCTTACTTAACCCCACGATCTTTACCTGGGGAAATTATGAGGTAATTTGAGAATATGATAGAACACGTCTTGTTGTTCATTATACACTCATCTCCTAGCGGACATTCATACTCTGTTCACAGGTTATTTCTGTGAATGGGGGGTTAGCTTAAGGTTCTGTTGTGAACAATCAAAATCAATTAATTCCAGGCGGACTAGAATTCTAACTTAGTTTTGATTCACTTGCTCAAGTTGTCCTTGAGGATATCATCCCTTTTGAATACGTTTCTTGTGCAGCTTGTGAAGATCAGTTCAGGTTTCCAGTGACACAATTTAAGTTCCTGTCTTACTAATCAATAGCAGCAGTCAGGGAAGGCCTACTTATTCGTCCTCTGATAGAACCAGATCAGGCTTAAAGAGAGGTAATAATTACCACTCTGATCACAGCATGTTCCCTTTTCTCCTTCCCAACCCAGAGCATGTCTGTTCGATCCTGGCTTCCCTCCTCCGGAACCTGAGAGGGCAGCAGCGAACCCGGCTTCTGAATAAATTCACTGAAAATGACAGTGAGAAGGTGGGTGTGCCTGCTGCATGGTAAGGCTGGGCCCAGGGCCGGGGGCCGGGGGGTGGGGGGGTGGAGTGCGGCTAGAAGGGCTCTTTACCTGATGCCATCTGGGGGGTGCTGAGCTGAGCGTTCCTGCCCTAAAACATCTTCTCCAGCATGGCTTTGGATCTCAGGCTTTTCTGTGGCTCTGCCTCTCCTCTCCAGACACATCCTTCTGGGAGTGGTAGCGCCTTGGCTGGCAGCAGCTAGTACCTCAGGGAGATTTTTAGACCCAGTGAGAGTGGGTTGTAATAGGATTTGGATTGGGGGGTTGCACAGCATGGCAAAGTCATCAAGAACCACAGGCTTTGGATTCAGATGTTTGGATTTGAACCTGGTTTTGCCAGTTTCAACATGTGTGCCACTCTGAGCCTCGTTTTCCCTGTCTTTGAAATGGACACATTAATTCCCATCTTGAAGAGTCAAGGAGAGGAAGACTAAATGAGGCCTTCCTAGGTGGCAGTGATGGAAGGTTCTGGTATGAACATAGGGAAGGGAGAGCCTGTCCTCAATGGCCTGTGGGATAAGGGAATGATCACGTAAATGAGATTAGATGCATCATTTACATTGTGATTTAGCGTGCCAAACCATAAGAGTTTTTTTTTTTTTTTTTTTTTTAAATATTTTATTTATTTATTCATGAGAGATAGAGAGAGGCAGAGGCAGAGGGAGAAGCAGGCTCCCCGCGGAGCAGGGAGCCCGATGCGGGACTCGATCCTAGGACCCTGGGATCATGACCTGAGCTGAAGGCAGACGCTTAACCGACTGAGCCACCCAGGCGTCCCCAAACCATAAGAGTTTTAACAGTAACAAGAGCCAGCATATATTTAATGATTGGGGGGCTTAGCAGGTCCCTTTCGTTGTTGCACGTATTCTCCCAACAGCGTGGGGTTTACCCTCTGTGTGGCTTTTGTACACATTTGCAGGGCAGGAAACAAGCTTGGAGGCATTATGTTACTTGCCCACAATCATGGTCTACCATGGTCATGCTGCTAGTTACGAATTAGATCATTCTAGATGAATAAAATTAAGACCAAAACCCCTTTTATAACTTAACATAATTTCTTTCCTTACTGTGTCCAAGGAAAGGCTGAAAGTTTGTCCTCCTTCGGAGAGAGGTTGATGACCGTCTCTCTGAGCTTGCGTCTGACCGTTTTTCCAGCCTCCCTAGCTGCGTAGCACGGGGAAGAGGCCATCATGAGGTTAGGCACAGAACACCTTAGCAATCATGTCACCTGGTGACATTTAACATCTGTGCTTCAGTTTCTTCATCTTTAAAATTAGGGTCACTATCTTTCCTGCCTACGTCTCAGGTTTTTTTAAGGTATAAGGAAAATACTCCATAAACTGAAATATATAAGATGTTGGGGTCGTCATTGTTATCCAGAGAGGATTTGGGCACAGTCCTCCTGGACTCTGATGCCGTGTTGAAGCACCATCTGCTGTTAACCACTATAAGCTCTTGAGTAAATATCAGGGTTGCCAAGAACCGTGGTGGTGCCAACCTAGTAAAGAGATGGTTTAGAAATCTAGGCTGGTTTCACGGTGTTTGTTCAGTCTTTTCGAAGTCTTAGGGAAAAATGAAACTTTTTCAAACCCACTGAGTATTCCCCGGACCATGTTTGAAGCATGACTTTTGCTAAGTTGAAAACTGATTTTTAAGTTATTGCTGAGCAGAGAAGTCAGGGCCTTTTTTCAAGTTGCTGAAAGAATTTTTTTCGTGTACTCTCTTCTGACTCGAAAGCAACTAAAGAGATTTTACTCAGACCTTTTTAAAAAAAGATCAGCTCTGGGGTAGAATCTGAACATGAAAGGTTTCAGTTGCAAGAAAGAAATTTCTGTAAAGTTCTAAGTGAATACCAAGTATGTAACTTCAAGCTGCTTCTCTTTGCAAGAAGGGACTTGAATTTTTTTTAATTTATTTATTTGTGTTTTTAACAACTCAAATTCATGGGAGCCCTCAAAGGGCTGGGAATGCAGCGTCCTTTGGGGAATGGACCTGTGTTCAGACTGTACCCATTCCAGGTGTTGGCTTGTTCTGCCCCAGCTCTTTAATCCATTCCTGCCGTGTTCCTAAGCAGAGCTCATCCCGATGTCAGAAGTGGGAGAGTGGGTCTCCTATTGTAAGGAGTGACAGTGAGATGAATGGGAGCCCCACTGTTCTCTTGCCTTGGTATTCTTTTTCCTTCTCACTCATGTCTCAAATCTCTCTCTTTCAGGTTGACAGACTGATGGAGTTGCATTTTAAGTATCTGGACGCAATGCAGGTGGCGGACAAGAAGATTGAAGGGGAAAAACATGTACGTATCCCTGCTTGTCTTTTACCGACTATCGACTCGCATTCCACTTGGATCCCTTTGTACCTTCTCTGTCCACACAGGACAGGTAAGGGCACGGGTACCATCTGCCCTCACGTGCCACCTCACCTGTTGTTAGAGCAGAGCAGGTGACAGTCTGCCAGTGGTTATACCTGCTCTTCTAATAGGAGTGCATGTCCTTTAAGAGGGAGGACGTGTCGGATTGATCCCTGTCCCCCAGCCGTTAGGAAACTTGGCCCGCTTCCCACGGTCTGGGTGATAGCACGAATACCCTTGACATGAGCTGCTCTTAAAAAATCTGGCCAAAGTGCACTGCAGTGACTTGGTACCACGTCGGCAGAGCTGGCAGAGCGTGTCTTGGTTCACACTGCTGCTGGCTTCTGTAGTCATAAGGGAAGGGAAGGAAGGACGCGTGGGAAGGGTGATCACAGGGGATAAGAACTGGAAGGAAATTTTGAGGTCACTCATTGACAGTTGAAAAACTGGAGACCTGGAGAAAAGAGGCTCAGATGCATCACAGCAAAGCCTGCAGACCAGGCTCCAGAGGACCCACCCTCATTTCTTCTGCTCACGGCTGCTGAGGGAAACGAAACCTGTCAGGTTTTTTCTTGAAGAGCTGTGCTCGCTGTGCTAGTATCCTGCCTTATGTACTTTCCACCTGCTTCCCTTTTGTTCTCTGCCATCTCTGGCCTCTACTTTTCTCATCTGTCACCTTCATCGGGGCAGGCATTCATGTTGCTTAATGTCCAATCTGTATTCTCCCTGCAAGACATTCCTCAGTCTTTGGTCACATCGCCAGAGGATCCTTTCCTTGCTTTTTACAAAGTCTGTAATAGACTTCATTTTCTTTGTGATCTTGATTTGCTATATCACTCCATTCTCTTTTTGTTCTTCTTGCCTTAAGGATGCACTGGAGGCTTTTGACCCTCACTGGTGGGAGAGCCAGTTCAGCCCCTGCTCACATCTGTGTTGGAGCAACGGAGCTGTGGGGCAGACCCAAGTGCACAGGGGATGACTACGCTAGCATTTGCCCTCAAGCTAGGCCTCAGGCGAGGGTGAGAGCCCAGAGGGAGGACACAGTGACCCTGTTGTCTGTGTCCTGTTTCTCTTCACCCCTTCATATCCACCCCTGTCCTTTCACAAGATATACCTTCATTTATGAATGCCAGTGGACAGGTAGCTGTGGTTATCATGCCCGGGATTTCCCTCAACCTAGTAAGTCCTCAGATGTTTGTTGATTGATTGAATTGACTGACTGGGACATGCTTCGTTTAGACAGTGATACTCCTACACGATAAAAGGCAGGGGCTCTGAATTTTGAGTCTGGACTTCAGATGCTAGCATGTTGCACTCACAGCTCTTTTGTTCTGCCCTCCCACCCCCTTTATTTTGTTCTTTGACTGAGGTTTCCTTTTCCGTCTTTTCTTCCCTTTACAGTAACTTGTGCATTATGGACACTTAGTGACTGTTTAAGTACCAGAGTAATGTCTTCTTTCTCTTCGTCTGAGTGATAATTAGAAAGAATTGAAATTTCCCTAGACTTTTGTAGGGAAACAGCCACGAGACAATGAGAACTCCAGCTCTGACAGAAGACCTGTGTTGTCTGCTGGAGGAGATTTTCAGGGGTAGAAAGAGCACCTGGGAGTCGAGGGACCTAGAATTTTAGGCAGGCACCACCTCTCCATCACTGTGTGGCCGTGGCTTGTCACCATGCTTCATGTGCATAGCCAGATTCTTAGCAGTAACACGGTATCAGCAAAGGTGATCTCTCAGGTCCTCTTCCACTCAGTGTTGTCCCTCAGGTTCAAGTGCACATCCTTTGGTCACTCTGCTGGCTTTTAGCAGTGGGGTGGAGTTCGAGCACCGTGAGAGGGTGACCAGTGACCATGCGGTCCTTCGTACAGAGGCGCAGCCTCCGAGAAAAGGTTGGGTGAGTGGCGAGTCGCAGAACCCTGGATTTGGATTCCAGCTCTGCCACATCCTAGCTCAGAGACCTTGGACAAATGATTTGACCTCTCTAAACTTTGGTCATCCCATCTGTAAAATGGAAATAACACTTCCCTTTTGGGGTTATTATAAAGTCTGTAAAGCACCTCAGTACATTTCTAAGAGCCGCTGCTGCTTGGTGCTCCTAGCTTCCTTTGTCGTTCTTATGCAGCTTTTAAGCGAGCCAGGCAGTCCTTCTCCTGAGGGCATCTTCCTTGCTATCTGTCCCGGAGGGAGTCCCCTAACAGACCAGAGTGTTGGCCCCGTCATATACTTCATTTGAGGGGAAGCTGGAGTAGATGTTTTTCTGACGGAGACCAAGTAAGCTGTTGGGCGTGAGGGAGCAGCATGCGTGTAGCCGTTAGGAAACTTGGCCCGCTTCCCACAAGATTATCTATGATCAGCACTGGAGAGGGTGTGAAATTGATTAGCACCCATGGAGAGTAATCGCCGCAGCGACTCTCCCCCAGCCTCCACAGAGCTCCTGTGTGCCATGGGCACCGGGCTCCTGCCATTTCCTGACAGACATCTGTCTCCATGATGCCAAGGCCATTTTGCTGGGCACTGGTGAACATTCCAAGGCCATTAGTGCTCAGCAGCCTCAGTGTTGCTCAGAGAGACAGGGCAGGGTGGGGGACGAGGGACGCATTTGTGAGCTGTGCTCTCTGCCAGCACTCGGGCTCCGTCCTGGCAGATGTAAAGTGACTCGGAACACAACGACCTCTTTTTCACCTCTCCTTCATGCACTCTTCTCTCTTAAGTCGTAAACAATTTGCTGCCTCACCCCACCCCATCTCCATTAAACTTGGATGTCCTACACCCATTGGGAACTCAGCAAATATTTGTTGACTCGAATTGAATGCTTATTTCTCAGGCATTTGATGACATTGACTGTCAGATCAGTAATGAATAAATATCTCGCGCACTTCCACACTTCACCAGGTCTGCAACAAAAAAGACCTTAGGGGGCAGCTGGGTGGCTCAGTCGTTAAGCGTCTGCCTTCGGCTCAGGTCATGATCCCAGGGTCCTAGGATTGAGCCCCGCGTCAGGCTCCCTGCTCAGTGGGAAGCCTGCTTCTCCCTCTCCCACTCCCTCTACTTGTGTTCCCTCTCTCGCTGTGTCTCTTTCTGTCAAATAAATAAAATCTTAAAAAAAAAAAAAAAGACATTAGATAACAGCGTCCGGTACTGCCCCAGATAATGCGGGTCAGGTATTGACAGTTTTAGTGTCTCAGAACTCCCATCTTCCCTGGACACTTGAGACTTCCACGGGCACAGTGCAAATGGCCACGGTTTGCAGTTGACCAGGATTCACTGGAGAGAGTCCAGTCATTTGGCAAATATTTCTCAGGCACCTGCTCTGTGCGAGGCACCAGGCCAGCCACTGGCCGGGGGTGAGAGTTAGAAGTGCCCGTGGGAAGAAGGGGCCCCAGGAGCGGTGCTGCTGGCGAAGGCTAGAAGCGCCCAGGGAGCAGGAAGCAGTCGACTGCGCCTGGGGGCACCCTCAGCTGTTTCGTGCAGGAGGCCAGGTTCAAGCTGCACATTAAGAAATAGACACACATCAGGCATTTCCAACTGAAGAAGAGCAGGAGCAAAGCAGGGGCAGAGGGAGCCAAGTTTGGGGAGTGAGTGGGAAGTTAAATCCCAGGAGCAGAGGGAAAGAAGGGAGAGCGTGGGCTCTAGAGCCCGGCTTCCTTCTGCTTCTGACTGCGGACAAGTCACTTAAACTTTTCAGCCTTATTTTCTTCCTCAGTGGTGTTTTCTTTCTAAGGTGTATGTCCCAACCTGTGTACTTTGGGGAATTACAGAGGTGGGATTTAGTGACCTAACACCCGAAAACTGTTTCACAGGGCTTGGCACATAGCCGGTGGCCAGAGAACCTTTCATTGTCTCTTTAAGGACTGTCTGCACCCCATCACTCCTGCACACGCGCGCGCGGACACACACACAAACACACACACACACACACACACACACACACACACACACACTTTCTAACTCCCCTGGGACTGCAATATTTTGCGTGATCTGGGTGCCCTCTGTTTCATTAGCTTCCTCTCCCACACCTGTGCTCTCCTTCCTGCCTTAGCACCTTTGCATTTGCTTCTCCCCACTGACCTCACTCTTCTCTTGCTGGTGCTTCCCTCCATCTTCAGGTCTCAGCCTAAATGTCACCTCCTCAGAGAGTTTTCAGTGATCACCATATGGAAAGTAGCATCACCCCGTCTCCAGGGCCCCTTCATAACCTCTCAGTATTTGCTTGTTTACTCTCTGTCTCTGGGGCTGTCATCTCACTTGTTCATCATATTCTAAGGACTTACATAGTGACTGACATGCATTAAATGAAGGACCATCGCTCATGAGATGAAATTAACATTTGTCTCTGGGTATTAAGGAAAATTGAAGGTCCTGGGTTTTTTTCTAAATTGTTCCTTAACTCTCATTTTTAACCCTCTTCTTTTGTTTGCTGTATGATTAGCCCCATCATCAAAAATATCTCAGGTCATCTATGTAGATTCTGTGGCCTACCTGTGGCAGTGTTCGGCAAGGTGAAACACTCCTATTTAGAAGAGTCTACAGGACAAGCTGATAATTCTACACACATTCAGTTGGAATCACATTACTGCAGTAATCTGTAACTGGCAAAGACTTCCACGTCTGGGGCAGTGGTCCACTGCTTTCATATTGTCTTCAGTGACTGCTCGATTCCAGGGCCACAGTGTATCTGGACATGCCCTTGGGGCTCCTGGTTAACAAGATTTGACCTGAACTTTTAAAGGGCATGTAATTCTTAGTCTTCTAGTGAGCAGCAGTTCTCCATGATCTGTAAATATCCAGGATGCTTGTCTCAGCAGATTTTATCTGACTCCCCAAACAACACCAAGTCCAGAAAATACCAAGGTCCCTGTTACTGGGAAGATGTCCTGACTTCTCATTGGTTCCTTCTGGCTTCCCTCGGTTAAATGTACAGAGATGCCTGGCTTCTGACTGTCAGAAGTGAGACATAATTATATAGGTACTGGCAGGGATTTTTAAAGAGGGAGGAGAGCCTTGGAGAGAGGTTTCCCTTTTTTAGTTCCTGGGAAAATTATACTCAGCAGGTTTATTCAAGAAAGTGTTTTCACCACATACTTTGCACTGTAATGACTTACAGATTGCATGCTAATTTTGCCACAGTTAAATCATTCTAGGCTTTATCCTGGAAAGAGAAGGATGGACTCCTTGTAATGAAACAGTATCCACAGGACTTGATGTCTGAAACAGACTTGGACTATTTCCTTAGCATTTGACACTCATTTAAAGATCTGTACAGAAGGGGATGGAGCAAAGGAATGGATGCGTGGGGTATGTGATCCTAAAGCACTGGGTAAGGATGTAGACAGGAGAAGTAGGAGACTGCCATTGATTCTTCTGCTAACTGTCCTGGAGGCTTCTGGGGCGTGCTTTAAAAAGAGGGAGTCTTGCTGAGAGTTCCTTTCAGCTGTTCTTTAAGCTAGTCGTTCCCAGACTTTCTCTGTCCAAGAATTTGCCAGAACACAGCTGGTAGCCAGTAGAAGCCAGTGATGGTGGGTGCTTTTTCCTCTCCTTTAGACACCCACCAATGTAGCCATATGCACGTTCACCCTCCGTGGCCCCCCCTGCCAGCCCCCTTCCCAGTCAGTCATCCTTTCTGCCAGTGGAGAAGTCAGAGGAGCTCAGTTCTGATCCTGTGCCTCTGCCACTTACCTTGCAGTGTGGCCCTGCGTGCTCTTTTTGGCTTTTGTCATCTTCCCTGCCCTCTTGTTCCAGTGGGGTTCATAGGCTCTCCATTGCTGTCCTCACAGGCTTGCTGCAGGCCTGGTTAGATCAGGACTGTGTGCTGGGGACTCCCAAGTGTCTGCTGACTCCCTCCCACGGGACATTACCCCGAGTTTTTTGTGGCTCAGTGAGTTCAAAGCCTGGTCTGTGGCCCTAACCGTGTATCATCCGCTCCCCTCCTTCACTGCACCGGGGCCAGTCACCAGTTTCACCAGGTCAGAAACCTGGGCTGCATCTTTTTCCTCCTTTCTCTCCTGCTCCCGCCGTGCATCCATCTGGTAAGTTTTACCTCTGATCTCTGTGCAGCCTCTTCACGTTCCCCTGTCCTCGCTACCGCTGTGGCCACTCGGGCAGCCAGCATCTTTTCTTCTTGTAGGAGTGGGAGTGCAGTGCCCTCCTCACTATTTTCCCTGTCCCTAGGTTTGTCCTCTCCAGTCCATTTCCCACACAGTAACCGGAGATTTTTCTAAACTGAAAATGCAGCTACGCCACTCCCCTACCCAAACCCAGTGCACACTGGCTCTGTGTTACCTGCAGGATGGGCTCTAAATTCCTTTTGGGTCTTGCCAGGCCTCTCCCGCTGGGGCCCCTGCCTGCCCCCCTCCCCCGGGCCGCATCCCTCACCACTCCTCCCCCTGTGACGTGCAAAAGCTACTCTGTACCACCTGTGCCTTCCTAAACGTTCTTCCTTTGCCCAGAATGCCTCTCTGTGCCATCTTTCCCATAGCCCTCTCCTGCAGCTGGCTAATTCCTCTGTATCCTCAAGAGCTTTGGCAGAAAAGTCCGTCAATAGATGCATGTTGAGTGTGTACCATGTGCCAAGCGTGCTGCTTAGTGTTGCCATGCCAGTGCCTGCAGAAAACCTCCTGGACCCCCGTGGCCCCCTGTGCTCCCCTGTGCTCCCCGTGCACGGCAGCCTGCACGCCATAGACCCAAATCTTGCCTCTGCCTTCAGTTTCCTCATCAGGGAAAGGAGGAGAGTGGTAATACCTATCTTGAAGGGTTGCAGGGAAGATGAAATAGATCAATATATAGAAATCACTTAGAATAGTTTCTGGCACAAGGAAGTATGCCGTAAGTGGTAGCTATTATTGTAAGTGTTTTTGGCCTCTATACTTGTCTCTCTCTCCCTCTAAAGCTGGGTCTCCACAAGCGGGGCCTGATCTTCCTTCCTCAGCAGTCCCAACAGGATTGTTATTTTCTGGCCTTGTGTTCTTGTATCTGCTGTCATGGAAGCTCTGGTTCTCTCAAGGCTGGCTTATATGTTGTCAAGATTCAAATGAGCAGTCGTGGGTATTTTTTGTTTTGTTTTGTTTTTCCAGCAAATTTAGAAGTGGAAGACACACCCATCATGGAGGCATCATGGTAGCTAGAAGGAACATGAATCCTGAGGTCATACGGCCCAAGGTTGAATCTCAGCTCAGCCTCACATGAACTCTGGCAGGGGATGACTTGCCCCGTGCGTATTTTAGTTTTCATGGTAACTTTACCGAGGGTCATTTTGAAGATTAATGAGATTGTTTGTAGCAACCAGTCACATGCTTATGTGGGTGGGCTTAACACATAGTCAGTTCTCCTGTGTGGGCAAAGGTCTGGCCTGAGATTCTTGGATACTTACCAGAGCTGCTGTCAGCTAGTTAGGCATTCTCCCTCCTCCCCCCACCAAAAAAAATCCCCCCCCCTTTTTTAAAGTTTTTATTTATATATTTGACAGAGAGAGATAGCGAGAGCAGGAACACAAGCAGGGAGAGTGGGAGAGGAAAAAGCAGGCTTCCTGCCGAGCAGGGAGCCCGATGCGGGGCTTGATCCCAGGACCCTAGGATCATGACCTGAGCTGAAGGCAGATGCTTAACCGACTGAGCCACCCAGGCGCCCCAAAAAAATCCCTTTTATTATTTCTTCAGCCTCAGTTTCCCCAGCTAAAAAGGACTGGCTGTCTCTAGGATCCTTCTCTAACAATCTGCCCTATTTTAGAAGCTCTTAGAAGGTTTTATTTTCTGTAGTGTTTGTGTGCACCCTCCCCCGCCGCCACACACACACATCTCCACTTACCTATCTCTCCCATGACTTAAACTCTTCCCTTGCTTTTGAAGAAAAAGAGATGGGCCTTTTGTAAATGGTGGGGCAGTTCTTGCCCATGACTACAGACAGTAACTGTGACCCATCGGGGCTCTGAGTCACGTCCCTTCTTATTAAGGCAAGAGGGATTCTTATTGGTTTCATAGCAGCTTCTTTTATGACTGTCTCCTTCCATCAGTGAGGGGCAGCTCGCTGCCTGTCAGGGGCAGATTAGAAATGGTATCCACATGTTCATTTGGAGGCTTGCGACTTGCCTGCTGAGAGAGATAGAGGCGCAGGTGGAAAGGTGGTGATTCGGTAGTGCTCCTGAGGACAGATTAACATTTAAAGTGAGGATATGGCTGGGGGAGAGGAAAACAACACACAACCCTGCAGAAATGGCACCTTGACACCACACGTACCACCTCCTTGTGTATCTTTGGAAATGAATCTGTTTATTTTAGCAGCCCCCAAACAGGCTTATGCTGCTGTGAATTGCAATCTGTTCTACTTAATGTGCCATTCACTGAATTACCATCTAAGTTTTTATTCTAGCCCTCTCTCATGGAATGAGCAACACAAAACCTTTCCGAGTGTCTTCTGTGTTTCTGACTTTCCCAAATTACATGTGGAATTTGCTGGTCTAGCTGTAGATTCACACACACACCCGCCCCCTTTTTTATTTTTTAAGATTTATTTGTTTAGGGGCGCCTGGGTGACTCAGTCGTTAAGCATCTGCCTTCGGCTCAGGTCATGATCCCAGGGTCCTGGGATCGAGCCCCACATCAGGCTTCCTGCTCAGCGGGGAGTCTGCTTCTCCCTCTCCCTCTGCCCCTGCTTGTGTTCCCTCTCTCACTGTATCTCTGTCTGTCAAATAAATAAAATCTTAAAAAAAAAAAAAAGATTTATTTGAGAGAGAGCATGCACTTGTGAGCAAGAGAGCACAAGCAGTGGGGAGCAACAGAGGGAGAGGGAGAGGCAAGCTCTCAGCTGAGCAGGGAGCCTGTTGCGGGGCTCGATCCCAGGACCCTGTGATCACAACCTGTGCCGGAGGCAGACAGTAACCACTTAACCAGCTGAGCCACCCAGGCACCACTTGCCCCTTTTTCCTTTTTTTTAAGTTTCTTTAATTTACAAGGAAAAGACAGGCCCAGGAAACCACAAGAGGACCTCACATTTAATACAGCTGGTTTGCATTAGACCCTAGATACGGCATCAAGAAAAAAATGCTATTTGTTCATATGCTAATACTGGAAAAGGTCTATAAAACAAACTTTTTCCTTCTTTGGACTATGAAAGGAATCGCAGGCTTGGAGCCAAACTTTGTCTGAAGGGTGGACGCAGTCAAAGTTCCCAGCTCCTCGTGAGGAAAAATGAGAAATCCGTGAAAGTGCTTAGCCCAGCGCCTGGCACACAGTGAGGATTCGGGAAAGGTTGCTGTTGTCATTATCCGTGTGTTGCATGCATCCCATCTCTTGCCAGAGTGAAAGGACAAATAGAAAAAGGTCTTGGGGGGCGCCTGGGTGGCTCAGTTGGTTAAGCGACTGCCTTCGGCTCAGGTCATGATCCTGGAGTCCCGGGATCGAGTCCCGCATCGGGTTCCCTGCTCGGCAGGGAGTCTGCTTCTCCCTCTGACCCTCCCCCGTCTCATGCTCTCTCTATCTCATTCTCTCTCTCAAATAAATAAATAAAATCTTTAAAAAAAAAAAAAAAAAGAAAAAGGTCTTGGACGAGGAAATCCCGTTCCACCAGAGTCTTTAACCGAAACTCAGTGACAGTCATTTGACATCTGTCTCAATTTTTCCATCTGTGAAATCTGAAAATGATATTTGAAATGTGCATACGCAACACAGGGCATACCAGCAAGTGAGGTTAATGAAGATACTCTGCTTTCAGAAGTAGAAGGTGCTTCTGTGGCAGTTGGGTTGTCATTGCTTCACAAAGAAGACAGTCACCTTCACTCTCCTCAGAGGTGGGAGTTGAAGGAATTAATTTGTGAAAGACTTCCTTTAAATCTTAACTCTCCTGTCTCATTTCAGATACAGTTTAATGCACACACAGATTGTCACTCTGAAATTTTTTAAAGTAAGATATGTTTACAGTACTTTAGGAAGTTACTGGATTTTTGGAATTTCTCTTTAATCTCTGTTAATCGTATTGCCGTTTGAAGAGCACTCGATTTTCATGTCCCGATTGTTTCAAGATGGCCTAAAGTAGCAGATCCAGGGCTCGTCTCTTTGTCACGGGGAAGTCTAATTTATTGCCAGAGGATGAGCTCATTGTCAGTGACCATTGTGTCGTGTCAGGGTGACGCTTCCTGGCTCCTACTGAGGCCTTTGTCGTGGTGGCTCTTCTGACTGTCTGGGCGCACAACTAAGTCAACCACTTCAGCCCGTCCATATAGACACCCAGATAGAGGCAGAAATCCATCCCATCTGGTGATGGAGGTGCCTCAGTCCTAGATTTGTCCTGGGTTATCAAAGCTAAAAGGAACCTTCTAGAGCATGAGATCAAGGAAGACAGGTGGGGGCCTCTGCCATTCCCCACCCTGCAGTCAGCACAGACAGAGCTAACTGGTCTCAGAGCTCCTCTCGAACAAGCTCCAGTCGGCCCCACAACCCTTTCCCACGTAGAGCACTTGACAGCCACTGCGGTGAGTTAGAACGGGCGCTCCAAGTGAAACCTTGTTTCCCTTCCCTGACCCAGCGCGGGCTTCTCGTTTCCAAGCAAAGAAGCCGAGGCCACGAAAAGTTAGATGACCTGCCTAAGGACACTAGTAAGTTAGTGTTAGTTTGTTTAGTACTCTGTCCCGTCTTGGCAGAGGAACCTATTTGTAGAATTAATACATCATCATTCAGAAAACTCCCAATGTCCAATTAAATGCTTCTTGTGATGTCAGAGGGTCTCTTAAGAGGGAAAGAAGGCAAGGGAGGTTGGGTATCTTTAGAATGAGGTATTTGTGGCCTGTTGTACCCATGTACTAAGTTTAGTACCCACATGCTAAGGGTGTGGAGCTGCAGGTTTAATCTTTGCATGGGCCAGCCAGCTTCACTCTTTTTTGTCTAGTCACTTTGAAGCATATCTTATTGGTCAGTTGGGCAGAAGTCATTCCCTCCCTACCGCTAGTGAAGCAAGTCCACTTGTGTGCTCAGTGTTCTAAATCAGACTCCTTTGGTACTTCCAGAGCCATCTATGAGGGAAATAATAGGGTGGGGAGAAGCTCATGATGATACTAGAATGTTTATATTACTTTTATATTACTTCAAAGACTGAATCCTAGCCAGACGGTCATGAGTTGGGTTGTACTGGCAGCTATCTTGGAGTCTCAGATACCCCGAGAAGTCTTTCCGGGGTTAGTTCTACTTCCTTATCGCCAGATCAGTTTTTTTTTTTTTTTTTTTTTTTATCTCGTGTCTTAGAATCCCAGAAATGGAGCCAGAAATTCGTTAATCCATTTATAATAAAGGTGATATATGATCCTACTTCTTCTTAAGATGTTCCTACAAGAACTATCCCCAAACTTTCTTATTTTCCATCAGAATGATACATAACCATCTTGCTTCTTTTATTTCCCTTTAAACACAGAGTGCACGTTTGTGCTCAACTTTTCTGAATCCAGTCAGCAGTAAATATTCCCTGCCCGCAAAGTTGTAACAGGCTAGATAAGGTGCTATCCTGACAGCAGTCACCTTCTCTGCTTGCTGGTTTCTATGATGCTTCTAAAACTGTCAGGACAGAGACTTCGTCTTAGAAGTCAATCTCTGTTTCATCTTTGTGCATGTTCAGCGCATCGATGGTGATGCCTTTCTTGGAGATGAGCTAAAGTCGTATCTCAGATCTACATTTGAAATTTTCACTTTCAAATCATCTGGCCGTATATCTAAAAGTAGAATGTTGAATTGAACGTTGTCAGAGTCTTGAAGTTCTAAGGAAAGAGGAAAAAATGGAGTTTGGCATTGCTCTCTTGGGTCCATCCTTTCTGGATGACAATATTTAGAGAAATGAGAAAGTACGGGATGTGCCTGTCTGGTTAAAAGAAGATCAGATTGTGGGGGAGAGTGTGAAAAAGGAGAAATCACCAGGGCTCTTCTGACCTATTTGAAGAAACTTAATTTTGCTGCACTCCATTCTTGAGCCTCTACCCCTCTTACTTGGCATCTTCCTTTGTTCTCGAAGACAGCTCCAAAATCTGCCCCCACACAAACATGGAGGTGTGAAAAGAACACGGACTTGGGTTTGAATCCCAGTTCTGCCACCCGCTGGCCTTGGGGAGGCTCCTCTGTCGAGTCCCATTTCCTCATCTAAAATGGGGGTAATAATCCCTGCCCTCCAATATTTGTGAGAAGCAAAGGAATTTAAAAGCACTCAGACTCGGTCTGACACATCACAAGCCCTCAGTAAACACTGGCTGTTCCTCCTAGGGGGATAGATGGTGGCAGCAGTGGGTTTTATTCACGCTGTCTCACACAATGCCTCGTATGTAGCAATCAATCAAAAATAACATGATCTGCCGATAGCCAGGATCTTTATAAGCAAAAAACACACTCCCTTACTCCTTTCTAACCTTTCTTTTAGTGATATTGGTGTTCCACTGTTGATCTCTCTCACCCTAGCCAAGTTGACTTTTCTATGCCTTGATCCATGCTGTTACTCCTTCTGCTTAGAATGTTCTTTCCAGCCTGTCCAACTCCTTCAGAGACCACCTCAAATGTACATTTCCTTTGAAGTCTTTTGACACACACCCCCCCCCCCCCCCGACAGACATAGTGTGTCCTTCTGGATGCCCACGGCACGCACTATAATTTGAGAGGCCCTTGATCATAGATGTTACTACATTTTTAAAAATTAACAACTTGGCAACGTTATTAAGCTATAATCTCCTTGATTATTGTGAAATCTTTTGTTTATCTTTGCTGCCCCCAGCACATCATACCCTGGCCTACAGTCTGGTGTTCAGGAAATCTTTATCAGGTGGACAAATGGAATGTGTTCCACTCCAGTTTCCATGTTGGCAAACCTCTAAGGTTTTGTCACCTCCTCTCTCCTCCATCTGATCTGCTCCTCACAGAGGCTAGTACTATGGCCTCCCAGCCATGCACTCTGCATGGCTCTCAGTGCTGGGAGCCAGTGTGTCTGCCACACAGGAGTTACATATTCTCATTCAGGACATCTCCCTGCTCATGCAGCCTGTGGCCCATCGTGTCTCACTTCTCTGGCCAGCGTTCAGGCCCCCACCAGCTGGCCATCCGAGGTCCTGTCCCGCACCACGTCTGATGCTCCCCCTTCTCCCCATCCACAAGAGTCTTAGCACACACAACTCATTAAACAGCGCTGAACTTCTACCTGCATTTTTCAGTCCTATTTGACAAATGCTTTCCAAGAGCCCACTGTGCTCAAAGTACTATGCAAGGTGTTTTCTAGGGTACAAAGAAGAGTGAAACACACCTCTTGCTTTCAAGGAGCCTACACAGGAAAGAGACACACATCGGAATAACTGCTGTAAGGCAGGTCATGGGAGGTGCTGTAAAAGAGGTATAAATCCAAGTCTTGAGGGTTTTCAGGACCGAAAAATTCTAGTATCTAGCTGGAAAAGTTTGCAAGTTGGAAAACTTTGAGAAGTTTTCAAAGCTCTCAGGAAAAGTTTTGAAAGGAATATCGCATTTTAGATTTTAACTATATTATGATAGAGATTGGGGGCTGGGCAAAGTACCAACATGGCAAGCAAAGGTGAGTAGACAGAGAGCCGAGGGCAGGCCTGTCTGTTCTGTGTGCAAGGTCGGGGGGGGTGGGGCAGGCTGCTGGTGAGCAGAGAGCAATGAGCAGCATGAGGCCTCATGAGACCCCTGGATGTCCTCATCCTTAAGGCCTTCATTCTGCTGTCTCTCAGGAGCCTGGAAGGGTTACCCAGGAGTCACTTCTTCCCCAGATGCCCTCCCATCTTAGCCAACCATGATCAGCACACCACCTGTCATTATTTTTAATATCCCCTTACTCTCCGGTCATTTCCTGTGTCCCTGTGGCCTCCCCAGACAGTCGGCCCCTCCATGACTAAGACCAGGGCATCCCCTTACCTTCATTTTCATTCTTTTTCTGCCTTAAATCAGTGCTTAGAATGGCGCCCTTGCCGCTGGGCGCTTAGCTGGGCTGGGATCTGAGCACTTGGTATTATGTTAATCATTTCCACCTCAGAGGTGAATCAGACAGGATTCCTGTCCCCAGGGAGTCCATATTCTAGTAACTGGTAATCATGTAATTACGAGCAACTTACTTAACCTCTGTGTGTCTTGAATTTTGATTTGTACAATGGGATTAATAATCTCCTCCCTGCTCTCTTTAAATGTGGTACTCAGGACCATATATATATAATGACACTTTAAACCCTCCAGCATTATAGAAATGTAAAGTGTTAGCAGCAAATGCTTTTTGCATGAGTGGAAGTCAGGAGTAATTTTGCTTCCTGTGCCCCAGCTGCTGAACACTTAGGAGTTCTGGAGCAGGAAGTTACAATTATGAGTAAATGAGAAACTAAAGAGACCCTTCTATTTTTAAACTCCTCAGACATCAGTCCAGTGCTCCATGACTACCTCATGAACATTAACACTATTACCAGGTTACCAAGGAATTTGCTACTAAATGAAGCTAGGAATTAGCGGTGATGATTTGCCAGAAAGTGCAGCCCTCCTTTGCCTCAGACAGAGGCCTTTAGGAGCAAGATGAAAAGTAGCCTTGTGTTGCTACAGGCTGGCCCCTTGGGCAAATGAAGAAGTGCATTATCTGCGTCTAAATAGTCTCTGAAGGATTCTTGTTGGAGATTGATGACCAAGTGGTAAGTCCTTCAAGTTTGGGAGAGTGGAAAGCAGGGTCCCAGGGGCTTCTATCAGTGACAGGAGCCCGAGTTGTCAGAGGGAACCATGGCCATAAAACTACTGACAGAATTAAGAAATGGTGTTGTCGTCAAAAGCATGTGTCAAGCACCTGTCTTCTCAAGCCAGTCTGCCAATCATGTGGGATGAGTTCCTCACCCAGATCTTACTCCTGAGAGCTGACAGCCCAAAACAGAGATGTCTTTTCCCCTTCATTCAGTGCGTGGATGTTTACTGAGTGGGCACATGAAGACAGAATTCAGTCCCTGCCTTACCAGAGTTCATAGTCCACCCTTATGAAATGAAGGGAGTTGTAGATGGGAGTTAGCAACGGGGCGGGGGGTGATGGTGGAAATCACTGTGCGAGAGGAGGTCATGCAGGGGAGAGGCGTGTTGAGGCATGCTCAGGAATTTCGGAAAGGAGCAGTGTTAGCCTTCCATAATCAGGAAAGGTGTGGTAGAGGTAGCATAAAAGTAGTGCTAGCTTCAGAGATACTCCAGGATCCTAAGGAAGGAAGGAAGCGAAGGCCCAGAGATGGGGAGAGGAGCTCTGGTGGCAGAGGCAATAATAATCCACTAGTTGGGGAACTCAGGGATGGTGGTGAAAATGTCCTAAGACAATTGTGCCGGTTGCACAGCTCTGAATATACTAAAAGCCATTACATTGTGCACTTTATTTTTTTTTTATGATTTTATTTATTTATTTGAGAGAGAGAGAATGAGAGAGAGCATGAGAGGGAAGAGGGTCAGAGGGAGAAGCAGACTCCCTGCTGAGCAGGGAGCCTGATGTGGGACTCGATCCCGGGACTCCAGGATCATGACCTGAGCCGAAGGCAGTCGCTTAACCAACTGAGCCACCCAGGCGCCCCTCATTGTGCACTTTAAATGGGCAACTTGTATGGTATGTGAATTGTTATCTCAATAAAACTGTTTAAAAAAAAGAATCCACTAGAGAGGAATAGATTTGAGGACAGCAAGTCTGATAGGTCTGGGATTGCAACGGTTGAGGAAAGACTCCTGTTGGTCGCTGGGGTGTTGGCCTAGGGGAGTGCCTGCTGGTGACGTGAAATGGAAAGGGTGGTGGCATTTGCTACTGACGCAATGTGAGCCCAAAGGGGCACGTGTATGTACAATGGGTGTCGTGCCATCACCATCAGCCTCACCAGGGCATCAAGACAGAATTGTGGAGGCAGGACCGCTCTTCCCGAGTTTGACCTGACTGGGGAGGGAAAGAGAAATCTGTAGGTCTTTTAGAGAGGTGATGTACCGGGGCTGGAAGCGAAGACTAGAGAATGAGTGGAAGCAGATAAATAGCTGAGATTTGTGTCCCCATCAGCTTATTTTTTTAGATTGAATATGTGGATGAGATCATTTTGGCCTTGACTCATTGCATAGGTAAAAAAAATGGGCTTTGATCTGACTCCCTGGACCTCTAGTCCATTAAAAATGAAAACATAAGAAAGGTACTTTAGAAGATAATGGGAGGAGCAAGAGACATCATGGTGGAATGGTCTTCTGGTGGTGGTGGTGGTGTAGTTGCTGTTCTTTTGTGTATTATGGGCTCACTGGCCAGTTCATTTGTCCCAAATGCTCATTCACTTGCAGGACATGGTCCGGCGCGGGGAGATCATAGACAACGACACGGAGGACGAGTTCTACCTTCGGCGCTTAGATGCGGGGCTCTTTGTCCTTCAGCACATCTGCTACATCATGGCAGAGATCTGCAATGCCAATGTGCCCCAGGTAAGAGGGGCTGCCCCTGACGGGCCTGTCCATGCCTACCTCCTTCCTGGCCCCCTGCCTGGGCAGAGACTCCAAGAAAGAAGCGGATCCACCCTCCTTAACTCCCTGCACTCTGTGTGGGCCCGCTCCATCGGGTGGGCACGAGGTGCACGCTGCACAGGATGGATGCTGGTGTCTGCCAAGACAAACCGTGCTTTTCCTTTCTCTCCCCTCCCTTCCCCTTCCTCATAGATTCGCCAGAGGGTTCACCAGATCCTGAACATGCGAGGGAGCTCCATCAAAATCGTCAGGCACATCATCAAGGGTGAGTTGTGTGCTGCTTGTATCTGAGGCTCTGGGAGAGCTAAGTGATGCTTACTTTCTGAGTCTCTGTCAATATCCCTGGCATTCGGTGCACAGCATTCTCTGCACTGCAGGCTTAAGTGTGTTGTCACATGCACTGTGTGTCCAGGTCATCTTTGTCCGGATACAGAGGACTGGCCTAGGTATTCATTCTATGCCTCTGACCCTTCAGTTCCAGCATTTAAAATACATAACAGACAGCAGGGCTTAGAAATATTTGTTAAAAATTAAAAATAAAGAAAAAAAAAATAAAGAAGAAGACAAAGCAAGAAACAAAAAGCCCAGTTCCAAACTACATGTAGTGGAAGGAAATTGCTTTCTTAGGGGGAAAAAACCAAGGAAGTAACAGGAAATACCCGGAATTATGCAAGACAGCAGGAAGTGAATCTGAGGCAGTGTGGTGTAGCAGAAAGAACATACCTGCCATCCAGCCTTGGCTCTGCCTTCCCCCAGCCATGCGAGTGTGATCTAGAAGAACTTTTGCAAAGGTTCAGGAGACACTACAAAACAGCGTCCAGTTCGTACCCAGCGGTAGATAGTGCCTGGCACACAGATAGTGCTCAGTCAGGTGAGCGTCCCTCCTGCCCTCAGCTACCCCAGGGAGTCCCTCCAATGCTGTGACATCTTTGGGACCTTCCTCAGCTGGAGGCTCCCAAGGCCTGCATTGGTGTGCAGGCTCGCAATCACAAGGGTACCTGAGCTGGACTCTGTGCCCGTGGGCCCCTTAGCACAGACTCACACACACAGCAGTAGAGGCCCGTACTGGACACGGCTCCTGCCAGAGATCAGAGAGAGCCAGGGTAGACTGGTAGCTGTGGGCAGATTTTCATTTTCCCGCTCTGGCCCATGTTCTGCCCATTTCTAAGGTGAAGGAGTAGGCTAAATTTACTCAAAGGGTTTGCCTGTAAGTGGCTTATAACTCCCATGACAGGTGGGAGATGAAATGTGAAGATAAATGGTACATACAATAAAGTGAAGAGAAGTTAAGAGCCATGGTCTCTGGGATCCGGCTCCTGGGACTGAATCCTGGCCTTGTTACTTACTGTGTTACCTGGGGTGAGATACCCAATTGCTCTTGTGACCTCATAGGATGGGTGAGAAGATTAAATAAGATGATAGATTGAAATGTCTGACCCTTAATAAGTTCTCCGTAAATGTTAGCTATTATGAATATTATGAAATATGATGATGATAATTGTCATCATCATTATCGTAAGTGAGGCATGGCTACAATCTTACGGGAAGTCTCGTGAAAGTGGCATCGAGCTGGGTCTTAGAGACTGGGACCGGGACATCCCAGGACAAAGGAACAGTGTGCGCGAAGGCATGGGAGCAGGAAACCCCGTGTTTAGCACGGCCACCCCAGGCCGGTGGCAGTGGGACCTCCACTGTGTCCGTGTTGCAGACAGAGACTTTGAGGTATTGGGGTCTCGTTTTCTCCCTCAGAGAAAGAGGAAAGGGAAACCGTTCAGGAAGCAAGCCCAGCACCCTGTGAGCCCAGCACGGCGGCATCCTGGGTGCTCCTTCCCCGCTCCGTGTCTCGCTCGCGTGAATTACTACACAGCATGTCAGGCTGCCTCCTCCCCGAGGTGAAGCTGTGGTGATTGGCAACTCCAGTTTGTAAATGGCGTTTACGTCTAACACCCACTTGTTCAATTAGAACTTTTCATCGCTCTCGGCTCTCCTGTCTTGCATTCAGGCTTCTCCCTGCACTTCCGTCCCTGCAATCAACACAGTGATCTTCTGAGAAAGAAAGGGTGTTTTTAATGGATACTGACATGTAGTAGGTGGATGTTTTCCTCTGTGAAATCCTCACACTTATACCTTAGGTTACTCAGAGTTTTCGGTTGTTGTGAGCCAGCTTCTGTCTCCCTCAGGTCCCGGTCTAGCCCCCCAGTGCGTCGTGAGCTGTCGGGCACAGACTGGATGCGGAGTGGAGATTTGTTGATGCAGCGGCCTGCGCACATGCCGCGTTCGTTCCCGCCACTCTTGGTTCTCTGCTCTGTTGCTTTCTTTCCCCCGAGCTCTGCCAGGGCCTCAGGCCGGCCCTTCGGTTCTCCCTCCATCACGCTGCCCAGCCAGTGGGGTAGTAAACCCGCCAGTCCCGCCTCTAGCCTCCATCTTGAATCCGTGCAGCGCTCTCCATCTGTTACTTCCCATCGGAGCACCCAGTTTATTTCCTTCCTAGCCCTTATCCCGATGTGTAATTGTTTTTATTTATGCCTTTGTTTACTCTTTTTGTGTGTCTCATACATTAAAATGTAAGCTCCATGACGTGGGGACGTTGTCTGGCTTGTTCACCGTGTCTCCTCAGCACCCAGAGCAATGCTGGGCACGTAATGAGAACCCAGCGAATATTTTACATATTGTTGAATTCAGCCCCACCCTTGTGCAAATTGAATTTGGCAGACGTTTGCTGAGACTTGTCTCGGGGCTAAGCACCATGCTAGATACTGTACTCAGGGGCCACACGGCGCCTGCCCTCGTGGAGTTTATAATCTTCTGGGGACACGGATGTGTAAGTGACCAGCCGTAATTCAAGCTAAATGACATACACGCTGCATCAGCTACTGAGCCGGCATTTGCCGAGTGCCGGGCTCTGTGTTCAGGACTAGAGATGCAAAGAAGAAAAAGCAAGAGCCATATTTTTGAGACGTTCACAGTCGAGATACTCGAAACTAATTACAACGTGCTAAGTGCTGGTTGAAGTTGTGAACAGTGTGCTAACGGAGTGGTAAGAGCAGTTCTGGAGAGCCAGGCCATTCCGTGGACTCCCAGAGGAGGGAGAGGCTCCTCCCAGGACTGGGAAGAGTGTTCTGGGGGAAAGACACATTCCAGGCAGAGAGAGATGGCCCAGGGATAGGACAGTATATCAAAGGGTTATCGACCTTGCGTGCACTGGCAGGCACCCGCCCTGGCTCACTCCCACCTCAGGGAAGCCCTTCTGCCTGTGGTGTTGTGCGGGGGAGCGGAGCCCCTGTGGCCTGCCTGTCTGCAGCCAGCGATCCCCTCAGGGCTGTGTTGGTGTTAAAAACTGGTCAGGCTGGCTGGCGGGGTGGATGGCTAGACTGCTCAGGCCCTCCCCCTTAAAAGCCTTCACTCCCTCCCCCTTCTTCCTCCACCCTTCCTTCCATCAAAAAGCATGAGAAAACAAAGCCTCATAAAGAAAACCAGCTCATCAGTCTGTCCTCTTTGATTTTAATTTTGTTTTCCAGTTTGAGTTGCTTCCTTTTTTTTTTTTTTTTTAACATCCTAATTAGATGCAAGCTTTTTCTTTGATTTTATGGCCTACATATTTCCTAAGTTTTGCTGGCAGGATGACAGCTGATGTATCCCTTGAGGTCCCAGGAAAACGCTGATGAGGCAAGCCCAGCAGGGGTCTTTTCCCTTTGTATCTCAGTCCCCTTTCTCAACCATTTTCCTCCCTCCTCTTCTGTTGGGGGTGCCAAGAGAGCTGGGAATAATTGATGGCTCATTAAAGTCCTTCTTTCTGCAGACTGCTTACTCGGCGCTCCCAAAGTCCAGCCTTCCCTGGAGCTGGCAGCTGTTCCAGGCCTGAGCACTGTGGCACCCACGTAGGAGAGGGTGGTCTCTTTGCCAGAGAAGGGCAGGCCACACCATGTGCCCCATGAGGGCGGTGACAGTCTTTCTGCCTGTCATCTTGCGCCTGGCCCATGACTGGTGCCGACAAGGGGCTCAGTTAGTGCTTACTGTGGGTGGGGTGGGGGGGACGGGGGTGAGCTAGTGCTTCAGGCTTCTTTGTGCTCTTCCAAAAATCCAGGACCGTGGTAGGTAGAGGGGTCACTCCTGAGCACGTCCTCTGGGCCAGGCTTCTGTGTGTATTCTCTGGTTCTCACAACAGCCCTAGAAAACAGGATTACAATCTCCATTTTGCAGATAAGGAAACCAAGACTTAACGGGGGTTAAGGGACATTACCTGAGTCACTAATAATGTTGGAAACCAGATCAAAACTCAGAACTATATACAGTCGTTCTTCCATCTGGCAGGAAGGAAACCTCTAAGTTGTTGGTTGGCTGATACAGTCCTCCCATCTTTTAAGAAAGAAAATTGAGGGCATCCACTTTTATAGAGCACCCACCTGGCATCACAGGGCACTAGGTGGGCTCCTAAGATGAATGAGACACTTAGAAGGCCCTGTCCCCGGGGGCATACAGTCCCATCACAGGTGAAATGACTGATCACTACACAAAGCAGCATGAAGTCAGTGCTAAGACACAGAGCGGGAGTCACGAAGGCAGAGTTCATTCTGCTGCAGATTAAAAGGAATGAAGATCCAGGGAGGCTACACAGAGGAGGTACCTTTTTTTGGTGGTAAAATATATGTCAGGATTTACCATTTTAACCATTGTGACCGTCACCACTTATCCACACATTTGATTTTCATCTTGTAAAACTGAAACTCTGTACCCATTAAACACTCACCCCCCATCTCCCCTCCCCCCATTTCCCTGGCCCCTGGCAGCCACCCTTGTCCTTTCTGTGAAGCTAATAAGTGACTAAGGAGGTGGCTTCTGGAAGCATGTGACAGACCTCTAAGGGCAGGCACAGATGTCCATCCTTGAGGGGCCACCTCCTTGGATGTGGTGTAGAAACTGTGACCTGGAAATACTGTTTAGTGTAAATACTTGTGCCAGGTGTTACCGTGGAAGCTGCTGGCAAGTCTCTTCAATGTCTTAGTCACTGGCGAAAGTTGTCGGAAGACCGTGTGCCTGCCGGGCTGTTGTGCAGGGGAAAGCTCAGAGGATTACTGACTCAAAAACTCTTTGGTGGCAAAAAGACTGAGCCAAAGACTTCAAAATGCTTTAAGAAATTGTCTCCTCGCCCTTTGATTTGCTTTTGGGCTTTATGGCTTGAAATCTCCTCTAGAAGCTCATAAACATGTATTTCCATATTGATTTGGGGCTCTTGGTAACCTTAGCATTGCCTCTGAGATTTTGAAGCTGCAGAAGCTGACAGGATTTCTCTTTTGATGACGTGTTGATGTGTGCGTGACTTGCCCCAAGTCGTGGCTACTTGTGACCACTAGAGTGTTCGGAGGCAGGAGAGAATCCTGGAGAGGCGTGCATTTCACCTTGGGCAGCTTGTTACCCTCTCTAAGCCACAATCTTTCATCTGTGAGTTGGAGATAAGCTGCCTCACCAGGTTCTGTGAGTCCGGGGAGGCACCGTGCGCACGCACATGCTTGCCACAGGTCAGCTGCTTTATTGCTGGGATCCGCGCGTGAGCTCCTCCAGCAAGAGACAGATCGGAGACACACAGACCCACGTGATTCTGGCTCTCTGTGTAACTGCATAAGTTAGTAGATAATGTGTTTGAGCCTTGGTTTCCTCTCGGTAAAACACGGACCTGGTGTGTGTGAATATTGCTCAAGTCGAACTACAGTCAGGCACCTGGGACAAGAGTACGTGCTCAGCAAATGGAGGCTCCCTCCCTGGCTTTCTTGGCCTAATCCTTTGACCTGGAGGTGACAGCAGCCTGGACTCAGCACATGGACGAGACTCCTCGGGGCCTGGTGGGGGAGGGGAGGGTGCTTTCCCGGCAGCTCAAGTGTCCTCGGGACAATGAGAACATGACCCCTGTTAGCATGATAAGTATCCTCCTTTTTTTTTCTTTTTACTCTTTTATTTCTTTTTCTTTTTTTTTTTTTTTAAGATTTTATTTATTTTTTTGTCAGAGAGAGAGAGCACAAGCAGGGGGAGCTGCAGGCAGCGCAGGTAGAGGGAGAAGCAGGCTCCCCGCCAAGCAAGGAGCCCGATGCGGGACCCAATCCCAGGACCCTGGGATCATGACCTGAGCCGAAGGCAGACGCATAACTGACTGAGCCACCCAGGCACCCCTCTTTTATTTATTTTTCATGTGCTTGCTTCTTTTTGCTTTTTTTTAAATTTTATTAATTAATTAACACCATAGAGTACATCATTAGTTTTTTGATGTAGTGTCCCATGATTCACTGTTTGCGTACAACACCCAGAATCCTTCTCCTTTAAGTGGGTGTCATTTTAGTGGAATCCCTGATGCACTTGTGTCCTGTAGCTACAGGTGAGTGTCCTCCTTCTAGGGAAGTGTGACACTAGACCTTCCAGGTTCATCGTTGTCATTAAGGAATCTGTTACACATGGATTTTCCTTTCCCAGTTTCTAGTCTGTGGTTATGCCTGTGTCTTCCAGAGTTTTCAGTGTGAAAATAGGGGCATTCTTCTCCTCCCTCACCCCCTTCCTCCTGCATTTTTTAAAGGGTGAGCATTTGAGGCTTCAGTTTCAGGGGTCTGGACCAGGCTTGTGAACTCGGCCCAAGTCTCTGCCCTGAAGACAGTTCTCCCCACCCACTAGCCCCAGGGCCCCTCCCTCTCCCTCTTAACATAAACAGAACAGCTTGTATTCCATGTCTGAATAGTAAACCCGCTGTCTAAAGTTTGCTTTAATATTTATGCGTTCAGCACTGCTGCCTGTTTTTGAGTTCCATCAAAGCCTTTATTATAAGAGCATTTGAAAATGCTGGGGCAGGAGAGAAGGGAGTTGATGTGCACACCATCTTTTTCACTCTCTCCAGCCCGACTCACCCTCTTCTTCTTCTCTCCCACTCTCCTCCAGCCCGCTCTCCCTCTACCCCACTCCCAGTTCCCCCTTCATCTACCATCTCTCTTTTTCTGCATTCTCTCTTCCTTTCTTAGACACACACACACACACACACACACAGCAAAGAGAACTCTTCCCCAAGACCTCTGGGAGGAATCTGTTCAATATTTATAAACTGCTGCAGCAGCTATAATAACCAGAGGTAGCTGGCACCACCAAGATTTGCTCCAAATAGGATTCTACTATGGAAACAAAGAATGAGTAGGGGTAAGGGGCGGAGAGTGAGGGCGCGGGGCACAGCTATGCCGGCTGCCAATGGCCGGGGAAGAGCACTGGGGCCTCATCTGACCTGGTTCTGGGCCCAGCTCCATGGCTGGCTTGCTGCGGGACCCTGGCCAGTCACCCGCCCTTCAGAGTTGCACTATGTTTCTGAGGGCCCTGCCAGTTCTGACATTCTGACCCGCTCCACATCTGTGGCCACTGGGACCCCTTTACCACAGGACATGGCATCCAGAGTCTTAGCCTTTGGGAGGACTTTGTAGCCAGAAGCCCTGTGGGGCTGGGCTGCTTTGGAGCGCTCACAGTGCAGTTTCTCCCCAGGGGGTAGGGAACAGGCAAGGTGGCATATTGCTTAGTAAAAAGATACCACTTTGGGGACTGGCTCTCCCGCCCACTGGCTCTTTAGGTGCCTTTTTCCCAACTCACACATGTTTTGGTTTGAATTTCAGCCTCTCTACCGTCCCGAACTTGGGCACGTTGCTCCAGTTCTCTAATAAGCTTCAGTGTCCTTGTCTGCAGACAGGGATGGCATTCTCTCCCTTGCACGATTGCTACCAAGATCAGACGAGTCATCATACCTCCACACCTGGCACCCACTGTGAGGAGACAGCCCCTCTTCCACATTGTGCCTGTTCTGTTCTCAGCCTGTTGCCAGACACCAGCGAATCTGATGGTTTCCCCCTTCCCCACAGAGAGTAACAGGAGATGGGCCATGGGATGGGTACTCTGTGTGCTTGTATTTTTTTTCTAAGGCCTTGGCCTTTTCTAATTCCCTTGATACGGACTTTGGTTTCCTCTACCTGTGGGTCTCTAGAAAGAGATTAGGTCCCTACAGGGAAGCTGGCTTGAGTTGGAAAATCACTGCCCCAAAGGATCAGACTGTTCCTCCACTTCCCTCCCTCCTGGGTCTGAGAATACAGTAGGAGAGCAAAGTGTTAGTTCAATCCATTAAGACTCTTGCTTCCAGACCATGCCTCTGGGGGTATTAAATGCTATAATGGTCTTTTCCCTGTCTCCTGGGGCAGCAACTACTAGATGATTCACACGTGAGTAAGAGATAGCACTTACGTACAGCCCTTTAGCTGTCTCTGCAGCCCAGATCCTGTTCTCCCATTACCCCAGCCCTTTCTTTAAGGGGCCTTTCATAGAAGGCATCACAGCCATTTGCTGGTGGAGGTGATGAATGCATCTAATGGAAGAGGACTATTTCCAGGGGGAGACACGCAGCTGGCACATGTCTGAATCCCAAATCCCGTTTTCCGGCACATGCCCAAAGTAATGAAGAGGAAGGAGGAAAAATGAAGAAGTGGCAGGAGCAGAGTTATTCCCCAGCACGGTGGGGTGGGAGGAAGCAGGGGAGGGGTTGCACACTTTCTTCTCTCTCCCCGGTCTTTGTCTGACTTGGATCAGCAGATGTTTTATTATGTAAAAGCCTCTTGCCCAGAGTTGTCTATACTACCTGAAGCTGCCCAGTGTGGGGAGCAGGGCAGGGACGCAAGCAGTCACCCTAGTCCACTACTCTGAGAGCTTGTGCACCACGCCACACTGACAGTTGACTCTTGGCCAGACTCTGCTCGGTATTCAGCCAAAAGTAAGGCACATGCCTCTGCCTTCCTGAACCTCCCCATCAAGTTCAGGGTGGTCTGGAAGTCGGGCCTGTGATGGGGACCCTGGCCTGAGGACAGGAGCTAGAGGAAGAGGGCACCAGGTAGGCTTCACCAAGAAGAGGGCCCTTAAGAGGGGCCTGCAGGGATATGTGGGCTCTCCACATGTGGCCCTGCTGGCCTGAGCAAAGGAGCCTCGGGGAGGGAGCTATGTGTCTTGAACATCTGTTATTTGCCAAGTACTTTCTATACATTTTCAGAGGAGACCCTCCCAAGGTCACTTAGGATTGTGAGTCGGAGACAGGGTTCAAACCCAGCCCACGATGTCACACTGTCTCCCCTCTGTGAGTCTGCGGGCAGTGAGAACACTGTCCTCCCTTCCCCTTCCAGCACATTCTCTGTCCTTCCTCCTGGGACTCACTGCAGGAAGCCCACCCCCACCTCCATGCCCTGCACTCCAGTCCCTAAGTCCCACAGCATTTCTGCACCGTATGCCCCCACCTCCTAAAACCAGGGTGACTATATAATTTGAGGGGATACTTTTGAAAATGAAATGGAGAGCTGTAAGTATCGTGCTGGGATAACTGGGTAAAGTCGATCACGTGGTGACCTATCTTGATGCTCTGATGGTGTTCTCTGGAGATCTGTCTTCACTGTCATCCTCTGTGTCCTCCTCCTTCTTAGAGCATTCTCCTTGCCTTTGTGCTCTAACTGAAACCCACCTCTCCCAGGGGTGGGCCCTCTCCAGTGGTGGCTCTTTTCTCCCACGTCCTCCTGCCACTGAAGACAAGGGAGGACCATCTCGACACCATTGTTTCTCCCACCTCCCCATTTACCTAAAAACTTCCAGCTGTGTGAATCTCACATCCAGGGACTGCACCCTAACCCCTCCTTGGTGGTGCAGCACCGGTTCCCCTCATGGGGGATTACAAGGCTTACTGTCACCTTCTCCACTATTCTGCCATACTTCTTGGTGATGTCCATATCCACGTGTCTCTCTAGCACCCCACTTCCAGCCTATCTTCAGAATGCATGTAAAATCTGAAGACTTGTCACCCTTGCTGTGACCTTCTTGGTCCCAGCCACCATCAAATCACATCTCCCACTTTCTGCCCTTGTCCCCTTCAGGGCATCTCCCACACAGCCACTGGAGTGAGCTGTCACTCCTTTGCGTAGAGCCCTCCCACAGCTCTGGGCGCAGGGGAAAGGCCAGAGTCCTTGCAGCGGCCCACAGGCCCTGTGGTCTGTGGCCGCGCCTTCCTGTCCCCAGGGCCGAGCTCCGGCCACACGGACCTCCACGTTCACCGTCCACGCTCAGAGCCTATTCCCTGGCCAGCCCTCTGCCGCTCGCTCCCAGGCCTGCCCAGCGGAGTTTGCCTCAGGTCTTCATCATGTCTCTGTGAGGCCTTCTGACAGCCCCCCTCTCTGTGCTATTCACTTGCTTGTTCCCCCACTAGAAAGTGGGCTTCACAAGAGCGGAGATTTTTCATCTCTTTTGATCATTACTTTATCCCTGTTGCTTCAAATAGTGGTTCTCAAACTTGCGTGTGTCGTCACTCCCTGGACGGCTCGTTCACATGGACTGCTGGGTCTGTGCGTGGGTCTGAGTTGGGCCCCAGATCTGTGTTTCTGACAAGTTCCTGCGTGCTGCTGCTGCTGGTCAGGGTTACGCTCTGACAGACGCTGTCCGGGGCAAGCGTGCCCGTGGCAGGCACCCGCTTCTTGTGCGCCGATGACCGCATGCGTGAGTGGGGGGTGCGGCTGGGGAGGACTCAGTGAGGACAGGTGAGCCGGGCCCTGTGCACCGAGCACCTCCGGCCACGGCGGCCCCGGGGGGTGCTGATGGAGGTGTTAGCACAGCATGCGCCTCGGCAGGAGCGGGGATTTAGGGAAGGCCATGCCTCACGCTGCCTTTGTCTCCCCCAGAGTATGCGGAGAACATCGGGGACGGCCGGAGCCCAGAGTTCCGGGAGAACGAGCAAAAGCGCATCCTGGGCTTGCTGGAGAACTTCTAGAAACCCCCTTGGCCTCAGACAGCATGGACTCTCTCTGGGCCTCCATCCAGAAAGTTTTTACACGGCACCATGTGACTTTGGGGCAAATTAAAGCTAGTTTTGGTATTCCTGGCTGGCATTCTTTGTAGCAGAGCAGTACCCTCTGCTCTTCACCCGGCACTTTCCCAGCAGCTGTCCTGGGACGCCTCTGAGGAAGGTCAGTGGTGGGCCTCACTCGCTGTGAGGGAACGGAGGCTCAGAGAGCATCACAGTGGCCCCCGCGGCTGCTCCGGAGTCCTACGGGGAGGCTGCCCAGCTGGAGCGGGGAAGGGGAGCGCGTGGACTGGTGACCTCTCTGGGCCTCTCAGCCCTGACCCGAAGAGTGACACAAGGCACGTGGCTCGGGCAGAAGCAGCCCCGGGGAGGCTTCCAGGGCACAGTGAGGCCAGCCACCCAGAGCACACAGACCTTGGAGCAGCATTCCGAACCCTGGCCACCCCTCAGAGTCACTGGTCGGGAGGGAGCTCGAACAAACACATCATGGTCGCGCCCCCCTCCCCCCGAATGATGAAATCGGGATCTCGGGTGCGGCCCACGTGCCGGGTCGAGTTCTAGCTCCAGGCAGTTCCATGCATGGGGCGGGGGGAGCACCACTGGGAGGGCGGAAACAGGCCTTGGGCCCAAATTCCAGCCACGCCTGCCAGCCTACCTTCCTTGCTCTGCAGAGGAGGGGTGGGGCTCAGGGGGGCGAGCTGAGTCATCTAAGCGTGCGGCGCCCACTGGGAACCTGAGAAGTGGGGTCTCCTTTGTTCTTCCCTTACACGGCTGGGCCTTCGCATTGGAACCCCACCCATTTTACACGGGGTGTGAGAAAATGGCTCAGCGGCCCGTTAGCAGGTTTTTAGTGTCTCTTCATGAGTGAGGAGGTGGAGGAACCAACCGATCCAGAAAAGCAGTATTTCGTTAAATGGCGTGTTTAGCCCAGGGTCAGCACCCAGGCTACAAAGGGGATACCACACACCCTGCTTGTGCCCGTGGCCAACACTGCCAGGCCGCCCAGCTCTTGCTTCTCACTGAACCCCAAGTACAGGGTTGTGGGAGGCCCCCACCATCTGGCCGGAGCCGGCGTGCCAGGGGAGACCCGGGCAGCCGCCAGGGAGGATGCCGAATAAGATGGCGCCCGCATCGTGCCCGGCGTTGGGCAGGTGGGAGGGCATCAGGTAAGACCACCCCCGCCCGGCAGGAAGGCAGACAGCGTGCCCGTCCTTGTTGTGAGGCAGCCGTTCCAGCAGGGCGGTGGCGGGCGGGTGCACCAGGACCTAGCCCAGAATCAGAATGGCCTCACAGTCTCATTTTGGATTTAGGCGTTTGGTTTTTCTATTTCACTTTTCTGTAACTACAATAGCGACTGTGTATCGAACCCCTGCTATGTGCTCCTTGCTGTACATCCATTCTTTTAACATGCACAACAGTCCTGCGGGCATCGTTATCCCCCATTTCCAGAAGCGGACACTGGGGTCCCGGAGAGGGTAAGGACCTTGTGCGAGGTCCTGGGGCCGAGAAGCAGCAGCATGTATGTTCAAAGCCGGGCCTGCCTGCCTGTGCTGGCCGCACTCTCCCCTCCACCCAGCTGCTCCGTCTGGGAGACCACCACGGATCACTGACTGACATGACGCTTCCATCGGTTCCACTGTTGATATGTGGTGTAATGAATTCACAAAGAATAAAGCATGTCCAGATGTAACCTGCAGAATCAGAGACTCTTTGAATTAAGGATGATACTTCAGAGAGCGTTAGTCCTTCAGCATTATCCTCTTTTTTTAAATTGTATTTGTTTTTAGCCAGGTAAGGCTTGTCCATGGTACATGTTCAAAATTCAACAAAAAGGCAGCGAGGAGTCTCCCCTTCCATCTCCCGCCCCCTAGACCTCCCTTCCCCTGTCGCCTGGTCGTCCATCCAGAGTTCTGTCCAGCGGTTGTCCAGCTGCCTTCTCCTGAAGCTCCAGGTTTCCCAGAAGCGCATCAGAAGCCAGCATAGAAGGGAGGGTGGGTGGGGTTCGGGGCCGCTCACCCCGCTTCAACCACAGTTGCTCCACTCCGCCTTGCTTCACACGTGGGGGTGCCTCCTGAGGTTTGTTTGACAAGTCCCTCTGCCAAAAGTAAGTTTCAACTCCTGTCTTCACTTTACAAATGAGGAAGTGGTCTCCTTTTCTATCAGTTTTGTGACAGGAGAATTTGGGGGGCAACATGAAGTATAATCCCTTAGGATTCAGAAGGGGTTATAGTTCAGAGGTGCTGCAGGGACCAAAAAGACGGGATGAGGAGAAATCTTGACCCTCTGCTCTCTGATTTTAACAGCCCACCACACAAGGCTAAGAAAAGCTTTTGAGAACAAGGTAAAGATACTCATTACTAACCTTGCTAACCTGTTGGCTCCTGGGGTGTGGTCCTACCTTTTGCGGCTGCTCATGACTGAGACCCTGTCTGCCTCGCCAAGCAGCCCCACCCCTCCAGAAGGACTTCTTGGGCATCCAGTAAAGGCCGCCCTTGCCGTATGGTTCTGAACTTGACTTCTGCGTCTGCCCACTGTTGGGGCTCCCAAACTCTCCCCTTCAAGCAAAGCCCCCATGGCCATCCTTGTGCCCGTAGCTGAGTGGTATTGGCACCCACCATCCCAGCAGGGCAGTATGCCTTTTCCTATCCAAACACGGCAATAAAGTAGCCTTTAAACAGTATTAGCCAGAATTACTTTGCGAGGGAAACGAGGATGTCACATACCTCTTCCTTCACAGCTTGCTGCTCTGTGGTGGTCAGCATGCCCGAATTTAGTGGCAGCAAGATGGGCCATGTCTAATTTAAAGAGATTGGCATGCAGACTACATTCCTCCTTCATCTGGGCGGAAGCACTTTGTTGGGGGAGCTGGAAGCCACCCTTCTTCGGTCACCCCCCACAGGAGCGCCCGTGCCCAGGTGTCGTCCTCTGCCATTACGAAGAGCATCAGTTTAGTGTCTGACAGAGAGGTGAGACTCACTTTCTTAAAGGCAAAAACTTCTTGATTAGAGGTAAGAGCAGAGCCACAGGTTTCAACCTGTCTTCCTCCTTGGTACAGACGGGAAGTGGTTGGTGTCTCAGCGCTGGGCCTCCATTGTCATGCTGCGGAAAAGACATGTGCTCCTCCAGCCAGCTTTTTCTCGATTAGGTGACACACGCCCTTGGTATAAACTTCAGAAGGTCCGTAAGGGCATTCCGTGTGTGGATCTCCCAGGTGCATCTCCTGGCCCCCCAGCACCCCTCCCCAGAAGCAACCACTGCTGAATAGCTGGAGTATCCTTTCAGGGATGTGTTTTCAAGTGAATAAAAATATAACAAAATTGGGAGTATATCATGTTCTCTGTCTGCACCTTGCTTTTCGCTCTACACTCGCCAGACGCACACAGCGGCCCCGCTCCTTCCATAGCTGAGCTTATCTCTGGCAGGGCCACACGTAATTTAGTTAATCACATTCAGGGACATTTCGGTGTCTCCGATCTTTGGCTATCACAACGCTGCAGTGAACATCCTTGGTCATTTCACACACGTGTGAGTTTAAACTCCCAAGCGGAATTGCTAGGTCAGAGAGAATGCGCATCTTTCACGTGATACATACCACCACGTGGCCCGCCTTCCATCGACGGCCCGCGTGCACGCCTCCCCACACCCTCTCCAGCACGGCATCCGCCCTGGCGTCTCTGCCTCTCTGTTGGCCACAGTGCTTGCTGTCTTCATCTGCATTTCTCTTACGAGTGAAGTCATCAAGTGTTTTAGATGAATTGATTGCATCTGTGCCGTATTAGCTAATACTCATCGAGCTCATTCTATGAGCTCAGTGCTTCTCTCCAATTAGCTCATCTCACCCCCGTTCCTAAGGGGTAGGTACTTTATCATCAGCCCCCTTTCACAGATGAGACCAGATGATGGGGCCTGGGGCTTACAAAGTGACAGAGCTGGGCCTGGAACAGAAGCAAACTGGTTCCAAATTCCACACTCCTGACCTCAGAGCCGCCCTGTCTCCCAACCAAGTGGCAGGGAAGGGGCTCGAGTGAGGCTGGAGAGAGGCGGCGGGCCATTGTGGAGTCCGCCCACCCCCACCCCGCCCGTACAGAACGCATCAGAAGCAGAAAGCCTTCAGCACAGGTTTGCAGGAAGCCCCGGAGAAGCAGCCCGTTGGCGGCCTCACGACTGAAGCCACGGTGGCTGTGCGGGCCCGGCTCCCTGAGCCCCTCACCCCTACATCTGAGCAGTTGGCTGCAATACTCACCTGTATGGGGGCCCTGGCTGCTCTACCATGCGGAAAGGGAAGTCCAAGAAACATCTGGAAGGTTAGGCTTTCTCTCTGTAGCTATGGGGAGGAGGAGCTACCTTCCAGCAGCTTGTATGAGGATCCTTGCCCCCCGCCTGTCCGCTGAGCCCAGACTCCTACTCTGCACCCCCCAACCCATGTTACATGTCACTGTAACCTCCCAGGGCACGTCTTCCAGCTGCACCCCTGCTCTGGGCGGGGCCCCGTGCTGGGCACGGGGGGCGTGCACCCCAGGCTGAAAGGCAGTGTTAACTCCGCACAGTTGCCCAACAGGGTGTCACAAGGAAGCGATAACGAGCCTAAAGAGAGACGAAGGACAGAGAAGACCCCCAAACCTGACAGGAGGCATCAGGAAAGACAGGCTAGTGCATCATATCTGTATCTTGAGTGACGTTCACAGGGGTCTTAAGATGGCCACGAGTCTCAAAAAATAAGAGGTAGAAAGTCCTTCGAGGCAGAGGGAATTGCACAGGCAAAGGGCTGGGGGCCAGATAAAACGGACCTTTGGGGATACTGGGACTGCCCTGATACATACCTGGGCAGGGCAAGGGTTGAATGAGCTCCTGGCTATGGCAGAACCCGACAGAATCACAGGCATGTTGATTCCTGTGCTTTCTGGAAGCTTGGGGTCATGTCTAGTCACAGAGCTTGTTCTAGGACACGTTGCCTCCCCTTCTTGTAGGCTCCCACAGTCCTCGAATGATGGGGAAACAGATTCCGACCCCTGAAGCAGGATCCAGCCTGGCAAGTTTGTCCGGGGAGTAACCAGGCCCCAGATACGCTGGTAATAGCTGAGCAACAAGCAAGGCCTCCACCCCTAAGGCAGCAGGAAGGCTGTGGGAGGCCTCTAGGAAGGAGGTGGGAGAAGCCACCAGAGGTGGGTCTGCAGAAGCCAGGACCCAGGTCTGGCCACAGCCGAGCAAGGCTTTATTTAGCCCGGTCCCAGCTCCTGGGTAGGGCGTCAGTGAGCAGGCCCATCCAGGAAGTGCCCAGGAGCAGAAGGGCAGGACGATGGGGCCTCGAGTCCAGCCTCTGTCAGACAAGAGCATGGCCCTTACCCTCTTGGAGTCTCAGCTCTTCTTCATTCCAGGACTGAATGCGAGGATCTCTGAGGGGTCAGCTTGTGGAAATCCACACCTGCGACCAGCTCAGGGTACCCACCCCATCATTTACTGAACACCCACCATAAGCTGTGTGGGGAACAAGACAGACATTGTCACTGGCCTCAAGGAGCACCCATCCTCGTGGGACAGACCGAAAGACAGGTAAACAAACAGAATGACTACTGGGGTGTTCTAAAAGGAGCAAACAGGGTACAAAGTGATAGAGACTGGGCAACGGGGGGCCTAGCTGAGGTTGGGTGGGCTGAGAAGTCCTCTTTGGTGAGGTGATTTTGAGCTAAGCTCTGAATGACATCAAGGAGCCCAGGGGCCTGAGCTGGGGAAAGAGGGGTCTAAGCAGAGGCCCAGACGCAAAGGCTTTGAGGCAGAGGGAGAGCACCATCATTCTCCAGAAAATAGCCAGGAGCCATGGTGGCTGGACCCACGCGGGAGGCAGGGGCTGCTGGGGGAGCAGGCCAAAGAGGGGGGCAGGGGCCAGATCTTGCAGGGCCCTGAAGCCCACGGAGCAGTTTGGGCCAGGAAAGAATGCCATCTGATTTTTGAAAAGATTCCTTTGCTTGATGGAGGGCTCGTTGTGGAGAACAGCGTGGAAGCAGGAGCCCCAAGAAGAGGCTGGTGCACGCACCCAGGGAGGAGATGCTGGTGCTGTGGGCCAGGAGGAGGTGGTCTGTGGGGACAGGCTGAGGCAGAGCAATGGGTCACCATGCAGGGAGGGGCCCTGCTCCGGGAGCTGTTCCCCAGCACCAAGGGCTGGGAGCCACTTAACGGCCCAACCAGAGGCGGGTGGGGCCGGCGGAGAGAGCTGCTCAGTATATAAATATCTTTAATGAATAAATAGAAGTGCTTTTAGGGCTGGCGGAGTCATATCATTTCCACCTGCCGTAAAATTTCATTAGAAGCGGGCGCTGCAGGGGGAGAAGAATGGCTGCAATGAATCTGCCTGCCCGCCCCCAGGCCCTGCCTCCACTCTGGGCCTACTCAGCTCCAGTCCCTGGAGAATCCGGACCCAGGCCCTCCTCCCCAGGCCTTCCTGGGGCCCCCGTGGAAGTCTGGTCCTTTCCTGCCCCAGCACCCCCACCAGGACAGGCAAGAAGCAGCAGTGGGCAGGGACCTCACTCCCCTTGGGAATCAGACACAATTCCTCCTCCCGCCCCCTGCCTTCAGCCCCTCCCCAGGACGGCAGGGACTTCACCCCCTCCCCACTAGTGCAGATTAGATGGGTTTCAGAGAAGGTAGGAACCAACGCTGCTGAATTCCAGGAACAGAGCTGGGGGAAAGCGTGCCTGGGGTCAGACCGTTTGACAAACGAGCAAACAGAGGCCCAAGAAAGTAGGGGACTGTCCTAAGATCACTCAAGATCAGCAGAGCCAGCCCTCCCAAACCACCATAGTGGGGGCTACATTCTTTAGCACCAACTATATGTCTGACTCTGTACTAAGCACTTGGTAGGCGCCATTTTATTGCCTCCTGCCCACATTCCTGTGATGGGGAGACAAGCACCATACCATTTTGCAGATGAGAACACTGAGGCCCAGAGAGAAGTAGGATCCAGGTCACCGCCTGTGTTAGCGACAGCCAGATGAGAGTCTGTCTCCACCCGACCACAGCAGCCTTTTTCTCCTTTACGAAAGTGTCCTGGAGCTGAGATTGTTTTTCCTGAGACCTTCCAGAGACTGGAGTAGAAAATGTACTGACTGCCTACTACATGCCAGGTAGTCTCCGAACTGAAGGCCACTGTCCCCAGCACCTGGCTGCGTCCCTGGAGCATCTTCCAACGGTGCCATGCTCACCTCCATTTTATAAATAAGAAAAGGAAGCACAGAGAGGTCAAAGAATGTGTCCAAGGTCACACAGCTGTGCCACGGAGGCCGGCCATTCACTTGGGGACCGTCAGGCCCCTCCCCGGGCCCCACGGCCACCCTCCCCCAGCCAGTGGTGTCCGGTCAGGAAGCCTGGCCAAATGGACGAGCATAGCTGGCAACCTGCCTGAGCCCATGGTTATCAGTTAAGCTCATTAAGTGGCCATGACAGGACATGGCCTGGGCCAGCTGCCTTCCCTCCTCACCTCACGCCAGCCCTCTTGGGATCAAGGCCTGAGGACAGGTTTCTGCTTTTATCAGCTACAAGCCAATGTCTCTCTGTAATTGAGAAAGATGAAAAGATATGCAAGCAAGCTTCACCCGGCTGGCCCCGCGGACCGGTGGGCACTGGGCATGGGTGCTGGAGACAGGCTTCCTGGGTTCGAATCCAGCCCTGCTCCTCCCCAGCTGTGTGACCAGGGCGAGTGACTTCCCCGCTCTGAGCCTCAGTCTCCTCGTCTATAAAATGGGGATAGGGCTCTAAATACTACTCACCGTCTGGATCTGAGGCAAGCTGATATGTAGAAAGTCCTTGACCAACGGTTAAGTGCTGATCAATGGTCACACCATCATTACCGACATCCTTATGTTACTGTATTTTCTTCACTTTCCCCACTAGACTGTAAGCTGATTCATCTTTATTTATACCTTCCAGAATGAATGAGCGAACCTATGAGGGCATCAGTCCTTCCAGCAGCAAACACCCATGCCAAGGTCCTTTAGGAGCAAAGAGTGAGCAGTGTACCTGTATACAACAGCTGTCCTCTAAGGGACTGGGGTGGTGAACCGGAGTGCCGTGGGTGGGCCTCCCCTGACCAACTGTCCAGCCGCTGCTTATGGCCTCCCTGGTGCTCCCTCACCCCAGGCCTTTGTCCATGTGTTCCTGCTCTGTGGCCTGCCCGCCCCCCACCCCGCTCCGCTTCCCACTCTCCTGCTGATGATTCTACTGTTGCTCAAGACTCGCCTGGGGCCAGACACCGCCCTCCCTGGGGGCAGGAGCATGGGTCCCGTTCTCAAGGGGCTCTAGCCTCCTGGAAGAAACAGAGGCAGATACACCCCTCATCAACCAGAACACGACAAGCAGAGGTTCTGAGAACCCCATGCACTCTGCCCGCAGCCCCGAGGCCCCCAGTTCCTCTTTCATCCCCTCTCTGCTCTCCCTAGACCCCCAGTGAGCCTTCCCTGAGCCTGCTTCTCCTGACTTGCCCCGTGAGCTGCCTGAGGGTGGGGGCTGCCTTCCTCCATTTCTGCACTGAGTGCCCAGCACGGGGCTACCACCCAGCAGGAGCCCCTGCAACATTTCCTCAGCAGATCTTTTCTGAGCACCTACCATGTGCCAGGCCCCATGACAGCTGTGGGGATAGAGAACAAACAAGGCTCCTTGTCCTGCAAACCAGCTCGAGGTGGCACTGGGAGTTATACACAAAATAAAAGAGAGTGATAGGAAGGAAGAGTAGCTCCTCTGGTCTGGATGGTCAGGGAAGGGCTTTCTGAGGAGGTAATGGCTGGAGCTGAGACAGGATTGATGAGCAGAGCAGCTGCCAAGGGAAGTTGGGAATAGGATTCTAGGCAGAGGGAATAGCAAGTGCAAAGGCCCTGGGGCAGGGGTGTGATTTGCATATTTAAGGAACAGCCAGGTGCCTCCTGAATGAGGAGAGCTGGGTGAGTTTGCAGAGTTGGGCAGGGAGCAAGCTGTACAGGGCCTTGTTAGCCACAGTGAAGAATTTGGATTTTCTTCCACACACAATGGGAAGCCATTGGAGGGTTTTAAGCAGTGGAGGGAAAAATGATCACAGGGAATGTGTGTGGAATATAATGACTGAGTCAAGGAGGGAGAAAGGGAGGGGATGGGTGAAGGAAGAGAAGATAAAGGGATGAATGGCAGAGCAAAGGGCAGAGGACCCAGCTGGCTGCCTGCATGAAGGAGACGCCACCACGGATGCAGCAGGATCTGGGCCCTTCCTGTCCTTAACCTCTACGTCCCTTCTGGCCCACTGTCTGGAGTGGCCCCACCTAGCCCAGGCTTGTGGTGGTCAGAGCGACAGACACGAAGGCAGCTTGAGTTGGTGGGAAGCGGTGGTTCTGGGAACATCTGACCTGAGTCTTGGGAGTCCCTGACACTTTGCTTCCGGGAGGAGGCAGCCATGGCCCAGGGATGAAAGGGCAAGTGGAGCTTTACCAGGTAAGGAGACAGGAGGGGCTCTCAGGAGAGGCTCGGAGAAGGGCAGAGGCAGGGAGGCAGGAAAGAGCCCAGCTCTGAGCTGGGGGCCTTACAGACCCAAATCCAATTAATTGTCACCACAACTCTGTGAAGGGTAAGCTGCTGTCCCCATTTTATAGATGAGAAAACCAAGGCTTAGAAAAGGGAAGAGGCTGGATGGTCATACAACTATTCTGGGCAAGAGCTGAATCTTGACCTCAAAGCCCAAGGGCGGTCAATAAAATGTATCCCAACACTCCTGTGGGTGCTGGGAGTCCACATGGCAGGCAGGAGGGAGGATACTATCAAAGACGCACACACACACACACACACACACACACTGCAGGCATTGCTGAGCAGCTCATTCTTCCTGGGGTATCATGGAGTGCATCGTGGAGGAGGTGGCATTTGAACTCAACCATGAAGGGTGGTAAGAATTGGGCAGGGGAGGAGGTTACAGAGGGAGGAAGCATGCTGAGGAAGCGCTAGGTGAGTAGGCAGGGAGGAAGGAGAGGAGGTAGTAGAAAAGGGGACTGGGAGATGGGCAGGAGTCAGATTGGGAATGCTCAAATGTCAAGGCCAAGCAATAGTACTCTATTCGGAAGGCCCAGAGGGGCCCTGGAAGGGCTCTGAACCATTGAGAGGCAGGTTGCATGGACGAGTCTGAAAGTCCCTCCTGTTCCATGCGTGACGGACGGAAGGGGGTAGGTCAGGAGGCTGGAAGATCAGGAGAGGGCTGGTGCTGTGGTCTAGGCAAGCCTTGGTGGTGACCTTGAGGACAGGGAGGAGAGGGCATATTTGAAAGCTATTACGGAGTTAAGAGCGGGCCGGACTTGGTTGGGGAGGAGGGGTGGGAGCACTGGTTGCATCCCCGAGAGGGTCGGTTAGCTTGGTCACCTCCCCTGGCCAGAGACTAAAGTCATTCATTCATCCACCTCTCTGACCACCGGTCCACCCACCCACCGCTTCTTCCTTCCATCCAGCACGCGTTAGTCTCCTCCTTGGGCCAGTCCCTCTCTGTGTTGGGGGGTAGGGTACGGGAACGCCTGCATTGGTCCCTGGCCCTCTGGAGCACTGCACGGTCTAATGGGAAGACCACTGTGACAAGAGGCGATCCAACCCAGTGTGCCGAGCACAGGTGATCAGGCAGAAAAAAGGGCGGAGGGAGTAGGGAGAGCAGGGGGGATTGAGGTTGAGGGGGCTCAGCACGGCCCAGCTCCACCTCCGGAAGGTGGGTTTGCAATGTCATCATCCCAAACAAAGGACAGTACGTTATTAACGTTATTAATTATCATTAATCTAATTAAATGGCAATTACAATTAAGAACACAGCGATAAAAATGCCACCTTGGATTTAAATGCATCCATGAATGACTTTCCGTGAGCTCAGTCCACCCCCCACTGCAGTACCGCTCGCTCAGTGGGTGCGCGGCCGACCCTCCTGTTTCAGAGACACCACGGAAGGATCACAAAGTCCCACTCCCCTCGTTCTACCATTGAGCACACTGAGGCCCAGGAAGGGGACATGACGGGCCCTGGGGTCACCCCCAAGTCGGTGGCAAAGGGAAATTCAAGCCAAGGAGCCAGATACTGGCCCGCCCGCCTCCCAACTCGCCCCATCCCTAACAGCCTTTTTTTTCCCTAGGAAAAACAGCTGTCAGAGGCAGCCATCCTGTTACCGATTAAACAAGGCAAATTCTATCGGAACAGAATCAGAGACACCCCTGGACACCTAATTACACAGTCTGGAACGAGAAACATGGGCAGGGAAATAGGAATATGAACAAACAGTAGCAGGCAGCCCAGTGCCCTCCCCATCGCCAGAGGCTGTCATTTCCCTGAGGCCTCCAGACAGGAGGACAGGGCGCATCTCCTGGTCCTTGAACAAGGTCCCCACTCCCAGGAAGGGGCTCCCCAGCTGGAGGGAGCCCGGCAGAGCCCCCCACACCCCCCCTGCTGCCACCAGCCAGGGCCCCACGACAAAGGAGCGTGTGGACGGGAGCCCCTCTCAGAGCCTCCTCTGGACCCCGTGGAGAACGAAAAGTTGTCATTCCAGGCCCCCAGCAGTCGGGGCAGCGAGATGGGGCAGAGCTGGGCTGGAGCCACACTGGCCTGGCCCCAGAGCCAGGGCTCCGTCTCCCAGCTGGAGGGCTGTCCCGGCAGGCTCTGTCCCAGTGGCAGCGCTGGGTGCGGGGGCTGGGCTTGGCTGGCCCCCCACCGGGAGAACCTGTGATTTTATACTGAGCAGGATTGTGAGCTGGTGAGGGCAGGGTGGTGGGATAAAGAGTGAATTGAACCGGGGAGGAGAGGGGGCTCCTTGAGATACGATGGTTCTGGAAGGCCTCTCTCAGGAGATGTTTGAGCTGCGACCTGAATAGTGCGTAGCGCCAGCCAAGGGCAGAGCTGAGGGAACATTCTAGGTGAGTGCAAGTCGAATGAACCAATGGGTGGATATGTGGGCAAGTGAGTGGGAGCAGAAGGGGGTGCGCTGTGGGAAGACAGGCCTGGAGCCCTCAGGTGTCCCCACACTCTCCGCTGTAGGGGTCCGTGACCGGATGGCTCACAAGCTCCTCTGAAGTCCCCCTGCACAGCAGGCACTGTGTGCTCAGTATGGGGCGTCTGTCCTTCCCTCCTCCACCTGCCGGCCCCGCCCCGCCGCAGCTCCCCCGCATGCCACCCCCAGGAGGGACCTCCTCTAAGGTGACTCTGCTCGTTATTTATTGTCAGTATTATTGGTGTGCCATTAATAACCATTACCCCTCACCTTCCTCCCTGCTTCTGTCTTTCCACTGCTGAGGTTTGTGCCCTCAGCGCAGGTCAAGAAGCCTAAAGACAAGTCATGGGGTTTTCGGAGCCCCCGGGTCCATCTCTGAGTGGAGAACGTGAGACCCACCCATGACTCGGGGCTCTGCCTCTTCAAGGCCATGGGATCTGACTGCGGCCATCATGCCACGTGACCTAGAACAAGGACTGGCCTCCCTGGGCCTCCCTTTCCGCCTCAGCGTGGACAATACCTCTCACCCCTGCCCCATTTTGCTTCCCGTGCAGCGGCTGTTGACTTCACACAGCCCTGCACAGGAGACTTAGGGTTATTACCTCTCCCACCCCCTTCGCAGATGCCAAAACTGGACCTCGGAGGGGTCATGTGGCTTGGCTGAGGGCACACGACCAGTAAGAGGTGCAGTGGGATTGAAACTCAGGCCCTGGCTGAGATTAGACAGCAGTGATGTTTCAACATGAATTTCCTGATTCTGGCGGCTGTACTGTGGTTATGTAAGAATAGGTCTTCGTTCTAGAAAATGCACGCTAAAATATTTGGAGATGGTGGTGTACCACATACTGTACTTGCAACTTTCCCGTAAGCTGAAGATGAATTCAAATTTTCAAAAATATAAAACATCCAAAACATGGAAACAAAACCCCACCAAACAAGGCCTGTGATCGTTCTGTGCTGGGCTCAGTGTTCAGGCCCAGCTGGGCCGGGCTGGGGATGGGGACTCCTTTTCGACTCACCACCTGCCTGCAAGGAGGGCGATGTTATTTTATCCCTGACTTTGCAAACAGGGAAACAGAAGTTCAGAGGCATTTTCTGAGGTCACACATCCAGGAAGTGGCCGTAGGCCTGCCCACGAGGAGCTTCCCACCTGGTGGGGTGGAAAGACCAGAGGGAAGGGATCCTGCGGGAGCCTGAGGGGTACGGGGTGGCCTCTGGGGTCAGGGGTGCTGGATGCCAGGGCACTGGGCCGAGTGGTACCCCCACACACACCCCTGCCCTTTAGAGCCCTTGGGCCCCCCTGGGAGGGGAGGGGAACCGGGGCTCCCACGCCTGGTCAAGGGCTGATTGATCTGCCACGGTCCCCGGAGCCAGTCCCCACATCCGCACCTGAGCTGCTGCATGTTTTCTTGTCTCTGATTGTAAACAGATTTGACTAAAGAGGTAAATTAGAAGTTAATTAGAGAGAACATGATTGATGAGGCAGTTTGCCGTGACTGGGAGGCGTGGAAAGGATGGGGCTCCCTGCAAGGAGGTGAGGGAGGAGGGGTGCAAAAAGAAGCATTCACAGGCCCACGGATGTAGGGGGGGCACCAGCAAGGTGAGGGGCCTGCTCAAGCCCGCCCTTTCTCCCGGGCATGTGGGTACATCCAGGGGAGCACCCCACACACCCTGTGACTGGGGGCCAGGCGCTTGCTGGACTCCGGGGATGAAGCAGCCAACCTGTCCTGTGTGGGACCAGAACTTTCATCCTGGACATGCAGGCCGGGCCGGGGCAGGTGCTGATGCTTATCACACACTTAGACCGCTCCAGGCCCTGTGCGTCTTCTCTAAACATTGCAAGGTCAAAGCTCCCCCTCTGTGTTCTGGAGATTCAGAGAGCTGAAGCAACTTGCCCAAGGTCACACAGCTAATAAGAACGGAGCTGAGACTGACCTCCAGAGCCTGTGCCTTTCTGAGATCTAGACTGGGTGCCCGGTCATGAGTCCGACTGCCCAGGCAGTACGGGGGTCCTCCCTATGGCACCCCTGCTTACACACCTCCAGCAATGGTGAGCTCACTTTCTCCCAAGGCAGCCTGTCCAGCGGCAAGACAACTCTGGCTAGGGGAACGTTGGTCCTTGCATGGACCTAGTCTAACCCTCTCCAGCCCCACCTGCAGGGCTCTGCCATCTGCCCGCCTCCTTCACATCCCAGAACAGAGACCCCCAAGGGGAGGGGAAGCCTTCGAGGTCTCATGCAACTCTCTCATTCTCCTGGGGAAACTGAGACCCAGAGGAGGACCAAAATGCCAGAGCGACACAGGGAGCTGGTGTCACAGTGGGGCCCGACTCCCCCATGTCTGAAATGCAGTGATCAGGCCCCACCGGGGCCCACAGCCTCTCCTCCTCGAACTGTTACAGCTCTTCATTTATCCACCATGACTTCCCTCCCCTATTCATTCAGTGGGATTTACTGGGGCCCAACCCTGTGCCAGTCTCGGAGAATGTGAGCGTGAGGAAGATCCGACCTTACCCTGGAGATGCTCATGGCCCCGTCAGGGTGGCAGGGCTGCAGAGGAGAGGATGAGGGGCGAGGAGAGCCCTGAGGGGGGGAAGAGTTGGCCCCTCCAGGAATTGGCACAGGAGCCAAGTTCTAGAAGAAGTGCGAGCATGTTCTAGGCAGAGGGAACTGTGGTGAGAGGGAGCGTGGTACATTCCAGAAACTGCCAGAAGTCCAAATGGCTGGAAGCAAGAGTGAGGGGGAGCTAGTGGGAGGTGAGGTCACCTAAGGAAGCTGTTTGGATTTTGTTCTAAGCAGTAGAAACCATCCAGAGCTCTAAGTGGGGGAGGATGATGGGATTTGCGTTTGTAAAAGCGCTCCCTCCGACTTCTGGTGGGATGTGGGGTGGGCACCGGGGACACGGAAGTTCCTGCAGCTGGTGAGATGCCCACCAACCCGCCAGCTCGGAGAGCGTGCATGACGAGAGATGTTCCGTGGAAGCGGGGCTTAGGGATGGATTCCATCTCTGGGTGCAGGCTAGCTGGGGGGTTTGGAGAGGGGGCATGCCTGAGACAGGGAAGCCTAGGGCAGGGCAGGACTTGAGGGGAAGAGCAGAACCTCGGATGGAGGCGTGTTGGATGTGAGGGGCCATTCAAGAGGAGGTGTGCTGTAGACAGAGTGATGCCTGGGTCAGGGCTGACGAGAGCCAGAGCCAGATGTGGTCAGTCCTCCCAGAGGCTGAAAACGTGTGGTCCAGAGGCCTATCCCATTCCTCATGCCCCCTTCCCTGAAAGGGGCAGAAGAGTCTGGGGCAGGGACAGGGGAGACCAGAGCTGGACAGAGAAGAATAGGACAAACCATCTCCTCCCTTGTTCTAGGCTGTATGCTCCTGTTAATGCTACCAGTGGCCACATGGCAAGGTCAAGGCCTCTTCTCTGTTGTTGCCAGTGGGCCTGGAAGCCTCCTGAGGGCCTTGAGGCCCAGCCTGACTCTCAGCTTCCCTCACTCCTCAGACTTCTCCAGCCCCAAATAGGAGCCCACCTGGGGAGCATCCACTGAATCAGACCAGTGACCCAAGAAGTTGGGCCACGGCAAGGGTTTGGGGCAGGCAGTATTTGAGGAAGGGCATGGACGGGAGCATGGGGAGAAAAGTGCAGTGGGTGTGAGTGGAAGTGAGCGAGAACAAGCAAATGTGCATCTCTGGCCAAGTTCCTTGACCTCTCCAGTCTCCGATTCTCCATCATAAAACAGGGAGAATCATGGGCCCCAGCCCAGGGCTGTTTCAATGAGCTGGTATGCCCAGAGCTGGCCCAGTGCCTGCTTGTTAAATTGGTTCCCCGAATTCTATGTCCTCTGCTCTTGCAACAGCCCCAGGGTGAGGGGAGAGGTAGCGCACATCTCTGATGGGAAATGGAGGCTCAGAGGGGTGAGGAGACTTGCCCGGGGTCCCATGGGTTAGGATTTGGACCCTATGGGCAAGTGCTCATCATTGCACCAGCAAAGAGTAGATGCTGGACGGATGACCACTGTTGGATGGACAGAAAAATGAAAACGTGCATGCAGCCCTGGGAACTCTCTTCCCTCCAAAGCTGCCTTGCTGTTCTGAATCTGCTTTCTCATGAGGGGTAAGAGGGCTTCAGCCCCAGGATCATGGGCTTTGCTCCTGGAAGGCTGCTTTTTCCCTTGGGGGTGGGGAGGGTCTGGAAGCCCCCAGATGCTGTGCTGCCTTCTGGATCATAGCTGGAGATATTCCCAGATTAGAGAGGAATTTATCCCCTCCTTGAGCTGCCGTGGCATGATGTACTGGCCTTGGCAAATGCCATGAAGGACTGGAGCAGTTTCCAGCCATTGAAATAGAATTAGCCAGCACATCCATCCAGATTCTGCCAATAGATCATTAATACAAGAGACCCAGGACACCTACTGGTGCTTCTACTCCAGCAGGGACCCCTGGGAAGACCCCTCTGCTCTGACCCAGGCCCAGGAGTCTGGGTCAAGTTGGTCATGCTTTGTGTCCACCCCCATCCTTGCCTGAAATTTCACCATTAGAGTGTCACTCCTTTGGTGTAATACTGCAGTTCTGTTTTTAAAAAAAATATGCCTCAGTGGGGAGAACATTAGCCTGGGTCTCTGAAGATCAGTGTTGGAAACCTTGTGCATTTTGGTCAAGTCACTACCCCTCATTTCCTTCTAGAGCACTGAGCTGGAAAGGCTCTGCCGAAATGATCAAGCTGTACCCTCCCACGGTAGAGACGGGAAAGCGGCGGTGCAGAGGGTGGTGCGGGGGGTGAGCTGAAACTCCGAGCAAGAGAGCCTGCCTCCCCTGGTCCATCTGACGGGGGCACCACATCCCAACATCAGGAGCTGGCCGAGCTAATCTCCACCCAGCTGAGATCTGGGCCCCAAACAACACCGTGGGAGCTAAAGGGACTTCCTTCTTGGGGTGAAATGTTCAGGCCTCTCGGGGGCCACCAGCTGTCATCTTCAGCACAGGCTCTGCATCCCTGGCCCGGGCTCCTCATCAGCAAATAGGATGTTAGGGGTGCAACGTCACAGGGGCGCTGTGGGCGGGAAGGATAATGGGAGCAGCGTGCTCAGCTCAGCGACCAGCAACCCAGGTTGCCAGTAAGTGTTGCTTACCGTTTGGAGTCAGGAAGATCCAGACTGGACCCTGGATCTGCCACTTGCCAGCTGTAAGATCTTGGACACCCCTCTGGGCCTCAGTTTCCTTATCTGTAAAATGGGGATGAAAATGCTTACCTTTCCCTGTTGTGGGGATTTAATTTTTTTTTTTAAAGATTTTATTTATTTATTTATTTGAGAGAAAGAGAGAGAGAGAAACAGCATGAGAGGGGAGAGGGTCTGAGGGAGAAGCAGGCTCCCCGCTGAGCCGGGAGCCCGATGTGGGACTCGATCCCAGGACTCCGGGATCATGACCTGAGCCGAAGGTAGTCGCCCAACCAACTGAGCCACCCAGGCGCCCTGGGGATTTAATTTTTAAAAACATGGCAAACACTTGGCGTGTGACCTGCCACATCCTAGACCCCCAACAAAAGCGGGGTGCAGGTCATGGTAACAGAAGTCCTAACCCTTCCCAGGGTGTGGGGTGTCCAGCTCCACTCAGTCAGTAGCCGCTGAGGGCCTGCCGTGTGCTGGGCCCTGCACTAGCAAGGGGACGAGCAGAACCGGCCTGGTCCCTAACTCGAGGGTCTCCCGAGCTGTGGGGGAGACAGGCACAAACACGTTTCCAAAATCACACTTGTCTGTTCACTCAGTAATCATTTATTGAGCACACGTTGTGCCCCAGGGTCCAGGCTGGAGCACAAGACAGACACAGCCCTTGTTCTCCTGGGGTTCACACTGCAGGGAGGGAGACAGAAAGTCAAGAAATCAACAGGTACAGTGGCAGATAATGGTAAGCGCTGAGACAGGGAAAGGTGAGTGGCGTTGGCGGAACGGGGATGACATTTTAGGTAAGATGGTCAGGGCGACATTTGATCAGAGACCAGAAGATCTGATAAAACTGTGTTCCAGGGAACACGAGGAGCAAATGCAAAGGCCCTGAGGCAGGAGCATCCCTGGGGCATTTGAAGAGCCACCAGGAGGCCAGTGTGGCCAGAGCAGGGGGGCCGGGGGGCAACAGGGGAGCCAAGGGCAGACTGTTGAGGGGTGTCCGGCCCAGGTCACGGTGGGTCTTGTGCAGTGTGGCGAGCGCCCTGGTCAAGGCGCTGTGAGGAGTCACCTGGATGGCGCCAGTCCTGGGTCCCCAGGGTCTCGCTCCAGCGCCAAGGACACCCTGCATGGGATCCGTGGACATACTCGTCCCAGGCCTGCCCTTGGAGTGGTCCAGCTCGGCGCTGTCTGCTGGGGGAGCCCTGCCCCATGGGGCTGTTGAGCGCCGGAAGGGTGGCCAGCCCAAAGTGTGAGAGGCACCGTGTATAAAATACACGCCAGATTCTGATGATGTGGTATATACAAGGAATGCAAAATATCTCATGAACAACGTTTTATATTGATTATGTCTTGAAATAGCAATATTTGGAGGTATGTGTATATTATTAAACTGATTTCACCTGTTTCTGTTTACCTTTTTTTTTATTGTGGCTACTAGAAAACTTAAAATTACACCTGCAGCCTGCTTTGCTTTCTATTGGACGGCGTCGGCCTAGCTAATTAGTCACAGCTGGGGAATATTTAGACTGGCGTGAAGCATGCCATTAAAGTCATTTCAGCATTTTTAAAAAACACTCCTACAAGCAGAGCCTTGAATTGGCAGAGCCTCTGCTGTCCCATCGTGTTTAACAAGCACCCAGTTTGCGGGGTGAAGGGCCCAGGAACCCCGTCTCTCTGATGCAATTAATTGCCTTTGATGGAGATTATCACCAGGCTCCTCGCTGGGATAACACAGATCCACACCACAGGCACATCTTACTGGCCTTGGTAGGGCACAACTTCTGGGCTTGGGTTACAATTGGAGGGCCAAGGCCTCCAAAGGTTCTCTGGCGCTCAGAGAGGTGCCCCCTTTGGGAAGCCACAGGGTGGGAGGTCTTCGGACCCTCTCTACCCTCCTCAGGCAATGACATGTGGAGGAAAGACCCCCCCTCCTGGACTCAGGGGACCTGGGTCCTTGGCCTGGCTCTGCCATTTCCTCCCTGTGAGATCATAGGCTTATCATTGTCCCTCTCTGGGCCTCAGTTCCCCTGTCTCTACAATGGGAGAAATAGGGGTTGATCCTTGATGACCTTCTCTGTTAAAAAATGGTGACATTTTAAATTCTAGGTTTTAGATGATGCCTTCACTCTGTGTGGTGCACCCGGGCTGGAATCCAGAAGCAAAACCTCCGAGTGGCCCGACGGGTCTTCACGAGGTTACGCAGCTTGGCAGGGGCAGGGACTGGCTGGACGACCTCCCCCTACCCCTGGCCTCTGGCGCAGACCTGGCCCTTGAGTGCAGACGGAGGCTCCAAATCCGCGCAGACGGCAACCTGGGGCCGCATCGAGGGTGGGGCACGTGGGCAGAGGCAGAGAACCTGGAGGCTCCTAGGACAGGGACATGGCCTAGCTGCGGAGGCCACTCCTGGATTCTGCCTCGATTGTGGGGGAACGGATAAAACCATCAGCAGAAAAGAGGAGCCCCCCAGACCTGGGTGGGAGTCACCGTTCGGCCCCCCGTGCCGCCCTCTGGATGAGCGCAGGGGCAGGTGTCTTCCTCAGCCCAAGAGGCTGACTGGGCCCAATTCAAGGAACAGGAGAGGAAGAGCCTGTGTCCTCTCAGCTTGTTGCAGTCCTCACTGTGGCCCACTGGACCCCTGCATGAGATACACCTTGGTGCCCGGTGAGACACCTGTTCCAGCCAGACTGAAAGAGAAG
>NC_138378.1:18927793-19026209 GCF_054177405.1 Leptonychotes weddellii | reverse complement strand
AGATCAATTGTGTCAGTATTTCTGGGGGTGGCCTCAGCATTAATATTTTTAAAGCTTCCCCAAATCATCCCAGTGTGCATTCAAGGGCCACCCCTGCCCCAAATCAGTTCTAAGAGATGGATGTTTAGGGAAAGGGGGGGAATTGTGAGGCTCAGAGAGGGGAAGTAACTTGCCCAAGGTCACACAGCGAGGTGATGGAAAAGCCAGTCCCGGAACCCAGGCCTCTTTCCTGAGCCTGGGCCAGTTTCTCTCCTGAGGCTCTATCTCATTTTACAAACCAGAGCCCGGGCAGGTAGTGCTCACAGTATTTCACTTTAATAATATTGGAACCTGGTACAGTCAGGGCCACCGTGGTGAGGGGCGAGAGCTTGCAAGGGCCATTAGCGGAGCCGTAAGTCTTTTGCTTTATCCAAATCTTGGGCAGTAATTTAGGAAATTTAATTAAAGGGGGAGAAATGGGGACACCTGAAGCTCCTTGCCTCCTGTTGTAATGAGTGAAATACACCGGGCTGTAAAAGGAAATGCTGTCTGAGACACAGCTCCGATGTTTTATTGCCAAGTTTTATTCGCTGATGTAAACGTAATCGCTGGAAACCGAAGCTCTATTAACGCACATATTTTCACACATCCGGGGCCCCGCCTGCCCCCCCTCCCTTCCTCTGGGTTTGTTCACCCACCTCCTAGGGTCAGCCCCCGTGCTTTCTGGGCATGTCCATGCCAAGTCTGGATTTCCCTGCCGGTTTCACACCCTCCCATGGCAGATAAGAATTTAATAGAATTCCAGCGCTCCTCCGAGCTCAGTAATGTATTCTGGAAATTAGGCGACTACGTACTGAAGCCATTGTTCCCCCTTATAAATGGGCTCCCTCGAAGCCAGTGACTGTGGGGTCTCTGATAAGCTCTCATGAAGCCGCGCTCCACATGTTATTGGTGTGTTAAAAGGCGCAACTCCGGGCTCACATTGCTCATTGTTAGGGGCTGATACATTTAAGTAGTTTCTCCATGAATCAGGCAGCTTAGGTATTTCCCCCCTCTTGGCATTGATAGATGAGCGAAAGGAAGCCATTTAGACGGCACTATATAGGGCCCTGGCCCACACGGTGAATGATTTCCAATGCCTGGTTTAATTTATTTTTAAATGAAATTTGTTATTGATTCTGGATTAAAAGGACAAATCTTACGGCTGTTACCACTGACAGAGCCATGGTGCTCAAGTGACACCTCTCAAGGAGGGGAGGGAGAGGGTGGCTTCCCGGAATCAAGGGGAGGGTGGCGGCTCTCCAGGGAGCTTGGGTCAGAGGCAGGGGAGAGTGAAAGATGCCCTGCTTGGGGTGAACTTGAAAAAGATCATCTTGGGGCGCCTGGGTGGCTTGGTCAGTGAAGCGTCTGCGTTCAGCTCAGGTCACGATCTCCGGAGTCCTGGGATCAAATCCCACATCGGGCTCCCTGCTCAGCAGGGGAGTCTGCTTCTCCCTCTCCTTCTCCCCTCCCCCGCCCTGCTCTTGTGTGCGCACGCTCTCTCTCTCTCTCTCAAATAAATAAAATATAAATATATATGTTATATATCTTTAATATATATATTAAAATAAAAGGATTGTCTTTCCCACCTGCAATACCTGACATGATGTACACCTTTGGAGTCTCATTTGGGTAATGGGAATAGCAGTAATATTTGCCTCATGGCATCCACGTGGCCACTGGATGCTTGTTTAATTGCCTCGAGGGATGGGACGTTTACTCTCTCCTGGAGCATTCCCAGAGTGACAAGAGTCACCCATCCTATCGATTTTCCGGCATAGTCTTCCGTTCCCTCCTGCCTCCACCAGGCAATTAGCTTCCACGGTGCCTGCACTTGAATCCATGAGCAGAAAAGTCAGAATTACGCAGGGGAGGGATACGGGCTGAGGATTCTTCTTTCACCTCCAGCTTCCGCCCTGCCTCCCTGTGCCACCTTGTGCGTATTATTTCATCTGTCTGAGCTTCTGTTTCCTTATCTGTAAAAGAAGGTAGGTAATAATATTGGCATGAATTATATGAGATCATGGATGTGAATGTGATTTATAAACTGCAATCCAGGTGCTGAGGGAAATACAAATGGGACAGTGTGGTATAGTGGGAGAGCCCTGAGCTAGAAGGCAGGGGACCTGGATCTAGTTCTGTCCTGGTTAGCTGTGTAACTCTGAGGGAGTCACATACCCTCTCTGGGCTTAGTTTCCTAAGGTGCAAAGAGGGTGGTTGAGTTAGATGTGCTTAGGTATTATGCCTAAGAGCATGGGCTCTAGAATCAAACATATCATGGCTCTACAACCGCCGTGCTGTGTGACATTGTGACATTGGACAAGAAACCTAACCTCTCTGAGCTTCTGGGTTTTTGTCTGTAAATAATAATAGTAATAGTGATAATAATAATAGCCAACATGTGTCATGTATTTGCTATGTGCCAGGCACTGTTCTAAGGGCTTTCCATCTAGTGCTTTTCACTTAGCCCTCACAATAATCTTGTGATGAAGGTATTATAATCTTTATTTTATAGATGAGGAAGTTCAGGCACAGAAAGGCTAAGTAACTTGTCTAAGTCACACAGCTAATAAGTAGCAGGATTCAAAACTAGTATCCATACTTACAACCACAGTATTCTACTCCATTTTGCCTGGTTGTTCTGAAGATTAAGTGGGATAATTAAAGTTCTCAGCACAGTGCTGGGTACAAGTGATGGGCCAACAGAGTCTTGGGGGCTGGGAAAAGTCATTTCTTCCTATGGGGGACTCAGACTGGACGTTGGTCAATGGGGGACTCAGCTAGACAGAGGGGAAGGCATGCAAGAGGAGGCGGAAGCACTGGGAAGGGTAAGGACATAATGAAGTTCAGGCATGTTCAGGGAGGGAATGTGGCAGAAACGGTACTTGAACCAAGGGCATGTGCAGGGGGTGAGGCTGGGACCTTGAATGCAAACTAGAGAAGTTGGGATTTCTTTTTTTTTTTTTTTAAAGATTTTATTTATTTATTTGACAGAGAGAGACAGCGAGCGAGAGAGAACACAAGCAGGGGGAGTGGGAGAGGGAGAAGCAGGCTTCCTGCCGAGCAGGGAGCCCGATGTGGGGCTCGATCCCAGGACCCTGGGATCATGATGGGATCATGACCTGAGCCGAAGGCAGACGCCTAACGACTGAGCCACCCAGGCACCCCTGAGAAGTTGAGATTTCTGTAATAAACAAGGCCATTGGAATGTTTTGGGCAGAGTCTGCACAGCATAAGCCTTTTCAAAGTCAGAAAAGCCCTGGATGTCTGTCCTTGAAGGAGATTTAGAGGTCACTGTGTTTAACCCTGTTCCAGACTATGAGGAGAAATGATTCTTGAAGGTCAACCAATGGGTCAGTGCCAGAGCAGCAGTGTGCTGTGATCCCACCCTGACCTTCTTTCTCGGCAGCCCCCAAGTGGAGTCTCTTGTTTTCTCTCTTCTAATCTCCTCCCTCCTTGGTCCCTTGGCCTGGGACCCCTGCCTGCAATCTGTAGGTTAAGAGGAGAAAGCCCTAGGTTTGAGCCCAGGTCCTACCACCACATTGTCCTGGAGAGGCCTCAGGCTGGGTTTCAGTCTTGGTGCTGCTATGTGATTTCAAAGATTCTGTTTCTTCATCTTTATATTGGGGGCATTGGAGCCCATTTCTATTGGGAGTGAAGCTCAAGTTAATGAATGAGAAAACACTTTTGTAGAGTCCAAGACACCTGACCGTCCCTGGATAACCTAAGTACTATTTCTGTGTGCGAAGGATGTGACAAGAAGTGGGTCAATCAGGTAAAACCAGCCCCTTCCTCTAGTGAATGTGGGCGAGAAGGAGTTGGGTCCACGACGGGGATCTGTCCGCGGTGCTGAAAGTAGCGTCCTGTTGGGGCTCAGTTGTGCTGAAACATAGCATTTGTAATTGGGGGTTTCAAGGGGTTGTCCACAGTTTTGAACGAACCTGATTGCTGCTGGCGACCACAGGCCCCATCCAGTGTGCTGCCCGCCATAATATTGGAAAGGGGGGGTGCAAGGACAGAGAAAGATGGGGTGGGGAGCTGTCTCTCGGGCTCTAACCTCATTCTCAAACTTGGGGCTCTGTGCACAATGCTGGATCCACCTGTAGTCTGTGAAGAGGAGAGTGGGCTGTCTGCAGTGCTCACTCCCATTCAGCGGGGCGGGAGAAGAAACCGGAAGGTCTGTCCATGGTTCTGAATCCTAGAATCTAAGAGCCCGCCCAGGCAAGGTCCTTGAGGCCAAAAAGGATGGGTGTCGGAGTTAACGCTGTCCTCCTCCGTGGTGCTGAAACCGCGGAGGACAGAACCACGTCGGGAACGAGGCCTGAGAAAGGATAAGGGATGAGAGCAGGAAGGGACCCTTCCCTGGCATCAGCGACCTCGCCTTAGACTCGCTGTGGGACCTCGGAGAAGCTATGTCTCCGATTTAATGTGCTTCCTCGTCTTTAAAAGGAGGCCACTGGTCTACCTTCGTGTCCGTACTGAAGGTCTGTCCCAACAGCCCAGTAAAACCGTCAGGGAAGGAATCAGAATCGGAGGATCTCTTTGGATTCCTGGTCTTGGGAATGGGAGTGGCTTTGTTACCTGCCCGCCCCTCCAACATTTCATCTAGGCCCATCTGTCCGGGGAACGGAGACTGACAGCCCAGAAGGGGGCGAGCCAATCCACCGCGTACGGCCCAGCATCTTTAAGCTAGAAGGAGCCCCAGCAACTGGCCTGCCTCACTCCCATTATGCAGACGGGAAAACTGAGACACGGAGAGGATAACAACAGTAATATCTATTCAGCTCCTACCATGAGGATGGCATTATGCTAAGCGCTTTAACATAGACGATTTCATAAATCCTCACCAGGACCCCTGCAAGTAGCTGCTATTCCCATTTCTTAGATGAAAACTTTGAGGCTCAGACAGGCATAGACATCCGGACACGATCACACAGGAAAGTAAAGGCTGCGGTGGGGCTATCACCGGGTCCCCTGTGCCTTAGCCCAGGTTCCTGCCCTACCTCATCCCCACCTCCCCCGACCCCCTGACCCCTGGCACCGCCCTGCTAGCAAAGTTGGGAGTCCCTCTGAGCGCGCTGAGTCTGGTGGCAGGTGGATTGGTTTTTCTCCTCCTGCTTGATAGTGTATCTGTTTCTGAAGCCAGCTGTGTCATGCTTTGCGGGGACTGGGTCCCTAGTGGGGGGCTTCTTCCACCCCATCTCTCTCTCCCATTTGCACTCTCGGGCGGGGGAAGTTGCGGGTACCGCTTTAAAAATCCCAGCCTGGGCAAAACTTTGATGATAAATCAAGCGGCAGATCCCTCCGCCGCCGCCTCCTCTGGGCGGGCGGGAGGGAGTGGGAGGAGGGGGTGCGGCGGCCGCGGCGGCGCCGAGCGGAGTGGCCTTCCGCGGAAGGGAAGAGTCCCGCAGTCGGAAGCGGCCGGCTGGGCGTGCGCTCGCAACCCGCAGCCGGGGCTGGGCCGGAGCCGGGCGAGGGCTGGGGCCGGGGCCGGGTCAGGTTCGGCGGGCGAGGGGCAGCGGCCGGAGCTGGGCAGCCAGGCCGCATCGGGCAGGGAACGGCGGGCGCGGGGTCTGCGGTCTCCGGAGCCCCGATGTGAGGCGGCGGCGCCCCGGCCCGAGCGCGCACCATGGGGGCCCCGCTCACCGTGGCGCTGGGCGCCTTCCACTACCTGGCACTTTTCCTGCAACTCGGAGGCGCCACGCGGCCCGCCGGCCACGCGCCCTGGGACAACCACGTCTCCGGCCACGGTGAGTTCGGTCGCCGCCCCCGCGGACTTCCCCACCAAACCCCACCCCGGGCTGCGCCGCTTCAACTTGGCCGTCCCCAGGGCTGGAACCCGCGCCGGCCCTGGCGGGAGTCCCGTGGCGCCCCCTGCCGGGTCCATGGACCCGCCCTGGCACCCCGGCCACCCGTGCAGAGGAGGGGGCACCCCGTGTGCAGCCCCGATCCCGCTCTCGCGGGGAGAGACCCCGACTCCCAAGCACGCTCGCGCCGATACACACACCTCCAGGACTACACAGATATTCGCAGCCAGGGGCACACTCACTGTTCTCACACTCACAACTCCTGCCCTCACACATCTCCAGACACCTTCTCGGATCGCCGTCCTCACTCACAAACACTCGCACTTACGCCCGCTGCACACACACAGGCATTACGGTTGGTGGGCTCACACCCTGCCAGCTGGTGCCCAGGCGCGCGCACTCTGCACAACTCTTGCCCGCCCTTCTGCCTGCAGACACACACACACACACACACACACACACACACGTGAACACACTTGGCTCGCCCACTCCTCTCTGCCCATCTGCCTTTCCCTTTTGTGGGCTTAACCCTGCAGCTGCCCTCATCCCCTCCCATTCCTGTCCTGCCCCTTACACCCCTGGGGAAGGTCCTGGGGGACAGCAGACCCTGCCTCTGGAGAACTGGTAGTCTCGGGCTGCCGCTACCCCTGCAGGGTGGGGGATGAAGGCTTGGGGGGAGCCCCTCAAAGTCATTGGAATAGTTGAGATTGCTGCTTCTAGCCATGGGCACGGGAGGGGAAGAAGGATGCCGGGGGCTTTTATCTGTCTCTGGGGGTGGAAAGCCCCTGCCATCCTTCTGTAGGGTACCCAGCCCTCCTTATCCTCGGCCCCCAGGACTGAAAGGTGGGAAATCAACTCAGCCACCATGGCAGCCAGGAAGCAAGCAAGCAGCCCCACATTGGTTGCCTGAGTGTCAGAAGCTCCTTTCAGGCCCAAGGAGCCCAAGTTGGCCGCAGAGTTGTAGCATCTGAGGCTGGTAGCTGTGGGGGCTCCCCCTTCCCCTGTGAGCCAGGCTCCAGCATGGGGACCAGAGCATAAATGAAAATGGAGACCCTTCTTCCATCCATCCCTCCCCATCTGGTGGGGGAGGCTGCAGCAGCAGTACTGGGCACTGTGGGCCCAGGGCTGGGGGGAGGTTTGCACAAAGAGCAGAGAACTGTGATTTATTCTGATAAAATTTATTCTGATAAAAAGCGGGGGGAGAGTAGGTAATTAGAGGAGGCTTTGCTGGGGCCTGATGCACCAGTGGGATTGTTGCAGGGGGTGTGGGGGCTTCCAGGGTCTCTGCTTTTTGGGAACCATGACTCCCTGTACCCTTCTGCCTCACCACGTTTGGTGTAAGTGCTCTGTGTCTCATCTCTGCACCCTTCATATCGCTCATCGGATTTCTACTGACCTGGCTGGAGCACTGGTAAATAGGGGAAGGGTTATTTTGACCCTCAACTTACAGATGGAGAAACCAAGGCTCAGAGAGGTGAAGGGACTTGCCCAAGGTCACACAGTGCCTGAGTGTTTGAGCTGGGACTGGCCACAGGGTCTGTTGGGCAAAGACAGAGCTTTTTCCCGGATATTCATCTCCCTGTCAGATTCCCTCCCATTTAAAGGAAACTGGGGATTCCTCCTTCCGTTCTCCTCCTCGCTCTGCTCAGTTCCTTGGCACGGTTAGAACTTAGACTAGGAGGGTTTTCCAAGGAAGGGTTTTCCTGAGTTTGCAGTCCCAAGAGATACGAGGACTAGGGCTCTGAGGTTTATGGTCATCCTGTCCCTAGAGCGTCAGGCCCCAAGGATTTGGGTGCTACTCTGTCATTCCGGAGGCCCCGAGGTGGCCCCCCGCAGGAAATCAGGCTTTGTCCATTGTGCGGTAGTCTCTGCCTGCCCCCCAGTGCCAGGCATGCTTAGGGGCACAGCTCTGCCCCGCCAGCTGTAAAGGTCGCCTCTGAACCCTGGCCAGGTCCCGCTAAGGCCCAGAGGAGGGGCTAGACAGAGAGGACACAGCACTGACTGCAGGGGAACCTGGCTTCTCTCACTGACCCCCCCTGTGCACTTCTGGGCAAGTGGGTCAACCCCCTGGGGCTCCTTCTGTCCCTCCTGAAACGAGGAGGCCAGGCTGCTCTGCAGGGGCCAGGCTACCTTCTCCCAACATTGCCAGGTTCAAAGTCGCCAAGTAGTGGATGCCGAGGAGCCCCCATGGCTGCCCCTCTGCTGGGCCAAGCACCCGACCACAGGAAGGTTTTGGAGCCAGTCACTTAATCACAAAAAGAAACTGTTATTAATGATAGTGAGACGCGGCGAATAAGTGGGTCATGTCTAATAAGCCATTTGTGTTCAGGAGGAGAATACCAATTTGATAAAAGCTGTGTGTGCTGAAAAAGCCCAGAAATTGCTGTTTAGCAGATTGGAGCCTGATCGTTTCATTATTCCTGGGCTCCGCGTGTCCTCAGCTGATTCAGGAAATGTGGCCGGGTTAGGGAGGTGTCTGTGTCTGGGGGTGGGGATGGGAGGCTGAAAGTGGGGGCTTCTCCTCTGGAGCCCATGGACCCCAACCACTTGGTGGCTCCTCACCTCTCCAGCTCAGTCTGAGCCCAGCCCAGCCGCCAGGCTAACGCCTTGCCCCCGCCCGCCCGGGACTTGTCACAGGGAAAGCCCGTGGTCAGATGGGTCAGCAAGGACATCCGTCTCGCTTCCCATCTCTCTGCTACTTGCACTCAGCCCACTTCACAGAGGGCCTTTTAAAGGCATGAGGAATGAATGGGGGTGAACACCCTCTTCGAGAGGCATAAGGGATTGGGAGGCTGGGGTCGTGGTGGTCCGTGTTTGTACCTACTAGGTACTCAGTTAATGGTAGTTTTGATTATTCCTTATGAGAAAGGGTCAGCTCATTGCCATCAGCACAGCAGAGGTGGGGGGCAGGGGGCGGAGCTAGCGTTTATGAACCGCCTACTGTGTGGTAGCTGCTGCCAAACCCCTTGCCAGTGTTAACTCAGTAAGGCTGACGTTATTCACGCAAGGCTGGTGTTGGGCATATGAGGATACTGAGGTTCAGAGAGGGCCAGTGACTTGCCCAAGGTCACTGAGTCTGTACAGAGAGCCAGAGAGCAGCACCTGCCTCCTCCAGGACGACCTCGAGGCAGGCTGGGCCAGACACGTGACAGGACTTCTTCCTTCTGCTCAGCCCTATGTCAGCGCTCCCTTCTAGCTCCCCAGAGAACTGGTAGAGCCATGGGGGCCACCAAGAGGAACCGGCAGCTTAGAAAGGTGACGCACGGGATCTTGCTGAGGCCACGTGCAAGTTAGAAAAAGACAGCTGGGCTGGACTCCTTCTCCAGTTCTTTCTCCAGATCTTGGCCAGGGCAGGGGTTGGGGGGGTGCGCGGGGCAGAAGGCAGGATCTTTGTGAGGATCTTTGTAGACCTCCTGCCTTGGAATCACCAGGGAGTTTGTTAAAATGCAGATCCCAGGGGCGCCTGGGTGGTTCAGTCGGTTGAGTGTCTGCCTTCGGCTCAGGTCGTGATCTCAGGGTTCTGCTCAGCGGGGAGTCTGCTTCTTCCTCTGCCTCTTCCCCTACCACCCCCATCCCCACCAGCTTGCTCACTCTCTCTCTCAAATAAATAAATGGATTCTTAAAAAAAAATGCAGATCCCAGGGTCCCCCCACCCAGACCCATTGGCCAAAATGATTTTTTTTTTTTAAAGATTTTATTTATTTATTTGACAGAGAGAAACACAGTGAGAGAGGGAACACAAGCAGGGGGAGTGGGAGAGGGAGAAGCAGGCTCCCCGCTGAGCAGAGAGCCTGATGTGGGGCTCGATCCCAGGACCCTGGGATCATGACCTGAGCCGAAGGCAGACCCTTAACGACTGAGCCACCCAGGCGCCCACCCAAAATGATTGTTGATGAGACCCTGGAGTCTGCATTTTAATAAGCTCCCCCAGATGATTCCCGTGCAGCCTGGAGTTTGGGAGCCACTGCCTTAAGCACTCAGCCAGGCCTGATGACACGTGTAGGGACGGGACATCATCTGGCGCCAGGGGCTGCTGGGTTGGTTTGGGTTTGCGAGAGAGGGAGGGGGCCATGCTGGAGCGGGCATGTGGACCCTGAGAGGAGCCCCAGGAAGCCTTGTACTGCAGCAAACATCCATCCTCCCACCCCCGCCCGGCCACACACACAGACACACACACCTAGGCCAGCACCTTCAATTATTAATACACCCCAATGCAGACATGGATCCTGGCTTGGCCTGGCGCTTTGTCCATTGAGTGATTCACTGCCCTGAGGTTCTCTCCGTTGCCTGGAGGGAGCAGCGGGGTGCTGAGGCAGGGGCAGGGGCCACCGGGCCATTTGGCAAACAGCCCGTGCCCTGAAAACCCACCCTGGCATTCTCTCATTCCTTACCGAACTGTGGATATCTCACCATCAATAAGCCGGCTAGTTTGGTGGCTGGGAGACGGAGAAAATTGAGCGCTGTCTTCCGAAGGTTATGATGTTAAAAATGTGTTCGCATTGTCTCGGGTGTTGGTGATTATTCTATCAATTATGCCCGTAAACAGTCGGCCTTGGGCTGAGGGTTCCCGGCCTCCTGTGGGGAATTGGCCCTCACAAGCGGTTTTCCCCGAGTCCTTCACACCAATTGGTTTTGACACCTTGCCTATCAGCGGCTCCGGCGGCCTTTTCCTGAAGCAACGGGAGCCGGGAGCTGTGGGCGGCCAGCAGGACAGGAATTCGGCTCATCTCCACGGTGACACGGTGACAGGCTGACAGTAGGGGTGTTGGGGGAAGTCTCCCGTGACAAACAAGTGGGCCGGGTCAGGGGTGAGGCAGAGTGGTCAGCCACCGGGACAGGAGATTCAGGCCATGGGCCAGGGTGCATTTGCCCAAATTGCTGGGGGAGGTCAGTGCTTGGCTTTTGGGGTCACCTTATCCAACTCTGTGCAAATTAGGTGAGAGATGTACGGAAGCAAATGTTGACTGAGTGTCCTGCCAGGGCCTTAAATGGCGTTGTCTCATTTGACTCCCACAGGAACCCTCCGAGGACGAGACTTCCCCTGGCCCAGGGTATTTTTGAGGGAACTGAGTCTCGGCGAGGTTAAAAGGCTTGCCCAAGGTCACTCACCTAGCAAGTGTTGGAGCCTGGATTTGATCCCAGGAACGTGACTCCAGAGCCCAGGTTCACAATGCTGTTGAGTCCCAGAGAAGAGGAGGGAGAAGTGAGGTCTGAATGCTAAAAACTTCTCTGTATTCCAAGTTAATGCAGTTTTAAACATTCACATAATTTTAATTTCATACGGAGTCCACATTTTTAGTAGAACGATCACAAAACGGAGCCCCTCCCTCATCCTTACTGAGCGGTACAAGGACATCCCGGGGTGCGCAAGGCTGACTTCACTTTGCAGTGGGCGGACCCAGGCCCGGCCCCTTGGAGTGCATATGAGATGCTATGACCCGGAGGGTAATGGGGTGCCAGGGTGTGTCCTCTCCCCAACCCTGGTGAGGCAAGACTCTTCCATCAGAAGGGGTTGTGACCTCACTGGGGGAAGAAATTTACCCCTCTACCAGCTGGCGACCCTGGGGTCCCTTGGGTACCTGCTGCTGTGGGGAAGGGAGGTGGGGCTGGGGAGGCAGAGGGGCTGCCGCTCCTCCAGGACCCCCTCCCCACGACCGGGCCCCCTCCCCTTCTTGAAATTCGGCAGAGGAGTCTCTGGGACTCAGCCCCATCACACCCAGTGGAAACCCCTTTTCAAGAACCCCCAGGACCCTCAGCAGGATTGGGTCCTACCTGAGAGATGGTTTTAGGCAGAACCCAGATAAACCTCTTACATTTTAATAGTTATGCATTTATTTTAATGTGGATTGGAAAAATAAACCCAGCACATCAAAACTGTGATTTCACAGATATGATTGCTTAGATGAGGCTAACGGGGATATTTAAAAAATAGTGGGTTAGTTTATAGGAAAACATTAAGGACAGAACAGAGAGGGTACACGGGCAGCTCTGTGTGTAGGAATGACTGGACGTGGGGGCTGTTGGCCCACGGGTTGCCCCCCGCCACCTCGTACTCTGTACTGTCAGCGGGAGCTGCTGGCCCAGCAGAGGCTGCTGTTGGCTACTGGAAGCGACCATTCATTTATTCCTTCATTCATTCAACAAATAGCGCCTGAACACCTGCCATGTACCAGGCTCTTTTAGCCACGGGGGACATATCAGTGAAGAAGACAGATAAGGTTCTTGCTCAGACAACTAAACCTATAAAAAATATATAAGTATAAATTGTCATAAGAGTGAAGAAGCAGAGATGATGTTCAGCCCTGAAAAGGCACTCCCGGGGCAGCGAGGGCAGCTGGTAGTGAGCTCCCTATCACACGAGCGATGTAAGCTGGAGCCAAACATTTATTAGCTGGGGGTGTTATGGAGGGAATCCCTGCTTTATTTCCCCAGGGAGCACAGACTGGTGAAGTGGGCAGAGAAGTCTGAACACAGTGGGTGGTTCATAACGATCTGTCACACAGCGATTTAGTGACGGGGCCCCCGGTGGGCAGAGCTCCCAACTCCGAGGATTCCTGGCCCCCCACCCGGGGGGACATGGCAGGGGTGAGGGCCTTTGCTGTCTCTTGTGTGGAGAGGTGGGGGCAGTGACTCCTTTGTGACTTCACTTCAGCTTGAGTTCAAGCGCCTGAGTTCGGGTGGGAGAAGTAGACCCGAGCCTTGATCCACCCTCCCGCGGCCTCTGCCTTGCTGGGTAGCTTGGCAGGTCCCTGCCCTTCTCTGGGCCTCAGCAACCCCCAACAATGGCGAGTGCACCTAGGCTTTTAGCCTCCAGAATCTTTCCACCTGTGGCCCTTTCCTCTGTCCTCCAGGCGGCATGTGCGGAGGGAGCCCATGGCCGCGTGGGGCTCCGTCTGGCACATGGTGCTTAGTCTCAGTGGCCTTCGGGGGTCTGGGAACCAAGATGCCAGACAGCATTCATCGAGCATTTTCTCTGTGCCTGTCATCCCCCTCACCTCCTCCTTCCAGCCTCACACACCCCATGTGGAGGATCTTCCCATTTTACAGACCAGGACATGGAGGCTTCGGGGGTGTTGGGACCCGCCGGGGGCCACACAGCTTTTGAATGGCGGAGCTGGGCTTGAGCCCAGCTTGTGGGGCTGCAGGGCTGGAGTTCTTCCCCGCTCATCTGTCCTGCTCCTGGCTGCCAAGCCCGGTGGGCGTGTGGACAGTTGCTTTGTTCCGGAGCGGCACCCTGATTTCACTGGATTCTCTCGGGGTCCAGGATGCCAAAATGCTGGGAAGGCCTGGGTCTGGCTGCACGAGCCCAGTCTGAGAGCCTAGGCTCCTGGATCCAAGCCCAGCCCTGTCAGTGGGGCTGCTGGGACCTTGGGGGTACGCATGGGACCCTGGGTGCACCTGCCTGGGTGTTCTGCTCGGGGCTGGTGGTTTTGCCTGAGCATGCGGCCGGCGTGCGTGTGTTTGGGTGTTGGATCGTGTGCGGTGGAGGAGCTGTGGGCAGGAAGGAGCCTGGGCGCTCGTGTAGCATCCCAGCCAAGGGGCCAGGCTGTGCCCTCGGTGCCGTGGCCTTGGTGTGCGGACCCACCTCCCCGGCCCCTCCAAGCGGGTGCCCTTGGGACTCAAGGCATCGAGGCTCTGGGAGCATCTGGAAGGTTAGAGCTAGAGCTGGGGGGGGCTTGCTCAGAGCTGTCAGTTAGGGGGCTGGCAGTGCCCATCTGTGGCAAGTGCTCTGCCTGCCCCTCTCTCCGCTCGCTCTCTCCCCGGGTTGGACGCTCGCTCTCTCTCCGTCTTTCAAACTCTCTCCATCTTTCTTTGTCCCTTTCCCTGTGTCTGCTGCATCCATCTCCCTCCCTCTTCTCATCTCTCCACCTCCGCACTCTGTCTTCACACGCACGCGAGCACGCACACACACACACACACACTCCTGTCTCCAGGTGACACCTTGGGATTACACATGCGTCTCTTCTTTGTATCATCGTGACACCCACGCAGAGCAGGCACTCGAGAGATGTCAGGTGAATGAATGAAGTGGACGAACGAATGACCAAGTGGTGGAGTTACAAGGGGCGCCGGAGCTTGTCTAGACTTGTGGTTCCTGACTTTCTTGGAGGTCACCGTCCTCTGGAGCATCTGATGAAAACTGGATCATTGCCTCAGAAAAATGCCACATCGTTTGGGTTAGTTCCAGCGGGTTTGGGAGACCCCCAGAGCTCACCTGTGGTGCCTGGGACGCAGCCTTCATTTTACGGGGGACAAAACTGAGGCCCAGAGAGGAGCCAGGCCTGGCCCCGGGGTTCAGGGCCAATGCTCAGCAGAGCACCCCGCCCCCCCCCCCCGCTCCACCGCAGCCCTCGCATAACAAGCTTCCCTCTAGTGTCTTCAGCAGGTGGGTATGGGGGAGAGGTCAGGGAGGACAGCAAACCAGGATGTGAGCCCTGGAAGTGGCTCAGGCAGGTGAACTCTCCCGAGGGGGTCTCTCCCCTCTCCCACCAGAGTGGTGGCTGTGTCCTGGTACAGTCAGGAAGACTTCTGGAGGAAGTGGGCTCCTGGTATCCAGGGTCTCCTGGGACTGAGAGGAGACTCCAGAGGCCGCAGGAGCGGGTCTGTCAGGGGCTTCATCCAGAGAGTTGTGTGTGTGCATAGGGCAAAGCAGGTGGTGGAGCTCGGCGCTGACATCGCCACCTGGAGGTTTCCGGTGGGGAAGGTGCGAGGTGTGGCTGGCGATCAGGAGGGCCCGGCCGTGTGACTGAGGTGGGGGTCAAATAGGACTTGGAGGCTGGGGGGGGGACTGGTGGAGCGGGAGAAGCTCCTTCCAGGACTAGGGCCGAGTTTGCGGGCTCGCAGGAAGCCGGGGCTGGCCGCCACGTCCAGGGGCTGACGGAAACCTGGGCTGCGCAGGAGATGGGAGCTGGGCATGCTTGCGTGCCTGTGTGTGCGCGTGTGTGCACGCGTGTGCATGTGTGTGTACTTACACTGCTTCCTTTCTAATGCTTGCACACACCAGGCTCCCTCCTCAGGGACCTTTTGCCCAGCGATTTCGATTTCGTCTGCCTGGCAGGCTCTCCCCCTGCCTCTCCCACCCTCTGGCTCTTTCCTTCATGCTCCGCGGACCTCCTGCCGGGGCCCCAGCACCTGTCAGAGCCTGGCCGTGGTCACTCCAGCAGGCACCCCAGGCACCCATCAACATGCCCATCTTGCAGAGGAGGAGACTGGTGGGGGAGACTGGGGGCCCACAGCTCGTTCAAAGCAAGGGAGCAGAACCCAAACTTTGTTCCCTCAGCCATGCGTGCTAAGGCTGTAGGGGATGGTGCCTGCCTGGGCTTTGGGGTCAGACACTCTCGGGCTCAAATCCCGGCCCCCACTCAGGCTCTCGGAGCCTCACTAGCCACCTTGGGGTTGGGGTTCTTGACTGAAGCCCCCTTTCTCACAGCCCTCGGGCTTGGTTGCTGGCCCAGGGCAGGGAACGTGAGAGAGGACTGCAGGGTGTCTGTTCTGCTTTGTGAGGTTTTAAAAAATTATTTCTGGCCTTAGAGGTGGCAGCAATTAGGGCTGGCTCACTGGGGAGCTGTTTGCCGCCTGTCATTGGCCCCAGGAAAGGGTCTCTAATGGAGGCTCAGCGGCCAGAGTGCATGGTAGTGGAAATTGCGCTCAAAACAACCCGGCACTAATGGTTTCCTGGCAGGCAGAGGAGAGGGAGGGGGAAGGCAGGCTGGCAGACAGCTAATGGAAGTCCTTTGGGGCAGGGGCCCTGAGACTTACCAGCTGGTCTCCTTATGTCCCCAGAGACCCCAGCAGTGGTCCCTAACTCCAGTTAGGCACTAGGAGTCCTGAGCCCCATCCTGGCTCTGCTGCTTTCCGTTGAATCCCCTCCCAGGCAGAGGGAACAGTAAGTGCAAAGGCCCTGGGGTGGCGCAGAACCCCTTCAGCTAAGGATTCTCTGGTTCTAGAATAGTCCTTGTGTTTCAAAAGGCCAGGCCAGTCTAGTCTTCTAGATGAGGAAAAGGGAGGTGGGAGCCTTGGGGGAAAGAGAAGCTGGAGCAAGGCCATCCTGTGAGAGGCGGTATGAATAGCAACCGGATCGTCACCAGCCTAATAATGCTCCAGGAAGCCCACTAGGTGCCGGACATTTACAGGCATGTGCGATCCTGTCAAGTCCCCACAATACCCATTTTACAGATTTAGGACACTGAAGCTTAGCGATTTGCCCACCACAAGGAGGTACAGTTGGGGTTCACATCGGGGTCAGCCTGACTCCAGAGCTCATGCATTTACTGCTGTGCTGCTGGATTTCCCAAACACAGTTGGGCAGGCGTGGGAGGGCCAGGGCAGGGCCGACACTGGGTCCCAAGTGAGGCTGCGTTTGCCCCACACCAGGTCCCGGGGAGACAGCATGGCTGTCGGAGTCTGCCTCAGTTTCTCCCTTCCTATTGGTCTCTGCACCTGGTTTTCATGTGCCCTCTCCTCTTCTGCTCTGGTCCTCATGGCCGTGGAGCTTGCTGGCCCCACCCTTGGTGCCTCCCACCTCTCTCCCTTGTCTTCTTCTCAGTGGACCTGAGGATGCTCCTTTCTGGGCTCCGAAGCAGCTACTCATCCCTGTGGCTGATGCGACCTCCCTCTGCTTCCCCCATTCACCCCCCTCTCTGCCTCTGGCAGGCAGCAAAGATGGTGCATGCCTGGGCTTTGGGGTAGACTCTTTGGCTCAAATCCTGACCTCCCTTGAGCTCTCTGAGCCTGACTAGCCATCTGTGCAATGGGCTCACCCCCCAGGCTTTGCAGGCTGTACAGGTGAGGAGGCAAAGAATTGCCATCTGCATAAACATCAGGATGTCTGTTTGCCTTCTCTTGTGCCCGGCTCCCCCATTCGGGTTCCTGCCCTGTCCCGGGCTCCCCGCGCATTCCCACCATTGCCTCCCTCCCTCCCTCCCTCCCTCCCAACCCTTTCCCTCCCTGTGGCCCAGATGTGTGGGAAGAGAAGGTGGGAATTCCACAGGGGAAACCTGCTCAACTCCCACAATCCTGCAAGTGCCAGAATATTTTCACTCTCCTTAAATCTCCCTAGATTTGTAATTCCATTGCTGTTTCCCTCAATATGTGCCCGTGGCCTTGAGAGACACCCTGCACCCAGCTGCAGGCACCAGCTCTGCCCTCCCAGCGGTGTCAGGACTGCAGGGCGGGGGACTGCGCATGTCCCCACCACTCTCCGTGCCTCAGTTTCTTCATCCGCAAGAAGAGGAGAGTGAGAGTGGCTACTTCCCAGGTTGTCTGGGGATCCGGTGAGAGATTTTATCTGATGAAAGAAGCATCTCTATAAAAAGGAATGCGATCTGATATATGCGACAGTGTGGACGAACCTCAAAAACATGATGCTAGGGGCGCCCGGGTGGCTCAGATGGTTAAGCGTCTGCCTTCAGCTCAGGTCATGATCTCAGGGTCCTGGGATCGAGTCCCGCATCGGGCTTCCTGCTCCTTGGGAGCCTGCTTCTCCCTCTGCCCCTCTCTCTCTCTCTCTCTGTCTCTCATGAATAAACAAATAAAATCTTTAAAAAAAAAACAACAAAAAAAAACATGATGCTAAGTGAAAAAAAGCCGGTCCCTAAAGACCGCATATTATATCGTTACATTTGTGGGAACTATCCAGAAGAGCAAATCCATCCAGAGACTCAGCATAGATTGATGGTTGCCAGGGGATGGGAGAACGGAACATAACTGCTTAATGGGTGCAGGGTTTCCCTTTGGGGAGAAGAAAAGGTGTGGGGACTAGATGGAGGTGGGGGACACAGCATTGTGAATGTACTCAGGGCCGGCAGCTCGGTCACGTTAGAACGGTTAATTTTGTGATGTGAATTTTTTTTTTTTTTAAGATTTTATTTATTTATTTGACAGAGAGAGAGACAGCGAGAGAGGGAACACAAGCAGGGGGAGGGGGAGAGGGAGAAGCAGGCTTCCCGCTGAGCAGGGAGCCCGATGTGGGGCTCGATCCCAGGACCCTGGGATCACGACCTGAGCTGAAGGCAGAGGCTTAACCACTGAGCCACCCAGACGCCCTGTGATGTGAATTTTACTTCAGTTACAAAGTAAGTACAAAGGACACACTTCCATAGCAGTCCTCGGTGCCAGATCGTCCACTTGATAAATGTCGACACACTTGGTACTTACAGCGACCGCATGACGCAGCTCTTACCCTCGCCCCCGTTTTACAGATGAGCAAACCAAAGCACAGCATCACCAGGCACTTAGCACACAGTAAGTGTTCAAAATGTTAGCTATTTGAATTTCTTTTAAAGATTGTATTTATTTATTTGACAGAGAGAGACACAGCGAGAGAGGGAACACAAGCAGGGGGAGTGGGAGAGGGAGAAGCAGGCTTTCCGCCGAGCAGGGAGCCCGATCCGGGGCTCGATCCCAGGACCCTGGGATCATGAGCTATTTGAATTTTTTTTTTTTAATTTTATTTATTTGAGAGAGAGAGAGAGAGCATGAGAGGCGGAGGGTCAGAGGGAGAAGCAGGCTTCCAGCTGAGCAGAGAGCCCGATGCAGGGCTCAATCCTGGGACTCCAAGATCATGACCTGAGCCAAAGGCAGACACTTAACGGACTGATCCACCCAGGCGCCCAGCTAATTTGACTTTTTATTGGTTGGGGCCGCCCTCCTTCCCAGTTAGCAGGGACCCCCACCCCCACCTGGGCATGTGTCCGTGTGTGTGTGTGTGTGTGTGTGTGTGTGTAACTCAGCGGTGGGCGGCGGCGAGGAGGCTCTCCTGTGTCCCACACAGGGAAACAGACTCTTTACCTGCATTCGTTCGTTTCATCCTCACAATGAGCCATGTGGAAACTGACGCTCAGAGAAGTGAGGCAACTTACACAAAGCCACACAGCAAGTCAGGGCAGGGCTGCAGCTGGTGTGCCCACATGTAAATCCTAGGCTTCACTGCCCCCCCACCCCAGTCCCTCTGCTTCCTCCTGGTCCGCCACCCCTGGCAGCCAACACATCAATACTCCTGCGTGCAGAGCAAGAGCTGTTGGAGGCAAAGGAGGCCTCTGCCTGGATCAGGCAGAGAAGGCCCTGGACTGGGGGGTCGGCCCCACGCGGCAGAGTGAACGGCTCCCCACCAGGGGCAGCGTTTCTTTGATGTTCTCCTATGTCATTCAAAATTCATGAATTCCGTATTCTATTCCATAATATATTCATGTTTGTTTTAATACAAAATTATGTTCTTTCCCCACTTTGGGGGAGGGAAATCCATGCCTCCAGAGGTCGCGTCCCTGGTTTGAGCAGCAGAGACCATGAGGGCATCCGCCCTTCCTTTCTTTGTTCACTCCTTCTGCAAGCGGGCCGTCTGCGGGCCTCCTCGGACCTGAAATGGTGTCAGTCCTCCCCACGTGCAAGACACAGGGAGGCTGCGGGTGAATCAGACAGGAAGCCGGACTGGCAGGGTCCGTAGGGTTGTGACAGGTGAGTGGCAGGGAGGCTCCCGTCCTTGGGCCTCTGCAAGCCAGAGCTGGGAAGTGGGGACGAGGGATGAAGGTGGGAGGGCGTCAGTGGCCGAGGAAGCCAGAGCTGGTGGTGACCAGTGACCGTAGTGGAGGTGGCTGCCCGCGGGCCCGCCCCTCAGCAGCCCTGCCTCTCAAGCCCTGCTGACCGAGAAGAGTCTCTGCCTGGCCCTGCTCCGCATTTAATGTGTAACTCTCGCCAACCTCCCCTGTTCCTGCGAGAAAATGGACACTGAGGCCCGTAGCCTTCAGCAGGCAACCTTCCCTGGCTAGAATTGATAGACGCTATGTGGTTCTCCTGGTATTTATTTTTACAGTTCCCCTCTATTTATGGTAAGCGATGCTGATTTTCCGTTTATGGCGGCAATAAAAGTCTCCTTTTAAGCTGAATTTATTTAAGTAAAAAGGGAAAGGTGTTTGAAAATAAATATTAAGTAAATAATAGTGCAGGTGCTTCAGGGATCCTGCGGAAATGGTGAGGCTGGTCCCCAAAAGGTTGGACTTGTGAGACTGTCTCTCTGTGGGGCATGCCTTTTCCTGTTCGGAGCTCCTCCTAACCGTGCTGACTCCAACCAGGCTTCGAGTCCAAGCGTGGCCCACCTCCCAAAAGCCATCCCCGAGTCCAGGCAGATGTGGGTCTGCCTCCGTCTTCCCTAACACTTGCACCTCCATTCTGAGCTTCTGCGTATCTCTGGGGAGCGGGAGGGGGGAGTACGATTCATGGCTATGTGAATGGTGCACACGGTGAACAACTGTACATGGCGATGCAGGCTCAGGCCTAGCCGTTGTCCATACAGTAGTCACTGGTCCATGTGTCTGCCCTTCCTGTGGACTCTGGGCCCCTTGAGGGCCAGGGCCTGGCCAGAGCATCCTGGGAAGCCCAGCACAGGGAGGGGTCCCTGAAGGTTGATCTCCTTCATTCCTTTGGCGGGGAGGACTTGAGCTCCTACTGCATGCCCAGGCTGCCATCTTCCCACTAAGGAGTGCTGCAATTCCCCGAGCTTTTGTACAAACGGCCTTCTTGCACTTCTTGAGAAGAGGAAAACTTGTCCGCTCCAAGATCAAACAACCTTCATCGCCTTACACCTCGATCCCTCCTGCTGCACACAGCCGGCCAGCAGCCAGGGGCCGCCCTGGGGGAAACAAAGAACCCTCCCCTGAACCCTGCCTGTCCCAGAGCAGACACTGCACCCACCCCAGGGAGGAGAAGGCTCTGGCTGGTGCCCGCCAGGCTCCTTCTACGAAGCCAGGCTTCTTGGTCCCTGGGGGCTTTTTCATTCAGTTTATCTGGGTTTTCCTCTTAGGGACATTTTACATCTCCTGATTTCAGAAGCAAGGTGAGATCGATGGATGAGCTGGGGCTCCCTCAAGCACTCCCTCTGCAGCCTTTCCCTTTCTCTGCCTCCCAGCCGAGAGTTAAGGTGGCCACGGGCCTTCCTGACTCTGTGCCTTACATGCCGTACATGCTTGCAGCCCTGGCCCCCAGCTGAGCTTGCTGGAAATGACCCCCAGGGAGTCACACTGTATAGAGCTGAAGGGGAGGAGGGCTGAGGGAGGACTCGGGTTCTGCTTGGGAGACTCTCCAGTCAGCCTCGGGGCTGGCATCTTGCTTTGTCCCTTCATACTGTGTGACCTCAGGCACGGACACTCACTCTCTGAACCATGCACCCTCCCTCTGTGAGGTGGGGCCTGGCCATAAAGACCACCACCTCCTCAAGTCTTTGGGTCCTGTGCACGGTGCCTGGAGGGTTTTGCTTCCTGCAGTCCCAGGGTGGCCCCCATGTTCTCGAGCTTTGTTTCTCAAGTCACTGGAAAAGGCTCAGGTCTGGATGGAGGGGGTGGGCGGGGGGAGCTGCAGGGGCCCTTACGTGGACCCACCTTACTTCCTGCCTTCCTCACTGCAGCACCTGCAGAGAAGAGGGTGGGGTGGGGGGAGACTTTGCATTCTGGGGTCCCAAAGCCTGAATCTGAATTCTAGCTCCCCAAGGCCCGGGTCCCAGTCCCAGCTCCTGTCGCCTACCTGCGGTGAACCTCAGTGAGCCTCAGTTTCCCCACCTGTAGTAAAGAGTCAAAGACCCCTGACCTGCAGGGTCGCTCTGAGGATTATGTGGGATCAGACACATCCGCTGTCCGGCGCCTTGCGGGCCTCGGGGGAGAAAGGGGAGCCCGTGGGCCTCAAGGATGCAGACAGCGGCCCGCGAGGCCGACACTGCCCTTCCTGGCACTGCTGGCCTCTGTTTATTGCCCCATTTCATTCCCGGTCACATTTCATATGACCACTTTCTGGGCCCTCTCGGGGAGCCTCCGGCTTGCTTGTCAGTTTAGCGGGGCACCTGTGGGCCAGGCCGGGCTTGGGCGGCCAGAGGTCAGGAGGGCCAGAAGGAGGGAGGTTGGGGAGGGGTCCGGCCTGCTGGAGCCCCACTCAGAGCCTCCCAGGATGCCTGGGTCCACATTGTCCATTTGTCCCTATCCCTGCTCTTGTGGGCACAGTTGCCCCAGAAACTCCCTTCTGGCACGTAGTAGGTGCCCCGTAAATGAACGATGTCTGTCTCCTTGGTTTTTTTCTTACAGTTTCGAGAAGTCCTCTGGGTTTTTGTCTGACCTTTCTCCCTTCATGCGTTCATTCACTCATTCAGCACATGCCTAACAGCACCTCCCATGGGCCTGCCCCCTGCTGGGGCAGCCACCAGGCGGGGACAGACACAGACACCTAGTGTCCGTCATAGAACCCGCTCCAGTGGGCCAATCCGGGGCCCCAAGGAGGGCTTCCACCCCAGCCCGGGCAGGGAAGGCATGTGCGGGCACAGGGCCCGCTGTGAGCCGGGACTCCGGGAACCGTGCCCCGGGAGGGGGCCGGGGGGGGGCACACATAGAAATGTCGCGAGAGGCAGGAGGGGCACACAGCTGGGGTCCCGCAGAGCCAGAGCTGCAGACTTTGGACGCCCAGCCCGAGAGCCTGACTCGGGCTCTGAGAGCCGGCAGGTTCCCATTGGGCTCCCCGAGTGTGAGGCTTTCCTGGAGCTCCCAGGTGGCCCCGGGGCTGAGAGGACAGGATCCCACCCCTGCTTTCTGCCAGGGCCACCGTGTTCGTCTGGTGTCACAGCAGCCAGCATCCGTCGAACACCTACTGTGCGCCGGTGTGCCTGGTGTCCTTCTAGCTGCCGGGACACAGCGGTCAACCAAGCCGACTCTGGTCTCCCGCCTATGGGGGGCTTGCGCTCAGGGTGGGAGAGGGACAGCAAGTGAGAGACGTCAGAGAACGTGTTAGTGGTAAGGGAAAAGCATGAAGCAGAGAAGAGGGGGACAGACGGGACAGACCGTGGAGCAAAGACTTGAGTGTGTGTCCCCCCCCACACCCCCACCCCCACCCCGTGCACGTGGGGGCTGGGGAGCACTCCCGGCACAAGGCCAGGGAGAGTCTTGTGGTGTGGAAGCCACCGCTGCGGGCCGGGGAAGCCACAGGAGGCTTTTAAAAAAATTGTGATAAAACATATACAACATCAAATTTACCATTTTAACCATTTTTAGGTGCACAGTTCCGTGGTGTCAAATACGTTCAGATTGCTGCGCACCCATCCCCACCATCCGGCTCCGGAACTTTGGCATCTTCCCCAGCTGAGGCTCTGCTCCCATCCTTTCAACACTCCCCCATCCTCCTCTCCCCCCGCCCCAGGCAGCCGCCCTTCCGCCTTCTGTCTCTGAGTTTGCTTGCTCCAGGGGCCTCATGGAATCACACGGTATTTGTCCTTTAGCTCCCGGCTTATTTCACTCAGCATCACGTCCTCCAGGTTCATCCATGTTGGAGCCTGGGTCGGAATGTCCCTCCTTTTAAGGCTGAATAGTATTCCCTTGTGTGGAGAGACCACATTTTGTGTATCCATTCATCAAGGGAGCAGGCCACGACACAGTAGGACCTGGCAAGAGATGGGCTGAGTGGGGACCAAGGGGCCGGCGGGGCCACATTGGTTCTCTCTGCTCTGCCCTCCCTCTTGCCTCCCTCTAGCTCCAGTTCTGCCTTGGTTCCCCTGACAAGGAACTGATCCTTCTGTTGGTCCTCAAGGGAAGCCTGCTCTCACTCTGGCATAGACGGATGGGTGGCCTGGGGTCCAGTCCCTGCAGGCTTCCTGGAGGAGGCAGCCTCAAACCAGAGATTTGAAGATTAGAAGGGCAAGGAAGGCTGTGGGGAGGGAGAGAGGAGATTTGGGGCTGGATCAGAGGGTCTGGGCTGGGGGGGTCTGGCCTCAGAGGTGGAGGGACCTGGGGGCTGGGCTGAGGCTGCCTCTGGTGGACAAGTCCCCTGAGGCTTGCCTGTGTGTCACCGGCTGCTGGGGGGACAGGGGGCTGTCGGGAGCCAATGAGGAAGGAGCGAGGAGGTACAGGGTAGATAAGAGGTTACACACGGCCCAGGCGTGAATGAAGTAGAGACGCTGTACCCACTGCATAATCTAATGCAGCTACAAGGAAGCATCTTGAAAATCTTTCTGGAGATGACCGAATTTTGAGCTAGAATGTGAGTGAAGGGAGAGATACTTGCTGAGCATGTACTGTGTGCCAGGCACGAGGCATGTGTTGCCTTGTGTCATCCTCCCCTCTGCCCTCTCTTTCTCTCCTTTTTTCATATAAAGAACTGAGGTTCGGAGAGGCAAAGGGGCTTGTCCAGGTCACACAGCTGGGGAGTAGAAGAGACAGGATTCGAACCCAGGCCTGAGGGCAAAGCCCTAGATGTGGTATAGAATCAGGGCCTGGAAGGTTAGGAAGGAAGTCAGGCCCCGGTCGTGAAAGGCAGACAAGATCTTCCAGGTCTTCCTCCGCCTTAACTAGAAGCTGAACCCACTGACTCGGGCCAGGATCCCAGAGCTGTTTCCTGCCGACCCAGGCCCGATACCCGGGCTTGGGGTTAATGACTACATTGCTCCCCCAATTAAAGGCAGAAAGGAAGAAGAGGTTGCATTCAATCAAGCCCCTTTCTCCTTCTCCTGCAGAATCCTAATTTGTGGACACCGGTTTTAATTGTCTTCCCAGCAGGCCCAGCCCTGCTCAGGCCCTGGGGCAGGAGAACGCAATTGCATCCTTCTCAAAAATCTATAATTATACGAGCCTCGCCGGAGACCGGCTGTGAGGAGTTACCTGAGCTGGGAGGGAGGGAGGGAGGGCTTAGGACAGGAGGAAGTCAAGGAGAAGAGATGGATTTTATGTGCCAAACTCAGCAGGGATGCTAACTGGAGATGGGGGGCTCTGGGAGGCTGGAGAGAAGGACATGCGGGAGGGGATAGGGAGAGGGGCTGCAGGAGCAAGGTCTAGAAGTTATGGGCTCCACTCTCAAGTGCTCTGGAACTGGGTTCAAATGTAACTGTTTTCTCTGTGGCCTTGGGCAAGTCCTTCACCGCTCTGGGCCTCGGCTTCCCCACCTGAACAATGGGGATCAATGACCCCCCTTCCCCCACAGCATCATGGTGGGAGCAAATGTCCAGGAAGAGCTTGGCACGGTGCCTGACACGAGTGCTCTGCATTTCTTAGACGTTACTACTGTGCCATCATCGTCCTCAAACTTAGTGCGGACCTCCTTTCAGTTTCTGGTGTTGATGTGGTACCCTTTCTCATGGAGCTGGGACAGGGAGCAAGAACCTCTGCTGACTAGAGCTGCCTGCTTGTGGTGGAGGTGTGAGGAACTGAGCTCCCATCTCTGGAAGTGTGCAAGTGGGATGCAGAGGTGTGGAGCCCGGTGGCTGAACTTTTCCTGATAATTCAGACCAAATCCTGATGGGGGCTGATGGAGCCCTGGGTCTTGGTCACAACTGCTGGTGAGACCCAGGTTCAAAACCCAGCTCTGTGTGAACTTGGGCAAGTCCTGTCTCCTTTTTGAGCCTCATTTTCCTTATCTGTCAAATGGGGGTGAGCGGATTAGAGACAGTGCCTGCATAGTGTTAGGAGTGTAGTAGATGCTTCATCAATGGTATGGATTCTTTTTAAAAAACAATGACAAAGCTCTCTGGATTTCCCTCCTCCTTGTCTTCGCTCACACCATTCCTTTTCTTTTTTTCTTTTTTTTTTTTTTTAAGATTTTATTTATTTATTTGAGACAGAGAGAATGAGAGAGAGAGAGCACATGAGAGGGGGGAGGGTCAGAGGGAGAAGCAGGCTCCCCGCCAAGCAGGGAGCCCGATGCGGGACTCGATCCAGGGACTCCAGGATCATGACCTGAGCCGAAGGCAGTCGCCCAACCAACTGAGCCACCCAGGCGCCCTTCTTTTTTTTTTTTTTTTAAGATTTTGTTTATTCATTTGAGACACAGAGATACAGAGAGAGAGAGAGAGCGCATGAGCAGTGGGAGAGGCAGAGGGAGAGGGAGAAGCAGACTCCCGGCTGAGCCAGGAGCCCGATGTGGGGCTCGATCCCAGGACCCCGGGATCATGACCTGAGCCGAAGGCAGACGCTCAACCATCTGAGCCACCCAGGCGCCCCTACACCATTCCTTTTCTCCTTGCCTCTGCCTGTCAGGATGCACCCATCTCAGGGCCCAGCTGACATGCTCCTCCTCCCCCAAGTAGCGGTGACCCCTCCCCTTTCCAGTGCCCAGGACACCGCTTTTAGGACCTACATCACTTTCTCCCTCAGACTGTCTGAGCTGATGGGGTTCTCAGACCATCAGCACTGACCTCCATTGTACAGAGGAGCAAACCGAGGGTCAGAGGCAGGGAGAGATGCTCCCCAGGCCACACAGCAGGTCTGTTGGCAGAAACAGGCTCAGTCCTCCATCGCTGGTTCCAGCCCCATGCCCTGGGTACTCACCTGCATATGCTGCCTCTCCATCAGGGGCTCCTTGGGACAGGGCCGGGGACAGGGAGACTCAGGTTATGCCCTCAAATGCCCAGAACCTCATTTTCCACGTGTCTTGAAGACACATCGCCCCCATCACCACTGAGGTTGGAGACAACGGGAGATCCTGGCAGATCCTGGCAGGGTCTGAGGAGATCAGAGAGACCCTGGGACCAGAGTCCACTGTGAGGGTGGGGGAGCTGGTGGCTGCCCCCACAGATGACTCACCTGGTTCCATGAGTTCTTGCAGCCAGATTTCTATCCCTCTTCCTCCCCGAAGCCCTTCCTCACTCTTGGCTCCAAACCATCTCCCCACCTGGGGCAGGGGGACATGGGCAGGGAGCACAACACCTCCTTTGAGAAGTCTGCCCTGATTGCCTCAGGCTGGGTGAAATGCCTCCTCTGTGCCTCCCAAGCCTTTGCCTTCCCCAGCCTGCCGCACAGGACCCTGCAAGGTTGGCCATCTTAGACTGTTACTTTGTAAGAAAGACCTCTACAGCCAGAAAGAGTTTAAATATTCTGGGAAGAACATAGCCTTGGGAGTCAGACAGGCCTGGGTTCAAATCCAGGTTCTGCCATGTGACCTTGGAAGGGTCACTGCCCTGCACTGGGCCTTGGCTGCCTCCTTTGAGCAACGAGGACATGTGATGGAGAGGGGAGAGTCACCTGCTAGGATGCCCCCCAACCAGTGACAGCTGAGCACAAGGAATGTGGCTTGTCGAAATCGAGATGTACTGTAATCGTGTCAAATTCATTCTGGATTTCTAAGACTTAGCACAAAAGCAAATATAAGATACCTCATTAATCATTTTTATTACATGTTGAAATAATTTTTTTGATATCTTGGATTAAGTAAACTACATGAGTAAAATTAATTTCATCTGTTTAAAAAAATTTTTTTTTTTAACTTTTAAATGTGGCTACTAGAAAATGGCAATTTCCATGTGTGCCTCCCAACCCTGGCTTGCGTTCTGGTTCTGTTGGACAACGTCCTCCAGAGGACCGTTACTGGGATGGGGGGGAGGGGTCGTCCCTCAAGTGTGTTTGGGAGTTAGAGGGCCTGGTCAAGGACTCAGGACCTGGGGCCTGACCTTGCTGTCCCCTAGCTACTGTGTAACCCCAGGCCACGCACCGCCCCCTCTGAGCCTTGCTTGCATCAGTAAAAAGAACCGACGGGCCAGGATTGGGTTTTCAGTTTGGGGGTGCCCATGGGCAGGGGAGGCTGAGCTAGGGTAGATGGAGGCTTGGCCCCTCTCCAGGTCCCCCGATGGAGTCCCCACCCAAGGACAGCCCATCTCTGCCCTTCGTGCCACCCATGAGACCCCCACTACCTGTTGGCAGACATGCTTCCTCCACACATACACACATCTCTAGGTGGGGGAGAAGCAGGGGCGGAGTCAGACAGGCCTGGCTTCGAGGGCTGGCTCCACCCTTCCTAGTCTGTGACCCAAGCAGCCTGTGGACCTCCTTTCCCCTGGTGCAGGAGGGAAAATGGCGAGCACTTTCTGATTTCTGTGGCTCAGCAATGGCACCTGGAGAAGGTCACAACTGTGTCCCTTTCGCTGACCCGTAGCCAGCCAGGTCCCACTGCTGGCTGCTTTGGATCCAACTCTCCTCCTGCCCTCTTTGCAAAGGCCACTGGGTCTGGATCAAGGCAAAATCCAGCCGTCCCAGGACAAGGGGCCAAGCGCTCATTGTGATCCCCTCTGAACCCTCCTGGTGGCTCAGGGCCTCCGTGGCCCCCGCAGGCCTGCTTGAGCCGGCAGGTTGGCATCAGGGAAGGTGAGGGGGGCGCAGCCTGGCCCAGGACACTCAGGGTGGGAACCTCTTGGCTCTGGATGATGCTCCACCACTGTCCAGTCATATCTGTTCATTCGTCCACTCAACGAGTATTTATTGAGCACCTCCTAGCTGCCAGGTACTGTTCTAGGAGCTGGGGATATATCAATGGATAAAACAGGCACAGTCCCTCCTTTGGGAGAGCAGACAATAAACATAAAACAAGTGTATTCGCTGTGCTGTCCAGTACAGTAACCATTACGCACAAGTAGCTATTTGTTTAAATTTAAATGAGTTAAAATGAAAAATTTAAAATTCAGTTCCTCATTCACACTAGCCACTTTTCAAGTGCTCGGTAGACATACGTGGCTGGTAGTTTCTGGATTAGCTCAGATATAGAAGATTTTTCCTCATTGCAGAAGGCCTGTCAGACGGCACCAATAATGTGTTGGAAGGGAAGGGTGATTTGAAGCACTGGTTTTGGGTGAGAGATGCAATTTAAATGAGGTGGTTAGGGTACGCCTCCTTGAGGAGGTGATATCTGAGCGGAGTCCTGAAGCAGAGGAGGTTGGGAGCTATGTGGGAATCTGGGGGCGGGAGGAGAGTGTTCCAGGCAGAGGGAATACCAAGCAAGTGCAAAGGTCCTGAGGTAGGATCTCAACTGGAATGTTCAGAGGACAGCAAGGAGGCCATTGTGGCGGGAACAGAATAAGCAGGGGGAAAGCAGAAGCTAGCGCCGGAGGGGACAGGCCCAAACATGGAAGGCCTTCCTTTCATGGTAAAGGCTTGGCTTTTGCCCTCAGTAAGAAGACACGGCAGGACAGTTTTGAGGAAAGAAGGAGTCGGGATTGGTTTGTGTTCTGCCAAGATAACTCTGGCCAACCAGTTGCAAATATATTGTCGGGGAGGACAGGTGGCCACAGGGAGGCCAGTGAGGAGGCTGCTGTGTCATTACGGGCCGGAGGCTGGCCCAGCGCGGGGGCAGGGGGGGGCGGCGACGGGGTTCTGGAGACGCTCAGGAGGCAGCATCCACGGGGCTCCCTGCAGACTGAATGTGGGCTATAAGAGAGGGTGAGGGGGGTCAGGGGCCTGGGCACCCGGCAGGCAAAGGCGGGCGTGGGAATAAGGACAGTCCCGACTTTCAGATCGACCGCACGTGAAGGCCCCTCGCACCTCAGGGGGCACATGTTCAGTAACTCAAACAGCCGTTCTTATTAAACAGGCTTTGTTTATGGGACAGCGGCCGGTCCTTCCCAACCTCACCGAATGTGGGAAGCCTCCAGGAAGCGTCTCACGAACCTTTAACCTCAGGGATTAGGGACCTTGCTAACTTTCTCTTAGCCCAGAAACCAGTTCCTGGAGTCAAGCTCCACATGGAAACCTGTGTGTAGAGCAGAAAAAGCAGAAGCTTCCAGATGGAGGTGTTTGTCAATCCTGATGCTCCCAAAGCCCTCAGAATCCTGGGGAGGGGCGGGAGGCAAGTGGCCCCAGAGCCGGACGCCTACCTCCCAGCCCAGGGCTCCCCGTTCCTTCTGCCCCACGCAGCGCAGGCACGCGGACATACAGGAGGGACCCCTGGGGCTGCGTGGTGGTGTGTCTGCCGCTGTGGGGGGGGGGAGGGCGGAGGGGCACCCTGCAGGCTGCAGCATCCCGGAGGGGCACCCTGCAGGCTGCAGCATCCCGGAGGGGCAGGGGATGGGAGGACTGATGGACACACATTCCCTGGGTGACCTGAACATTGCCAGGCGTCTTTCCGGGGCGAGATAATCTCTCCTGAGAAGAGGAAAGAATTCTAATTACTTCTCAGGACAATATTTGTTTGGAGAGAGGAGAGACAGAACATATGGTGGGGAGGGGCACGAGCCACATTAAATGGGGATTTGTTTTCTCATTTACCTGGCGACGTGGGGGTGGGGGGTGGCGGGTGGGCGGGGCTCCTGCTGGGTCCTGGGGAGGGGGGCGAACCACCTGCCCTGGGATTTTCCTGGGGAGCTGGGCCTTGTGGGGGACGGGAAGATGTGGCTCCCACTGCACCCTGGGGACCCTCCGAGGATGGAGAATGTTCAACCGGTTTAGCGCGCACGGAGCGTCTGCTGGGTGCTGGGAGTCACGCGGCCAGCAGGAGCTCCAGGTCCCTGTTCTCAGGGAGCTCGAGGGGCAGTGTGTGCAGTGAAAGGATATGTGGTCTGACCGGGCGGGGCTGGAGGTCGGGGTGAGGGGGGTCCTGCCCAGGGTGGTCAAGGACGGCCTCTCGGAAGGGGCCGAGTTAGAGCTCTGAGTGACTTGAAGGGGCCAGCTGGGTGAAGAGAGACCAAGGATGGAACGTTCCAGCCCCTGGGCACAGGGCAAAAGTGAGGGGAAAGCGAGGCATGCGTACAGGACAGAGAGGAGACCAGGGGGCAGTGGGCGGGCCCCGAACCCCAACCTGGTGGGCTTTATCCCAAGTGCAGTGTGGGGAGCCAGGGCAGGTTCTGAGCAGGGGGTTGGCCTGGCCCGACTTGGTTTTACAAGGACTGCGGCACTGGGTACTGTGTTCTGGGCTTGGGAATAACCTGGGAGGGAGACCGGTGGGGGTGACTAGAAAAATCTGGAAGACTTGAAAACGGCAGCTTCCTCCCTGGCCTCCAGGGCCTCCGTGCTCACGCCTTCGAACCCAGCCCTCCTCTGATCCCTCACTGCCCTGGGTGGGTCTCCCGTGGCGCCCACGGACTCCGGGATAGAGACCCAGCTCGTGTGGGGCCCTCAGGGCCCTGGACCTGCCCCGTCGTCCCCATGTCTTGCCCTCTGCTTTCGCACACCCCTTGCCTGGCCTCACTGAGCTCCTCTGGAGGCCCCACCTGAAGCCAGGCCATCCCCCCTGCCCCCCTCAGCTGCTCCCACTCTCTCCACCTCTCCCGGACCCGCCAGCCCTGCGCCCGTGGGCCCTGCAGTTTCCTGAGCCCTGGCCACTCCTCCCCCCTTTCTCCACACAGCCCTGTTCACAGAGACGCCCCACGACATGACGGCGCGGACGGGCGAGGACGTGGAGATGGCCTGCTCCTTTCGTGGTAGCGGCTCCCCCTCCTACTCGCTGGAGATCCAGTGGTGGTACGTGCGGAGCCACAGGGACTGGACCGAAAAGCAGGCGTGGGCCTCAAACCAGGTACCGCCCCTGGGGAGACCCCCGAGCTGGGCTGGGACCACCCTGGCGCCCGGGGATACGGACGTTTCTCCACCCTCCGAGCAGGAGGCAGAGCTAGGCTGAACCCTTGGGATGGCCAAGTCCCTCCCATCAGTGTACAGGTGGGGAAACTGAGGCCAGGGGTTCCGGGCAAGGCGGGCAACCCAGTCACTACACACGCTCACTGGAGCAGCTACTGTTGGTGCCCTGCACACACCTGCTGCTAGCCCCAAGGCCAGCTGCCAACTCCACCTCAGAGATTTCTCTGGGTGATAGCCCGCTGGCTGGCAAGGCAGCCCAGCAGTGACGGACAGAACTGGAGGACACGTCCCCCAGCGGCCTCGCCCACAGCTGGGGTGACAGGACAGCTCCCCTTTCTCTCCCTCGGGGCCCCACCGCCCGCAGTGGTCGCCGGCTGGATAACAGGCACACTACTGACTTCCTCCCGCCCACTCCCCTCCTGATGTCCCCTGGGATCCCCTCCCAGGGAGGCTAATTGCACTTGAACCTTTGTCTCAAGGTCGGCTTCTGGGGGAACCCAAACGAGGTCACTTCTGTTCTTACGCTGGGGTAAATGCAAATAATATACGAACACATGCCTATCTGCCCGCCCATGCACGTATGAACACGTACATTCACACACCTGCACGTGCACACACGGGCGTGCTCGCACGTTCTTGCGTGTTCATGAAATAGCCTCTAACACGTTCACAGATACATAGTAAAGATTTTATTTATTTATGTATTTATTAGAGAGAGTGCGCACAAGCAGGGGGAGTGGCAGGCAGAGGGAGAGGCCGGCTCCCCGCTGAGCAGGGAGCCCGATATGGGGCTCAGTCCCAGGACCCAGAGATCATGACATGAGCCGAAGGCAGAGGCTTAACCCACTGAACCACCCAGGCGCCCCTCACAAATGCATATTAAATTCTGTCTTGCTCCTGGGGGTGTCGACTCTCCAATACTTGCAGCCTGCCTCACAGGGCTCAGAGGACTCTGGGGGGTCAGAGGAAGCCCCGAAGCAGAGACCTGCAGATTTCTTGCAGTTGGCAGCATCAGGGGTCAGCCTGCAGGGAATAGTACGTGGGCAGGACTCTGACAGGATTTGCCACACACGATCACAGGTGTGATACACCTGAAAACGCGAACACGTTCGCAGACGGAGACCCAAGTGTAGAGACAGACATTCCAACAGGCACAGCAGGCAGACTCCCCCACCCCCGTAGATCCCCAAATACCCACATATCTAAGTGCACAGCACGTGCCGCTTTACAGGGACCCCCTTCATTGTCCTTGGCTCTGACTCATTACCCCCACCCCCACCCCGAGGGGACACAGAGCCGAGGGATGCCCAACTCCGGACCCCGGAGCATCACTTGTCGCAGCTACTATCTTAGTTATTGTCCATACTCCCACCCCATGATGCTAACGCCTTGTCTCTGCTCTCTCTGCCCCTCCCGCTCCCTCCCGACAGCTAAAAGCATCTCAGCAGGAAGACACAGGGAAGGACGCCACCAAAATAAGTGTGAGTTTTGGTAATGACTTCTTGCAAGGGCTCTAATGGAGGACACAGCTGTAATTTAAAAAAAAAAAAAAAAGGGTCCAGTTCAGCTGGGAGCTTGGGCATGAAGATGGAGGAGAAGAAACAAGAAATGGGGAAAAAATTCGGCCTCGTTCTGTTTTTAAAAGATGCAGATTTTTCAAGTTCATTGAATGACAGGCATAAAAAATGACAGGGGAGAGAAGACGCATTCTCTCCTGTCAGGGCCAAGGCTGCGTGTGGCCCGGGTGCTTTGTGGCTGTCTCAGCAGCATTTTTAATTTGGGGAACCAATAGGGTCTAATGGGACTAAGCTGGCTTTTTTCGGCCCATCATGACTGATGGTGGTGGCATGTCAGGGTCACTTGGGTCATGTGGCTCCCGGGGCTGAGGTGAGGCGGGGAAACTACAGCTGAAGGATTTCAGGACTGGTCCGGTCTTCTTCTGCAAGGACTCGTTTTATCATTGCTACAAGTCTGTAGGGAACGGCCAAGCATTCACCCATTTTATAGGTAGGGCAACTGAGGCTTAGAGGGGTCAAAGATCTGCTGGAGGCCATGACGTGGCTGAGCTCCCTGTCTTCAGGGCTTGAGCTCCTTGTCTCCAGACTCTTCTGGGGCCTCTGTGAGGACCCAGGGGACTCAGGGAGTGCCAGTTTTTTGCGGAGGAGGGCTGGATCGGTGCGGGGGGCATCGGGTCAGCCTGGCAGGAAGCTAGTAAGTCCACTAGCAACATCAGAAATGCAGGTGCCCACAGGGGTATGAGTGTGTATGTGGGGAGAGTGACCTCCAGATTCACTCTTTTCTGCTGATTCTTCCACAACTTTTCAAGGGTTTGTGATGGAGCTCCAGACCCCAAGGCCAACGAGACAGATGCTCAGAAGAGCCTGGCCCCAGAGCAGAAGTCACAGTGCAAAGAGCGGGCACCAGCAGACATGGGGGGTGCCATGCTGGGCAGTGAAGGTGGGGGAGAGGAGGCAGAGAGGCCAGGGAGGAGGCTCCCGCAACCACCCTAACAGGAGGTGGGCAGATTAGAGAACGAGGGCCTTTAAAGCAACATTCGTGCAGTCTGCCCAAGGCCCTTCCCAGCCGGGGTCTGGAAATTCAAGCCGCTTCCAGATTAGGGCAGCTGCAGCTCCCCTACACCCCTGCCCCTCACCTTTACCCTCTGCCAAGGGCACATCCATGTGCAATGCCCCATTCCTTGTCCAAACACCCACCACTTAAACCTGGGTAGGTAGAGATCTGTGAATATATTTATATACCTGCAACTCTCCTATGATTTTGTTTGGGGTTTAAAGGAGTGTCTCAGGCAAAGGGAAGAATAATCTAATTGACTTAGAGGATTAGAATTCGAGGCTGCTAGGCCCTGCGTGAGGGGAATGCGAAGATGCTAATTAGTTAAATAAAATAAATGTGCTCAGTATGATTGTGCAATCACTCCCCACCCCCAGCCCCTGAAATTCCTGCACCAGCCGGGGCTCCGGGGGTCTGGTGAGGAAACTCTCACACAGGCAGCGACTACCTCCTTGTCCAGACAGCATCACACACACTTCAGTTCTTAAATACACAGACGCGGAGTTAGCCGACACCTGGAAACAGATGCACAGCCCGGTTTCCCGCAGGCTAGAAGGCTCAAACTTTTCTCCATGGCCTTCAAGGCTCTGCTCAACTCGTTCTGGTCACCCTCTGGGCTGTCTCATCTTGCTTGGCCTGGCTCCCTCTCTCCTCCCAACTCTGGCTGCTTTTCCACCTTCCCATTCCTGCCCACCTCCTGGCCTTTGCATGGGCCAGTTCCTCTGCCCAGAAAACTGTTCCTCTCTCTTCCTTCAGAGCTCAGCTTAGGACGCCTCCCTTGACCCCGTGGCTCAGCCGGCACCCATTTCTGTGCTGGCTGCATTTCCACGTGCAATCATCCGTGTGTGTATTTGTTTCATATCCGTCCCCCCAAACCCCCCGACTCAGTGGGGCTGGCACTGTGCCTGCCCGATGAGCTGTTACATTTCCAGAGCCTAGTACAGCACCTGGCACCTATAAATAATTGAATGACTATCACACACCCAGGCCAACAGTGGTATAAACCCAGACACAGATTTTGGTACACGGACATGCCGACATGCTGTGCATCTGTGCCTGTCTGTGTATGTGTGCCGGTGGATGAAGGCACAGGGTGGCTCGCGGGGGGCCACGGAGCCTAGGACCCAGGCTCTGTATCTGTAGGAGCCAACTGAGCCAGGCAGGAATTCGGCCTCATAGCTCCGTATCTTCTAAAAGTCCTGATGGCGATGGGCAGCTCCTGATTTTTAACTGTCAGGACCTACTTTGAAAAACTCTGTGGGAGCTGAGCACGTGTCGTGTGCTGGCGGGGTGGTGTGGGTGCTATGGGACCCCAGGGTCTAGGGGCTTCCTGGAGCCTGGGGCAGGAGGGCTCCGTGTGACCTGTTGGGGCTGCCATGGTAACCCTGGGAAGGACCAGAGTAGGCAGTGCTGAGGACACAGTGGGGCCCGGAACCTCGAATCCCTGAGCCAAAACACCTTGTAAGCTGGGAAGTCCTAGAGATCGGCCATGTGAATGACAGTGGTTACTAGAGTGAAAACTTTTCATGAATTTGTGAATCACAAGACTCCTATTCCCAGCAGGAGCATGAAACGGGGCCCAGCTTCTCTGCAGGGAACAGATGAGGGAACGAAAGAGCTCAGCATCTTGTAGGGAGATCAGTTATGTAGTAGGACAGGTATCTGTGATAAAATAATAATAATAATAATAATAATAATAATAATAATAATAATAATGCAGCTAACATTTATTGAGTGCCTGCCATATACCAGGAACCATGATGAGCGAACTTTACATGAATTATCTCATTTCACTCGGGACCTAGGGAAAGATCCTGGCCTAAAAACATCTCCCTTGGTAGCTTGCATGTGCTGAGGATTTCACCTTCGGGGCCTCATTTCTGTGGCTCAGGCAGATTCTTTTTCCTATTAGCTGTTTTCACGTTCTCGACATTTTTATGGATCTAACTGAAGTTCTTCATTTTCGAGTTTAGGTGAATTTCCCCTTCACCAGTTTTGCAAGCAGCGTTGATTCTCACCTTCTTAATTTTAAAGCAAGCTGAAATCCATCCTCACCCCCATCCCCAGACCTTCTTTACCTGCCTTCATCATGTTAACTGCTTTAGTGGGAAAGAGTCCTGGGCCACCCAAGTCCCCAGATGCATGTGGCCCAGGGCTCTGGCCCGCTCATCCTAAAGCCTGTATGCCTTCCAGCCAAGCCCCCCAAAGCTACGTACAGCCCTGAAGAGTCCTCAGGAAGCATCAGCAGCCCCGCTCTGGGATCTCTGTGAAATCCCCGTGAATGGTTATAAGATGATCCCATTTGTTACATCAACCAAGCCCCTGCCAACCCTGCCCAACTGCTCCGTGTGTGTGGTGCATGTGTGGACACTCGGTGTTTTTGGTGGCAGGCTGGGACGGCTGGAGCAGTGCATGAGGTCTGCATCCTTCACAAAGAAGTAACAGGCCAAGTGGTGGCTCATGGTTCACTATGATTTTTATTTTCTGCTCTGGATGTTTCTCTCTTAAAATTCTGGTCCACAATATACACAAGGCATGAAATTCTGAGCTCCTCCAGGGAGGTGAGAGTCACATGGAGCCAAAAATCACTCCATCTATCTCAGGAATGCCTAAAACATCCTAGCGTGGTCAGGGACCTCGACCCCAGTGCTCCCAGGCCAGTGTGGGAGATGGATGTTGACCATGATCATCACCCAGTCATCACCCATGATAAAAAGTAAAATGACAACTGTGACCATCAAAATGAGGAGAGCTGCCTGGGGGGTCTGAGCCAGTAACAGAGGACCTGGGTCTGGAGGGCTTCTTGGAGGAGGTGCTATTTAAAGTAAGCACTGAAGTATAGAAGCGTTGACTAGGAGCGGGGAATCTTGGCTGGGTGTGTGTGTTGGAGGAACTGCAGGAGGCTGGTGTGGCCAAGGGGCAGGTGTGGGGAAGAGGCCCCGAAGGGCTCGGTCAGCCCCTGCTAGGAGCCATCAAAGGAAGGGCCCTAAGTTGGGGGCATTGTGTAAAGATCTGTCTGGCTGTCATGCAGAACAGATCGGAAGGGGCCACAGTGGCTTTGGGGAGACTGGGAGGAGGCTGGGACGATGACCAGATGGGAGAAGCTGGGACCCTAGTCAGTGCAAGGTGGCTGGACTCTGGAGGAAAGGGGAGGGGTCCAGTGATGTTCAGAAGGAAGATCCGTGGAATTCTGGAATTGATTGTGCTGGAGTGCGCGAGGAGCAAGGGCAGTGATGACTTGGAGGGGGTCTGGCTGGAGTGGATGAGGCCTTCTGGGGTCCAGATTCAGAAGGACGCTGAGTTGGATCCTGAACACACGGGGGGTTGATGGTGAAAGTGTCTGGGTGCTGGTGATGGAGGCCTAGGAGTGGCAGAGCTCAGAGCAGGCCCTGGCCTGGGGCGGGGACCACCTGACCCCTGCTCCCCATCCCAGCGCCTTCCCGGAGCCACCCTGTCCCTCGCGGGCTCAGCCACGAGTCAGCATGTAGGAGAGAGGTCTGGCACTGCGGACGCACATCAGCATCACTCATTCTTCCCGGCCTGGCTCTGGAGGCAGACCCCAGCCTTGAGGGCCCTGGGGTGCCCCTGCCACGTCCAGAAAGGCCCGGGCCATGGGTGAGCAGGGAGGAGGCTGAGCTTGGTCATGGCACAGACTCGCCGTGTTTCTTTCAGCATAATTAGGTGCTTAATTGCACTGCTAAGGCCTGTCGATGCCTGTGCCGAGGTGATTATGATTTACAGCCAGGCTGCGGCGCGGGGTCTCCTCTCCTTCTGGCCTCTCCGGGCTCGCTGGACGGCTGGGCCATAGCGTTTTCTGCCGTTTGTGAATGAGGAAATCCAAGAGGCTGCTGCCTCCAGCCCCAGAAGCTGGGCTAGGATGTTGGGCCCCCTCCCATAGGTATGCCTCTGAGCATGGGCTGGGCTCCCCGCAGACAAGGAAGGCTGGGGACCTAGGGAAGGAGGTAGGAGGGGGTGAAAAGGTAGTCCTGTGGTTTACTGGTCATGGGAGGCTCGCCAGATGTGTCTGTCCCCAGCTGGGCGGCCGTGAGCCCATCACTTTACCTCTCCGAGCCTCAGTTTCCTGACCCTTACAAAGGGTATCCTGGCAGGGCCTATATCTCGGGGTTATTGCAGGGCTTAAACAAGATGTATGAGGCTTTTAGCACATCACCTCGCAGTGATCGAGTGCTCCATAGACCCTGGCCGTTCTTACTGCTGTTGGGGGTTTATTTGCCTTCTCTGGATGGTGCTTCAAGGGGTAGACACCAGGGCCGGAGAGAGCGGTGTCTCATGCATGAGTCTCCCCAGGGTGCCGGGTTCGGTGTGGGGTCTGGTTGTCCGTGAGTCCACGCAGCATTGCTGGGGTCTGGCCGGTTCACAGCTGTGACCCCAGCACCCAGCTCAGAGCGGGCTCCTGCTGAATGTCCGCCAGATGCATGAGGAGTTTGTCCCAAGAGCCTGGGCGCTGGTGACTGGTCCGGGTCAGACCCAGCCTCCCAGCACCCTCCCTGACTCCCTCCTCTCTTCTCCGAGGGGAAGGGCTCTTCTTCTGAAGGCCACCGTGTCTGCTGACAGAGGGGGCGACAGGGTCAGGGGGGTGGGGGTGGGGGGCGCAGACTGCTTGGGGAGGGCCAGTCCAGGCCTCGCCTGGGGTCTGGGGGTGGGAGGGGTGGGCTGCGTCTGGTGCTCCCTCCCTAGGAGCGGCTGCTCCCAGCGCTTCGCATTATTACTCCATTAGCGCCTTGTAGGGTTGACAAATGAAGGATAATTAATATCCGTGAGGGAAACAGATGTTGAGGTAATTCGCTCCCCGCTGTGCATTTGCAACAGCATCTCCTAAGTCGCCCGAGAGCATGGCAGGGCCACAGGGCCTCCCTGTGCCCTTGGTCAGAGGTGATGGAATCAGCGGGACCTGTGGCCTCCAGCTGGGCCCAGCCCAGAGCTGTGCAGGGAAGGCTGGCTCTCAGCCCCACACCAAGAGGGGCGGCTGGGAGAGCTTCCCGCTGCTTCCTACCGGGAGCTCTCCCTGTATCCCCCCTCGTGCCTCCTGCTCTACCAGAAGCCCACATTTTCCTTCTTCGTGGGGGTGATGGCCAGCTGGAAGGCTCAGACGGGCCAGGCTCCTTGCTGTTGCCCACCCACTTCTCCTCTTCCCTTCTGGAGCCTGGGACGCGTCCCCCTCTCGCCCTGTCAGCACTGGGTGACCATGGATGGACCGGTCGTGCCATTTCGAGGGGTAGCGTGCATGCAGTCAGGCCTGGGTTTAGTTTCTAGCTCTGCCCTTTGCTGACTCACTGCCCACGGGAAGCCCCTTCTCTTTCTGAGACTTCATTTCCCCATCTGTAAAGTGGGTATAGAGGTGCATATGTGCCCTCAAATTAGAAAGCACGATATCTCCACTTCACTTGAAAAAAGAAGGACCTAGAGCGAGTCCACTCATTCAACGAATGTTGTCATTGTCGTTTACAGGGCACAAGGCCCTGGATGGTCACTGAGATGAACAAAATGGGTATCATCCTTGCCCTCATGGTGTTTACAGTTTGGCCAGGGAGAGAAACAAAAATCAAGTCAACAGACAAATTAATGGTTCTCAAACTGTAATGACTGCTATGAAGAAGATAAACAGGGGGTTGTGATGGAGGGCTTCTTGGAGGAGGTGATGTTGAAAATGAATGGGAGTCGAAGAGAGGCGGGGAACAGCACTGGAGCAGAGAGACCAGCATGTGCAAAGGCCATGAGGTCAGAAAGTGCTTGGCACTTGGAGGAGATGAAAGGGGCCCGGAGGCCCGAGCAGGTCAGTGAGATATTGTAAGTCATGTGTGCACGTGCCCAGCATAGGCTCAGGCATGTCTGCAGTGAACGCACCCCCATGGTCCTCTTTCACATCCCGGCCTCCTCACGGCAAGGGTGACCAGCAGGGGCCACCCCTCCGAGTGCCAGGGCTTGTGGCAAGAATACGACAGCTGGTTTTCTATGTCCCGCCCCCCACTCCGGGGCGGGGAAAGGGGCCAGGAGGGCTCAGGGCTGGGGCTGCGGGGCTGACACCCACTCGGCTCCAGCCTGGGCCTGGCCAGCCTGCAGTAATGCCAAGTGGTGACTGGTGGTGAGGTCAGTGACACGGGGCTGGGGACTGATCTCCCCGTTCTGTCTGGGCAGGGTGAGGGCTGCAGGAGGCAGGGCGGGGCTCCTTTGAGCTGCAAGTAAGAAGGGACCAGGGAAGGATGGAAGCCCCTCCCCACCTCTCCTCTCCAGGCCCACGTCCCCCCTTCCCACTTTCTAATTTCCTACGTTGAAATGTGGACTCACAGGAAGTTACAACGATAGATCCTAGGGTCCCCTGTGCCCTTCCCTGGGCTTCCCCAGTGAAATACCTTATAAAACTGGCCAACTGCTTTTTCTCTTCTCATTGAAAAAAAAAATTTAGTAGCATTATAGTCACCACAGGTTTACTCATAAGAGCTCTGATCTGGAAACTACCCACATGCCCATCAACAGGTGGCTAGAGGAACAGATTTTGGGGTGTTTCTCTGGATGCAATACTGCTCAGCAGTGAACAACCACAGAGCTTAGAGCAAACAACACAGAGCAGCCTCACTGATATTCCCTTGCGGGAAAGCGGCCACACACACAAGAGTCCAAGAACAGACCAAACTAATCTAGGGTGACAAAAGTCAGGGTAGGTGGGGGTGTTGATGAGGAAGGGCCACAAGGGTGGGCTCCAGAGGGTTCTAAGTGTCCCCTGCTTTGCTCTGGGCGGTGGTCACACAGGTGCACACAAATACAATTTCGTCAAACTGTATGCACTTTACTGCCTACAAGGTTTATTTCAATTTTAAAATAAAAATTTAAAAACCGAATCAAATAAAGAAGCAAAGAGCCAAATTACAAAGACAACTAGTACAGACACTCTTGCCCCCTGCAACAGGTGTGAAGTTATTAGTATCCTGATGTATTTGCCGTCAGCCTTCTTTTTTGTTGGTTTGTGTGTTTGAGGAAATAGGACCTTTCACACGAAGCTGAGACTTGACTTTGCCGTGTCTCCCGGGTCCCTGGCCCTGCCCTGGGCTTCAGCCTGGACACAACCACTGCCCTGGGGCCCCCGCATTCCCTCCAGTCTGTTTTCACACTTGCACACACCTGTCTCCAAAGCCAGGACCGAGTGTTTTTATGCGTTTGTTTACAGAAACGGCCTGGCCCCGAGGGCTCTGCAGTGAGATCTTCTCCCTCCCCGCGTGTCTCGGAGCCCAGCTCTAGCTCAGGCTTTTTAACTGCTGGGCAGTATCCCATCCAGCCAACTGACTACTGCCTACTTATTCGTGCTGTTGATGGACACTGAAGTGGTTTCTGCTTTTTTGCTATTTGACTCACTTTCCCGCAAGCCTCCCAGGGCCCTCGTGGGAGTGGTCTCTGGGGCCCTGGTCTCCGGGTGGGCTCCCAGAACCAGCGCTCTCCATCTTCCCAGCTGCTGCCTAATGGCCAGGTCACGGTCTCTCTGTCCCCCTCCCCAGGTGGTCAAGGTGGTGGGCAGCAACATCTCCCACAAACTGCGTCTGTCAAGGGTGAAGCCCACGGACGAAGGCACCTACGAGTGCCGTGTCATCGACTTCAGTGACGGCAAGGCCCGGCACCACAAGGTCAAGGCCTACCTTCGGGTGCAGCCCGGAGAGAACTCGGTCCTGCACCTGCCCGAAGCCCCGCCCGCCGCGCCCGCCCCGCCCCCCCCAAAGCCGGGCAAGGAGCTGCGGAAGCGTTCAGTGGACGAGGAGGCTTGCAGCCTCTAGACTGATGCCTACCCGGCCACCCACCCGCCCCGCGCCCCTACAGCTGTACAGAGTGCATGAGGAGCCGCTGGACCGCTGGGGACGGGACTGCCTGGGTCCAGCCGCCTCCCCATCCCCAAGACTGCCTGTGGCCACCACGTCGGCCCTCTGCCCGCCACTCCCTTGCTCAGCATGTAAGCCCTGCCCAACCCTTCCTTTTCAGACCCCTGTGGTGACCTGGCTCGGAGAAGGTGGCCCCGGGCACCAAGGGGACGACCACCCCAAATGCTGGGGCGGGCACCATGCTGGGGCCAGGCTGCCTCTCTGTCACCAGCTTCAGTGGAGTCCAGTGTTTTGCTTTGCTTGCTTGTCCCCATCCTGTCCCGAGCCGGGGCCTCCCAGCCTTACTCTCCCTCCTTCCCCATCATCCCCCACTTGAACCTGGGGGTGTGGACTGTGACCCCTCCCTGAATTTGGACTGGAATCTTCTGAGCCCTGGCGAAGAACTGGGGCACAGAACCCCCAGGACAGCTTTGCTCTGAGCCCGTGGCCCGTGAGCAGGGTCACTCACAGGGGTCCTGGGAGGAGAGGGAGACACCCCATTGTCTCCTGGGGGGTTGTCCTTCATGTTCAGCTTCCTTATACATAAGAAACAGCTCCCTGTCCCACTCTCCGCAGAGGTGGGGGGACCAGGAATCTGCTCTTTCACATGGCAAGTCCGAAGGAGGGCCTTTCCCCTCTGACCCAGTGGCCCTATGCAGAGTTTTGCACCAGCAGGACCCTTTCCAGGGTCTTCGAGGCTCTCCCAGGAGCCCCCCTCTGCCAGCTCCCAATGTCCCAGCCCCCTCCTGGGGCCCATGCCACGCCCACCCAAGGGCCTGGGGCTGTTGGGAGCCAAAGGCCCCCCAGTACCAATCCCCTCACAATTCCCGATTGGGGGACACCCAGCCCCTGGTAATTTGTAAATATTTCTATTGGGCCCCCTGGAGGGGGAACTGGCTCAAACCTCTGGCCGCCCCTCAGTGATGGAGTTGGGATGTGGGAGAGGCTGAGGGCTATGCCCAGGGCTGTGTGGGTAACCCTGTACACATGATCCAATCCGTGACTACCAGCCAACCTGAATAAAGTGGTTTAAAGAAACCTCTGGGCAGTGTCTTTCTGGGGCATTTGGGTCTGGTGGGGGAGGGGTCAGCCCACACCCAGCCTCCCTCAGCCCCCTCTCCCTCCGGCTCCCTGTCCCCCACCCCCCAGCACAGAACAAGAGCTGGCTGGGGCACAAAGAGAGGGTGAGGGGAAACCGGCCTTTGTCCAGTTACCCGGTGCTTGAATTGTTCTGAGATTTTGAGATAGTCACACATACAGAGGAGTGCGTAAGACACGTTTACACTGTTTTGTCAATAAATACATTAGAAAGCAAATAAAGGTGAGCCCATCACCTACCAAACACGGCACTCCAGCACATTTTTCATGTTCTTGTTATAGCTTTACTACCTATATGTATGTCATCTTAAGCAATATAGTTGAGTTTTGTCTATCATTTAGAACTTTCTATGCATGGAATCATATCACATCCATCCTTGCATGCACCACTCTGTGAGATTCATCCATGTTGTTGCATGTCTGTAATTTGTCCATTTTTATTACTGCATGAATATCCCACAATTTAACTTATTGATTCATTCTACGGTTGACAAGAATTTGTGTTCCCGTCTGGGTGCTCGGCAACAGTGCCGAAGGCATTCTCGCCCGTGTCTCCTGGTGTGCGCGAGCATGAGATTCCTGAGGTTGAGGCACAGCACGGTAGGGATCTCGTTTGCCCCCATCAGGTATCACCAGCACCTTCTTACAGTTGAGCAAACAGCATCAGAGAGGTTAAGTAGCTTGCTCAAGGTCACCCAGTTGTGGAACTCTGCTCTGCAGGATCTGGACCACCCCCCAACCTCCCACCCCACCCATGGAACGTCACCACTTCTCCCCTCGTGCCCTGGGCTTGGATTTCCCTTGGCTCATCCCAGACAAGAGTCCCACCCACCACAGTCCTGCTGACAATCTGCCTGAGGGTGTGTCCTTCTGGGGCGCTCAGGTGAAACCCTCACAGCCAGCACACCCAGCTGGTCCCTCCTTGGCACCTACAGGAACCACGGCCCACCACCCACACTGTCCCTATATCCATAGGGACATCCTCAGGATCTCCAGCAAGGTTCCTCACATCTCTGAGCCTCAGTTTCTTCTTCTGTAAAATGGGGAGGCTCCCAGGGAGATACAAATCAAAATCAAGAAATACCCCTTTGCACACACTAGGATGGCATGAATAAAAAAGACAGATAATAACAAGCGTTGACAAAGATGTGGCCTAACTGGAACCCTCATGCTCTGCTGGTGGGATTATAAAGTGATGCAGCCGTTTGGGAGAACAGTTTGGCAGTTTCTCAGAATGTTAAACATAGAGTTGCTGTATCACCCAGCAATTCCACTCCTGTGTATATATATACTCAAGAGAACTGAAAACCTATGTTCACACAAAAACATGTGCATGAATACTCTCAGCAGCATTATGCACAATAGCTAAAAAGTGGAAACAACCCAAGCACCCATCAACTGATGAATGGGTGGATAGAATGTGGCATATCTAGACACTGGAATATTATTTGGCAATAAAGAGGAACGCAGTACTGACCCATACTACATCATAGATGAACCTTGGAAACATTATTCTAAGAGAAAGCAGCCAGACACAAAAGGTCCCGTATTGTATGATGGCATTTATATGAAATGTCCAGAATAGGAATATCCACAGGGACAGAAAGCAGACTGGTGGTTGCCAGGGCCAGGGGAGAGTAGAGTGGGTGGTGACTGCTAATGGCTATGGGGTTCTTTTGCGGGTGATTGAAATATTCTAAAATTGATTGTGGTGATGGACACACAACTCTGCGGATATCCTAAAAACCGCTGAATTGTACACCTTACATGGGTGAACTGTATAGTGTGTGAATTATATCTCAATAAATCTGTTGAGAGAAAGGAGGTGCTCCTGACTACAGCACAGTGCCCACGGGCCCAAAACAGGCACACGGAGGCCCCCAGGAAATTCTGACTCCTATTAATATTGCTGTGATTTTTATATGGAAGCCAGAGCCAAGTTGTGCCCCTCCCCTGGGCAGCCTGGGGGGTGGGTGTGAAGGGCAGGAAAGAAACGTGAGTCCTGGGGGAGGGCAGTTCCTAACAATCATACCTAGTCCTGTCCTAAAGTCTCAGATAAACCTCTGCACACCCCCAGGTTAGTTGCAGGCCACGGTCCCCTTTATGCCCCGCCCTAAGCATAATAGGGCGGTGGTGGGCTTATTATAAATTCAGATGTCCCAGCCCCCTCTTGGCCTTCAGATCCCTGCCCACACCAATAGCTAGTGCCCCCAGGTGGTTCTGTGATGGGGAAAGAGAGCAGACCCCTGCCCAGGGACATCTTCCCATACTCTTGCTCAACTCTCATACTCTTACATCTCCAGCCCCCAGCTCCCTTGGTCTCCAAGGCCCTGAATTCTGGCCCCAACCCCTCCCACACCCTGGCTGCCTGGCCCCCTCTCAGTGCCCCTCTCAGGGCTCCCCTGCTGACCCTGTCCTAGAGCTTCCCTTGGACTGCCCTGTGCAGCATGGGGATGGGGTAACTGACAGTAAGGACAAGGCTTCTGTTCCCCTTCTTGGTCCTAATTTACCCCAGGATTCAGAGTGTGAGGCAGGAGTGCTCCCATTTTAGGAGGTGAGAGCGTGTCCACTAAGTTTCAACCCAAGGGCTGGCCCTCCTGGTTCAGGGCAAGACTGACTATACTCCTAGTCCTGACAAGTGCTGGCTATGTGATTAGCTACCTAAGAGGGCAAGGGCCAGTTCCAAAATCATCCCCGCACCTGAATAAGGAATGAGGTTGGGGGCAGGGGATGATAGGGGCCTGGTCCAGGGGGAGATGGGGAGGGACTCAAGAGCCCCACCAGGGACTCTGGAAATGAGTGCGGTCTGCTGCCCGCCCAGGCCCACACTTAGCCCAAACCTGGGCATCTGAGTCTGGGGAGCTTGTGAGCAACCCAGGTTTTGGGGCTCTATCCCTGGAGATTCTGACCCAGTAGTTCCAGAGCGGAGCCCAGAAATCTGTATGTCCAATGGGATTCTGATGGAGGTGGCCAATGGACGGTAGTTCGAGAAAAACTCTACCATATGATCCTTTAAAGAAATAGACATGAATAACTAAAAAATAATACTTTTTATATAAAAGTGGGTGTTTGTTTCACTCAACCACAAGCAACAGGCCTTGCTTCTTACCAGTGCTCATTTTGGCTGCTAACTGAAGAGCATTCCAGCACTTGGATGCACCACAATTACCCTAAGGACTCACCTACTGATGGACAGCTAAGTTATTTCTAGTGATTTGCCGTTACAGGTGATGATTCTCCAAATATGGTTCTATGAACTGCTCAGCACACATGAGGTATTTTAGGTGTGTGGGAAATCCTTCAACATGGAATCATTAGCACCAGATAGATGAATCTACACTTTCAGTCCGAGACAGTCTAACAAACTGCTCTCTCCAAACAACCTTGACAATCTTAAATAATTGGGGGGAGAATTTAAGGGGATACCGTGAAATTAGCTTTTGGCACACTGAAGCTGCTTTCATTCACCCACACAAGTGAGGGCGGGGCCCAGGAATCTGCATTGCTCACAAGCTTCCCGGCATGCTCGCTTGTGAGCTGTTGGGATACCATGCATGCACAGTAAGTTGTCTGAAAAGACACCATCAAGCTGAGAACTGCGGTCTCTCCTAAGGAGAGGAATAGAAGGGACACACCCCAGTAGGCTAAATATTTGTAAAGGGCAAGTATTACACCTGTAACTTGATATGCATAGAGATATTTTTCAAAAACCAACCAGGAAACAAAAGTAAATAAAATGGAGGGAATCCTGGAATGTGCACCATGTGGGGTGTGAGTGGCCTTAACCAGGTCTCACCTTCCGGTAGTAAGGAGGATTCTCCTTCTGAAGGAGTCCTTGACACTACATGGAGCAGATGCTGGAGCCACTCTTCCTCCACGCTTCTCTGCCATCCCCTCCCCACTCCCACTTCTTGTTTTGCTTGATTTGGCCCTGATTTAGCTTAGGAATCTACGCTTGTTTGAGGCCACTTGTCTCATTGAAGGCTTGCCCACTCCCAGCCTTAGCGTGTGAATCTTGATTAATCTAAGCTAGGGGCTCTTCACGTGGAGTCCACAGATCACCCCAATCAGGGATCCGTGGATGGTATGCATGGGATTCACAAATTTGAGTGGGGAAAAAAAAAAACCCTCCATCTCTATTTTCACTAATCTCCAACTGAAATTTAGCATTTCCTTCTACTATGAATGTAAGCAAGAAACCACAGTAGTGTTAGCAGGAACTTTGTGACTTTGTCCCCAGTAGAAATCACAAATGTTTTCATATCACAAAAGTTATTACAGTATCTCAGAACATTGTTCACACTCATCACCACTTCAAAATTATGGCTGTTATTAGATCTGCTGCTAGAATTTGTTATTTAATGCACTAATAAAAGAAGCATGTTTATTCCTATATCACACATTTTCAAAAATATATTTCAGAAACTGTATTTCAAAATAATTGGTTTCCTTTGTAATCCTATCATTTTATTTTATGCAGTTAAAAACGGTCTTCTGAGAAGGGGTCCATAGGTTTCTCCAGACTGCCAAAGGGGTCCACGGCCCAGAAGAGGTAGATAAACCATGGTCCAAGACAATGCTGGCAATTGCATTATCCTAGCTGGGGACTAGCTTAGGAAGTGTCATGTGACCTGGTGTGTTACGTTCACAATGAAATTTGAGGGGACATCTGCTGGAGGGAGAGTGGAGCCCCTCTTGGAAAAGGTTTCTTAAGAGGAGGCACAAGGAAGTCATACTTTCTTCCTCTGCTTCTTAGTGTCTGAGCATGTGTGCTGGGAATTTCTTCTACCATTGGGCAACCATGCAGAGAGCGGCTGATCCACTTGAGATGTAGAAGCAACTGAGGATGTGGGTGATCTGGTGAATGAGTCAGATAAGAACTGCCCTACCCCTGGATTCCTGTCATCAGTGAATAAATCTCTTACGATTTAGGCCAGTTGTCAATTACTTGCAGACAAGAACACTTTCTTTAACCTACCATGTTATTTCTGTTCCCTCACATTTTCCATGCTTGATGTGAATCATCGCTGGAGTAACATGGAGAAACAAGTCAGCTCCTTCTTCCTTTCTGACCCTTATTTAGATTGGTCACATCTCCCTTCCTTGAGGCTGAACATCTTCAGGTCCTTCAACTGGGCTCAAGAGACATGGTTTTGAGATCTGTATTCACCCCTAACATGTATGTCTATCTAGGTCAGTGGTTCTCAAACTTCAGCATGCATCAGAATCATGCTAATGTTTGTTAACATTAGTTGTTACACGTACATTTCTAGGTCCCACTCTGAGAGTTTCAGATTCAATAAGGCTGGAGTGCGTCCCCATAATTTGCATTTCTAACAAATTCCCTCATCATGCTGATGCTCCTGGTCTTGGGGACCACCATTTGAGAACCACTGGTCTAGGTCCCTATAAAAACATGGCTTCCCCAGATGAAACCACTACTCAGGCTGGGGTCTGACTAGTGTTAAGCAGAACTATCACCACTCTCAATATCAACAGCATGCTCCTACTATTGCAGCCCAAATTACAAACTGCTATTTTATACTGTTGAACTTCAAGTTACCAAAACTCTGAAACTTGTATCATATAGGTGGCTCCTAAACTCTCTCCATATTCTAGAGAACGGGAAGTATCACTTGTTGAGTGTTTATTATGTGCTGAGTACTTTAATGAGTTGTTCCATTTAATTCTTACAACAATCCTTGAAATGGGAAGCTATCTCTCTCTGGGGAGACTGACACCCAGAGAAATAAAAAAATTCCCAAGGTTACCTAGCTGGTAAATAAATGAGGGACCCAGGATTTGAGCCTGGCTTATAGAACTCTACGATTAAGAACTCTCTTCCTGCTTAACAGCATCTATTAATCAGCTGCCCTTTGGGACCCAAGGCAAATTTACCTAATTGTGCCTCATCCAGCTCATTCATCTTTCTTGTCTACAAGGTTGTCAAATGTGATTTTTGTCAAATGCCCTAGCTTTCTTGAGTCTCCCATATCTCCTTCAACCACAACTCAGCCCTTTTACTATCTCCACTCCTGCCACAGAGTAGGTTAGGCTTTCTGAGTTGCATTTGGAGCCACATGAGTTTGGTTTCTGGAAGTGTTAACTGTGGGCACATTTTAATAAAGACCATCTTCTAGGCTACAGTTACATAAATGTTCTCATTTAATATGCAAATGTACCACAAGTGATTTAGGGTGTGCTAGGCCTTTATTGTTCTAGTTGCAGTTATGTTGATTTAGCCCATAGCTTTATGGTTAATAATTTAGTAAGCAACCTTATTTTTTAATCTCCCTTTGTCCTCATGCCTCATCTTTTTCCACATTAAGGGACCTAAGCCTGCACAAAGATTCAGTTTAATGAACCATCAATCCTTGAATAAGTGTAGCTGCAAAAGGATTCCATTCAAATTCTAGGGAAGGTGTTAAGTTCATAAGTTTTCACCTTCTTGATAGGATTCTTGGTTTCATCATGAATATATATATCCTTAGTAGTGCTTTTGGCATTATATTCTAATTTGCCTGATATTAACCATTGTTAGACCAGTTTTCGTTGGTTAGTATTTGCCTGGGATATCTTTTTTGTCTATTTTGAATATTTGTGTATCATTGTCTTAAGCATAGTATCTCTTTTTTTTTTTTAAAGATTTTATTTATTTATGTGAGAGAGAGAATGAGATAGAGAGAGAGAGCATGAGAGGGGGGAGGGTCAGAGGGAGAAGCAGACTCCCTGCTGAGCAGGGAGTCCGATGCGGGACTCGATCCCGGGACTCCAGGTTCATGACCTGAGCCGAAGGCAGTCGCTTAACCAACTGAGCCACCCAGGCGCCCCACATAGTATCTCTTATACAGAGCTTATAGCTGGATTTTTATTTTATTTTTTTTTAAATTCAACCGGTAGTCTCTGTCTTTAATAGATAAGTTTAGTCCACTTACATTTATTGTGATTACTGATTTATTTGGATTTCTTTTCTGCCATCTTATTTTGTGTGTGTGTTATGTGTGTTTTTCCTATTACCATGAGATTTGGTGGGGGGCAGGGTGAAGAGCATGTGTGGTTAGTTTAATTTTTTTTCTTCTTTCTTGACTTTTGATGAATAGGGTTCTTTAGAACCCCATCCCTTTTCCTCCCCATTTATTCGAAGGCTGTAAGTCACATTTCTTTTAGTGGTTTTATTTTAATTTTTAACATACTTATTTAGCTATGTATTTTCTTAACAGTCTAAAGTTATTCAGTATCTCTATTTTCCTCTTGACAAGAAACCCCTTTAACACAGTGTAACTATCAGTTGAACTGCGCCCCACCCCATCTTCCTTGTTATTGCCTAGAATTTTAATTACACTGTTTTTCACAAAAGTTGATATTTGTATGATCAGAAATTCATTAGATTTACCAATGTATTTTACCAATTTCTGACTCAGTGATTTTCTTCTTTCACTTTCTGTTTTGCTGAAGTACGTGCTTTATTAATCCTTTCAATGAGGATATGGGTGGTAAACTCTCTTAATCTATGAAAGTCTGAAAATGCTTGTAATTTGCTCTTCTTTTTCAATATTCCTCTAGCTGTGTATTGAGGGAGGTTGATTATGCTTCTCTTTTTCTTTTTTTTAAATATTTTTCTTTTTTTTAAGATTTTATTCATTTGAGAGAGAGAGAGAACAAAAGCATGAGCAGGGAGAGGGGCAGAGGGTGAGAGAGAAGCAGATTCCCCACTGAGCAGGGAGCCTGATGTGGGGCTCAATCCCAGGACCCTGGGATCATGACCTAAGCTGAAGGCAGACACTTAACCGACTGAGCCACCCAGGCACCCCTGATTATGCTTTTCCCTCTGCATGTTTAGGATATTACTCTCTCGTCTCTGTCATCCATTGCTGTTGATGAGAAATCTGCTGTCAGCTCAACTGGCATTCTTTCATAGGCAATTTGTCTTTATTCTTTTGTAACTCTTAAGATTTTTCTTTTTGTCTTTGACATTCTGCTCTATCATTACAATTTTTCTGGTTGATATTTATTTTTTACCACCCTGTTTTAACCATTGGTATGTGTTTTTCATCTGAGGACTTTCTTTTTGGTTCTGAAATATTCTCAGCCACCATATCTTAAATATTATAACTCCATTATATCCTTTATTCTATCCTTCTAGAATTTCTATTACACATATGTTGGAATCTTTCAATCTATTTACTATGTCTTAACTGCTCTTTCATATTTTCCATTTCTTTATCTCTCTCTTTGGGTGAATTACTCAGGAATATCTATCAATTCACTAATCGTCTCTTCAAATGTGTCTGATTTAGAGTTTATTCTATTTGAATTCACTTCAATAATGGTATTTTTTATTTTTAATATTTCTCATTGTTTCTTTTTCACATTGATAGTTAATTCTGTTTTGGGGTGCTTGGGTGGCTCAGTCAGTTAAGCGTCCGACTGTTGGTTTTGGCTCAGGTCATGATCTCGGGGTCATGGGATTGAGCCCTGTGTGGGCTCCATGCTCAGTTGTGGAGTCTGCTGGAGATTCTCTCCCTCTCCCTCCCCCTCTGCTCCCCCACCCCATGCACACGGGCACGCATTCTCTCTCTAAAATAGATAAATAAAATCTTCAAAAAAATAGTTAATTCTGTTTTACTTCATAACTTTTTCCTTTTTATAGGAAAGGAAGTCATTCCTTTACCTTTGTTAAAGTCTTAAACTTATTTTTAGAGTCATTTCTAGATTGCTCTTTTTACTTGCACTTATCACAAATGAATCCATTTGTTAAGAGTTGAGTTTACTGACCGTCTCAGTGTCAGTTTTCTTCACAGGCTTATTTTTAAGAGGAATCTTTCTGTCCATTTTCTTTCTTTGCACTTGTTTAAACCCAGACCCTGGGGACTCAAGTCCCAATCCAGGCTTCCTAAATGTAGCTCAAGATCCCCAGTTTTGGGTGATATCAGAGATATCACAGAGGAGGTTAATGAGTCAGGGTGGCTTAACTCCGATCCCACTTTCCAGATCCGCATCTGTTCCCCCTGTTACCTAAGATACAGTTTTAAGCAGTGAGTCTGATGCTAGGCCTCCAGTTCTCAAAGAATCCTTTTGGTCCCATTTACTCTGCAGGACTTGAATTCCTAGTCACTTCTGGGTCTGAAGCCTGGCAGGTCTGAGGCTTCAGCCTCCATTTACTTTGTATTTCTCATCTCTTTCCATTCCAAAGGAGAAGTTTGCCATATTTCTGAGTGTGGCTATGTAATTTCATTTTAAAAACATAATTTATATATTATTGCAGTGTATAAACAGAGATTATTTTTCCCACAAATTCATGGGCGATGTGTTTAATTTTTCCTATATCAGTTTTATTGAAGTATGATTTATATCCAACTAAAGCACCAATTTAAAGTGTAAAATTCAATGACTTTTGATAAATCTATAGTCATGTAATCACCATTACAATCAAGAAAAGAATACTCCTGTCACCCCCAGCCAAACTTCCCTTGTGCCCCTTTACTATCAATCCTCTTCCCCAAACCCCAGCCCCAGGTAATCACTGATCTGCTTTCTATCTGTGGATTAGTTTTGCCTTTTCTACAATTTCAAATAAATTGAATCAGACAGTAGATACTCTTTTGTGTTTGGCTTCTCTCACTAAGCATAGTGATTTTGAGATTTATCCATATGGTTGTACACCGATACTTCATTCCTTTGTACTGATGAGTAGTATTTTGTTTGTGGATTTATCACAATTTGTTTATCCATTCTTCTAGTGATGGACATTTGGGTTGTTTCTAGTTTGAGGCTGTTATATACAAATCTGCCACGTACATTCATACACAAGTCTTTGTGTGGACATGTTTTCATTTCTCTCGGGTAAATATGTAAGACTGGGATTACTGGGCAGTAAGCTAAGTGTATGTTTGACTTTACAAGAAACTTCCAAACTGTTTTTCTAAGTGGCCACACCATTTTGCATTTCCATCTGCAATGTGTGAGAGTTCTGGTTGAGAAGCAGGTTATTTTTTAAGGCATGAACTCAATGCCATCTTGACTGTAGGTGACCGTAAAAACACTTTAGAATGTATACTGAGCTACAAAATGCCAGGAATGGTAATGAAGGCTCTGTGAGGGCACAGATTCTTAAGTGTCCTGTTTACTGTTGCGTCCCCAATGCCTAGCACCAGTCTGGTCTTATGGCACACACTCTGTAAATCAATCAGTGAATAAAGACTTGCCTCTGACAAACATTAACAGCTCGTAAGAGTTGGGTCAAAGTTTGGGGCGCCTGGGTGGCTCAGTCGTTAAGCGGCTGCCTTCGGCTCAGGTCATGATCCCAGAGTCCTGGGATCGAGTCCCACATCGGGCTCCCTGCTCAGCGGGAAGCCTGCTTCTCCCTCTCCCACTCCCCCTGCTTGTGTTCCTGCTCTCGCTGTTTCCGTCAAATAAATAAATACAATCTTTAAAAAAAAAAAAAAAAGAGTTGGGTCAAAGTTTGGACCTACTGCATCTTATTTAACCAAAGGAAGTTTTGGGGAGCCCTGTTTTCTCCTTCCCTAAATGTCACAAAAACCCTTGTTTTGAGCTAGTTGGCATTTCTACCCTGAGCTCTACCATCATTTCAGCCAGGCTTCTCTTAGCTCAGGAGGGCCACCCCACCTCCCTGCACTGGGTAAGCATTTCAGCCAGCAGGAAGGAGAAAAAGGGTGAGAAGAGCACATCTCTCTTTAAAGACACTTGTTTGACAATGAAGATCATTTCTGCTTATCTGTCATGGGACAGAACTTAGTCACGTGGCCACATCTAGCTGCAAGGGAGACCGGGAAACATGGCCCTTATTCTGACAGCTGTGTGCCTAGATAGATAGCAGGGTTCTTTTAGTCAGAGGAAAGGGAAGATAGACATTGGATCACTTCCAGCAGGCCCCACTGCAAGCCTGACTTTGTCCTGAACTCTACGCACTTTAGGCTCAACACACTGTATTATTTGAAAAACATGTTTATTCCTCAACTCCAGGGAGAAACTTTAAATTCACTATCCAAAAGAACAGGCTGGTGGATATAGGAGGTGTCTCATTCAGCACCTCTAGGCCCAACCCCATGCCCAGACTAGCTATCCTGGCTCCTCCCTCAAGGTTGTCTGCTCCAGCTACAAGGGGTGGGGAGCAGTTGAAGGATGGTGCATTTATAGAAGGGGGAAGTTAATGATGGGATCTGTAGGCGGCTCACACTGCTGAGTTCCCTGGTGCCCTGGGTGACCTACCTGAGGAAGCTCTGGTGGACCCTATCACTGAGCTGGGTGCAGAGAGCTGGGTCCACTTGGTTGCCCTTCTCACAGTTCATCAGGCTTGAGTTCTGGGAAACTTAGCAGCCTACAGGGAATAAGGCATGTCCCAGAGCTGAGTGTCCAATACAGTAGCCACCAACTGCATAGCTCTACTGAAAATAAATAAATAAATAAATAAATAAATAAATAAATAAATAAATAAAATATTCAGTTCCTCAGTTATACCAGACACATTTCAAATGTTCAATAGACACATGTGACCCATGGATATTGAATTGGATAGCACAGATACAGAACATTCCCATCACTGAAGAAGGTTCTATTGGATAGCACTGTTCTGGATGAAAGACATCTCGGGTCATATTAACAGAGGCAGAGTACCAAGAAAGAGGGCATCTGATGGGGCTGGTCTACACTATGCCAGGCAGATCCCAATTGAGCCACTAGGGTCTACAGGCCCCAGAGTCTGTGAGGGAAGCAAATGAGAGAGAGGAAGACATCCAGGCAAGGGTGACCAGAGTACAGAGGTGTAGGAAGTATATACGTGTCTTGTTTAAAGTTTTTCTAGCATGGGTTCCTCCAGAAGCAGATGCTGGGCCAAAATATTCAGGGCAAGGAATTTACTTGGGAGGTGATCCCAGGAAGTACCAGTGAGGGAATGGGGAAGTGAGACAGGGAAAGTGTGCATGGTCAGGCAAGTGATCATTGTGAAGAAGTGGGGCTCCATCCTACTGGGGAACTCTGGGAGTCAGTGCAGAGCACACACCTCAAAGTCATCTTGCCCAAGGGCTGGGGGCCTGTGGTTTTTCTACCTCAACTTCCCCATCATTGGCTGAGGGCTTCTTCCGGGTGTTAATTCACCAGGACTTCTGGCTTGCAAAGTATAAAGACAGAGGCCTTCCTTACCTGTAGAAAGTCCTCAGGCAAAGAGATGCAAACATGGGGCAGCTGGAAGTTGGCTGGAGCACACTGGAGTGGTGAGACTAGCGGGATATGGGCTGGGCACTCAGCACTGTCTGCTACAAAGGGGGAAGACCAACATCCTTAACCCTAGCCTCATCTCATACACACACACACACACACACACACACACACATGCCCTTGTACATTTCTCACACTGGCTTCTTCCTTTTCCTCAGACTTACTCTGCTTCCTTCCCACCATTGGACTTTTGCAAATACCTATTCTGGATGTCTGAGACACTCTTCTACTCTTTCTCATCCCCTTTCATTTAGTTAAGTCCTACTTATTCTTCAGATCTTGGCTCAAATGACCTTTCCTCTAAGGAACCTTCCCTGAGGGACACCCCATCCCCACCCCAAAGCAAGAACAAGTCCTCCAGGGAGTGCCTGAGTGGCTCAGTTAGTTAAGCGTCTGCCTTCGGCTCAGGACATGATCGAGGGTTCCCTGTTTCTCCCCCTCCCTCTGTCTGCTGCTCCCCCTGCTTGTGCTCTCTCTCTCTGTCAAATAAAATGAATAAAATCTTAAAAAAAAAAAAAAAGAAAAGAATCAGTCCTCCTGTTGCACTTTGTCCCAGCTCCCTGTCCTATAAGGGTGTCATTATATGTGAGGTTAGTTAATCCTGCCTTCCCCGTTGGACTGTAAGGAAGGGATCTTGCTTGTCTTGTTCACAGCAACACATAGTAGGTCTTTAAGAAATGTATGATGAGTGAAAAAACGAATGAATAAAAAAATGAAAAAATGAATGAACGAATTCCAGTCAGATTGATGAAGACTCCCAGTAGCCGGAGAGGGAATTTACCAGCTAAAGACCCCTGGAAGAGGAGGAGGCTAATTAGCAATTCATTAGGATCCATTTTCACTTCTGTAGTCAATGCTAATCACTTGTTTGTTTAAAACAGGAAGTTCTGCACTCATTAAATCCATTAGTAAATGAAAATGTTTCTCAGGGAAGTCTGGCCTCCCACACTGGAGTGTAAATTCAAGGGCTGCACCCCCTCTTTTGTACAGACCTCCCAGATGTCAGCAAAGCAGGTGCTCACAAGCTGGAACTACCCTAGTTGAGGACCCTAGTCCTTTTTCATGGGAGGGGCCTGTTTCTCCAGCTCTCTAAGCTCGGGTTCTGCCCCTGTACAATGGGCACAGCATTCAATTTCATGGCTAGGAGTGAAGATTAGAGGGAGCCGTGCACTCAGGAATGTCAGCTCACACCCTGGTATTATCCCCCTTGAAGGACTGTGAGGGGAGGGAGTCTATTTTGAGGATGTAGCTACCCTGCAGGCCCACTGGTCTGAACTCTTCAGGTCTTGATAGCAAACAGGCTCCTCTTTTCTTATAAGCAGTCCCATGCCTAGAGGGTGCTCACAGGCCATGTCGTGCCCACCCTTGTTTTGCACTAGCTCATTTAATCCTCACAGCCAAACCAACCAGGTAGCCATTATATGCGTTTGCAGGTGTGGAAACTGAGGTTTGGAGGGGAGAGGCTCTTGCCCTGGGTCTTTTCTCTTTGCCACGCTGAGCCATCCCCTCAGGAAGCCATTTCTGACCCTTGAGGAAGAAATGGCTGTTCTGTCCAGTCTTGTGCTTCATTAGGTGGGTCTGCCATTCCTGGGTCTTACTCATCCTAATGTTCTCAGGGGCCTGGTAGGTCTGCAGAAAAGAAACAGTTCTGTTTGTCTGAGTACTAACTAGCTTCAGGGCTCAGTGCATGCCAAGCATTAAATCATCAAGTCCTCAAACAATGCTACAGGGGTGAGCTACTATTATCATCTCTATCTTACAGATGAAGAAACCGACTTGTCAAAGATCCCATGGTTAGGAAGAATTTCTTCACATGGAGAGGAAAGAATTTCCTCTGCCCTTCAAGGTCCTTCTAGCTGGACTAAGAATCAGATTGACAGGAGACAGATTAACAGGAGAAAATAAAATTTAATAGTGTGCGCACAGGGAATCCACACAGACATGGACATTCTGAAGACAGTGAAGCAGCATGATGCATATATGAGCTAAGGAGAGTGGTAGGGGTCTGAGGATACAAAGGGGAGAAAGGCCATTAGCATGAAGGTGAGAGGAGATGTTTGGAAAACAAAGGTTGTCCAGTTGTGCAGATAAGTTCCTTAGGTAAAGAGGAATCTCTGTGAATAACTCTCTTCCCAGTATAAGCAGGCAGTTGAGGAAAGGTAAAAATCTTTTCCTGAATGGGATTTGATTACTTTTAACTCAAAATAATGTTCATGCCAAAGTGGCCCATCTTGGGGTGGCCTGTCCTTGACCGCCACACTGGAAAGTATGCAAATGGCAAAAGCAGTCTGCCTTCAGAGCCCCGTGCATTTCACTTCTGGAAGGACTGTTTTGCCCACACCACAGGTCTCAGAAACTGTGGACAGGGAAGGGGGTGCTCGGGGGTGACATGGCAAGGGTGAGCTCTGCCCTCCACCCAACCAGAGCCCTGCAGAAAATCCCCAGAGAACAACTTCCCAGGAGAATGCTACCAAGTCACTCCTCAGGCACCTTTTGGGTGTTCACTGGCAGGGGAGCCCAAGCCCACCTTTGGAGTGTTAACCTTAAAAGTAAAATTACCAGTTATTTTACCAGCAAAAGATGGGTCTATTCGGGAATAAAGGAGAATTGCAATCTGGGACAACAAGCTGTGGCAAAACCATAGGCAACTTGGGAACAAAGGAGAGGCACACTTTTTTAAGGAGAAAAGGGGTAAGCTGGGAAAGCTGTTATGAACTAAAAATCCACTGGAGTAAACTGGAAGTTTGAAGTGTAGTGGCTTCTCATTAGCTGAGCTGTTGCTGGGGGGATAAGAAAAACATCTCTTCCTCCACTGGGGTAGTGGAGTAGTATCCACGTGCGAGGTCAAGTCTGTCTCTTCCTGCTGGGTCTGCAATTGACTATGAGCGGTAGGGCATGAGAACTCCCCCTGTGAAAACCTCCCCACTCCACTATAGTGACGTTTCCCGTTACTAATTTTCACAGGGCTATTAAACAGACCAGCCTCCCTTCCCAAAGCTTCGTCCTTTTCTTCAGTCTCGCTGTGTATGGTTCCCGCCTCCCATTGACATGAGCAACACCCTGAATATGCTGTGTGAGCCTCCATACGTGCTGCTTCCTCTACCCAGAGGGGTCCTTCCCTTTGTTCTGACAGGCAAATACTGCAAGCTAGCTTGGCTGGCCTCTCCTCCACACAGCCTCCCAGTTTCCTTTCAGTTCAACCTCTGCGATGCCATTTATACCTTTAAGGTACCAATACCTGCATCATGATGACCAGTTCCTAGAGCACACTGCCCAGGGGGCCAGGTCCTGAGTCCAGCACTTTACCAATTGATTTCTCATCATGCTCTCAGGGAGGTACTATATATATAAGATTTTATTTATTTATTTATTTGAGAGAGAGAGAGGGCACATGAGCAGGGGAGGGGCAGAGGGAAAGGAAGAGGAGGAAGTAGACACCTCACTGAGCGCAGAACCTGATGCAGGACTCGATCCCAGGACTCTGAGATCATGACCTGAGCTGAAGTCAGATGCTTAACCGACTGAGCCACCCAGGGACCCTGGGAGGTATTATTTTTATTCCTATTTCATGAAGGCTCAGAGTGATGAAGAGACTTGCCCAAAGCAGCGGGGTGAGGATTCAAAGCCGGGCTGTCCATCTCCAGAGACCATGCTCTTAACTGCTGCTCCTGACCTCCTCCTAATACAGATGATAGCTGCCTCCTCCTGACATGTCTTGTTTAGCTCTCCTTTGAGCCTAGTCCCTAGGAGGCAGCATTTATGTCTTTTTGTCTCTGGGCCTGGCCCATAGAAAGGCTCGAAAAAATGCTTGTTGAATTTAATTGGTTTCCAACCTGCAGATTTTGGATCCTGTTGCATAAATCTGATATAACTGATCATGTGATGTTAGCAGTCTCAGGTTCGAATCCTATCTTTGCCCTTTACTTGATGCTTCGGGGCCCGGCACTGGAGAGCTCAGTCATCCTAATGTTGAGAGGACAGCGGCGCAAACCCCAGCCCTGTCCAAGGTGCTGAAGATGCGGTAAGGAAGGTGACCCCTCCGTGGGGAAAAGGCAGCGAGCCCCAGACAGAACTGTGGCAGGAAAGAGGGCATCAGGCAATGCCTTGAGAGCACTGAGCATGAGCCCTAAATTCTGTCTGGGCAGTCACAAAAGGCTCTGAGGCTCGACCTGCTTCTCTTGGGGTTCTAAGGGACTCAGATGAGCTAGGGCATAGAGGGGGAATGATTTTCCTGCATGCACACAGGAGCCATGGAGGTGGGGAGGGGGGCTGCCTGCACAGTGCCCAGCCATCCCCTCAAGAGATCCTCTCCAAGATCCCTTTGCATTTTTGGATTAAGCAGTGCCTCCTCCCCCTCCAGCCCTGGTTCTACTTGAGAAATGCAAAGCACAGGAGAGGAAATCCCGATGATATTAGGCTCCTGTCACCAAAATGTGAGTTTATCATAGCATTATGGACTCACAAATGTCTTATATTTTAATATTAAAAAAATTTTGTGAGTAAGTTACATGTGTATATCGTTAAAGATGTGAAGAGTATAAAGGGTATAATGTGAAAAGACTTCTTATCGCTGATCCTGTTACCCTTCCTAGAGGCTGCCACCTGGGTGTTCTTTATGAGAAATTCCACACATAAAGTACCCTCATCCCCCATAAATAGCTGCACTGTTCTGCTTGCCATTTTCTTTAATAATGTATCTCGGAGATAAAGACAGAGAACTAGCTCTTTCTTTTTAAAGACCACATGGCAAACTACATGTTAGTAACGGACTTACTAAGCCGGGCCTCTCTGGATGGACCTTTAAGTTGTTTTCAACCTTCTGTTAATGCAAACAATGCTTCAACGAACACTTTGTTCGTTTTTGCACATGGACAAGGAAATTCCTAATAGCAGGATTGCTGAGTCAAAGGGTATGTGCATTTTAGGTTCTGATAGCTATTGCTGTTTTATTCATCTTGTTACAGGGTTGTACCGTAGGTTATTTAACCAGTCCATCCCTCCCTCCCTAAGCTCTTCTCCCGCTTTCTTTTCAATTTCCATATTTACTTTAACGAAATAGTTAACAGTAACATTTCATGACTTTTGATGTGTCATCCTTCAGTATATATAGTTCACTGGAATTTCTGTGTTGTGAGGAGGTGTGGAACGGGGGTGTTTTGGCCTCTTTTGAATGGATGTTTATATTCTATGATTAGGTTATTTCCTATCTTTTGCACCCAGTCTCTCGAGATATTTATGCAAAGCATTAGGCATAATGCCTGGCACATACCGGGCATTCGGTATTTGCGAGTTTCTGTAAATCACAATGTTGCAGTGAATTGCCTATGCACGTACATCTTTGTGCACATGTGTGAGCATTAAATTCTTAGAAGCAGAATTGCTGGTCAAAAGGTGCATGCATTCAAATTTGGTAATACTGCCAAATTGACCTCCAAAGAGCTCATACCACCTCACACACCCCTTTCCCCACATACTTGCCAACACTTTATTAAGACACAGATGTTTTAGGGGGTAGAACAATGATTGGAGACCGACTGGTTCAAACCCTTTATGGAGCAGACAGGGACACTGAGGCCCGGGGATGGGGAGGGAGTGCCCAAGGTCACCTGTGAGCTATAGCACAGTTCAATTCGCATCTGGGGACTCTCTATCTCCTTCTAGGGAACTGGGCAGTGTCCTGGGTGGAATGTGTGAGCGTACTGGATGGGTTCCATGAGGCGAGGGAGGACATGAAGATGGGGCGAAGGGGAGGTGGGTGTGCTGTCTGTGTCTACTCCCCACCTCCACCTTGGGGAATGCCACATTTTTATTTAATGAAGAAACTTCTGACTCTTCTCCACTACTTCTCTCCGCCTCTCCCCCCACCAACATCTTCTCCCTTGGAAACGGCCTCAGAGATTCTGAAAGGTGCTTTCCCTACTTCTGAGCCCGCCTGTGTGGGAGGAAGCTGAGGACGTGAGGGTACTGATTGAGAGAGCAGGTTGAGACCCAGGAGCCGTTGTGCAAAAAGAATGGTAAATTATATAAGGAGGGGAAGCGGAAGGGTGGGTGGTGGGTGGAGGCAGCCATTCATCAGTGCTTTTTAACTCTTTCCTGCTGCAAAAGCAGGCAGCCCCGGACGGACGCTGGGAGATGGCTGCAGTGAGAGACATTTTCATAAATGGTTTGTGCTGAAGGCTTTGAAGGGAGGACAGCATCGCTCCCACCTCGCCCTTCGCAGATAGGCTTTGTACTCTGGGTAAAACTGTCAGAAAAGGTAGAACAGCTCCTAATCTAGGAGATGATTCCTGTGGGAAATCAGGCTGCTTTTCAAGCGTAATTTGAAAAGCCGCTGCCTCCAAAACTTCAGTGGTGGCGGGGGGCGGTGGGTGCAGAGAGAAGAATGCCATTTATAAAGCAATCAGCGCTGCGACAGAGTCAGCCATCATTCAGAATTATTTTCCGAAATTTGGCCTCTATTCCGTACTCTGGAGGAAAGGCAGTATGGGCACTTTGCTTCCAATCAAGTCCGACACAGAGGCTGGGCTAAGTCACACAAAGGGAGAGGGGCCCCCGCGCTGTTCATCACGGCTGGAGCTGGGGAAAATCATTTCTAGGGCTTCTCAACTCTCCGGCACGAGCTGGAGGAAGCCTCATCAGAGGTTCCATTCATCTCACTTCTTACTTTTAAACTTTAAAGCCCATATTTATGTGCCTCAAGTTGCCCATGAACCACGGCATGTCAAACAGTTTGGGGTTGATGGAAGAGGTACATTTTCTCGTCCTGGGACTCTCGAAAACACAATTTCATCGTCAGTCTCTCCCCCTTCCGATTGCTCCTGGATGCTGCCACGGGATGAATATTCCTAAAATGCTGCTTTCAATGCATTACTCACCTGTTCAAGAACCTTCCAAGGCCTCTTGATCTGTTAAGGCTGGAATCCCTAGGTTGGCATTCAACGCCCCTCATAAATGTGGCCTCAGTGAGCACAACCTGCTCACACATACCCTCCTGGGCTGCCAGGCCACACTGGTCACCTGCCACAGACATGGGGTGGTGGCTGTCTGTCACTGTTGCCCACTGCCCACTCCGCATCTCTTTTCTTGGTAACCAAAAGCAGTGCTTCCTTTTGGGGGAAACTTCCACTCCACCCTAGCTCTGTCTCTGTATGGTTCGGGTGAGCTGATCTGAGCACCTGCCTCCAGGCCCACCAGGAGAATGCAATGGATCAGGAGGCAGCAAAGTAAGGTCCAAGGGCAAAATAATGGCCCACGGCCCATTCTGTAAGGATTTTACACATTTAAAAGGTTGTAAAAAAAAAAAAAAGTCAAAGAAGATGCCACAGAGATCCTATGGCCTGGAAAGCCTAAAATATTCACCATCTGGCCCTGTACGGAGAAAGTTGGCCAAAACCTGCTTGGATGCACAATGCTTGGTTTGGGGTGGGGTGAAGGACTGGCTGAGCCGAGAAGAGCTAATCCTAGCACTTGAGTTTGGAGCTGCCAGAAGGAGGTGCACACTTTCCTAGGCTTGTTTAACTCAAACTCAGCCTAGAATTCCTAGACATCCTTGACACTTTATAGAGAGAGGCTGCTAAAACACGGAACTTGGCTGTGGGATCTGAAGCCAGGGGGCCCTGCTGGTTATGCGAGCCCAGACATTTCTTTCTGCTCAAGCCAGTTTGAGTCAGGTCTCCTGTCAGTTGCAACTGAAGGAGTTCTGATGACTGCAGATATTGGCAGGGATGTCCAGCTGCCTTTGTCATGTCATTTTCCTTGTCTGGAATGCCCTTCATCCTCTCTCTCTGCCAATAGTCTGCCGGTCCTACCAGGATCTTACCCTCTTCCATCGGGGTCCTCTTTAGTTCCCGGGGTGGGGTGGGGGGTTATTCTGAGATTTAGCCATCTCCTCCCTCAGTGATACCTGTCCAGAGGATTATGTGTTGCATCCTGCCAAAGCCATGAGCAGTGGGGTTGGATGGAGGGAAGGGATGCACAGCATCGAAGCCCTGCGCACCATAAACACAACGGCACTTACTCCTCCTGCTGTAGCCATTCAAAGAAGCAGAGGCAGCAACTCCATTTTAGAGACGGGAAAATGAAGGAAAGTGACTCGCCCAAGGTCACACAGGTACTAAGGGGTAAAGTCAGAAACCAAGCCCAGTGCTGATGAGCTCCAGATCATCCATGCTCTTTCCACAATATGAACCTCCTGAGGACCACGCCCAACCCTTTGCAGGATCCCTGGTTCCATCTCTGTGCTTTCCTGAACCCTCCCAGGAGACATCTACTGCCTGCAGATCAGAGCTCAATGTCTGAACCTGAAACTCGAGGCCTTTCGGTACCTACCCTTAACTCTAGCCGAACCAACACTCGGAAACCCGGAATGGAAGGAGAAATCCTCCCTGCACCAGCTAGGTTTAACAGGGGTGAAGGATCACTTTGAGAAGCCCATGTAAACAAGGACTAGAATGAGTCAGCTGGATGGGTTCAAATTAGAGTTGCCTGGATATAATGACTGGAAAGGCACTCGGTTTTTTTTTTGTTTGTTTGTTTAAAATCAACTGCAACAATCTGCCTGCAGGAATCCAAAAGCAACTCAGGATGTCTTTACTCTTTGAGGAGGAGATGGGTTTTTGGAACACTGTGGCGAATCCTCCCACACGGATTATCTCCTGGAGAGCCTCCCGAGGACCCACGTTGCATCACGGCACAGAATTTGTGTGCATGTTCCCTTGCCTCTTGGCACACCATTACGGCCTGCCATGCCCAGGTGCCCTGGGAAGGCAGACTACTTTAATCGCCCTGGAAGCTAGGTAATACTCGGTAAGTCCCACCACCTCTCTGACCTGTTTTCTCATTTGTCAGGACGTAGAGATTGAATTAGCCTTGCACTTTGTGTCCCCAGTGGAATTAGGAACAGAGCTGTGAATCTTTTTACAGTCCTCTCAATTAGAGGGCATTTTCCCCCTTTCCCAAAGGAAATCATCCCAGAATTTTAAAACTAGAAGAGAGTTAAGTGATTGTCTCTCTTTCAGGGTTTCATAACTTGGGGTCCCTGCAGGCTCATAGATGGAAGTCTCTGGAATTGTACATAGAATCTGTGAGGTCAGCTAAGTAGACCCACCCAGCAGGAGATGAGATGGTGCATGACTGCAGTCTTGGAGGAGGTGGTGCTCTCCTGGGAAGGAGGGGGTAAGAGGAGGGACATTTCTGGGGGAGCGGGTCCTGAGATGTCATCAGATTCCTGGAGGGACCTAGGATCCCCCAAATTAAGCTCTCTCTCTGGCCCATCCTCTCCACTTTACAGGGAGGAGAGCTGAGGCCCAAGGTGAGGGAGGGCCTCTGATGACTCACTGGCAGAGCCAGACCAGAAGCCAGGCTGCTGCCACCTAGACCCAAGCTGGACATCCTATGCCCTTGCAGAGAAGACCCTAACAGGAGATGAGTGGGCCTCTCTGGAACTGGCTGGGGGCCCTTGCTCCAATATGTCCCCATGTCAGCCGCCTTCTGGGTTTTATAGAGCTTGGGGATTATCTACATCACTGCAGGAGTTATCCGGATGGCGTCTCACCATGCATATGGTGAGGAAGCACTCATCATTCCTAAGATCCTTTAGCTCATTTGTGTGTGTGTGTCTGTGGCGGTGGACCCAAATTTACATTATTTGTGTTTTAAATCCCTCAGTTGAAAAAAAAAAAATCACGTATTTATCCTGCTTTTTCTACACAAACTCCCTCAAGGTTACTGCATGGTTGATGTAGGGAATGTTCCCTTTACACAAGTACTCTAGCTAAAGGCAAGCCGGCAGGTGGGACCGAACAGCACTACTCTGCAGTCCCTGATGAGGGAGTGGATCCAGGTGAGGATTGCCAATGACTGACGGTCTCGTAAGAGATCGGGTATTAGACACCTTCTGATGGAAGTAAAGAATACCACTTTTGGAGGAGTGTTGCCAAGAACAACAAAAAACCCCAAACCAGGTCACGCCTCCCCATTTACGAGAAATACAGGTGACAGGAGAAGCCCGTGAAATGACCCTCACAGGGATGTAATCAGTAGATCCAGACTGTGGGAAATGCTGTAGGATAAATGACCTTGTTTCCTCAACAAAAATGTACAGGGAGAGGAAAAGAGAGGTGGAGAGGGAATCTATAAATTAAAAGAGATTTATTAAGGGACATATAGATAACAGCAACGTATATACCTTATTTGGATCCTGATTCAACACGCTGGGGAAATTTAAACACTCACTGCATACAACATGAAAGGACAGCTGCTAATTTGTTTAGGTGTGATAATGCTATTGTGGTTGCACGTTTTATTTATTTTTAAAAAAGATTTATTTGAGAGAAAGAGAGCGCAAGCACGTGCACGAGCAGGGGGAAGAGGGGCAGAGAGAGAGAGAATCTCAAGCAGCTGCCCCGCAGGGTGTGGAGCCCTACACGGGGCTGGATCCCAGGACCCTGAGATCATGACCCGAGCCGAAGGCAGACACTCAACAGACTTGAGCCACCCAGGCGCCCCGTAGTTGTACGTTTTAAGAAAAGGTTTGGATAGGACATCTGGGATGTGCTTCAATATACTCCGGGGACTGGGTGAGCTGGGGAGGTAACTACATAAGGGTGGCTATGAAGCAAAGCTTGCCATGTGCTAATAACTGGTGCACTGGGTTACCGGTACATGGGGCCTGCTGTTTACTATTGTCCATAATAAAAAGTAAACAATAATCAATCTCCTACTTAACAGGTCTGCAAAAAATTGTCATGAGTGTTGTCTTTGGGGCGGGAAACCAGATGTCTGGGGAACAAGGTGGGGAGACTGACTTTTCACTGTTTCTGTTTTGTAGTGCTTGGATTTTATGCCATGGCTCTGTATTACCCATTCGAGAACATAAATTCATTTCTTAAAAAGCACCCAATTTAAATAACAAACTTTAAAGTGAGCTCTTGATCACAGTTTTTATCCAAGAAGTGCCTTTATTTCATTTTCTTCCAAATACGAAGTTAGGTACGATGAGTTCGCTCCAGCTCATTGTTCCAGGAGAGGAGGTGAGCGTGGTCTGTGACGCAGGGCTGCGCTCTGAAGACTCCTGGGTGCCTGGTACTTCCACATGGTCCTCAGGTGCTCAGGGGACACACCTGGTGAATAGTAGAGGCCCCCGTCCATGTGTCCGTAGGCTCTTCGGTGTGTGGGGTGTGTGTGTGTGGCAGGGATGGCCTGTGGGGCAGCTGGGGCCGAGGAGATGGTAAGCAAAGGAGTTAAGCCCTTAGAACTGCCAGACAATGTCATTTGAAAACACCAGGTATGAAATAGAAATAACAGTCAGCTACTTTCCTTCAATCCAATTTCTAAGCAGTTGTGTGATCGATCAATTTATAAATTGATTGGCTGTCTAATCCGCCTTCGCCCGTCTTCTCAGCCACCGCCTGGGGCTAGGGTGGGGTCAGCCCTGCCTGCTGGGGCGGGATACTGCCCTGCGGCACCTAGGTGTGTGTGGGGGGGTCACTGCAGCTCCTGGAGCAGGCGGAGCACGTTGGCCGCGTAGGGGTTCCCCTGCCCAGTGGTTCCCCCAAGCTGCACAGGGTGGAGGCTGGGGTGGGGAGGTGTGAGCTGTTCGGGGCAGTGAAGTTCGTTCAGGAGAAACCAGGTGGAGTCCGGGTCCACCTTCATCAGGTGGAGGAAAACCCTGTGGAGAGACGGAAGGGAGGGTGGGCTGGGGTCTCAAGGGAGCAGAGAGAAGGGGGAGTGGCTGCTGTCCTCCCGAAGAGGCTGCTTACTGGGTTATTTGGGGGGAGAACCTGATAATAACATCAAATCCCTTCGAAGAGCAGAGCAAACCCACTGTGGTTTGTAAGACAGAGCCATGAAGATGGTCCCACAGTGTATAGAGCTTCATATCCACGGACATTGAGAAGAAAATTAGTCTGAGCAGAACAATACTGACATCAAACACGCTCTTGGCAAAGAAACCAGTTAAGTTCTGGGGTGTGAAGCAGGAGTTTTCAAAGAAAACTGACAGGGCCCAGCCCTCATTCCAGGCTCACAGGGTAAGCCCACACTCCCGAGTCTCCAGGTCCTCATCCCTGGCCCGCCAGCTTGCTGCTGCACTCTGTAGCTCAGCCCCTTCTGGCCACCAAGAGCCCTGGGTTCCTGGTGGTTTGGACATGCTCACACAGGGATCAGACCCAGTTACTCTCCTGCAGCAGAAACCAACTGAGCCAGAGCTGAAGGGACAGAGCTGAAGGGCCCAGGCCACCCAACATCATACGCCCCCTAAGGGTGAGGCTCTTTAACTTGGCCTGAACTTTGGGGTCACCACCCTTGCCTCTCATCTGCTCATATCCCATTTCTGAATGACTAACCATGTGCCCAGGGCCACTGCACCGGGCAGTCCAAGTGTAAACTTCACACACCTGGCCGACTCCGTGATTCAGAGACTGGCGTTTCCATCCCAGGAAGGATGAGGCCCTGCCCTAGATGGGCTGCTCCCTGCTGGCATGTATCACCTGCTCAGAGAGGCTGGCCTTCCTGGATCATTTTGCTTAGGTGGCTGCCCCCTATTTTTCTCTTTTAGGATACCCCTCCCAGCACTTCCTGTCTATTGACCAGCTCCCTTTCTCACAGTACAGCCCCTGAGGGCTGCGACCACGCCTTTTTGCTTCATGCCACACCTGGGATGGCACATGGTAAGCTTTCAACGAACACCTGACCCAACAGGTTCTTACATTTAATAAGTGATTTATGACACTGCATGATAATGGCTTAAGATGACATACCTGTCTGGAAAATTACATCCTATAAAAGGATCTAAAGGAGAGGTCAACTGTTCATCACCAAGGAAGGTCTAGGGAAGGCCACCAATAGGATTCATGTTATCGCGGACATCACTGCTCTGTGGCTGTGAGAGACTATTCAACTGGGCTCGGTCTTCATCCCCTCATTCTAAAAACAGGGGACGTACTTCATTCGGGGTTTTGCTGAGGCTTAAGTGAGAAAACACAGATCCAGCCCTACACAGTGTCTAGCCCATGCGATCTCTATCTACCGATAGGGTGGATAGTATTTATCTGATGAATCACATTTTATTCTTGATGACCTAGGAGCCTCTCCTATATTGTTGGACAGCAAACTGGAATTTAAATGCTTGCTGAATGAAGCTCAATTTTGTTTTTAATTTTGTTAATCTGAAAACTCCATGCCCTCAGGGGATTTGGGTCTTACTGAGGTGGGAGGGAAGCCAGTTTTGCTTTCTTCCTTGGGTTTAATAGATATCTGCTAAGGAGGCAAGGGAGGCAAGTGGGAAGGGGGCCCTTTGAAAATTTTTCTGGCCTGGTTTGTGCCTAAACAATTTAAGTTTTCTTTACTTAGGATAATCTTGTGCTTACAATCTCAGCGGTGGCTGCTGGAGAAGTGATTAGAATATTCTAATTCATCGTTTCCACTTCACCGCAGAAAGGAGATGGGGCCTGCGTGGGAGACAATTTTTGTTTAAAAACAAAAATATCTTTGATAATTAGAGTGGCAAGGGAAATTATGAAAAAACACACCAAAAATGGGAAGCTGATTTCTATTTACATGTGACACAGTTGACAGTTTTCCCTGGTGCCAAAGACGGTTAGAATGCAAATGGTTTCATTTGATTTTTTTTCCTTTCCAGAACTGGAAGAGTTTCTCAGGCTACAGCCTGGCGCACTAAAGAATATTTTGATCTGGGCAACACCCAGCAAAGTGAGGCCGTGGCCCACCTCAGTCACGGCTCTGCTCTGACTTAACACAGCACGAACACGTTGCAATGTTCGCTCTGAGTCCTTTTTAACATGCTAAATGCAGATGTACTTGTTGGCAGGAAAGGAAAAGGAAAGAAGCCACTCTCCTTGCCCTGTGAGAACTCTAAATACGATGCTCACAGGGAGGCAAAGAAAGAACATGTGTACAAAGTTCACCTTCTTTTATTAAGTGAGAGTTAAACTCTTTCAAGAATTATTTGGGGTCTAATTTCTTAGCTCTAAAAGGGGTAGACTCCCTAGAATGGCAGGCAGCCATACAAGTCCCCGCTCCTGCCTCCGCGGCTTGGAGTAAATTATCTTGCCTCTGTGAACCTGTTTCCTCTTTCTCCAAAGGAAGATGATCACACCAGCGCCGCCCACCTCCCAAGTTCGTGGGGAGGCTCTAAGGACATGAGGTGCAGGAAAACACTTTGAAGTGTATAATGAAAACACCGCTCCTTCCAGAGAGTGTGCGTGTGTCCAAGGAATAATTATCACTACCAAGCTCTGCAGCACCTCCGCACCACGGAAACTTCCCAGACACTCTGAAAAGGGCAAAACATTTGTCTTTTGTTTCACTCTCGATTTCCTTCATACTGACTTGGTGGGGGTCCCAGGTCTCAGCCAATGACGCTCTCCTTTCACCCGTTATTTTCAGGAAGAAACAAATGCAATAATCTTCGCCCTCTGCATGCCCGAGGCTGGGAGCGAATGCCATGCTGGGCAACCAGGTGCTGGCAGGCGTAGCTGCGCTCTTGCTCTGCGAAAGGCACGCAACCTGCTGAACTCTAAGCATGGACACAGTCTGAACCTGAACCCTTGTTCACTTTAAGCCCCTGGGAGCTGAATGGAGGCCCAGGAGGTCTTGTCTGAGAGCTCAGGAGCCCAGCTTCGCTCCAAACTCTGCTACCACTTTGTCCTACGGCCAGTTCTTGCCCATCCTGAGCTGGGGAGAGGGGTTCCCAGAAAGTGAAGAGCCCAAAGCTGAAGACCTTAAAAGCCCTTTTGCATAATCAAAAGCCAGAATACAAAGAGAGGACCTCTGCTTTGAAGTGACTGGGGTAAGTGCTTGGAAAATGTTCCTAATACATTGTGAGACATGGCAGAGATGGCTGTTGAACAGGCCAAATGGCCAGCTCCATGGTTTTTCAAACCCAAAAGAAACACTTAAAAAAAAAAATATGTACACCATTTAAGTCCTGAACAAAAATTTCTTTCTCCTTCCCCCAGGCCCAAATCAGTGGCTCCGGGGAGCACAGTTATCAAGAGATTATCTGGTCCCCAGAGTTTCGGGAGGCACTCAGCTGTGCCTCATGCCTCCGAGTGTCCTGAGGCCAGTGATTATCTCTCAATAACCTGTAGGGCCGTGTAGCTTAAATGATAACTTGACTTTAAAAAATTTAGAACTCGCCGTTAGGCAGTTTCTAAGCAACCTCTGTTTCCATGGCAAAGAAGCCTGGTGTTTATACTGATTTTTCACTTAAAATGCGGTTTTATTGAATTTCGCTTCATGCAGGCAGCCATTTCCCTACACTCCAGCCCTATCTACAATTGCCGGGCATCAGCAAGTACCTAATAAACTCCAGACACCAAGCCAACAGAAGCGGCTCATTCCTTTATGATCAATAGTGGCCTGCTCCGAGTGACAAAGCTGGGGGGTGGGGGGGAAATGTGCTACTAGAATCCGGTCAGCAGGGCTTGGGTCCCACCTCTTTGTGGTTCGCCTGCTCCAGCCCAGCCCAGGCACTGAGCTGGGTGTGTGGGATACAAAGATGGAGGGACGAGGGCTCCGGCCTCGGGGCTCCGCCTCTGGTAGGGAGAACGGACTAAGCAGAGAGGCCCATGGTGCACTGTGGAGAGGGCTGCACACGGGGGGTGGAGCTGGGGAAGGACTCCTGAGGAGGGAACACGGCAAGCTGCTTCTCTGTAAACATCAGTTCTAAGGTCCCTTCCGGTGTCAAAAGTCCACAGTGGTTCTCAAGCGTGGGCACTGGATCACAGCCCCTTGGCGCCCCAAAATGTGGCAGCACCCCAAAGAAACCTCTCTGCCGCAGATGCAAATATTACAGAGTGTATCCTCACCATCTCGATCTAGACAGCATCTGCTCAAAGGCAGCTCTAGAAAACCACCAGCCAATCCAGGCCTAGTGAAGCTAAATAAACTAAGTGGAATGCAGAGCTTCCCCCTCTCCTGGGTGACAGGCTATTCTTTCTCTGTCAATTACTTGCTTGAGGGATCTGCTGCTCCTTGTCTCTTTCTGGATTTATAAAATGCTCTCATGAGCTGTCTGCGTAAGTGCCAGTGGTAAAGAACTTGTGGCTCTGTGATCTGTTTACTTATTTTGGGCTTCTAAAGAAGTTATTCAGGGATGTTTCCTTAGGAACATGATACAGGCTCTCTCTACATGGCCATGACTAAATGCAATCAGAAAATAAACTCACTTGTTGGAAAGAAGGCAAACCCACAAAGTTATTCCAGTTTCCCTGCTATTCCCTTTCTGGCAGAACTTGTACACTCTTTTCTCTGGCCATCTCTTCCGCTGTGACTCGCGCAGGCCGGTGCTACAAATGAGGCTGTGTGTTTCCTTTTAAACAAATGGATGCTTGGGGTGTCGACGTGTCCTAGCCAGCGAGCAGTGGGGTGATGTTTCTATCTTGGTAGTTTACTCTAATGGGTCTCGGTTCATTGGTTCACCAGTATTTCAAGCCTGTCCTTTCTTGCTATTCAATTTAGCTATCTTCTCCTGCGAGGAGGTCGTTTTTTTGTTTCTAAATGTTGGAAATGGAGGATTATGACTTGGAGCAATGATTTACTCTCCAAATAAATACTACCAATTACCTCTGCAGCTATACGTACTCGTTAGACTTAACTATATTTACCTGTTCAAAACCATTCATCTATCGATCTAACTCCATCTCGCATACTCACGCAGAGACCGATAATAAAAATATTTAAATGCACCGGGAACAGGATTTAAAACCATAAACACCAGTAGAAGCTTACGATGCTAATTGCACCCCTAAAGTACCACAAGACAAAGTATCATAAATGCAGAGGAATGACTCCACTGCTTTGTGCATATTTAAAAAGATATGGCACTGAGAGGACCAATCTGTTACAGACAATTCAAAAATAAGCCAGAACCTAGAAGGGTTTAAATCCCACTGGGGCGGGATTTAAAAGCAGCCCCTTCCATCTGGCCGCCTCTCCTGCCTCCAGGCCCCCCGCAGGCCTAGATCCCCCCCAACCCCCAGCCAGGATGCTGCTAGGCGCAGATTTCAAAGCCGCCCTGTGCCAGAGCACCCAGGGGGCTGACTCAGGCCACATGCAGCGTTTCCTGCTCCACATCCACCCTCTCGCCCCAAAGGTGCATACCCTTGAAGATAAAGACATCTTTGTAGCAACCTACCTATTTGGTCCCCCTCCCCCTGGTCTGTTTTCCTGGAACCCATGCTTTGGCACTAAGCCAGCAGCCTCTGCTGATGGACGCGGGGGACAAGCAGCTCTAGAAAGTGTACTTGTGTATTCACTGCAAGGACGTTAGAGACATTAGCCACAACAGTACCCGGTGTTCTTCTAAGATGACCCATGGAGAAATTTTCTTAGGGTTAGGAACCAAAGAAAGCTGTGCCTCTTTCTGCAAAGCTCTCTTTTCTTATTTCGGGGATGCCGGGAAGCTGCACAATAGATGCATTTCCCTCTTTGCTCTGTCTGTGAGGAAGATGAGGGCCACACTGAAGGCTCATCTCCAGCAAGGGTGCAGAGCTCTAGGTGTGCACTTCATATGTTAACCTCAACCCTGGCTTCACCTTGTTTTTTTCCCCTCTTATTATTTTTTTGTTGTTATTGCATACACTTAATTGATAAGATGACCCAGGTCTTTTTTGGTATCAGGAGGAAGTTAATAATGCTAACAACCACTACTGACTGACTTTTTCCTCCGTACTGACATTTTGTGCTGAAAAATAATATGCATGAGTTTACTGAATCCTGGCAATAATTTAATTAGGTGGAAGATAACAGATATGCTCTTGCAGATGAGCGAGCCAAGACTTGGAGAAGTAAACTGATTGGCCCAGGGTTATGCCGCCACCAAGCAGCAACATGAGGCCCACTCTAACTTGGTATTCATTTTTGCAATCTTTCAACTCTCAACACAGTACTTGGCTTCTTAATAAAAAAAAAAATCTTGTGAATAAACACACATCTAATAAGATAATAAAGGCCATTTTCCTGGCTACCTTACTCGGTACTGGGATCATGACATTCACACCGCGGCCTCTCAGGGGCTCAGGACAGACCATGGACCCTGCAAAGTGATGAAACAGGTACCCTGTGGTCTGCCAAGGCTTTTGACATGTGAAATCTACTTTGTGCAGGTGGTCCCGCTCCCTGGAGCATTGAGGCGCATCCTGGGTCCCAACCCAGTGCGGAGTGCAGATGCGCAGGCACGCCCCACGCTTGCCTTTCCTCTGGGTGGTAAAATGGTTGACCCCGGCAGATTATCGATCACAGGACAGCACCAAGGAAGCAGGGGAAGGACACATAGCATTTGGCTTAAGTAGCACAGAGGTCCCCGCCTTCAGATCTGAAACCCGGCAACCCACTTTGTTTATAATCTGCATGGCAGATGTCTCTTATCTTTGACACCAGGAAATCACGCCTGTATATGCACAGCGAACAGCTTCAGACCTGAGTGTATTTTTAGAACAATGAGCCTGGAAAAGAAAAGCAGCAATGTCTGTCAAAAGATGGATAATAGGAAAGCTAACTACTTGGGTCTGGATTTGTCAACTATTAATCAAATGTCAAAAGGAAAAATATTAGGAGTGCCCTCATTTCCACGCTGGGTTCGATCCAAGGGGGAAACAGCTTTGCAGCCCAAGCTCAAACAAACTGCCCACAACATTTGAGGGGATGAGCTACTAATTTCAAGCTCAGCTGAACTAACAGATCACCTCTGTGGCTCCTGATCTGTTCAAATATAAAAGGCCCATGTGTGGGTGAAGAGAGGAGCCGGGCTCTGACGGGGATGAAACGAACGAGCCCGTGCCAGTCCGTGTTCGTCCAGGGTTTGAACGCACCGGCTGGTTCTTTGATGGGCTGGGATCCTACTGCGAGAAAGAAAGCGGGGAAGTCAGCCAGTAAATGAACCTTGAAACCTGGTCCTAACTTCCCATGCAGAGGGTGGTAGGGGGAGGTGGCACAATTAACATGAAAAGATCATTCCGGGGTGAAAAACTCTCTTCAGAGTTCGGTGACGATGAAGCAGACTTCCAGTAAGACACACCATGCCCAAGTGCACAAATGTTCATATGATACATACATACTGCATCTCATATTTTACATACATCCCTCACAGGGGTGTGCACACACACAAATACCCCTCCAGAGCACAAGCCCTGTGAGGGCAGAGGACTCCTCTCTCTTGCTCTCCTCTCATTTCAGTGCCTAGAACAGTGCCTGGTACATCGCAGCTCCTCGGCTGGTCAGGAGAACGATCGGACTCGCTGAGGGGCCTCCTTCACAGAGAAATGCAATTCCCTTACCACCACCCTTAGCTTACAGAGGAGGGACACAAGACACAAGGAAACGAAGTCATTTGTTCAAAGTCACAGAGCCAGCAAGGTCTGAACCTAGGTTTGTCCCAGGCTGGATCCTCTGCCCTTGTATACAATGGCTAGGCAGAGGAAGCTGGGAGGGAGCCCCCGGCCACAGCACGCCCTCCCCGGCCACCACCGCACTGAGGACTGTAGCATTCAGTACCCGCACAACCAAAAGGGGCACCGGCCAGTCACTATCTGCTGGCACCCTGCATCCCCACCTGGGTCCTGGGGTTGGCAGGTGGAGGCAGGCCTAGGGGCGGAGACCAAGGGGCCTAAAAGCATTGTTCTTCCCTCGTGAGACCTGTGGAGCATAGACTTCTTTTCCAAAACAGGTATTGCCTCGTTTGTTCCCTTCAGCCCCAGGGTGAAAGGCTTATTGGATGATTTAAGACCTCCCTGCAAAAGACAGGGAGCCTCAGAGGCCGCTCAGAGATAGGCCCAAGGAGTGTGGTTTCAATGGAGTTGAGTTGAATCAAGCTGACAGCATTTACTGGCTTTAAGGAAAAACACAGAAACTTGGGGTATGTGCTCTCATCTCAGATTCCTTTCATGTGTGAGAAGGAAGAGCTCCATGGTCAGAAAGGCACAGAACTGTGGAGGCCCACTGCATGCTGGGAGAGATCTCAGAGGCATCCAGGGCTACTCGGGAATTTCAATCAGTTGAGTGGGCCTCTGCCATGGTTGAGGTGGGGGTATGGCTGACCTGTTCTTTGTAATCTAATGCTTACCCTCAGGGACCCTGCCTGGTTTACAACTTGTGGTATGCTGACCCCTCCTCCCACACCCCAAATAGGATTTTCTTGTTTGTTATCCATTGAAGTTATTTAACTAGATGGACTTTGGGGGAGCTGGTATTTTTCTTGCATAGCCAGTTAACAGTGACACCTAGTGGTAACATATGGCGAGGTTCTATCCTACTCCTATCCCCCACCCCTCCCCCAAGTTGCAAGATTTATGCCCCTCCTTACAAGGCACATTTGCTAGATAAAAGCATTGAACTGGAATGGCATTTCTGTTCTTAGCATTTACAGCCTTGGTTATATCAACCACCCCCTGATCAATTTCCATTTCTAGAGTTTACAGCCTGGATGTAAAAGCCTGCCACAAAGGCTCTATTTAATATGACAAATTAAAAAAGCAAACACAGGCTTGGTCATTCTTTGGAGCCAGGAGAAGCAAACAGGAGGAAGGAAAAAGCCAACGGTAATGCACACAAAGAGGAACTTTCATGGAGCTTGCTGAGTTTGTCTCCCTGCCAACGCCAGGGAGGCTGCCCCTCGGAGGTTCCAGCCCCCACCTGCCGGACCCACAGATACGTGAAGGGGAGCAGAGTAGACTGCCCCCAAAAGTGCCACTTTGGCGTGTGGACTGACTTGAGCCGGAGGCAATCAAGACTCAGCAGATTCAAGAAAAACTCTTACTCCTCCATTAACTACCTGGAAGAATTTGAATAGGGGGCCTGGTCCAGAAAGAGAGCTATTAGCAGAGATAACTTTTCATCTGAATAACCTATGTGTATGGCAGGGCAAACATCTAATTACCAAACATTTGCTTTTTATAGGTCCTGTGAATCACCCTCCTCCCCCTGTGAAGCCCCAGGCCCCTATGCCATTCCTTAGCTCAGGATGGCAAAGAAGCCTCAACTGCCCCACTTGACCTTGGGTCTCATGTTTTTATAAGGTGCCCTTAGGTATGAAATAAAAAAAAATGTGGTTTTCTCCCGCTAATCTATCTTACGTCAATTATTAGACCAGCCAAAGAACCAAGAAGGGTACAGTAGAAGGAAACTTCGTCCACCCCTCACACGGCTGCTCACCCATCTCCTTTCAGAGCAGATACTGGCCCTCACGGCTCCCTCATCACCCCTGTCAGACGGAGGGGGCGTCCACCTCGCATCGGCAACTCACGAGCTCTGAGGAAGCCGGGGCATCTGTGGACAGCTCCGGCTCTCACTGGTTCTTCTGAACACTCAGCTACAGGGCTCCCTCTTGGGCCCTGGCAACAAACACAACAGGCTTCCCTTCTCCCAGGTGTGCGTGGCAGGTGTCAGTGCCTGCTGAGTGGGGAATACACAGGGGCAGGAGTGGGGGAAGGGGGCCGGTGATGAGATGCGGATAGTCTGAAGAGAGATTCTGTAAGTCAGGTAGACCGGCTTCCCTTCCGGAATGGAAGTGGGGCGTGAGGGAAAGATGAAAGTGAAGGACAAACAAGCGCTGGAAGGTGCAGCCACTCCCTGAGCCAGGGGACCTGGTGATGAGGGAGCAGAAGGCGACATTGCCCATAGGCACGGAGGGTTTCAGTACGCACCCCCCTCCCTCTCTTCCTTCAGTAACGAGGCTCACAAAGAGACCAGGTTTCCTATTGTCTCAGGCTTCTTTTCCCATTTATGGAGCTTATTAATTTCTGAATCAAGATGTCAAATCAGCTCCTGATCAAGGACAACACTGGTTTTTTTCCTTGACTTCAAAATAAGTTTGCAGATGATGTGCTTGTGAACCAATCAACCTTGCACTTCCTCCCCTCCCAGCCCGGCAAGAGGGAGGTCATCTGACTCAACCCCAAATGGAATGCGCTAGAGCAAACAAAGGCGCTGCAGTCAAGTGGTCTGGCTGCATTTTCCTCCTCCAGAGGCACCCTGAATACCAACTCAAGACTCAGCAAGGTCCAATTCCAGGTTTAATTGCTTTTAGCGGCACAAAAGAAAATTAGAAATGAAGAGATAATGAATGGCGAATATTAGCTTGTTTGATGGGTCTAAACTTGAAGGACGGGTATGTGGTGGCTGTAGGAAAAGGAGAATGGGACAGAGAGTGGGAGAGTCAGATCTCTGTGACTCTTGGCTGTAGCAGGCACACAGAGAATTTACTCCAAGATGAATTCATTACCTTCTCGAGGTGCACCTGAAATCGGCATGAGAGCAGCTTCAGGAATGCCGTCTGGGGGAGGACTATTTTCACCCTAAGTTGGTTCTTTAAGGAACAAGACTGTCTGAGGATAAGAAGCTGGTTGGGATGCGCCCCTGTGCTCGAGAAACCATGACTGATTCTGGGCCTAGGGGAAGTGACGGGAAAGTGACAGAAAGAAAAAAGGGAACTGGGGAAATGAAGAGCAAAAAAATTGCAAAGGACAATAAATCAATTCAAAAGGATATTTCCATCACTCCCAGGGAGTGCAAGGTTTATAAGGGAGCAGTAGCTTCCTCATCTCATAGTCTGAGCGGCCTTGCAGGCCTGCAGGGAATGAGAGGACTCCTACCCCACCAAGGAAGATCAGGGACTCATTTCTAGAAGCCTAAGAAGTGGGAGGGATTGCTGATTTGCTCTGGGCCATGGAGCTGCAGCGCCCAGGGTAGGACAAAGTGCCAGGCCAGGGAAGCTAATTTTTGTTCCAGTAGTAGACACCTGGGGGGATGGGCAGGTCCACTCTGGCCCCCTTGCCCCAGCTCTCCATCCAGCTGGGGCTAGGGGGACACAGTGCATTTTTGGTCTCAAGTCTGGGGAATGCTGCTGTGCTCAGAGTTTTAGCTTTTGAGAAAAATCCTTTGGAGCTCAAGGAAGCTTCTTCCATTAGCGGTGACACAGCTATTAGAGAATAAGCAAAACTCTTGGAAGTTACAATCACCTAATTTCAGAGTTGAAAAAGGCCCTTTAGACCATTAGTCCAGCGATTCTTTATGTTTCTCGGTTCACAGACACCTACCATAATCAGATGAATGCTGTGGACTCTATCTAGAAAAAGGAATTTAAGTGTCTGCTTGTACACACCCGATTTTGTGTACGACGTGCGAGGGTTTAGAACACCTGACGTCCATTGAGATGCTCTGTGGAGTCAAGGTGTGCCAGATCAGCAACCCAATGCTTATGCTTTGCAGACGAAGGAGCTGTGGTCCGGACAGGTGCCAGGGTCACTTGGTCACTAGAGTAGGGCCTAGAAGCAGATCCCCCTCCTACCAGGAGGGTGCTTTGTCCCCTTCGGCACGCCCTCTTTCTGCTTTTTGCCCCTTTGGAATTGCTGCTGACACTGCAGCAGAGGAAAAGGTTACTTGCAAAGAGAAATGCATCTAGTAAAAATACCATCTCTAGAGTTGGCTCAGTTAAAGAAACCATCTTAACCTGGCAAGAAGAGCAAAGAGAGAAAAGAACGGAGATGCCCTGACTCTGCTCACCATTAGCAAATCATCTATAATTTAGAGCAAACGTAAAGAGATGCGGGTGATCAAGCAGACGTACCTCCTGGCAGCCTCTTGTAATTTCACGGGCTGTTTGGTGCTGAGGTAAATCAAGCAGGCATCAGCCACTTTATTCAGGTCACCCTCACCTGCGGAGAGGAAAAACAAAACAAGCATTGGCCCTCAGACTTCATTTGGGACAAGGAGGAAGCAACTGCTGTCTGGTGAGCCTGGAACAGCTAGGCGAGAGGCCCTAGGCTCTTGACTCCACCCCGCAAGTCAGAAAAACATCAAGATAGGTGGGAAAACGAGGCCAAAGTAAGACTGAAGGATGTACACACGAAGGGAGAGGAGGGAGCAAGACTGGGGGTGCCGGGCACCACGGTGGTGGTGAGACCGTGCGCAGGGTACGTGTTACCAGGGGAGGGTGGCCGGTACCTACCGAGGTCCAGTCTCTCGCAGAGGGGGCCCAGGCCCTGCAGAACAGCCAGCTGCAGCTTGCAGGCCAGCGTGTGCGAGTACACTGGTCCAGCCCGGGCGCTGACGGGAGCCTGGGTGACTAAGGAGCCAGCCAGCTTGGGCAGGATGTCTTTGCAGAAGCGGCTCCTCAGAAAGTCGCCACACTTGCCTGCCAGGGTACGCAAGACCTGCAGAAACAGCCCCGGGTCTGGTGACTGCACATCGCCAAGGCAGCACAGAGCTAAGGAATGTCTGGTAATTCAATTTCTTCTTGGGGAAAAAAAAAAAATAGAATTACTGCTGTTAATTCCTTGCCTATGGTTTGTGATTCTGACAGTTATGAATTCGGAGGTCTCTGCTCCCAAGGCATGGCTGCTTCCATCCATAAATACAGATTACACGGGGAATAATTCAAAGGAATCTTGGGTTGGATGAATAATATGATTAATACCTTGATGTTCCTCCCTTTTTTGGTTAAAAAAAAAAAGAGAGAGAGCTTAAAGCAGTTCACATAGATCATCTCTTGACTCTTCCTAACGTCCCTTGAGAAAAGACTTGTGCTTTGAACTCTAGCGAGCTGAACAAACACAAACAGTGAGGCCCAGCTGCTGCTGCGTGAAGGCCCCGGGAAGGCAGTGGCTGCCCCGGCCTCTCGACTGAGGACTCGGTGGTCAGGGCCCTGGCAGAGCCCTTCCTGTCCCATGGCACCATCCCCATGTACGCCACCCTCATCCCATCTTCCACCACAGGCGGTTTCTTGGAATGTCTCGTTTTAAACTTTCTCTAGCAGAACATATTGAAATGTTCTGCCCCGCTGCACAAGGCTGAATATACAGGATAACAGGAATTTCTTTAAAAATTGGTAAGCAAGGCATAACCAGCACGGAGAGTGCTTGCCGACTTTGCAGAGAATGAGGCCCTTACGGCAGGGCCCTCCGCTGGCCTGCACAAGGCCTTCCAGGCCTCAGATGTCACCGGGGTGTCTGGGGGTGGAAAAGCAGCCTCAGTTACAGTGCACACGTCTTTCTGTTTTTTCCTTTTTCTAAGCCTGTCATTTCAGATTACCTATTAATTTCCATAAAGGAAGGCAGCACATCTGAATAAGATTTAGCAAGACCCCCCTCCTTCTCCCCTTCCCCCAGCCTCCCTCCTCCCCTTTGTGTGTGTGTGACTTTGTATATTTTGCTTTGGAAAAAAATATTAACAATTTCATATGTTTTAAATGTAAGCTCCTATTTTAGTCCAGTATATGCTGAAGAATCTTACAGAAAACCAAAATAGTTTTGCCAAGTATACCAGTTGCATTCCTGGCTTCATTTTATGTCCCTACACATCTTTTTTCTTTGCTTCATCTTGCTTGCCTACTCCTAATTTATGTTAGCTTGCCCTGGGAAATATATCTCCGTAGGCTGCCGTAAGTGCTTTTCAGAAAAAGGAAGAATATAAATAAATAAGCCAAAATACATGTGCTGATATGAGCCAAACTAAGTCGGGGAGAATACCTGACATATATATATATACGGCTTTTAACTTTTCAAAGCATTTCACCAAATAGTCCCATTTTATCCTTGTCAACAATACTATGAGGAAGGTGGAACACATGTTCCTAAGGCCAACTTGAAAATGGGTGGTCATGGGCTTTGCCCAAAGTCACTTGGATAGGCAGAGGATGCCCACTGCTAGAACCTGGGCCCCTTCACCTTGACTCCTGTGTAGTGCAAAGAACATGGGCAAAAACTCACAGATTTGGGTTCTATCACTTACTAGCTGTGTGATCTTGAGAAAATCCCTGAACTTCTCTGAGCCTATTTCCACCTCTGTCAAAAACGGGGAGAATAGTAGCTACCTTGCAAAGTTGTTGGGAGGGGATGAGTTCACGCGTGAGGAAGTGCCAAGCACACAGTGGGGTGCTTGATGAATACCGGCAGTCCTTTTCAGCTGCTAGTTCCTTCTGCTTCTAACTCAAGAGGAGACTGACTTCTACTTTCTTCTTTGTGCCTTTCTTATTTTGCTATGCTTTCTTCAAGGATCAGCTAAAATGAGCACGAATGCCCAGAGACACGGCTGCCCTCTGTGCCGGCTGCCCCCACCCACGCGGCAGTGGTGGGGTGTCTGCACAGTACCTTGAAAGCTCTGAGCACCACCAGGGGGTCGTCGTTGATGAGTCGGTGCACGAGTGAGGGCCAGGCCCGATGAGCCAAGGGAAGGAGCTGGTTCTTGTGGGACTGTAGAACAACCACACACAAATCCAGCACATCCAAGACCTGAAAGAGAGGATGTGATTTCAGCAGAGTAGGAGTTAGTCACAGGAAGCGTGGAAGAGTGTTCCTGGAAGTTCCTAGAGGTGGAAACGGCAACCAGGACCCAGAGGAGGGAGGGCTTGCAGGGCTCAGGGAACTGAAGCAGGGCCACGTGTAGCGTGACACAGGAGGGGGAAGAGGAACTAGACCGTGACGGTGTCACGTTAGAATTTTTTATTTTGTACTAAGTGCAGTGGGGAGCCATCAGAATGGTTTAAGCAGGAAAGTGCCATGATACAATTCGTGTTTGAAAAAGATCATTCTGGCTGCTGAGTGGGGGAGGGGCCTGCAGCAGGAGAGAGACAGGAGCAGGCCCTTTAGGAAGCAGGCACGTGCCCGCAGGAGAGGACAGGGATGCAGCCACAGGGTGGCAGTGGAGGGCTGAAGGGGTCTGAGGTCTGTCCTGGAGGTATGTATATACTGGAATGTGTATATGAGGTGTGTAGCTGCTGACGGCCCCCCGATATCGGGGCAATGAAGAGAGGTATCCAAAGGGGCTGTCTGGAGTCAGGCTTAGCCACCAAACAGATGTAGGCAGCACTGGCTGAGACAGGAGCTAGGGAGGGGAGGACGCTGAGAGGCTGGGTGAGGTCATGTTCTCTTTCTTCTACATGGAGAAGCCAAGTAGCCGAGCTACAGGTCCATCTCGGAAGAAAGGTTCGGAGTGGCCCAGATGTAAACTGGATTTTTCACCCTCCCCGAGAACACATGTCCTGATCTGCAGTTCAGAGGGAGACGACTGGCCGGCCTCGGTGTCACTGGCAGGGGTCACGACGATGACCAGCGGGCCTCTCCTCCCAGAGACGGGCCGGCCCTCACAGAGCAGGGGAGGTACACGGCTGAGTCAGATAGGGCGAGGTCTGCTAATCGAGCAGTAAACCCTGCTGGACGTCTACTGTGTGCTGGTCACACCGAGACCGGAAGAGCAACAAAGAACCAAAGAGGGCCCGCCCGTGAGGGGAACAGGCAGGCAGGAGAGGAAGAGAAACCTCGGCACGTAGCAGACAGCAGAGCAAGCCAGCGGAAACGGCGCTGTTATCACTGGCTTGGCGTGGGAGTTCTGTCACTACCTGGGCAAGGTACGTCAGATGCCACCGATTCCAAGACAGACATTTCCTCCTTCTGCCTAAGACATTCCTCTCCTTGCTTTTGCCCCTTCGTATGGCTTGCTCCTTCGCAGCCTTTAAGTCTTGGCTCGAGTATCACCACCTTGGGAGAGGCCTCCCCCAGCAACCTAGCCGAAATCAGGGCATAAGCTCTGTCTTCTTCAACAGGGTTTGGTATAGCGTCGGCTCCTAATGCACATTCACTGGATGGGTGAATTACGATCTTCTATCACAGAACCTGCTTATTATCTTCAGAGATTTCTTCACCTTCTAGGTGTGTGTTTGTATATTTCCCCACGAGAGATAGGAAGTTCCACGAAGACAGGGATGCCTGCTTCACTTCCTTCTGTACACCCTCTGCCTGACCTGCAGCAGTCCACAATAAACACTGGGTGAATGAACGAGTGAATGTGTGTGCGCCATGCCTGATGCAAACTGTTTCATATTTATAATCACCAACCCAGCGAGGCAGGTACCATCACATCCATTTTACAGAAAAAGCAGAAGCTTCAAAAGGTGAAGTAACTTGCTCAAGGTCAGAGAGGCAGAGCCAGGATGTGAATTCAGGTATGTAGGTCTGACTCCCAACACTGGTGATCTCAATGACTACGGTCATTGGACACATATGGACACAGCTGCTACAGAGCCTCCATAAAAGGGAAGACACTCGGCTCATGTATCACCCGGACATCTACAATCAAGCCTTGCAAATAGCAGGCACTCAGAGAGTACTTGCTGAATGCAACAAGAGATGAATGCTAGGAAGTGTCTCTGGGGAAACGAAACAAGTTCCACAAAGCACAGACCCTGAGATCTGAGATGATCCTGGATTGGGGTTTCTTAGCCCACCACCCCAAGCACGGCAGCATGCTCTCATCACTAGCAGTAACTCACCGAGGCAGCTGTGTTTCTCACACCTGCTTGGGAGTGGGAAGGACCAGGCCCTTCCCTGTGAGAGCTTCTCCCAGGTGATGCTGAAAGCCCTGTCCCCACGCCCGGCTGCCCTGCTGCCCAGTTTCACTATCACACAGTTTAAGTCCTTGCTGACGGGGATGCTCTTGGGAAACTGCCAGCAAATGAGGAAGTACAATTAAGAACTGTGGGTGTTTTTCTGGGGATGAACATGGAAAGAGAAACAGAGATGGGGGCCGGAGTCAGTCTTGGAAGAATGACGGCTTCCAAGGATTAAAACCTGCCTCCCACATTAAGTCACTTCAGGAAACGATATCCTGTCCAAAGCACAGGACTTTCTTTCCCTTGGAGAGTCAATGGATGTCCAAAACTTGGTGTTTTTTTAATTCCACAAAGGGGAATTGGCTCCCTTTTGGCATCTGAGCTGATACAGAAGGACGTAAGGCTGTCATCCCACAGATAACGTCTTCCCGATGCTTTCTCCTGGCCACCCCACATGGACCAGGAGATAAGGGCAGCCTCTTGCCCATCCATGCAGGCACTGCCAGCCAGAGCGACCCGGAGTCCTGCTGCCACGCAAATGCAGGGAAGGGGCTGCACACTGACCTTCAAGCGGATTTTCAGATCTTTATCTGACGACAGGTGGATGCAGCGTTCCATCACATCTGTGGCTATCTGGATCTGCACTGGCAGCGGCGGCTCCACATCGGGACCAGTGTCACTGTCGTCTACCTTCGGAGGGTCTGACTGCTCCTCTGGAAAAAAAGCGTAACTGGGGACAGTGTTTTATGAGAGATGCCCCACTTCGACATGATCTCCCAACCTCAGACGCAGGAACAGCATTTACAAGGGAAAATGTCTAGGAACTGATCCTAAGGAAACCGTATAAAATTTGGGTCAAGCTATGAGTCAAGATATTCACCAGAGCATTAACTATAACAACTAAAAACTGGGGGGTTTGGTGGGGGGGAGAACCCCTCCATGGCCACTGTGGCCACTCAAGGGGAAATAATTATGACGTATCATGAGGGCCCCCAAATTTGTGTTTACTGAGGGCTTTAACAAGGGAAAATGTTTATGAAAGAATATTGTGTTAAAAGGAGAAAAGCAGTACATAATAAAACTGCATACACAGTGGGAGCACTATTATGTATATTTTTTGCATAGCAGGAAGGACAACGAAATACTAACAGAGATGGGGTCATGAGATCATACGGGATTTTGATTTTTTTTCCTATACCTTCGGTCTTTTCTAAATTTCCATTAATAAATATTTCAAATAAAAACGTAAGAGGGCAACATTCTAATTTGGAGCCCTGAGGCTGGGCAGCTCCCTGGCTGGCCTCTGCCCTGACCTTTACCCTTTCTCTCTTCTTGGTTCATTCTTTGACTAAAAGGCTCATGTGTCTCCTCCACCAGCCTGTGAGATCTTTCGATGGCCAAGATCAGGCCTTAAGGATGTCTGCATGAGATACCAGTGGGGCAGCTTGGCGCAATACACAGGGATGGGTTTGGTCAAAGGAGGTCAGTTCAAGTCCTGCCTGCACACGTATTAGCAACCCTCTCATCCTACATTACTTCATTTGGAAAAAAGGTACAAAGCACACACACCTCATTTGCTTGTTGACAGCCAAATAAGATGAATGTCACCAACTATTAGCATTCTTTCACTGCCTAGAGTGCTGTGTTGCGCATGATAGGCATAAATTTGTAAATTAAAACAACAACAAAAAGACCTGAGAGTTGCATGAAACCCAGGCCAAAATCCCTACCCTGAAAAATTTTCCTCTATGTACTTACAGCCCCCAGTTCCGTACCATCCCCCCCTCACCAAGCCACCATTACTAGCTATGCTCATTTCCACTGAGCTGGACGTTGTTCGCTTCACTTTTTCCCATTTCTGTTTCCTCTGCTGGAAAAAAACAGAATCTTATAGCAGAGGCCACACCTGTCTCTACCAGATGCTGACAAGATAAATGAAAATGCATTTGTAGAGTGCTTGGATTTCTTGGAGAAAGGGACCTCAGATACATGAGGTGCTTTCGTCGTGGCTAAAACAAAAAACACATGTCAAACCAACATCAAGCCAAACATTCTTTATAATGCCAAGTGTGTGGTGTGTACTTGATGAATGATAATTATAAGAATGAGAAGGCTGTGCTTTTCTTCCCAGAGGATTTGTTGTTTGAAATTTACCTATTGCACAATGTTATTTGAGGGATGTGGATTCTTCCATTACTGGGAGAAAGGTTGATTCATTCAGTCTGCTCCTAGCCAACATCAACTAGAACCAGAAGATCCTAATCGTGAAAGAATGGATTCACAGACAATGCTAGAATTTCAAACAAAAATGGCAAATCTGGATTACGAGGGATCATGATGCCTCCCCTCCCTCTGGGTTTCCGGGTTTTGGTGTGGGATGCAGGTCAGGAAAAGAAAGATTGGGTTGGCTTAAGAAATAAAACTGAGAAGAAAAGGCCTGATAATAGACTTCTGATCAGAAAACTGTCCTCGGGGAGGGCAATGACTCCGTTCCGCATAAATCATTACCCGGGCTCTGTGATAATTCCCTGACACACCGCAGGAACTGGCGGTAGTTAGTTGCATCGAACCACTATTTCCTGTTATCCTGGAAGTACTGGTTTCACTTCACGGGAATCTTGGAGTGGAGACCACCAAAAAAGAAAAAGAATCCTGCTCAATTCCAACCTAACAAACTAATTTGGGACTCGGTTCGATTTAGGATAGTTCTGAGACCACCAAGCTCATTATGACTTGGCATTTTATATTTGCAGAGGAGATTCTAACAATTTATTAATCGTTCCGTGACCTGAAGCTCCAGATTGAGCTTGTGAATAAAACAACCGGCCAGAGCTTCAACCAGCCTGAACTCCCTTCTCCTTTATCATATAAATAGGTAAGAAAAACATTGAAATCTCCTCCTGCCAATAAATAAAGGGACAAAGCATATGAATAGACAATGGGAACAAGAAAAAAATTGTCAGGAAAGGAACATATAGGAAAATGTTCGACCTTGCCTGTAATCAAAGAAATGCAAAGTCAAATATCAAGAACCATCTTTCACCTATTAATCTAGCAAGAAGTGAAACTCGTAAATGGCCAATGTTGGCAAGGTTGTGGTACAACCAGTGTTAATCCCACGCTGCTGAAGGGAAGGTATAAATTGACACAACCTTTCTGAAAGGCAATTTGGCAAGCATAAAATAATGTTCATATCCTTGACCCAGAAATCCCACTTCTGGGATTTATTAAAGAAATATGCAAAAAAAAGGTAAAAGGTCACGTGCACAGAATCATCCACTGCCACACTGTTTATTAGAGTGAAAAGCTAGAAGCAACCCGAACGTCCCACAGGGGAATGGATACTTAGTAGCAGCTATTAAAACATTAATTATGAAAACTCTATAGCAACGTGGAGAGTTGCTGATTATATAACTAAGTGCAAAAAGGGTATAATGCATTTAAGCTGTGGCTGTGACCATATATAAACAGGTCTGCAACAGGAAAGAATGGGATAAGATGGCACAAAAAAATGAAGTTGCTTCTGTTGAGCATGGTAGGGTCATGACTGACTTTTCTGATTTCCAAACTTTCTGTAATGAGATCTCATTCTCATAATAATCTGCTTCAAAAAGAAAAAAACTGGCTAAGCCAAAATAAACAGTTACCTTCTTCATTATCAAAATCTGAGACATTTCCATCTGCCACATCCTTTTCTTTGAGGTAGTTCAGCAAAAATTGTTCAATGTCTTCTGCTGTGGTGGTATTCTCAAGTCCTTTCTCAGGAGCTGCTGGTCCTTGGCTCAAATGACTTCCCTCCTCCCCTGCACTCTGCTCTTGGGGTTGCCCGAGATCACCTGCGTCTGGGAACCACTGGGCTAAAAATAAAGTGTTATAATGATCACCACGGTCATTGACAATAGGCATTAGTACTCTAGAGGTAGAATAACCTCTTTGCCATGGCCTGCGTGGCCCCACACAATTTGGTCCCTCCGTCTCTCCAACCTCATCTTCCATCTCCTCCCAGTTGCCCGTGAACCGAGCATCTTCCCATTCCTCCAATGTGGCAGGTGTTTTCCGACCTCAGAATGTTTTGCATATGCTGTTCTTGTTGTCTGGAGTACCTTCCTCATGACATCACATCTGGCTAATTCCAATTCACCTTTCATGTCTCAGTACACATAGAACTTGCCTGGTAAAGCCATCCCTTGACTTCCCAATCCAATTTAGGTCCCTATAGGCTTTCTTATATAGTACTATCTTCTTTCCTTTCATATCAACTCATCATGATTTATAATTACATTTATCTTGAGCGTACTGTTTAGTGTCTGAATCTCCCACTAGACTCTGCTCCACTGATTGCCACTGGAATCCAACAAGCCCAGCATGGAGTGGGTGCTCAAATATATGCTGAATGAGAAAATATGCAAGAGAATACATACAAGTGACAAAATTCTGAGTACAGGATGCACTCTTCATTAGAAGAAGACAGGCTCTATAGAGTCTTGGAATGGACACAGACCCTCACATCTGTATTTCTGATAGAAAAGGCTGACATATTCTCTCCAAAGCTTTTCCTTCTTCAGGATGCTCCAGTATTTCTGATGTGTCACCACAGAATAAGCCTTAAACATCACTGAACCAGTGGCTTTCAAACTGTGCCTTGAGGAACCCTAACGGTTCTGCAGGAATGTCTCGGGGCCACAACAGGGAGGGCCCCAAGAGACAACATGCTAAAGGAGTGGGCCCAGGGCGTCTAACTCCTCTCTAACCCAGCAGCTCTGATTTCAGCTATTTTTGTATACTGGGTTTCCCCTAGGGCTTCATTTCAAAAAAGGCTCTTAACACTTAAAGAAACAACAATAAAAAAAAATCCCAGAAAACCCCAGTGTGAATTTTCATTCTTTTACAGACAGCAGGAAAAATGCCTCTGATAACCTTTCGCACCTGCTAATCTCCTTTCTATCAAGGAGCACGTGCGCAGAGCTGGAGCAACAGCAGATGGGAGATGCCAGGGCCAGGCCAATGGGAACCGCAGAGAGCAAATGCTGGGTGACAGTCTTCATTCCAGAACCTAGAGGTTCTACATGTAGGGGATCAATTATGCCATTTCCTCAATGCCCCGTCCCCACACATAAGTCAGGCCCTAGTATACTCCAAGGGATTGCATTCCCAACAAGTTAAAATCAGGACTTAGCATTTACAATGCTCAAAGAAGATATGTGATTCCTACATTTCTACATTTAGGCTAGTACCAGACACTAAAGTCCTTGCTTACAAAAATGGCTTTTAAACATGAAAAGAACTCAGTCTCACTCTTAATGTAAATTAAACTATAATAAGGTGCTATTTTTCTCCTATTGGATAAGCAAGGATTAGCAAAAAGCTCGGGAATATGGTGATGAGGGGGTGGCAAAATCAGCACTCTGCTACACCGCTGACAGGAGTTTAAATTGGTGCAACCTCTTTGGAGAGCAGTTTGAAACTCTCCATCCAAAACTTAAATGTGGGGTGCCTGGCTGGCTCACTCAGTGGAACATGTGACTCTTGATCTTGGGGTTGTGAGTTCGAGCCCCACACTGGGTATAGAGATTACTTAAAACAAACAAACAAACAAAAACACAAATAAAAAACCCCCAGATTAAATGTACTGTCCTCTAAGCCAATACTCCTCCCTAGGAATTTACCCTATTGATATACTCAGACATGTTCAAAATGACCTATAAAGATACTCATTGCAGCAATTTTTTTTTTTGTGGTGGTGGCAAAAGAATGGAAACAACCAAAATCTCCAAGAAAGGACCATTTAAGTAAATTGTGTGCAGCCACACAACAGAATCCTACGCAGCCATGAAAACGAGGTGGCAGCCCTCCACGTATGGATGTGGCACAGGCTCTCAGTGCTAAGGTGCATGGCATGGACTCTTTCTTACTTTTAAAGCTACCCTACTCTTGTTGCTATGAGTCATCAGCCAACTGGTAGGTGGTGCTCAGCAGTAACTGAACTGATAGTTCTTGCCCTCACTGTGGCACCTAATGCTTTTCAGCCAATGGCTGTGGAACACTGGTATTTATGGTAACTCCATTTTCTAAAACATGTGCTGGGTCCTTTGAAGACTTTTTAGAGGTTCTCTGAGACCACAGTTCCATTCCCATCTTAAAAGAGTGGCCATCAGTGAGGTCAAGATCTCAGGGATCGTGAGATCGAACATCTGTGGGGAGTCTGCCCTCTACCTCTGCCCCTCCCCCCTTCTCTCTCTCTCTCAAAATAAAATAAAAAATGAGAGAGTGGCCATCAGTTAGACAACTCAAAGACAAACAAACGGCAGCACGCAGTGCTACTCTGATTCGTGAACGACTGACCAACTCTACTTCAGTGTGGCTCACCATTTCAAATGCAAATATATTTGGGGTGATTTCAACACTTTCAGGAAAGCCATCCCCCATTTTGCTTCTTTCCGTAGGATGCCCTCAAGTCAATGTTAATCATCCTCGTTTTTCTCTCTACAGTGGAGACCCTTCCTCTTCCGCTTCAATTAAAAAAAATAAAGATAAAGCGCTACACAGGGTTTCTCCTTTCAAGGTGACCAAAGACATCAGCAACCCAAGACAATTCATTTTTCAAGGCCCCAACTGAGATTATCTCCTGAGAGGATATATTTAATAGGCCTTTTCTCAATATAGTTTTAAAATCTCAAACTGACAATGTAGTCTAGTTCCCCAAAGCACTAAAGGTGGAAGTCTGGGCTAGCTTCAGACCATGGAAGCCATGAGCCAGGCTCAGCAGTGCTGCTGCGAGGGCAGGGGTCCAGTCCTTCTTGGTCACTGCTGACATCCCAGCAACTAGTCCAGTCCACAGACTTCCGAGTGGTTGCAAAATAAAATCCAAACTCCCTCCGTTGGTCTACAAGACCATGTGGGGTTTATCCTCGCCTCACCTACCAGCTTTATCTCATACTACTCTCTCCACAATGGCCTCTCTCCCAGGCTCTGCACCTGTTTCTTTTGCCCGAAGGTTCTTAAAAAAACATAAGAAGGGTAGGACAGCTCCACACATACCGAGGGGCCCTTCTCAGCCTTCAGGTCTCAGCTCTAGTGTTGCTTCCTCAGAGAAGCCCTCCCTGATCACTCTACTTAAAGTATCCTACCCTGTTCCTCTCTTGCATCAGGTTGTCTGTTTTCTTCAGAGTGCTTATTAGACTCTAAAATGAACTTGTTTAATGATTTACTTGTCATCTCCTTTGCAGGAGCAAGAAAGTTGAAGAGTTTATTCATCTTGCTCACTGCTATATCCTGATTACTAAGCAGTGTCTGACACACGGCAGCTACTCTTTATTAAACGAACGAATAAAAAAACATTTAGATGGCATGCGAATGTTCATGAATGAATGAATGAACACTGGAAATGGTATCAGGTACAGGGCAGACGAGGGTCTCTGTTCCAGCCACCCTCCTTGCTGTGGCAAACTTTCTTACATGTAAGAAATCCTGGATTTCTGGGCTGACAAAATGAGGTCAGTGACATTTTCACCTACCATGGAGGCTAGTGGGCTGAGATAAATACTAGAGATATGGTCTTTGGATAAAAGGGACTCAAGTATACAGCTCGTTATTTTTTCATTCAAAGACAATCTAATTGAGAGATTCTTTTTCTTATTGTCCAAAACTTTGCCATTTTAATGGTTATGAACACCTCCAATAGATACCCAACAGGACAAAAGGAAGGAGAGAAACTCAAACCACCTCATACAATTCAAAGGTTAAAAGAAAGTTTCTAGACCTCTGTCCAGTATGGTAGTCACGAGCTACATGTGGCTATTTAAGTTACAATAAAGAATTCAGTGCCTCAGCGACACTAGCCACATGTACCTAGTGGCTACTGTAATGGACAGAACATATATAGAATATTTCCATCATCACAGAAAGTTCTAGTGGACAGTAATGCTCTAGCGCATCTGTGGACTGAGTAATTCCTGTTATTCCTGTTCTCCATTAGCACAGATACTGCTAACCCCACGTACTGTCAGAAACAGTCTGGTTTACTGAAAAGAACAAAACTGTCATAAATCCTGACTTTACTCTTTATTGCCTGTGTGACCCTGGCTAAGTCAGTCTCACTGAGCCTTAGTTTTTCTTTTCTGTAAAATAAAAATGATGTTTACATTTAGTCTGCAGGGTTTATGTCCCTGACACAGAGCAGGAGCTCAATATATGATAGAGGTTATTAAGAGTATGTATGTGTGTATATATATGTGTGTTATTAAAATTACATATATGTATATATTAAAATACATTACATATTACTATATATTAACATACATATTAATAACATCTATGAGATATATATAATATACACATATATTTTATATATATCTATGTGTATATATATATATAAAAAGCAGTGGAACCCTGGCATAACATGTAGGACTGGACCAACAACTATTCAAATAATGTCCTCCATAGCATAACCACACACAAACAAAAGATAAGATTAGGCAAACAAGGATACTAGGCCTTCCCCGAAATTAGCATTAAAAAGGGCTCTGAATGTACCTAATGCTGCCAGCAGGGCATGCAGGACACCGACAAAGGAAGTCGCTCTCTTATCATAAAATTGATCCAGAGTGGCCAAGACATCCTGAACCACATCTGCCACCAAAGGAAGCAGGCTAGCGTCTGAGTTCCACAGCATGACTTCCAAGACCTTTGGGGTATGGGGGTGCAGAGACAGATGACGCAGATTTAAAGAGATCCCATTCACCAAATAGTCCGAATTTTGATTGATCAGGTGCTGCACAGAGTCGTAGCCACAAGCATGGCAAATGTCCATCATGGCGCTGGTAGCTGCCTGACTAATGAGCAGGGTTTGGTCCCCAGCCTTCTCCAGTACTGGATAGAGGGCTGACATCAAAAGCAAACGAAAGTCTTTTCCTAGTGCGTACGCAAAGCGGCCAATCCCTTCCAACTGGATGCATATTTGCCAGATGTTGCTGTTCATGGAGCAGATAGTGGGACTCGGCTTTGAGAAGGCTGAAAAAGATGTAACTTGGCAGGTGTGTGCACCACATGTAATGGCCTGGAGGCCTGACCGCTTCATTGTTAGCTCCTCTTCCACTTCTTCAGATTCGATACAAGTGATCAAATACCAGTTTTCTTGGCTTGTGTATTCTTCCAGTATAGATGTCACAATCTCCCTCAGGTCCTCGGGGCTTGTCTTAATATGGTTTTCATGAAGATTCTCCACCTCCAGCCCAGCAGCCCCCACAACCAGCTCATTCAGGATCATGGCAGCTTGCTTCCGGTAAACCACAGATTCGTGGTACAGCTCCATAAAGTGATCTACGAGCAAATAGAGGTCCCCATAAAAACCAAGAAGCTGACACACCTGCTGCAAGAGCAGGAAAAGCCTCTCATCGGCGAAGAAGCGGAAATATCTCCTCTGCATTGGGCTCCACGGCTGCGGAGCCGCAGTCTCCGGAGAAGCGCTCAGGTGACCAGAATTCCAGCACCGCTCTTCGACGACTTTGATGTCAGTCACATCCAATTCTAGCACTTGGATGAGCGCTTTGGAAAGGCGCTGAAGATGGGCCACAGAGTGGAGGACAAAGTTCACTTTGGGGCCCAAGAGTTTCAGATAACCGAGTAACAGGGAGAGAGTAGAGAATTTGCCCTGATCGTCCTGGGAGTTCATGAAGCGGGGAAGAGACGTGGCGAGGGAATGCAGGTTTTCTGACAAGATGTCAGCAAAGGCTCTGTTGCCAACCACTACTTTCTGATCTGCAAAATGTCTCAGAACTTTATTGCACTGGGCTTGGACTTCAGGACTCTCATCATTTACTAGACCCACCAAAGCCTTCAGAAGGGGTCCAGCCGAACCAACCAGGGACTGACCGCACTTCAAAAGAAGGGCCTCGATGAGTTCTATCAGTGCCAGCCTGACCTTCCAGTGTGGGTGGACTGAAACACACTCAATGATCTTTTTAAGAAGGAGAGTCAGTTTGTCACTGGTGTTTTTTACCCACTTGGCTTCCCTGTGAACCATCAGCTCTGCGACTCTATGCTCCACTGCAGGCTTTGGTTGGACCTCTGAGATCCTTTCGAGCTGCTCATCAGCCATAATGAAACTCACTGTCTCGTAAAAGATTTTTAGGGAAGACACGACAATGCTGTGCCCTTGTTTAAAGTCTCCTGTGATCACCCTGGTCAGTGCCATTGAGATTCCAGGTAAAAAAGAAGCAAACAAATCCCCCAGCTGCTTCTGCTCAAGCTCACCCAAGGACCTCGGATGGTCCTGACAGTCACACTGTAAGAGTAGAACCTGTAAACATTTTAAGGCAGCAATTTTAATTTGCTTTGATTTCTCCTGTTCTGCTAGGTTCAACAGTAAAGATACAGCAAATCCTAAACGAGGCAGGATGGAGGGCTCATAAAAAGCCAGGATGATGTCCCCATAAGCCGAGTGCATTAACGTGCTGAGGCCACGGATCACAGCCAATTTCAACTCCTCGGACACAGCTGCGGGTTTTTGGGAGTTGGGCGAATACAGACAGGCAGAGAGTTCCGAAAAGAGCTCCTGGAGAAGTTCTTGTTCCTTCACACATGTTGAAGAGAGGACAAACGTGAGGCATTCCACCACGCTCTGGATCAAACGCTCTCTCTTGGGACCCGGAGTCTTCAGCGTAAATCGCAAAGGGAAGAGGATGTACTGCTGAAGCTCCTGAAGGGCGGAGTCACTCACAGCTTGTAACCTCGCCTGCAGGTGCTCCACGGTCTCCACCGTCTGGGTCTTTGTGAGCTGAACACAGACTGGGCGTAAGGCACCGAAGGCCTCCTCAGGAGTATCGAACACTGCCATTGTGCAGTAGTCTCACTGAGGAAGCATCCTGCAGGCCGGAGGAAGAACACTTTTCAGTAAAGGTCAAGGCTCAAAGCAAATTCAAAGTGGACCTGCAGTCATTCAATCAACAGACATTTAGTGGGGGCCTATGTGTCAGTCACTGCACAAGGTGCTAGAGGAGCAATGGAACTGAAGAGAGGTGGCTGCTCTTCTGAGGGGGCCCCGGTCTACTGAGGGAAGCAGCTGGACAGTTCCAACACAGGCTGCTAAGAATGGGGGACGGGCCTGTGCTCACGGTCCTGAGTGAGTGTGGGAGACCCATGCGTCAGAAGCCTGGGAAAGCCAGGCTAGGTTTCACAGGAGGAAGAGGCTTGAGCCAGACTTGAGGGAGGAATAACAGGAATCTGTGGGCTATGCTAACGAGTTTGGATCTTAACCTGTGGTAGTAATGGAGAGCCACTGAAGGTTATGCCTTTTTCTTTTTCTTTTAAGATTTTATTTATGAGAGAGAGAGAGAGAGAGAGAGCGCATGCACATGCAAGAGTGGGGGGAGGGGCAGAGGCAGAGGGAGAAGCAGGCCCCCCACTGAGCAGGGAGCCCAACTCCGAACTCGATCCCAGAACCCTGGGATCATGACCTGAGCTGAAGGCAGACGTTTAACTGACTGAGCCACGCAGGCACCCCAGTTTTATCTTTTTCAAGTTGACGTATAACATTTATAGAGTAAAATACACTAGTCTTAATGTACAGCTCAGTGGGTTTTTGTGATGTAGAGATCTATATAACCACCACCCAAAACAAGACAAAGAATATTTCCAGCTCCCTCAAGCCATTTTACAGTTGATTCCTGCTTCCCCTGCCCAGTGGTAACCTCTATTTTGACTTCTATCACCTGTTCCTGTCATGGAGAGGTTTTAAGCGGAAGTTATAGGATCAACTTTACGCACCGAGAACACCCCCTGGCAGCCAGTGATATGGAAGAAGAGTCAGAGGTGGGTGAGATGGAGAGCGGAACAAAACAGAAGCGAGTAGCCAGAGAAAGGGGAAAACCAGGAGCGCACACCATCACAGAAATCATAGGAGAAGAGAGAGTCCAGCAGGATGGAAAGATGGACAGCAGGCAGGCAGTGAAAGGAGACAGGTTTATAGGTGAGCGAACGAACTGAGCAACTTAATACCAGAGAGTCTCTTTTCTCTGTGAGGAGAAATTCAAAGTCATAGGCTGACAGTGAACAAGAAGGGGGAGGGCGGGGTAAACAGAGGGCTTGAGGAGAGAAATAAAAGTCTCAAATATTCCCTTTGGGGAAGCAGAGCATGCTGGGAAGACATAAAAGTGTGGCCCAAGGGTACTGAGGACTGAGTTGAAGCTGGAGACCATAAACACGTACAATCATAAAATGTTGGCACTGGAGGGAGGTTAGAGATTGTCTAGGCTGGTGGGGTCTGTCAGTCTGTCTGTCTCTCCCAATCTCTCTCTCTCTCTCTGGGCTCAACTTACTGGGGGCTTCTGAACAGATGATGCCCCTTCCTGTCCCCAATCCAATGAACCCTCCAGAGCCCCACTGACTACAGGGCTGGCAGGCAAGTGGTGCCTGGTGAGTGTGGGCAAGATCTGCTCAGCCCAGAGAGAGACAGTCTGTGCCGGATTTTCCTCCTGGGTCAGGAGAGGGCTCCAGGGCAACAATCAGGCTCTAAAACCCTGGAGAGAGTCTGGTCCACAGAGCCCCATGATCTTCTGCAAGGAAGGGCAATATTGGTCACTGTGAGGCTTGTTGGGGGGATATCTCTTGGTCTCTGTGACCACCCCCCAGAAGCTATGAAAGGAAGAAAGCTCAAATCTGCCCTTTCTCAAGCTATTGACGCCAGAAGGCTCGGCCAGGGATTACTGCCTTCCCACTGGCACTGGCTCACACACGAATGACCCAGAGGCTGCTGTGCTGTCCCCTGCCTGAGGTACTGTAGTTGGAACAACAGAAGGGAAGGAAGACAGCCACTTAATGGGACCCAGCAGTCTGAGGTGGTGAGTCTTAGACTAACAGAACTACTAAGGGAGACAGACGAGAATTTGAAAAATAATAAGAGCAATAAAAAAGTTTGATCACAAGGCGAATGATATCTTTTAGAATTTTAAAAACATGATTTTCCACACCGAAAAAGCTCAATTGATGGGATTTTTTTTTAAAAAGATGGTTAATTACTGAGATCCAATCAGTGGCCTGGAAGATCAAGTAGAGCTATTTTAAAACCCAGAACAGAACTACAAAGAGACGGAACTCGTGAGACTTGGAAAAGCAACACGTAAATAGCTGGGAATTCTGGAAGGAGAGAAAGGACCAGATGGAGGAGCCAGAGCAAATAAACAACTGAAACATTTCCCTGAGCTGCAGAAAGATTTATCTGGAGACTGAAAAGACAGAAGGACACACACCTAGTCACACTCTGGTAAAATTCCTGTATGCTAAAAGAGACAGAGGAAAATTATACATGCTTTCAGGAAGAAACAAACAACTTAGAAGACTGGCTCTGGCTTTCTCATATGCAACAAGGGACACCAGAAAACGATGGAATAGCATCTACGGACTGCAAAGAAAGGACTGTGGCCCCCAAACCCTATATACAGGCAAGCAGTCACCAGTCAGACTGCAAGAACAAGAGCAAGGATTCAGAGAGGGCATTACCCACACACCCTCCCAAGGAAGATACTTGAGAAAGGATTCCATTCAAATGAACAACTCTAAACAGAGATCTAAAATGGGCAGATGAATGAGGAAGGAAAAACTGTTAGTAAATTGTTTTTTCTTCTTTTAGCATGGAAAACTTATTTCAAATAAAATGTTTAAGTGGAAGCCCAGCACACAAGGTAGAATAAATCAGAGGGTCTGGTTGAAGCTGGAGTGAAGGCAATGGCCTGGGGCCCTACATCTCTCTTATTCATCTCAGGACTTTCAAGACGACGACCTGGGGCCCCCCTGAACTATGCTCTCAGATTGTACAACACAAACTGCAATAGAGCCAATGAAGTGGGAACACACAATCCATCCCAGACTGAACTCTGCTGGCTTGTCGGTGCCCCCTTGGTGATTTACGGCCTTCACCTGAGCTAGAAACCTTAGCCTCTCTTTCTCCCACCTCCCTCTTAATGCCACCATTCTCTTAAATTTCATCAATTCTACCCCTTCAACATCTTTCAAATCTGTTGGTGACGATAACCATCTATTTATTGTTGGACTGGCTGTAATTGTTTCCTCGAGGGCCCCTGGTCTCGTGTGCTTGCCCTTCTTGGATCCACATTCCACAATGACATGTAAGTAATCTTTCTAAAACAAAAACCTGATCACTCTTTGCTGCTTAAAATTCTTCAACTGCACTCCCTAGCCCACCTATTCACCATGGCATGTGGGGCTCTTGGCCATCAGGCTCCTGCCTATCTCAGCAACCTCAGCTCTCAGGGCTTCACTCCTTCCACCTGAAACTACAGCCACGTAAAATGACAAAATTTGCAATTTCCCAAGCAGGTGGCGCTCCTTCACATTCACCTCCTTTGTCCTGTTTCACATTCACCACTGTGCACACCGCTATTATGGAACATCGTAAGCTGCATGATTTTGTATCCATCTGTCTTAAGTTACTTTAGACTGGGCAATCCTATACCTTGAACCCAGAAGGGCATCTGGCACATGACAAGCACTCAAAAACATCGGGCCCCCTCTACCTTGAAGTTGGATATGGTAGGGTATTGGCAGGCTAATACTCTTGCTGACAACTAGAAAAAGCCAGATAAATTACAAAAATAATTCCTTAAAGCATAAGTAGTTGTGGAAGCAACAAGGACTAGGTGGATGAATACTCTAGCCAGGGGTGAATGTTCAGTGAGTCAACAGTCGATAGCTGTTTCTTTTTTTTTTTTTTAATTTTACTATTTATTTTATTTTATTGCCCTTGCTGCATTTGCCGACCCTCGCATGAGCTCAGGATTACAGTGTGGCCCAGGCCGAGGGCTGTCACTGAGGAAAGAGAAACCATAATGCTTTTAAAATGTGGTTATGTGGGGTTGAGGTGGGACAAACCTGCAGTTTTTAGAGATCTCAAACTACACGGCTTCTGGGAGAAGGCTGCTGTTGGGGGACAAACGGCTGAGAAATGTCCAAACACATGAAAGAGATCAACCCCACAGATTCAAGAAGCTCAGCAAACCCAGGTTGGCGGTACAAAGACAAAAACAGACATATCACAGTAGAACTGTTATAAACTGAAACTAAGAAGAAAAATCTTAAAAGTAACGGAGCAGTAAGACTGACAGATTGTTCTCCACAGAAATGATGAAATCCAGAAGACAGTAGAAGTAGAAGAACATTTTTTTTTTTCTTTTACAATTTTTTTTT
>NC_138378.1:18922118-18927293 GCF_054177405.1 Leptonychotes weddellii | reverse complement strand
GTCACCCCATCCCTCCCACCCCACCCCCCACTCCAACAACACTCAGTTTGTTTCCTGCAATTAAGAATTCCTCATATCAATGAGATCATATGATACATGTCTTTCTCTGTTTGACTTATTTCACTCAACAGAAGTAGAAGAACATCTTTAAAGCGCTAAGAGGAAATAACTATCAGGCTTGCATTTTATACCCTATGAAGCCAGCTTTCAAAACTGAATGTGAAATAACGATGTTTTTGGATAAAAACTAAGTGAATTCATTGCTATCAGGTCTGCACTAAAGGAAAAAAATAAAGGGAAAAACGAACCTACACAGAAGCATGGCTATTTAGGAGGCAATGAAGAACAATGGAATATACCAATATAAAATAATACTACCTGTACAAAACAGTAATTATGTCTTTTGCAGTTTAAGTATAGCTATAAAACCAAAATATAAGACAATAATGCACAAAGGTGCATGGCAGGTGATGTAAAAGGAGTTACGTGTATTAAAAGTCTAGTAGTATCAGGAGGTGGTACAATAATTTGAAATTTGTAGGGTAAGCACCAAAAGAACTGTAAAAGAACATATACTTAAGTTCAGACAGCAGTAAAAATGCGATAATATTTTCTGAATTATCCAAAAAAAGGTAAAAAATGAGGAAAAGGGAAGGAAAACCACTGGCTCATATAGAAAATAATAAAATGGTAGACAGAAAGCTCACTGAAACAATGATTATATTAATCCAGACTTTCTCAACAGTGGCACCTTTGACATTTTGGGTTTGATAATTATTTGTTAGTGGTAGGCTGTCCTATGCATTGTAAGATATTTACTAGCATCTTTGGCCTCTGTCCCCCAGATGCCAGTAGCATTCCCCCAGGTGCAACCAAAAATTTCTCCAGACACTGTCAAATGCCCCACGGAAGCAAAAATGGCTTTGAAAATCATTGGTATAGTCATCAAAATCCCAACAGGACTTTTGTAGAAAGTAATAAGATGACTCTAAAATTGATATGGGAATGCAAAGTGCCTCAAATAGCAATGACAATCTTTTTTTTTTTTTTTAAGATTTTATTTATTTAAGAGAGAGAGCACAAGTGGGGTGAGGGGCACAGGGAGAAGCAGGCTCCCCGCTGTTTAGGGAGCCTGATGTGGGGCTCGATCTTGGGATTCCAGGATCGTGACCTGAGCCAACAGCGCTTAACCGACTGAGCCATCCAGGCACTTCAGCAAAGACAATCTTGAAGAAGAGAAATTAGGTTGGTAAGTTGTGGTAGTGTAAGTTCTTTCACTATCTGATTTCAAGATTTACTGTACAGGTACTGATAAGTCAAGTCAGTGCATTATTAGCATAAAGAATGACAGACTAATGGAACAGAATAGCTCCCTCATATGCAACAGATCCACATACCTCACAAAGGTAAAGCTGAAATGACCTGGTGGAAAGAATAGTCTTTTTAATAGAAGGTGCTGTGTCATTTGGCTATCCATAGGAAAAAGTATCTATGTCTTGGTTCCATCCGACACTGGATTTAAATGTGAAATGTAAAGAAAATGTTAAGAAAACAGAGAAGAGCATCTTCGTGATCTTGGAGTAGGCAAAGATTTCTTTTTTTTTTTTTTTAAAGATTTTATTTATTTATTTGACAGATAGAGAGCACAAGTAGGCAGAGAGGCAGGCAGAGGGAGGAGAAGCAGACTCCCTGCTGAGCAGGGAGCCCGACGCGGGGCTCGATCCCGGGACTCCAGGATCATGACCTGAGCTGAAGGCAGCCGCTTAACCGACTGAGCCACCCAGGCACCCCTAGGCAAAGATTTCTTAAACAGGATACAGAAAAGGGCTAACCATAAAAAAAAAAAAAAAAAAGGATAAATTGGATTACATTAGAATTAAGAACTTCTGTTCCTGAAAAGATGCCATTAAGACAGGGAAAGGACAACCCATAAAAGGAGGAAAGATGTTTGCTATATATCTGACAAAACACTCATATTGATAATATAAGATTTTTCATAAATCATTAAGAAGACAACCCAGCAAAAACATGGAAAAGGACTTGAGCAGACATATCAAAAAAGAGGATGTCTAGGGCGCCTGGGTGGCTCAGTTGGTTAAGCGACTGCCTTCGGCTCAGGTCATGATCCTGGAGTCCCGGGATCGAGTCCCACATCAGGCTCCCTGCTCGGCGGGGGGTCTGCTTTTCCCTCTGACCCTCCCCCCTCTCATGTACTCGCTCTCTCTCATTCTCTCTCTCTCAAATAAATAAAATCTTAAAAAAAAAAAAAAAGAGGATGTCCAAATGGCTAATCAACATATGAAAAAAGACACTCAACATCAGTCAGGAAAATGCAATTTAAAACCTCAATAAAATATCATTACACACCCACCAGAAGGGCTGAGCTGAGAAAAAGGAAAAAAAAAAAGACAAAGAAAATACTAGGTGTTAGCAAGGAAATGAAGCAACAAGAACTCTCATCAGTGCAGGTAGGATTGTAAATTGGTACAACTACTTTGGAAAACTCTTTGGCAGGATCTATTATTCTAAAGGTAAACATACGCATGCTCTATGACCTAGTAATTCCACTTTGATAAATACCCAACAGAAATGCATACATAAATATACCAAAAGGTGTGTTCAAGAATACACTATCCACAACTGCCCCTGAACAGAAAGCACCTGAATGCCCATCTCCAGTAGAATGGATAAATTGTGGTATATTCTCTCAATGGAGTATTATATAGATGAAGATTTACCACAATTGGAGATCTTCAAAAGAATAGGTTACAGACTCAGAAATATATAAACCAGCTTTTTGTAAGGAAGAAAGTATACCAAATTGCTACTTTGACATGACTATAAAAGGCAATCATATACCTTTATGAGATGGCCATGAGATCACACTTGTGTGACAATATGTCAATTACAAAAGGAATTGTTTAGAGATTTAGAGACTTAGGAATCCCAGATTCTAGTCCTATAAAATGCAACCCTGATTATTTAAAGTGGTGCTGCAAAGTTTGATGTTTCTATAACTGATGGCACCAGGGGCGTTCTGGCCCACTGGGATGAGGCATTCAGAAAGAGTGGATTCTCTGGCTGAGTAGAGAAAACCACCCAGAGTTCAACTGTGGCAGACAGAGACTGAATAAACATAAGCCTGAATAACCAGTTCTGGATTGCTGATGGCCAACTACACCTTTCCTAGCTCAGTATACCCAGACTGTGGTCACGGAAAGCAGTCACTGGAGAGGCAAGGGAAGAGATCTGCAATCACAGTACATGGGTGAGCCCGTCCCCCCCAGCCTCTCCCCGGCCTCCCCTTCCCTCTCTGCCTCGTCACAGGGATGGGCTAGGGACCACCCCTAGGCCATGGCGTTTAGGTGGTGAAGACAAATGGGGCAATCTGCACAGGATAAGGTGATATACCTTACAGACACTTAAAGGTAAGATGGTAGGTCACAAGGTAATATCATACAATCAAGAAGTGAACAAGGGAGAAAAAAAGAAAGAAGTACAAAAGACATTTGGAAAAAGAATAAACTTCAGTAGTGCAGTGTTCATGGAGGGAGGAGGATTTGTGTTGGAGTTCGGGGAATACATGTTTAGGGCTACGCGGGAAGGCTGCTCAAGGTAAAATAGCTGTTACAAGCAAAGGCCAGGAGGAAGAGAAGTCAAAGCATCTTATAAATGTAGAGACAAGATAGAGATGCCATCAGAGCAAGTGAGCCACACTTCACCCAGGGCTGACGTTCTCAACATTATGCCTTTGCACTTGCTGTTCCACCATATTTCCTCGTGACTTGCTCTCTCATTGCTTTTAGGGCTTTGCTCAAACATGAATTCTGAGTGAGCCTTCTCTGATCACTCCTGTTTAAAACTGTAATCCATTCTCCCTCTTCCCCACCCTGGCACTCCCTATCTCCTCTCCCTGACTTTAAAGTTTTCCTCCATAGCACTTAGCACCATCCATCAAACCAGATTATCTGTTATTTGTCTCTCTCCTCTCACTAGAATATAGGCTCTAGAAGAGTGATAATTGACAGGTTTGTTTATTGCTTCTGGCACACAGCAGGTATTCAATAAATGCCTGTTGAGTCAACAGCCATATTCTAAGGTCTGGTTCTCTCGTTGGTAGAGCTTTAATATCAGCTATGCCTGAACTGGATTCTGGGTAAAAACTGCCATCCTCTTCTTCTCTTGGGGTCATTCCTACAGGTAGCTGATATCATCCTTTACGGGAGGATCTTGTCAGATTCATTCTTAAGGGGCAATCATAGCTCTAGACTTTGGCTAGGCTACTTTTAGGTTGTTTCTAGGACAGGGACAGAATAAGAACCCAGAGGTGATTATCTGGATTCAAGTCCTCGCTCCACACCTGGCTGTGTGATTTCCATGAATTTCAATTTCTTCAACATAACATAAACTTGGTACATAAGACTTTTCTCCAAAAGTTCTAACTTTGAATAACCACTGGGTTTAGATTCCAAAGACAAGAGTTCAGACATACAAAATGCCAATACAGGTTTTTGAACAGAAGGAAGAGAATTAATATTTATTGAAAAACACTTCTAAATGCCAGGCATATACTAGATATTTTATGTACATAAAAATTCCTCATCCACCAGCTGAGTAACACAAAGCTCAGAGAGGTGAAGTGATGCCTCGTCACACAGCAAGTGATGGCAGACCTGGAATTCACCTCAAGCCCGTGGCACTCCAAAGGCTATATATGCACACTTTCCACTATACCAGAGCCCCCCCCCCCCAGTCTGTTTATCAGAATCAAGGGGGAACAATGTAAGCACAGATTCCTGGGTCCCACAACAGAGCTAATGAATCAGAATCTATACTGGGGTGGGGGGGATGGTAGGTACGTTTGTGAATCTATTTTAAAAGTTTGCAAACCAGCCAGGCATGGGACTCCCACACTGTACACATTCTACACAAACTATGTCTTCTGAAGAATAAGAACCAGGTGATGAAAGGAGTACTTGCTCAGGATCCATCTGGCAGTAGTGTGCAGAGTGTGCTGGAGGACTACTGCCTGGGGTTAAAGTGAATGGTTTAGGGGCGCCTGGGTGGCTCAGTCGTTAAGCGTCTGCCTTCGGCTCAGGTCATGATCCCAGGGTCCTGGGATCGAGCCCCGCATCGGGCTCCCTGCTCCGCGGGAAGCCTGCTTCTCCTTCTCCC
>NC_138378.1:18760230-18922018 GCF_054177405.1 Leptonychotes weddellii | reverse complement strand
CTCCCCCTGCTTGTGCTCTCTCTCTCTCTGACAAATAAATAAAATCTTAAAAAAAAAAATAAAGTGGCTGGTTTATTTGTGCACCTCTGCAACTGAACAGTATACTTTTTTTTTTTAAAGATTTTATTTATTTATTTGAGAGAGAGAGAATGAGAGACAGAGAGCATGAGAGGGAGGAGGGTCAGAGGGAGAAGTAGGCTCCCCGCCGAGCAGGGAGCCCGATGCGGGACTCGATCCCGGGACTCCAGGATCATGACCTGAGCCGAAGGCAGTCGCTTAACCAACTGAGCCACCCAGGCGCCCCTGAACAGTATACTTTTTTAGTGTTACAGCTTTACTTGTGATTTTTCCCAGCATCTGGTACAGTGTCTGCCAAGCACTGTTTTTTTTTTTAAAGATTTTATTTATTTATTTGACAGAGAGAGACACAGCGAGAGAGGGAACACAAGCAGGGGGAGTGAGAGAGGGAGAAGCAGGCTTCCCGCCGAGCAGGAAGCCTGATGTGGGGCTCGATCCCAGAACTCTGGGATCATGACCTGAGCCGAAGGCAGACGCTTAACGACTGAGCCACCCAACCACCCCGGCACTGTTTGTTTAATAAATGAGTAAAAGAAGCTGGATAAACATTAAACCTCCAGTATACTTGAAATTTTGTAGCTTCCTACTTGTTCTTTTTTCTACCTCAAATGTTTCCTTAGCACATACTATGTGCCATGCACTGTGCTAAGGTCTTGACAAAGAAAGGGCGCCTGGGTGGCTCAGTCATTAAGCGTCTGCCTTCGGCTCAGGTCATGATCCCAGGGTCCTGGGATCGAGCCCCGCATCGGGCTCCCTGCTCGGCGGGAAGCCTGCTTCTCCCTCTCCCACTCCTCCCTGCTTGTGTTCCCTCTCTCGCTGTGTCTTTCTCTGTCAAATAAATAAATAAAATCTTTTAAAAAAAAAGTTAAAAAAAACCCCACAAAGTTAACTGGAGGGTCTAGCCCTGCAAGGAAGGAGTATACAACAGAACACTAAGGAGTATACAAAATAGAGGTGGAGGAGGGGAATCAAGGAGACTTCCCATAAATCCTTCCTGAAATTACTTTAGGCTCATTTCAATTACAGCTGTCCTCTACAGAATATTTGTGGAACCGTGCTTTGTACTACACTAATACTATGTGCCTATACCTTCTACTAGACAAGAAGTTTTTTGGTAGGCAGTACATTCTAGAAAAGTGGTTCTTAGCTTAGAGAAGGGTGTACATCAAGAATATATACTCCTGGGCGCCTGGGTGGCTCAGTTGGTTAAGACACTGCCTTCGGCTCAGGTCATGATCCTGGAGTCCCGGGATCGAGTCCCACATCAGGCTCCCTGCTCGGCGGGGAGTCTGCTTCTCCCTCTGACCCTCCCCCTTCTCATGCTCTCTCTCTCTATCTCATTCTCTCTCAAATAAATAAATAAAATCTTAAAAAAAAAAAAAAGAATATATACTCCTTTCCCTCACCATCGGGGTAGTGTCAGAGGAGGCCTAGTGGACAGTTAGGACTTTTGCTACTGTCCTGTGATAATGAGGCCACCCTTAGTGTAGTGCAGTGGATACCAAGTGGGGAGCTGGGACTCTCACTTCTACTGGGAAGTAATGAGGAGCCCTTCCCCTTGGGTGTCAAAGGAGGCTGAAGGAGGACTCTGGACTTCTACCTACACTTGGTTCTCCTGCCAGAGTGGTGTCAGAGAAAGCCAGCTAAAACAGAAGGCTTAAATAAGATCCAGAGTGTCAGAACATAATGCAAAAATGTCCAATCAAAAATCATTCATCATACCAAGAACCAGGAAGATCTCAAACTAAAAGAAAAAAGACAATCAATACATCAAACACTGAGATGGCAGAGATGTGAGAATTATCTGACAAAGATACCAAAGCACCCATGATTAAAAGGAGCAATTATGAACTTGCTTGAAGCAAATGAAAGAATAGAAAGCCTCAGCAAATAAACAGGAGATATGAAGAAAAAAATGGAAATTTTAGAACTGAAAAATTCGATAACAAATAAAAAGGTCAGTAGATGAGCTCAAAGGCAGAATGGAGAGGACACAGGAAAGAATCTATGAGCTGCAAAACTGAATAATAGAAATTACCTAATCTGAACAACTGAAAGAACATAGACTGAAAAGAGCCTCAGGGACCCACAGGACTATAACAAAAGATCTAAGAGTTCCAGAAGAAAAGGAGAAAAAGGGTGGGTCTGAAAAAGTACTCATAGAAATAATGGCTGAAAATCCCCCAAATTTGGCAAGAAATATAAATTTATATACTCAAGAAGCTCAGTGACCCCCAAACAGGATAAACCCAAAGAAATTTACATCAATTATAATGACATCATAATTAAATTTCTGAAAACAAATGACGAAAAAATCTTGAAAGCAGCCAGAGAAAAATGATACCTTGCTTATAGGGAAAAACAATTGGAATGAAAATGGATTTCTCATCAGAAGCCATGTACGCCAGAAGGAAGTGGCACGGGAACTTTCAGGTGCTGGGGGTGGGGGGGTGGGGGGCGGGGAAGAACTGTTAAGACAGAAGCCTACACCCAGCAAAAATGTTCATCAGGAATGAAGTGGAAATTGAGACATTTTCAGATAAAGGAAACCTAAGAGAATTTAACACCAGCAGGCCTGCTCTAAAAATATGGCTAAAGGAAATTCTTTAAACAGAAAGGACACATTAAAAAAAGGAATATTGGAATGTCAAGGAGGAAGAAAGAACGTGGTAAGTGAAGATATGTATAAATACAATAGGCTTTCCTTATTCTTTTTAGTTTTCTAAATTGTGTTTGACAGTTGAAGCAAAAATTATATCACTGTCTGATTTGGATCTAAATGTATATGTAGAAAAAATATTTAAGACTATTACCTTATAAATAGGGGAGGGTAAGGAGACATAAAGGGAAGTGACGTTGTTATACTTCATTAGTAGTGGTAAAGATAAGTTATGTACAAATAATGTAATACCTGTAAGAATCATTAAAATGGTTCCAAAGAGATACATTCAGAAACACTATAGATAAGTAAAATGGAATTCTAAAAAATGTTCAAGTAACTTATAAGAAAGCTGGAAAAAGAAAATAGAGAAACAAAAACAGAACAAACAGAAAACAAAAAATAAAATGGAAGATTAAGCTCTACATATCAATAATTGTATTAAACATAGAAGGTCTAAGTATACCAACGAAAAAATAGAAATTTTCAGAGTGGATTACAAAATATGACCTAACTCGGGTGCCTGGGTGGATCAGTCAGTTAAGTGTCTGCCTTCAGCTCAGGTCATGATCCCAGGACCCTGGGGTGAGGTCATGATCCAGGACCCTGCATCGGGCTCGTTGCTCAGCGAGGAGTCTGCTTCTCCCTTTGCCTGCCACTCCCCCTGCTTGTGCTCTCTCTCTCTCTCTCGTTCTCTCTCGCTCTCAAATAAATAAAATCCTTTAAAAAAAATATGACCTAACTCTATGCTGTCTACAAGAAACTCACTTCAAATATAATGATATAGGTAGGTTAAAAGTAAAAGGACAGACAGAAAGATATTATCATGCAAACATTAATCAAACGCAAGCAAGAGTGACTATATTAACATGAGATAGACTTCAGAGCAAAGAAAATTACCAGAGATAGAAAAGGACATTCTATAACCATTAAAAGGGTAAACCCATCAAGAAGACATAGCAATACTAAATGGATTATGTCAAGACACAAATCCTAAATACAAAACAACCACAAAATGTGTGAAGCAAAAATGCATTAAAACTGAAAAGAGAAATATGGGTGATCACCACAATTATAGGTGGTGACTTCAACATTCTTATCTCAACAATTGGTAAAACAAGTAGAAAATCAGCAAGGATAACAGAAGGACTCAACAACACCATCAACCAACAGGACCTAATCAATTTTTAAAGAACTCTCCAACCCACAACAGAAGAATACCCTTTCAAGTGCCCACAGAACATTTACCAAGATAAATCATATCCTGGGCCATGACACAGAGTACAGTACCTTCCCCAACCACAATGGAATCAAACTAGAAATCTCCAAACACCTGGAAACTAAGCAACACATTTCTAAATAATCCATGGATTTTAGGGCATTCACCTTTTTTATATTAATTCACGCAATCAGCTATGAATAAGGTGGCAGGATGAGAAAAATAGATGAAGATGCAGTCCTTTCCCTCTAATCTTAGTTATGTGATCTTGGGTAGTTCGCCTAACTTCTCTGTCCCATTTCCTCATTTGCCAAATGAGAATAACATAATAACTGCCTTACAGCTTTGTCATGAGGATTAAATGCGTTACTATGTGAAAACTATGTCTAGCCCATAGCAATTGCTCACTATGTTGGCTATGATTATGATGATTATGATGATTCTAGTCTGGAAGAGGAGTGAAAGCATCTAAGCAAAGAACTACAATACGGTGCAGTGAGAGAAAAAACAGTCATCAACTAGAAGAATGTCTCTTAACTGAAGTCTGCCCATAACTGGTAAGTTCCACTATAATCAGGAAATTTAAAAACTGTTATGTCTACAAAAACCTAATTCCCTACTACCAACCCAATAGCAGTTGGAAAGACAAATTTCTCTACTGGAATTAGAGAAATTGATAACTGGAATTTAAAACTTTTAAAAAATAGGCAAAGAGGTCACAGTCTCAAATAGTGTTTCAAAGAAAGGTCAATGGAACCACTGACTTCCCTGCCTCCACCCTCAAAAAAGTTAACATATTGCTTAAATTTCAGAAACAGTCAAATGGACTCCCAAGAGGGCAAGGGCAGCATGTAATTCCCTGAAAGAAGCAACCAAATTAAGGGCACAAAGGTGTGTTTTATGGCGGTGCTGTCACAGACTAAACGTCAAAACAGGACATTGAAGGGTGGTCCTGGAGGTTGAGTGGAAGCACACCAGGTGAGAAGGGGGGGAGGCGTCACCTTTGGAGAAAGAACAGCAAGAGCCAAGGCGTGAAAAGTGCACGTGGGTGGCTTGGCACAACCAAAGGAAGCTTTTGGCGGGGGGGTGGGGGGGTGGACAACCAGAGAGCAGGACGTCTACGGAGAAGAGTGCGGCCTGGGGCTTGCCAGATGAGGGAGAGAGTCCCCCCTCCCGTACCCTGTCCTGATCACTCAGCATCAGTGTCCCCTCGGGATTCCCCTCTAAGAGCTCCCGGTTGTTCGGTTACCTCTCGCTCCCGCCACTCTTCCCTTACCTCGTCTTCCAGCCTTTCCCTCACTCTCCCGCCTCCTCCACCCCGTCGGAAGTGACGTACTAACTAGCGCGCCGTACAGCGCCAGAAAGGTTCTGCCAGAGCGGGAGAAAGGGTTCCGGTGAGCCTCATTGCGCCTGCGTGCGGGCGCGAGCGGTCAAAGCGCCTTCCGGAGGCCGCCGAACTGCGCTTTCCTCCCAGTCTGTCGCTTTCGAAGTACCCTGAGCGAGGTTCAGGGAGGCCGCCGCCACTGGAGGGGCATTTTTCTGTGGCTCTGACGCCTCCCGGTGCCCAGCTACTTCGGCCCTTGCCCTTTGACCCTGCTTGCGGCGGGGTGAGAGGTCGGTGGCCATCTTGTGGCGGCGGCGCGGGCGGCTGTTACTGCGGAGACCCATCCCCTCCCCCTCCTTACCCCCTGGCCGTCTGTCAGTCAGTAAAGAGCCCCGCAGGCAGTCAGGTGAGGCCCCGGCCTCGTGCCGTCACTCTTCCCGCCGCACTGGGCGGCCCAGGCCGCTCCCTGCAGGGCCCCACCGCCGCCACCATGTCCTCCTTCTCCGAGTCGGCGTTGGAGAAGAAGCTCTCGGAGCTGAGCAACTCTCAACAGAGCGTGCAGACCCTGTCCCTGTGGCTCATCCACCACCGCAAGCACGCGGGACCCATCGTCTCTGTGTGGCACCGCGAGCTCCGCAAAGGTAAACACCCCCTGCGCAGCCCCTTGGGCCCTCCCCCGGATTGACCTCTCCCCAGCCCACTCCCGAGGCTCCTCTAGCTGCTTAGTTGAGGCTTGCTTTCCAAGCCTGGGCCTCTGATTGCGCTTCTGAGGTTGGAGACAGTGTTATCCCCATTTCTCGGAGAAGGAAACTGAGGCCCGGGAAGGTTTAAGATACTTGGCTGAAGTTCCCAGACTCCCAGTTCATCCAGCCCTTTTCCCCGCAGGCTACTCCTGACACTTGTGACTATTATTATCTCGACAGCCTTGTAGAGGGCACTGGCCCTAGGCTGTTGTGTGCCAGGCGCTTTGCTGGGCATTTGGAGTAAGAACCAGAGGACTCTGGAGAAAGACTGCCTAGATCGAGTCCTGGCTTAGCTACTTATTAGCTGAGTGATGTTGGGCTAGTTTCTTCATCTCTCTGTGCTTCTGTTTTCTCATCTGTAAAACGAGGACAAGGATGGCTGCCGCTTACAGAGCCTTTATTCTGTGCCAGTCACTATGCTAAGACCTTTACGAATATCCTCACTTAGTCCTCAGAACAGCTCTGTGAAGTGGGTACAGTTACCCCCATTATGGAGCTGTTAAGGGGCCACACTACCTAGACCTTACCTCTCAGGCTCCTCTTCTCATGCATCTTTCATTGATTCTAGACCCTGCTCAGGATCTGACAGGCATTCATTGAGCTCAGCCTGTTATGTGCCAGGCACTGGGTTGGATGCTTAATAACATGTTGACTCCAGAGGCCATCTGCCTGGAATTTAAGCCTGATTTTGCCATTCACTGACCCCAGCAGCCTAGCCTCTCTGACCCTCAGTTTCCTTACCTATAAAATGGAGGTGATGAAAACTGATATTTACTGTGCCTTTAATTATGTGCCAGGTGCAGTACTGATATCTTTACATACATTGTCATTTTTTAAATTCTCAGAGTTCTCTGGAGTAGGAACTTTGCAGATGAGGAAAAACTGAGGCTCAAACAACTTGCTGTGGTAAGGAGTAAACAGGATAATCCAAATGAACATTTAGCATGGTGTCAAGCACAGTATAGGCATTTCATAAATAATGGTGAAATGGGACTACTAATTACTCAATGTGAGGCATGGTCTTTGCCTTCAAGTTGCTTACAGTCTGGTGGGGAAGGATAAGCACCTTCACAGCTGTTACCCTAATGATTCCATAGCAGAAAGCTGAGGAAATGGAGCTTAGAACCACTTTGGGCAGCCTCTGTGCAGTAGGCCCTTTATAGTATAGGAAGTAACTTTACATGTGTTTTCCACTATCTGTGAGATGGAGATCCCACCTAAGTGGTTAAGTGATGTTTTCAATTCCTTAGAACTCATGAGGCTAGACTACATCAGACACCAAAATCCAAGATTCTTTCAGGAGACCCGGTTCTAGCCTTCTAGCAGAGACTCCCCTCTCCACAAATATGTGCTGTACTGAGATAGGGGTCCCCTCTGGGCAAGTGGGGGCTAGAGCCTGGAGCCCCCAGATCCTCCTCCTTGTACCCTATTTGAGTTATGGAAAAGAACAGTTTAGAGAGTGCATTCATCTGTGACACAAGCTCCTTTAACCCTAATCTCATGATCCTAATTTCATGGAACTTTATGTTTTAAGGAGACCAGCATTATTATCTCCCATTTTATAGATGAGAATGTAAAGATGCGGAGAGATTAAGTGCTTTGTTTAGGGGCATGTGGCTGGAGCATCAGCCCAGCGCCTTCTGATGCCAAAATTTGTGCTTTCAAGTTCCCAGTGCCTCAGTGCCCTTTAATAAGTGAAGGTGATCATCTGACTCCAACCAAACTCATAGCAGTTTTGTTGATTAGAATTAGTCACTGTATCTCACCCCATCCCATACTAATTGAGCATTTATTTCATTCTTACTAGTTCTGTCTTTTTCACTAGATTTGTGTTTTGAGGGAGAAACTAGGGCTTCTTGTTTCTTTGTACTACCCATAGCATTTAACATGGTGCCTTTTAACACAGTTTAAAAATAGGTTAGAAGTTCGATTGTGGTCTCCAACGTCATTTTCATGGTTGAGTAGAGGATCCAAACAGCACTACCTAATACAGCTTTCTGTGAGATGTTTTCTATCCATAATGCCCAGCAAGGTAGCCCCTTGCCACATGTGGCTGCTGAGCACTTGAAATGTGTGACTAAGGAACTAAAGTTTTAAATAATTGTGCTAGTTACAGTTCAAGTGTTCAACAGCCATATGTGGCTACTGGCTACCATATTGGATAGTGCCAAAGTAGAGGATGCTCTTCCAAGCATCAGGATACAGCTTCCTAATACCCAGGCTTCCTTCATGAATAGAGAATGCCCCCACACTGAAGTGGAAAAAGATTTTGTGCCCTTATGCTCAAATTGACTAGCTTCTTAGATTCTGGCCCACCCTGAGTCTTTAAGAGTGGACATTTCTATCTGTGGTCAAGTCATTTTCCCTAAGATGTTTACAGACTATCTCTGAGTCGCCTTCAAAATATTTACAGGGTTTAAAGAAATTATTATTATTACTATTATTATTTGCTTAAATACTACTTTTTTTCTTGATGGGTTATTGTCTTTCCACTTTCTGGGAATAATTCTTAATTTATCCCTTTGGGCTCTGTCCAAAGAACTTCCCTTCTTTATGGAGAAGTTTGATGTAAAATGCTCTTAAATGAATATTTTTAGTAATGTTTTTATATGTTGGCCTGAATGCAGATAAATAGGCTTTTTTTCCCCCCAACTTTTTTAGATGTCAAAACCAGCTAAACAAATTGAATTTTTTGGTCAGCTAGTTATATAAATTTTGCCTAGTAACTACTCCATCCCATTTGGATTGGGCATAGATAGGGGATGAAAGGATCTATTATGTCATATTGGAAAGACATCTGAATAAGTGAGTTGTCACTTGGGACTAGAGTAGAGGGTGTGAGTATTCAAGTGCTCTGGGCTTTGTCGTATCACCTTTACACACATGGTATTTATGTTGGCTTCAGGATGCTGGATGTAGAGGGATAAAGTTTGACTAAAATCCCCATTGCAAAGTTTGAGGATGATGAAAATTAATTGGCATTATAAATAGTGAAAACTTTGGCTCTCTGGCCTCTTGGCTGTCATGTTTGCAGCACTGAAAAAAAATGTATCATGTCTTAATTGTCCAAATTGACATTTTATACAATGGATTCTGGGTTTTTAAACATAAAATATATGGCATTTGTAAAGCTTTGCTTAATCAAATTACCTTTGTTGAAGTTCTGTTGTACTTTTGAATCCGCTAACTCATGGCGTTCTAGACTTGGTAGTTTTATTTGTTGCAACATCCCAGGGCAAGGTTTACTTTAAAAAAAGAAAAGCCTTTGCCATAATGATACCTTTGTAGCAACGGTAGAATATTGTAACTATTGACACTTTTGATCGGCTTTTGAATAATAATTAGAATAGTTAAAGATTAAATATTATCATCAGTTAGCCATGTAAACTAGGTTATTACCAGAAGGCTAATAAAACTCAGGATAGTCATATTTAATTTTATGAATACTTTGTCATCATTTTAAACTATTACATGCTTTTAAAATCTTGTTTTTAACTTGGGTTATTCTTCTGTAGCTACCTTTAAAAATGTCACATCTTATGCCTGCTGTGTCAGAATTTATACATGCTGTGTGCATTTCAAAAGAAACAAGTGGTTTCTGAGAGGAATAGAGTAAGGACTAGTTTTTCAGGTATGTAAAGGTTGATATAAGGCTTGCTTGAGTTTTTCAGGTATTTTAGCATTGGAGAAAACTTAATGTTTTGGACTGTCTGATTATATTCTTATTTATTTCTTTTAAAAGAAAACTGGGACCAAAAATGCTAGTGATGTAACTTTACGGTTGAGAAGTTATGTGCATAGAAGCCAGGAAATTCAGTAATGTTTCCCTAAGCAACTGTAACTCAGACATAGTGCATGAGGTTTTTATGGTTTAATATATGATGCCATATAGAGTAATAGGAAATACTACGTTTAGTATGTATAAGAGAGAAGAATTACGGTTTCTGTGGGAGCCATAATTTTGCATATCCAGAATTCAGATATCTTTAAATTTTCATTAATAACGTAGCATTAATATATATTTATATTTGAGATAAATATCCATTGGTGCATTTAGAGATTTCTCTGGATTGTAGAATTGATATCACTGACTGATGTTTGTTATTGGAGTGTTCAAAGAGAAATCATCAGTGTAGGAACATAAATTATAAGAATCTATTTTAAAACTGAAACCTGGCTCAGTCTTTTCATTCTGCAGTATTTGGTAATTAAGAGTGAATTAAAAATGCTCATCTTTGCAATAGAATAATTGAAAACCTTGATTTTAATATGTCTTCTTGAGGATATGCTTATCCTTTAGGAATTTTCTTTGGATTATCTTTATTTTTACCATCAATTGTTCTTGTTAAAATATTACAGAAATGAAGATGGCCCATTCTTGTTTTGTTTTTCAAACTTGTATTCTCAAACCTGTTTTGTTAGTGATGTCAATAAGTTATTTAAGTTGTTGTTTCAAACATAAATGAACTCTGATCTCAAGTAAATAATGCTTAATATTCTTTAGGAGTAGCTTAGGGCAGAATTGTGGATTGAGAATTTCCTTGGTGTAAATTAAATTATCTTTTTTTCTTTTTTCCAGCCAAATCAAATAGAAAGCTTACTTTTCTGTACTTAGCCAATGATGTCATCCAAAACAGTAAAAGGAAAGGACCTGAATTCACTAGAGAATTTGAATCTGTCCTTGTGGATGCTTTTTCTCATGTTGCCAGGTATGTTGTCTGGTTTTTTTGTTTGGTTTGGTATTTAAATGCATTATCCTTTCCTCTTTACTGTTCTTTCCTTCTCTGGGAGAGCCTTTGTAAATTGACAACTTCATATTTTACAGGGTTGTGCTTTACAGTGTTGTAGAGGCCAAATTACATTACAGAGTGTTGTAGAGGCCAAATTACAGTTTTATGTTTTGCTGGACCCTTAAGAACTGTCTCAGACGTGTAAACATTTTGATGCATTGAAAGGATTGAGTCTAGCACTTGTTGAACATCTTTTTCCCTAGATATATTCATTTATTGAATTCATTTCTTGACTATGGTGTTTGGCTTGGCTTGGCTGAGTTGTCTCATTAGCTTATGGTCAGAAAACAAAGCTAAATAGTACCAGGAACCATTCCAGTAACAAAACCTTAATAGCAAGATATTAGTTGGTTATGCCTTCATTTTTACTTCTTTCCTTCTAAATGTCTAGATGTCTCATTTACTAAAAATAGTGGTCATTACTGTAACTGCAAAGATAATAATTATCAGTGTGGAAAGTAGATACTTGCACTGGCTATATCATATTAAATCTCTGCCACTATTGTGTTTTGTGAACAAGAAGACTAGAGCATAGAGCACACATGTAGCTAATATCACATGAAATTCATATGATTAAAACTTCTATAAATCACTTTTATTTATTTAAAAATAAACTGCTTTTCTGTAGACACAAGTTAGTTGTCCAGGAGGAGCAAACAACTATTTTTCACTAGAATATTATTTAGTAAACATATAAGAAACATCTTTGCAAAAGGAAATTGGGAAGGGCAAAAAAAAAAGAGACCAGTTGGTTAAAATTGTACTAGGGTCTGAAGTATAAGTGGATGGCCTCAAATGTATAAATGAGTCCAGCATTCCATGAAAGATTTGAGAATTTTGAAGGAATAAAATGGAAAATCCCAAAGAAAGAAATGATACCTAGTTTTCTGGAGATGAGAAAAGATTTTTGTTTGTCAGCTACGTAGCTGGCCCCTACTTTTGATGAACATGGGCACTGAAGAAGCAGAATGCATTATGATCTTGAAACAATCCTGAATCCTTATAGCAGAGTAAGCTTAGAACAGACTGCTAGAATAGCTATCTCAAATGGGAGCCCTGGCATTTTCTTGTTTTGAGGAAATGTAGTTAAGTTTCTAGGGCTGTAGCTCTGCCTCCAGCACTCTCAGTGACCTTGGATGTGTTACTTAGCTTCTACTAACGCCTTAGTTACAAGTTTCCTAACTGATTAGAAGGGGATGACATCACCTACCTCACTGAAGTTGTTGTGGGGCGGAAATACACCAGTCTGTTTGAAAACACATAGTACACTGCCCAGGCCCCAGTCTTTGCTCAGTTACGGAAATATGCTAAATTGTAAACTTTGTGGCAAGAAGGACCATTTCTTTTTTGTTTTTCGCTGTACCCAGGCACCTAGTAACATGTCTGCCTGGCACAGAGCTGTCAGGTTACATAGCTTTAGGGAGTACCATTTATGTAGCCTTGGTGTGATTGGTGTGCTAGGAGTTGGGCAACATTGTGGTCTGCCCTGGCATTTAAGGATTCAGTAAATATTTGTTGAATGAATTAATTTGGGTATAGGGAATTGACTAAAATAATTTCCTGTAGGGATAGTACACATAACATTTTTATTTAAAAATTGAACAATAATCATTAACTGCCCCCCAAACCAGGAAAGGGTAAGTAGAAAGGAGTAGGAGAAGGGGAATGGGCAATACTGGGATTGAAAATTCCTTTTCTACTTGATATGACATCTTAAAGCCTATCTAGGAGGCGCTGTAAAAATGTCTTGGCAGATTTCTGTGGCATTATGGGGAAAGTAAATCTGGTCCTTTTCAATGAAAAAAAAAAAGCTCTAATTCCTTTTTTTTTTTCATCTTGTTCTTTTAAGGTCCTTTTTGGGTATTAGGTTCAGGATCCCCATGTTTCTAAGCCCTTTCCTCCCACCATTGTTAGAACAGAAAAGCCAGCAACTCCACTTTAATCCTGATGTACCTTATCGAGGGTAAGAAGTAGTCTGTGTGGCTTTCTGTGCCCAGTTGAGGAACAAAGATAGTGGACCCATTAATATTGACCAAAATTGATTAGGAATCTTTTTATGGTAATTTCCTACCTCCTCCCTCACATCTCCCCCCTCCCCCCCAAAAAAAACCCCAAACCAAACCTCTGAAGTCAGAGGAAGCAGCCAAGCTCATAGGTTAGATTTAATTTGAATAGCAGTTTAATTAACTGGACTTTGAACTTTTTTCCCACACAAATGCCTTTTTTTTTTTTTTTTTAAAGATTTTATTTATTTGACAGAGAGAGACACTGAGAGAGGGAACACAAGCAGGAGGAGTGGGAGAGGGAGAAGCAGGCTTTCCTCAGAGCAGGGAGCCGGATGTGGGGCTCTATCCCAGGACCCTGGGATCATGACCTGAGCCGAAGGCAGACGCTTAACGACTGAGCCACCCAGGTGCCCCCACACAAATGCCTTCTTATTTTCTTCTGAGTTTGGAGATAGTTGTGCACTTTGTTTTTCATTCCACATATATTTGAGTGCCTTCTATGTCCCAAGTACTGATGCAGACACTAGAGGAGTAGCAGTGAGCAAGTCAGGCAAGGCCAAATAAACAAGCAAGATACTTCCAGAGGGTGATAATATGGACATGATGAAATAGAATGACATTCTGGAGTGGGATCTGTTCTAGTGTGGTTAAGGAAGCCCTCTCTAAGGAAATGACATTTGAGATAATCATGCGAAGTAGGAACAAACAGCTATTAAAAAGAACCTAAGGTAGAAATAATCTTGGCATGTTAAGAGGATCAGAATGAAGGCCAGTGTGGTTAAAACAGTTGTGTTGAGCAAAGAGAAAAGCGGCATCCGGATAAGATCAGAGAGGTATGCAGGTGCCAGTCACTTATGTCTTATAAGCCTTGGGAGAGAGGATTTTATTCTGATGGGATGTCAGTGACGGGTATTAAGCAGGGGAAAGATATATTCCATCACATGGTTAAAAGGTCCCTGTGCCTTGGTGTGGAGAATGGATTATAAAGGCCAAGGACATGCCTATGAAGGGTATTGCTCTACTACAGGCTAGAGATGACATTGGCTAGGACTCAGAGCAGTGAGACGATAGTAAGCTTCCAGATTATCGAATGTTTACTTTGTGAATGGATTTGCCTCACCTCCCCCACATAAAACTGATAGGATTTGTGGGAGTTGAGTGGGAACTGGTCATGAAGGAAAAGAGAAATCAGATTATCTCTAGGTTTTTGACATGACTAAGAGGATGGCTGCAAGTGCTCTTTGCTGAGATGAAGTTTGGGGAAAAGATGTGGTAGAGGAAGTTGGGAGTTTTGTTTTGGCCATGCTAAGTTTGAGATGGCTAGTAGATATTCCAAGGGGGTGATGCCAGATAGGTAGATGGATGAAATAGTCTGAAGCTCAGTAGGAAATTAATTTCTGGAGACATAAATTTGGAGTTATCACCATATACATACTTATTTACTATTGTGTCATGGATTCCCAAGGCCACTTCCAGGTTTGGTGACTTGCTAGGAGGGCTCACAAGACTCACAGTATGGTTGTGCCTATGGCTATGATTTATTACAGTGAAAGGATACAAAGCAAAATCAGCAAAGGAAAAGTTGCGCGGGCCGCAGTCCAGAGGAAACCACATATAAGCTTCCAAGAGTCCTCTCATAGTGGAGTCACACAAAACATACTAAATTCCTCCATTTTTGAGTTGTGACAACATGTGTGAAGTGTTGTGTACCTGGGAAGCTCATTAGAGACTCAGTGCCCAGGGTTTTTATTGGTGTTGGCCACAGGTACCCTCTGCCAAAATTCCCAACTCTCAGAAAGAAAGCAGGTATTCAGCATAAATTATATTGTTTGCACAAACAGTTTAGGCACAATAAACCATGATTATCAGTTAGGAAATTGAGGAACACTCCTTCCAGATGCCAGCCAAGAGCCAGCATGGTGAGCAGGCCTTTCTAAGGGTGGCAGTCTCAGGCTTGCTCTTTCCTGCATGATTGGCAATGGAACATTTCTGCTCCAGTTTCACAGGAGGCTCTGATGGAAGTGCTGGGGTTATTTAGAAAGAATTCCCACCTTTAGTAGACTTATCACAGGGCTACTGTGCAGGGGATAAGACAGAAACACACAAATTATAGTGGGTATGCCAAGGATGTGCCGTTAGACCTACAGAGGAAGAAAAGGTCCCCAGGTTAGCTTGGTGAGGCCTCAGCTGACACTTAAAGCAGCAATTCTGTGTGTATAATACATAGTTTATACTTTTCAGATCAAATTTATAATTAGAATTAAAAATGCATACTAAGTTGTGTTTCATGTAAGTTATACTTATCATTTTCTGCTTATTCATTGATTAATGGCAAGGACTTTTTGGTGTTTTTTCACTTAAAGATTTCTCAGTTTAGAATGGAGTTAATGCAACCTGAAAAGATAGTTCTGTCTGTTATGAAACTACTTTATTGCTTTAGTTGTACCCACTTCCAAATGCTAATGGGACTTCAGTTCATTGGAGCTACTTTGGGCAAAACCTCATGAGTAAAAAGATTTCTTGACTGTTTTATCTGTAGCTTTGAAACTTACCTGGCAAAACTTTGATTTACTATATTGCTCCAGAAATTAGCCTATCTTGGCTAATTACATTCACCAGTTAAACTAGAGCTGCTTTTTTTTTTTTTGCCTTTAGTGGTAAAAGCCTTATGAAAATGACTTGGATTTTACAGGTTTTTGTATCAGTTTCCATTGCATATAGTAATGTGGCTGAATCTGTACCCCAAATCAGTCTTAGTCTAAATTGAGTCCCAAATATTTAGTCTGCATTGTGTCCCCCCTTAACTAAATCCTTGATAAGAATTTATTGTCATGATAGGTTTCTCTTTCTATTAAGTGAACAAAGAATTTGCAGAGAACAGGTTATATGTTAAAAGCATCAACCAGTTAAGTTCTGATTAGTTGTGATTTGGTTATACTAATTATTTTATTTTCTAAGTCATTCATTTGATCTCATCAGAGGCTTCCCATTGCCTTCAGGATAAAGGCCACGTACTTAATATGGTGTTCAGGGCCCTCATCTAATTCCACTCTGTCCTTCCAGATTCTTCTGCTATTTCCACATATTCCTTATATACTTCAGCCACCTGCATTACTTCCAACTTCTCCCTCTTCACCTTGTTCTCCTTTGTGGGTTCCATTCAAAGGAGAGGAGATACCATGAGCAAAGGCACACGCGTGATGAGAGGGAGCAAGTTCTGAGCAGAAGATACATGTGGTTTAGTGCCCTGGTTGGGGTGTGGAAAGGGAAGGGGCTACTGGATCAGGCCCTAGAGGTCAGGCCCTAGGCCTTGGTCTTTGTATTACAAACACAGTATTTCATAAACCTCACTGAATGAGCAGGTGAGTGTTTAGCTGATGTCTGATAGGAGTGACTTTGTTGTGGAAAGATGATTGTTGAAAGGTAACTAATTGTATGGCCTATCGAAATCTAACTAAAAATTTTCGAGAAAGATTAAAATGAGGCCAATATTGTGCCTGTTCTAGGGTGGGTAGCAGGGGGCGGGGGAGAGGACAAATCGCTGCCCTTGTGGAAGTTGCATTCACATGGACAGTTTTTTATGGGAAGTCAAATAAATAAAAAAAATGAGATCAAATAAACAATGAGTAAAATGAATAGCATAGCAGAAGCAAGTTGTATGGAGAAAAATTAAGTAGGGGTAGGGAGTGTAATTTTAAATAGGGAGATTAGGAAGGGATGCCTGAGCCATGCCGCCAAGTAAGGAAATGTGGTTCTAGGCAAAGGCCCTGAGGCAAGAGGGCCAGGGTAGCTGTTGGGGAGCGAAGAAGGGAGAGGCTAGGTGAGGCCAGAGAAATAATGAGCTGTGTTGAGAATGGCTTTGTAGGCTTTATGAGAACTTTCACTTGTATTCTGGGGTTGAATGGGAAGAACCATTGGAAGTTTTGAGCAAAAGAGTGACATAATCTGCCTTCACGCAACAGAATTTTTAAAGCTTGAGATTAGCTTGTAGGAGGCTAAAGGTGGAAGCAGGGAGACCAGTAATCAGGCAAGAGGTAATAGTGGCTTGGACCAGCTTGACAGCAGAGGAAGAGGTGAGAAGCAGTTTGTTTCTAGATATATTTTGTAGGTGGAGTAAAAGTGTTTTTATCACCAATATCAAATAACTCAGTCATAGCTTTAAGTTTTATAAACTACCATTGAAATTTTTTTTCCTTTTTTTCCCCCCTCACCTCTGACTAAAAAAAAGTTTGACCGGAAAAAAAAAAAAGTATGTACCCTGATTTAGTCCTTTGACCCCAGTGCAGGAAAATTTCCCACTAATATTTCATAAATGATGTAATCTGACCAGATCAAGCTGAACCCTCATGTTACCTTGACTGTTAACACAAGTTTTAGAAAAGTGCCATGAGGGCATACTTCCTTTGTACCTCTTTCTTCTTGAAGTTCCTGTTAAAGATCTTGGCTTAGAAACTAAGGTGTCAGGGTATCCCTTCTTGTTGGAAGTCACTCAGGGTAAGATCATTGACACCCAGGCCGCTTTACAAACCAGAACAAGTCATAGAACACCATGGATGGTGAGGGAATTTGTTTTCCTTTCAGGAAGTCTTCCCACACTCTTCCACTTGCTGTCTGACATTTTCTGGTAAGCAGCTGTTGCACACTGAGTGCTAGTTCTAGTTATCTCATTGAAAATACTCTGTTTCCAGAGTACAGTATGTCAGGGAAAAAATGGTGTAGCTTCTCTCAGATATAAATTACAAAGGGCTATATTATGCTTGGTGTGTTCTAAGATTACCCATTAGACATCTTTGTGAGAATGGGTACTACGTACCTAACCCAGAATTAAAATAATGATGAAGTAGTTAATTTGAGTTCAGATTTGGTATATGTGTATGATTGTATTTGCAAGGCATGTAGAAGTGTTGGTGTGTTAGCATTGATGGGTTGTGGTGAATTTATTCCTCATTTTTAAACATTTGGTTTTTTTTAAATCATTTTTTTTTCTACCCTTAAAGGTTTTGGCCCCCTTTTATTTCCAGCAGAATGTCTGGCACTACATTTCGATTAATGTCTTCTTAAGAAGCAAGCTGTCACATTTGAAATGATCAATTTTTGATAATTCTCTGTAATAATCAGCGATTGGCTTTTTGCCCTATTTGCCCCATCTTTCAAAGGAGATAAAGACAGATTACTTGTATAACGTGCTCCGTCTTCCCTACGCACCACAGGAAGAATGTAGTTTCTGGTCAAATTTTGGGTATCTGTTTATCACAATGTGTATCTTACTCTTCCTTCTGTGTTTAAATATGTAAATCATTTAGTCAGTTGTTGTTATTTTTAAAGTAGGTCTGTCCTAATTAAACACAAAAAATCTTAAGCTTATATCTATCTTTTCGTCTTTTCTGGGCAGAGAGGCAGATGAAGGCTGTAAAAAACCTTTAGAAAGATTGCTGAACATCTGGCAAGAAAGAAGTGTGTATGGCGGCGAGTTCATACAGCAGCTGAAGCTGTCTATGGAGGACTCCAAGAGCCCTCCCCCCAAAGGTAGAAACATCACCACATGTTTACAGCTCTTGGTCTTTGCCTACTTTCGAATCACATATGAAAAGCTGCAGTGGGGGTTGCTGTGAACCACCAGCGATTATATGATTCTTCAGAGAGATGAACATAAATGATGGTGAGAATTTATGTAGTGCTCGCAGCGTGTAAGCCTGGTTCTAGTATTCATGCTATTCATCATCTCACACCCTTAACTTTTGCTGTGTATTCTCCTTGGCTCTCTTCTGCCTTGCAGAGAGTTTCCTTGCACAAGGGAAAGGAACAACGTTGTTTAGTTGTGGGGAACTAGGAGGCACCTTGGACTAAGATTTTGCCCTAGCCCTGCCACTGACTACTGTGGGGTCTTGAATATGTCTTTTAGCTCTTTTAGAGCTTGGTTTCATTAAATATTGATGTGGTTTTGGAACATACTTTTGATGTTTGTCAGCTTGCTGTCTATAATTGATTTTGGTCTTTACTGAACCCAGGATATCCTCCAGAAGCGTGTACATGTATGTGTGTGAACCTCACCAACTCCTCTTAAGAGTTTATGTTCTTTTTTTCTTTAAAGAGGATTAAGATCAAACATTATTTGGTTTGTGGGTTTGTGGTTAATTGCGGTTTAATTCTAGTTGGCACGATGTGTTTCTGAGCTACAGATCTGATCTGACTGCACACGAACTCATTGCCTGGAGGAACAAGTCTAAGTACTAACGTAGTACTTAGGACCCTTTATAATCTGAGCTAGTTTACTTTTCCAGATGCTTCTGCCATTTCCTCACATACACCTTGGTCTTTGGCCATACCCAACAGGTTCCCTTCTGGATGCTCTCAGGGTACCTCTTCCGTTGCATCTGGTGTTACCTCTGCCTGAAATGTCCTCTGCCCCTTTCACTGGGCGGTGAACTCATTCTTTAGGAATGCTCTTCTCATTTTGACATTTTCCCTACTTTGGGCACATGTAGCCCTTCCCTCCATGTTCCTCTGGTACTTTGTACATGCCTCTGCTATAGCATTCAACCATGATTAGTTTACCTGATAATATCATTCATTCAGCGGGCCTTTATTGTGTACCTTTCATGATCTCTTCCAGGTCTGAATTTACACGTATTTTAAGATGGGGCAACTTTCCCGTAAAACTACAAATTAGAGGCTTTGTAAGAATGACGTAAGTGCTTTCAGACTGCAGGTCATTGTTGTTTTACTTAAGAGTTGATGGGAAACAATTTTGAGGTCACTCTGGTGGTAGCTTCTTAAAAGCAAGGTGTTCCCTACTTTGGATTCTGGTAGTGTTTATATTGTATCTTTTGGAGGTGTTCTGCACAGTGTTGGGGAATTATTCAGCATTCTTTTCTCTACTCTTAGACACCATTGGTAAACAGTGCTGATTTTTTAAAACACCTTTGGGCAAGTAGGGGAGCTCTGAAAGACAGTGTTGGAAGCTAAGTGTTGAATTTCAATTCGACAAGCATTTGCCAGACATGTGCTTTGAGTAAATGGCTATGCTAAATGCTATAGGACTGAGCAGAGGGTGGGGAAATAGTTTTGCCCTTAGGGAGCAGTCAGGTAAATTGGGGAGTTTGTGGCAGTGGTAGATTTGAAAATAGCTCTGTTGGGTTTCTGATATTTTTGAGCGTCTAGACATTAACAGCCGTTGAGGCAGTATTCCTCCATGTGGAGGATAATGCTGATCTGAAGGTGATTTCTCTTTCTCTGTGCTGTAAAGATGGAAACACATACCAAAGGTTCCAACATGTATATTAGTCTCAGCTAACTCAGTCTGTCTCCTCACCATCTTCTTTGGACCTGAGTTATCAAAATATTTTACCTCAGTCCTTTCAAAATATTGATGAGTTCTCCAGAAGTTTATTTCCAAAATTAAATAGTCCTTTTATATTTCAGCTTTGATTCATGGATATTTCTTTGTCTTGAGACAACTCTAGAATTTACCTTTGAAATAAAAATTTTCCTGTGGAACTTTGACAGTAGAGAATAAATAAGCTTAGGAATTTTGTTTTAGAAAAGTGGAACTTGGGTTTATATACCCGTTTCCCCATGTGTAAGACCCGGGTGTTCTAAAGTTGTCTCTCTGTTCTTGGGCATACTCAAGCTGTCACTGGACTGAATGGAATTTCATTATTTACTTAAGTCACACATGACTCACACAGTATCCTACAGTTGTAGAAGGATTTAGAAAAGAAAGGTAGATACAAAGGAAATAGCATTTATTGAGCATCTATTATGTTCCAGCCTGTTGGCTGCTTTTCATGTTAATTTATTTTAGATTCTTACAACTCCTCTATGAATTTGGTATTTTCATATTTCAGATGAAGATACTAAGGCTCAAAAGGGTATAGTGATTTTGTCCAGATATAATTAATAAGTGGAGAATTCATGTTCTGGTCTGTATGACATTAAAGCCTGTGTTCTTCACACCATACTTTTTGCTGGGGAAGCACATGTATTCAGTAGATTTGAATTAGGGTATGAATTCATGAGCAGGTTACCCAACTTTCCGGACCTTAGTATAGGTAGTTTAGGTATTCCAAGCAAGGGTTTAAAACCAGGCTTCCAGAGTATGAATCCCTGCTCTGTCACTTCCAAGCTGTGTGACCTAGGGCATAGCATTAGACCTCTCTGAGCTTCAGGTTCTTCACTGTACCGTATGGCTATTAGTAGTAACACCTCATAGCATTATCCTAAAGATTACTTGAGATAACATAGGTAAGATGTTATTAATGAAGTGACAATATGACTTTTATTTGAGCCCCACTCTCTGTTTCTAATATCTAATATTCTGAGTTTCTCAATATGATCCACTGGCAAACATAGGAGGAGAATTGTTAGTATTTTTAGTTCCCCAGATTTTGTGCAAGATTAGAAGCCATAGTGGTTAAGAGCGCAAGCTCTAGGCCCAGCTTCCCCAGGTTTAAGTCTAGAGCTAGCCACTCAGTTTGAGACGGTACTGGTGAAGTGCTTTCAGAATACTAGGTCCAGCGTCAGACCTTGGCTGCAGAGCTTTCTCTTTCCGTGAGTAAAGTTTAATGTGTTCCTTTTAAAAGTTGCCTTTATTTTGCAGGGAGAGAACAAAGAATGCGGGAGCTGTTACAAACAATATTTCCTGATTCTTTTCTCTTTATGAAAGTAATATAAAATCTGTGGGTATTGGGGTTTTTTCCGCTTGTTTTTTATTTTTATTTGTTCTATTTTGTTTGTTTTTTAGTCCCAGAAAATTTCAAGTGGATTCTTTGGAAGACCTAGCTTTACAAGTAGATGGCTGCATTTTATAAAGTGTTTGGGAGACTTCAGGCCAACTTTTTGCCTTAAAATTAATTTTGTAGTCTGCTGTAGTGTCTAAAATTCTACCACAGTCAGGTCTCCAAGAGATGTATTATAAATGCTTAAGGGAACCAGGATTGCTTGAATGTTAGCCAAGTATAAGACCCCTAGAGACACAGGGACAGGTTGGAGGATAGAGAGTGTATAATATGAGGACAGGCAGATTGGGGCCACCCGTAGTGTTTGCCCTGCCTGTAAACAGAGTGTTTGAGTGAGTCAAAAAGCAAGTGTAAATGCTATGGTCAGAAGCTGAATTGATAGTAGGAGGGTGCCTTGTCTTAAATTCAGTAATAGGAGTGGGACTGACAGATTTCCTAGGCTATTTTTTTTTTTTTTTAAGATTTTATTTATTTGACAGAGAGAGAGACAGCGAGAGCAGGAACACAAGCAGGGGGAGTGGGAGAGAGAGAAGCAGGCTTCCCACTGAGCAGGAAGCCCGATGTGGGACTCGATCCCAGGACCCTGGGATCATGACCCGAGCCGAAGGCAGACGCTTAACGCCTGAGCCACCCAGGCACCCTCCTAGGCTATTTTTAGTAGCTGCCTGACTAGTTTGAGAATGCTGGGCATTATAATTGCTAACTTTGTACAGATGAGTCAGGGGACAGTTAACAGAGCAGGCTGTCCTGTTTGTGTAAACGAAGGCATATGGTCATTTTTGGTACAGCGCTAGCGTCTTCCAAGCTCTGTGCCACCTCTGCTTTCAAGAAGTTTCCAACTCGGGTCTGGTAACACATTTCTAGGTATTATAGGGATATAAAGAAATAAGATACTTAATGTTTCTATCAGAGAGGTAAGGCCTGTGCCTGCCGGCGGCCATACAGCACAACAAGGGCCAGGTGCTGTGGGAGTAGAGGAAAATGATGGCTCAAGATGCTGCTGCCCTTACCATGGGTAGGCTTTGAGCATAGGTAGAAACTGTAATATCGTTAGAGGCCATTCCGGGTTTTTGAGTAGAGGCACAGTGGGCCATTCATTTCATAAGAGTGTAATCTAAGTTGGAAAAGGAGTGACTAGCGGCAGGGAGACCAATTGGGACAGTGGTCTGCACAAGGCATGGAAAAGGGCACATTTCTGATAAGAGGCGATGGGAAGAAACAGAATGGAAAGATCTGTAAGGTACATCTCAGAAGTGTAGAGTCTGCTGGAAGTTGGGACTTTAGGAGAGATTCTGGTGGTCTCCAAGGCATTGTACTTGGAAGATGGGGCCAGTGGAAGTGTTCATAGTATGAGTAGGTAGCTCAGGAAAGGAGGAACCTTATGAAGAAAATGATGAATAATTCATTTCCAATAGGTTCTCCAAGTGGAAATAGGAGAGAACTGAAGTAGGATGACAGTGGTTATCTCTTATTACACCTTCTTCCATCAGGATGGCGAAGGACAGAAATGGGCCTGCAATTATTTTCATTAGTTTGATTTCAGTCTTGTAATGCTATGAGTGAGTGCCAGTATGAAGTGGTAAAAAGTACTCCAGTTTAGGGGGCAGGTGACTTTGGCTATAGAGGTGAGACTTACACTAACGAGTTCCTTGATTGTGGACAAACCACAGCCTGTGGGCCTGGATATATGCTCATGAAAAACGAGGTGGGGAAAGCAAAGATGTAGGTCTATCTAAGGCCTTCCAGTGCCCAAATTCAGTGATTCTGAGGGTCCTAAGGTACAAAGTGGTATGTGGTTTTTATACATAATAACTTCTGTATGAGAGTTTGAAACTGAAGGATTCAAGTTTTGTAATTTTTCTGCCTTCTTTAGTATATTTAACAGTTATTTCATAGCACTGTTCTAGATGCTTGGAAGTGAACAAAAAATATTAAAAAAATTTTTTCGCTTACGTGCTTATATTTTAGTGGCAACTCCTAACGCGTGGCCACTTTGATGCTTTGTGGTGGCTAAGTGTCTATGAGGGTCATACCACCCTGCACATTAATTAGGCAGCTAGTGTGTGCTAAGTACTGTTAGATATCTCATATGCAAATTATATACCATTAGATTTTCTGTTTTACAAATATAGCAGTCCTTGTTTTGCATAGTGCAGGACTGTAAAAATGACTATGTAAGCCGAAACCATGCAAAATGATCTTAATAATCAATGGGAAAAGTTTTGATTGTTCTGACTTATAAAATTTTTTTATCAAAGAATTGAAAACTCACTGTTGATTACAGATCTATAGGGAACAAAAAAGATAGTAACACTAATAGATACCTAGCATGCTAGAATATAAAACACTAGGAACATTGAGAATTAAAGTGCTTTATTTCTTTGTAATGAGCTTCACAAGAGGGGTTTGACCAGAGAGAGCTTGCCTTCTTGTGTAGTCCATGGTATGGAGCAAGCATCCTCCCAAGTTTGGGTCGGCTTTCGGCAGTTTACCCTTAGTGTTCTCCGTGTCATGAGGTGTGTTGGATAGTTCCTGTAACGTGAAGAGTTTTGTCAGCATCACTTCCTCTGGGACACGGTCGTTCTTGTCATCACAACTGATTTCTTCACTTATTTTGATAAATTGGCTTTCACCAGGTGATTCTGGCTGCGGACCTAGAGTTTCTGGAAGGGTATGGCCGTGCCAGCATCCCCGCGGCCAGCTGTGTCTTCTGCCAGCTCCCTTTACGTTCCGTTCACTTCTAACATGAGCTTTAGTTTTGATTTCGGGGCTTCTCTTTCATCTTTGTCATTTTCAGTCAGTTCCCTGTTTTGATTATTCATTTTAATGAAATGTCATGCGAATTTGATCCCTGGGAGACAACACAGCCAAACACTGCTGTTTGTGTGTGAACTGAAATAACAGCGGTGCGGTGACCAAACAGTGACCTGAAAGAAGTGATGTGGTCACTGATCATGATGCGTTTCTATTACTTACGCAGTGATTTGTGGATTGAAGTTAGCAGCAAAGTTTGTTCTTTATGGAGTTACTCTGAGTGAATATGCCGCAGTAACTGAAATTTGAACCGTGGTGTCGGGGGACTGGTGGTGTTGAAACCTTGGTAACAAATCCATGCATAATAGAATCTTGCAAAGTGAGGGCTGCCTTGATGCAAATGTTGCTGTTTTCCTTTATTTAATAGAACAGAGGAACAAACCCATGATATTGACTTGGCTTTCACGTCAAGCATAGTTTGGTCAGTTAATGTGTAAGGTAGGACCAGGAACTACATCCTTGTTTTCAGGAAAAAGTGTTTAATGAAGCAAGACGTGTACGTTATTCTGTTTATAACTCACAGAGTTCAGAGGCAGGTGCGTGGTGACCCCTACTTTGGCAGATGAGAGAGTGTGTGCTGCGGAGGAATTTGACTACAGTGGGAAGCGCACAGATTTTGAAAGTCCCACCTTTAAACCAGTATGGAACTTCTCGGGGCCTCCATTTTCTCCCCTGCAAGCTGGAGATAGTAGATCTCAGAGTTGCCTGAAGGACTCAATGTACAGAAGCTGTTGCCGTGCCTGCCACATGTTACCAGCGTTTCTTTACTTTCCAAGCCTGAACGTGTCACTTAGACTTAACGTCCCACAGATGTTTGGCATTTATTTTGTATTGTCCAATTTGATACAAAAGTAATGATTTTGGAACAGGCACTTTTATTGTAGCCATTTAAAAGCATACAATACAAATAATAAGAAATGTAATGTAACCTGTTTGCCTCAAAAGTGGTTAACTTTAAAATAGTGACTTAAGTAACTTCTCTCAGTTGTATCAGTCATATTTCTCAGCAACGGGTATTTTTAATTTTAAGGTAAAATAAAGTTTATTTTGTTTCTAAAGGGAGAGTTTAAAGAACATGATGTGTACAATTTCTGACACGATTTTATTGATAGGTTTCTCTCTACTACAGGTTTTCCCTGCTATCTGAAATTAGACCATTCCTATGAAACATCTCCTAGGCCGAAATGGCATAAAGTGAAGAAGCAGTTACCATTAATTTGTATGGAAAAATTTTTGAACATTCCCAGACCCCAAAAATAACTTCTCTCAGGCTTTTCTGATACCTCAGGCCACATCTTGCTAACAGATGCACAGAATAAATCGAGATAAAGCACAGATGCTCACAGATACAGCTCAAAGCTCTGGTGGCTTGATGCTGAGATGCCGAGTGTAGTTGCTGGGAAAGAGCTTGGCGGGGCCGCTCTGGCTGCTTGGGGTGCATGCTGCCTCTATAATAATCGCTCCCTGCAACACACATGCTGACCACTATTTTCACTTTGTGCCTTTCTTTGTGAAAGTGAAAATCCTCTTTGAATTTCTTTTGGTTAGTGAAAACAGGTACTATTACTGTAGGTCTTTCATAAAAGCAAGCTTTAGAAAAGTGAGGAATACCTGTTTTTATTTTCTGAATTATCTTGCAAAGTGTATAGTGTTTCATTTTATATGCAATGTATTTTCTACAAACCCTGCCTTACATTGGCTTCCTTCATTATATTGTCTCATGGGTTTCTTAACCACTTTGCTTCTCTTGTTAACTTTTATTTTTAAGAGGTAAGCTTTTTAATTAAATGTGTTAAGTTTGGTAAGTTTCATTTTTAGATGCTTGTTTTTGGTAGTCTTTTAACAGTGAGTCAGTCCGAGATGACAGACCTGAGACCATTTTTGATTCTTCGGTAATGTAGGGAACTACCACCAACTTAAAATAACTAGCATATAGGCTAACGTTAAGCCATCTTTGGAAATGTACACCCCTTTTGCCATTTTTTTTGCATGTGGCCCATTGTTCATAGCCTTTGACTCTTACCTGCACAGGCTCTCATGACCCAAATTTGTGCCCTTTTTCTTTCCTCTAGCAACAGAGGAGAAGAAATCTCTGAAGCGAACTTTTCAGCAGATACAAGAGGAGGAGGATGATGACTACCCTGGAAGCTACTCTCCCCAAGATCCTTCTGCAGGACCCCTCTTGGTATGTCAGGACTCCCAGAGAGTAGGACACAGTGGCTTAGTGGAGGGACTGCTAGTTGAAGATTATGGCCACAGGGTGGCGCCAGGGACCAATAGTATGGAATCACCAGAGGGCAGCTCTCAGGGCACTGGGTGCAAGATCTACCCAGTAGAGCTTGCCAGATAGCAGGCTTGCCTTTGTCTTTGAATGCCATGAGTCTGGATGGATTTATGTGTTATACGGTATTTGGACTTGGCTTTGTTTCACTCCTAGGACTTGAAAATATTCTCAAAAGGTAGATTTTTTGGAAGGGTAGATAATGCCACAAAGACATTTGAATGTCCTCTGCCATGACTTTTCTCCTATACATGGTTATTTTATATAAGTAGACAATTCATTAGTTTCTAGGGTAGTCTGTGTGGCAATAGCAAATTTGCTATACTATCACCTATTTAAATATTAAAATGGAGCCAATTAATTATATATTTGCATTGTTTAGCCCTTCATATAAATTAGCTGATGAGCTCTGTGTGATTGGTTAATTTTTGCTGTTTATTTCTTTACTTACTGATTTACTTTACTTACTTTACTTACCATCAAAGAAAGTGAGGCTCAAAGAGAGATTAACTTGCCCAGTGTCTTAATTTGAATCTGGGTCTGACTGACCTCAGAGACCATGATCTTTACTGAGTTACATGGCCTCTTTTTGCCTAAAACAGTTTTACTTTATTATACATGGGTGTGGCTAAGGTCCATGTAAATAGGAAGCGTGTCTGGTCTGTGTTACGTTAAAATGTTGAATTAGATGGTGGGTTAAGTGAAAACAGTGTTAGGCCATGTAGCTTTGCATTTAAAAACTTCCAAGGGGGCCAGCCTGAATTACTAACTTTCAGGATAACTGGACTACCGTCTACGTGGCCAGTTTCTTACTCCTGGGTCATGATGGACTGGCGAACCTGTCAGCATTCATTGTTTTCGGATGATTTTTTTTTTTTAATATTTAATTTATTTATTTGTCAGAGAGAGCGAGTGAGCACAAGCAGGGGGAGCGGCAGGCAGAGGGCGAGGGAGAAGCAGACTCCCTGCTGAGCAGGAGCCCGATGCGGGACTCGATCCCAGGATCCTGGGATCATGACGAGCTGAAGGCAGAGGTTTAGCTGACTGAGCCACCCAGGCATCCTGTTTTCTGATGATTTAAAATTACCCTTTTTAGTGTACAAAGTATGTGTTCTTGGTTTGCTCTTTTCTTAGTCTTTTTCACCTTTGTTTGTAATTAATGAGTTTGACACATTTAATTTGGGGAGTGGCTGCCAAAATGGAAACTGTCATCTTTGTGACACTCATTTTGTAAAGCAAATCCGAGAAAGAATTGAAGTAGGCAGTGTCATTTCATTTATTTATTTATTTATTATTATTATTTTTTTTTCCATCAGAAAAAACTTATTTTGTAATTAACCAGAACAATGAAGCTGTTTTGATGAACACAAAACTGAAATTGGGGCTTGCTAATTTTAGATGGGAGGTTTTTGTTGTTGTTTTTTTTATTTTATTTTATTTTTTATTCTTATGTTAATCCCCATACATTACATCATTAGTTTTAGATATAGTGTTCCATGATTCATTGTTTGTGCATAACACCCTGTGCTCCATGCAGAATGTGCCCTCCTCAATACCCAGTGTCATTTCATTTAATCAGTCAGCACACAGTTGTTCAACATCTGGTACACACGCCTTTATGCTATACCGGAGACCAGACCATTCTGTATTAGAAATCATACATTATTTGAAACTAAGCAATTTGAACCAGGCTCCTTTTTTTTAAGTTGCCAAAAACATGCTCTTTTAAAAAGATTTTTTTTTTCAGGTTATGTAGAATTTGTTCATGCTCTGCTATTGACTTAGAAAAATTAACTTTGTACATTGTCTTAGAATCCATCATCCAATCCAATCACTGGCCTCAGTATAGGCTCTGGTACTGAGGACAATGTTTTTGTAAATGTCAGGAGCGTGATCATTTTTAGAATTTTCCTTCACCTCATTTAATTCTGGCTAACGTTCTTTAAATCCCATATTTAATGGACAGCGTTGCTTGTGCTTTCATTGTACAGACTGAAGAACTGATCAAAGCTTTGCAGGACCTGGAAAATGCTGCATCAGGCGATGCTACTGTCCGGCAGAAGATTGCTTCTTTGCCCCAGGAAGTGCAAGATGTTTCTCTGTTGGAAAAAATAACAGGTGAGAAGGTAGAGTTTGGATGAAGGGTGAGGGAAGAGGGACCCATTTCTCTAATTCATCAAACCCTAGGACATGCTTACGTTTGCAGATACAGACGACTTCTATGTGGTATTGGGTTTTGCAAACAGTGAAGCTGTTGAAACAGTCCATGCTTGAATAGTGATTCTAGGAACTGGAGAAAGGCTGGCATGCCACAACCTGTGGCACTCTTACGTGAGATCTGCTGAAAACACAAGGCAAATTGCGTATGTGATATTGGGGGGGCAAGAGAGAAGACGTTAAATTCATGATCCTCTTACTAAAAAAAATTCAGGGCTCTGTGATTTATACCCTGCACACAGACACACCCCATAGATGATAGTGCCTTTAATGCCAAGAACGCCAGGTGTATATTGTTAGTCATGTCATTTTGCCCTCTTGATGCTCACCCCCAGTTAAACAGGGAGGGACACGTAACATTATTCCCGCTTTATGCATGGGAAATTGAAAGGAAGGAGTGAAGCACGAACTAATACTTATAGAGAATGCTCTGTGCCAGATACTTCTACTTTTCATGATAACCTTTTGAGGTCACTGACTATATATCCCCATATTGCATAGAAGGAAATTGAGGCTTGGAGAGGTTAGGTGTCTTTGGGCAAGATTATCAGTTCCAGTTTCCTTACAGCATTTGGCTCACTTCATGTCTCTGTGTCCCATTTTGGTAATTTTTGCAATATTTCCTTTTTTTTTTTTTTTTTTTAAGATTTTATTTATTTGACAGAGAGAGACACAGCAGGAGAGGGAACACAAGCAGGGAGAGTGGGAGAGGGAGAGGGAGAAGCAGGCTTCCCGCCGAGCAGGGAGCCGGATGCGGGGCTCGATCCCAGGACCCTGGGACCATGACCTGAGCCGAAGGCAGACGCTTAACCATCTGAGCCACCCAGGCGCCCCTCTTGCAATACTTCAAACTTTTCTGTTATTCCTTACGACGATTTGTGATCAGTGATTAGGATTCACTGAAAGTTCAGATGATAGAATTTTTTAGCAACAAAGTATTTTTTGATTACAGTGTATACATTTTTTTTTTTTTAGACATAATGCTCTCGCACACTTAGTAGAACAGTATAGTGTAACCATAACTTCTGTATGTATTGGGAAACCAGAAAACTCATTTGACTCCTTTAATGCGACATTTGTTTCATTTCAGTGGTCTGGAACTGAACCTGCAATATCTCTGAGGCACACCTGTATTTTAAAGGTGGTTGGGGAAAACCTTTCTGATGAAATGACCTTTGATCAGAGGCCTCCCCAAGATTAGGAAGCAAGCCATGAGGATATCTGAGGGAAGGAAGTGCTACACAGGCAGAGGGTACAGTCTGAGTAAAGACTTCAGGTCAGGAGCATGCTTAGCTGCAGGACACAACATGGAGGCTGTCTAAATCCTACAGGCGGCGTTTGGGCTCACTCCTACTTCCCCAGCTCCAGCAGTTGGACCCTACTAGATCTAACAGTCTGTTAATCCTTCCACCTTTTCTCAGCCTCCACTCCCCTCCAGCCTTACTTTCTTCTCTACTTAGCATGGAGTCTTTATAATCACTTCCTTACATACATCCTCAGTCTCTGTTTTTCTCTTTCCTCTTCACTGTAGTCTTCTGGCAAAACCCAACTCTTCTCTTGGCTAAGTCCAACTTTTGAGGTTATTATAATGATCAACTCATTTATTCTTACTATCAGAATCATAGTCTGTAAAAATTGGGAGCAAATTAACATAAAGCTAGCAATGTATGTGATTTTATTTACCTGTTTTCCCTGCCCTAAAGGTCTCATATCTCATGGCCCTTTTTTTTTTTTTTTAAGATCTATTTATTTATTTGTGTGAGAGAGAGTGAGTGCAGGGGAAGGGTTCGGGGTGGGGGGCAGAGGAAGAGGGAGAGAGAATTTCAAGCAGATTCCCTGCTGAGCCCGACGTAAGGCTCGATCCCATGATCCTGAGGTCGGAAGTGACTGAGGTGGGTTAACCGACTGAGCCACACAAGCACCCCACTTTTTTTAAATTAATAAAAAATTAATTTTCATTTTTAATTGCAATAAAATACACCTAATTTACCATTTTTAAGTGTACACTTTAGAAGCACTAAGTACATTCACAGTGCACAACCAATTTCCAGAACTCTTGACTAAACTAAAACTTTATACTCATTTAATAACAACTCATTTCCCCCTCTCAGCCACCATATCTAAATCCAACTTTTCCTCTGTTCTTTCCTGGACCTGCACAGCTGAGTGTGGCTGGGAAAACAAATAACACATATAAGCTGATTTTTCTTCCTACTTCTGTGGGTGAACATGTCATTTTTTTTTTTTTTAAGATTTTATTTATTTGACAGAGAGAGAGAAAGAGATCACAAGTAGGCAGACAGGCAGAGGGAGAGGGAGAAGCAGGTTCCCTGCTCGAGGTGTGGGCTTGATCCCAGGGCGCTGGGATGATGACCCAAGCCAAAGGCAGACGCTTAACCGACTGAGCGAGCCAGGTGCTCCGAACATGCTGTTTTCTAAACCAGCCCCCTACCTGTTTGTTAGTCCTGTTCCTTCTCGCTATTCAAGAACATTGCTCCAGTAATCGTCCATTTTTTCCCTCTACTGGCTCATTCTGCACAGCATAAAAACATGTACTTTTTTCCCACGTGGGAAACACTATTTTTCTTGACCCATATACTGCCTTATTTCTCTGTTCTTTGTAATACAGCATTCTAAATAATTGCCTGTGCTCATTTGTCTCCCTTTCCCCTCTTCCCATTCTCTTTTGGTTCCACTTTACTGAAGCTGCTCTTATCAGTGTTGTTGATGACTTCCATGTTGCTAATTCAGTGGTGAATTTTTGCCCAGTCTTTACTTGTGGTCATCGTAACTTGATCTTAGTAACATTTGGCCCAGTTGGTCATTTCTTCTGATTTGGTGCAGTAGGCAGAATAATAATACCCCTGGCCCACCCAGACATCCTTGTCCTAATCCCCAGAACCTGTGAATACGTGATCTTACATGGCGGAAGGGACCTTACAGATGGATGAAGTTAAGGATCTTGAGGTGGGGAGGAGTATCCTGGATGATTCAGGTGGGCCCCATCTGGTCACAGAGTCCTTCTGAGAGGGAGGCCAGAGGGCAGTAGTCAGAGAAGGAGATAGGACCCTGGAAACAGTCTTTGGAGAGATGCATTTTGAAGATGGAGGAAGAGGCCATGATAATAAATACTAAGATAATACGTTTGTGTTATTTTCAGCCACTGAATTGGTGGTAAATTTGTTGCAGCAGCAACAGGAAAGTAGGACTCTATCCTCGCTTTTCTCTCCTTCCTCTGGCTCTGGCTTTTTAGTTTCCTTCTCTGGTTTCTTCACCCCTCTGTTACCTCTTCATGTTGAGTATTTAGCGCTCTTTTCTAGTTAGTTTCACTGACAGTTCCTCTTATCCAATTTGATGACTTTAAATAATTTTTAGACTAGTAATTCCCTAATTTATGTCTCTAGTGTTGACTTGTCACTTGAACTTGAGACCCATACATCCAGCCTTCTGCTTAGTGTTACTAGTTGACTGTCTCAAAAACCATTTCAAACTTGACCTATCTCAAACCAAACTTGTCATCTTCTCTCCAAAATTCATTGCTCTCACAGTCTTCCCCTTATCAGCAAATGACCCCCTCCTCATTCCTGTTGATCAGACCAAAACCAGTGTCTGACCCCAGTATCTGATATTGTCACCACTTCCACTGCTACTACCTGGTGCAAGTCACCAACATCTTCACTGGGATTATTGTAAGCGTTTCCTCTTCGGTTTCCCTGCTTCCTCCTTATCTCCCACCCCCAGCCATCACTCTCTTCTCCACATACCTAGAGTAACCGGAGTGATCTGTTCAAATGGAAGTTGGACCATGTCCCTTCTGCTCAGAGCACTCCAGTTATATGGGCTCCTTGCCAGGCACTCTCCTCTTCTAGGACTTTGTACTTGCTGTTCCCGCTGCTTGGGATGATCTTCCCTGGATAGTCACATTTACGTGGCTTGTTCTCCCACTTTTTCCAGGCCTTGGTTTACATACCACCTCAGTGAAGCTTACCCTGACCACCACATTTAAAAGTGTTATTTCTCCTTCTGAATGCCCCATGCTTTCTCCTCTGGCTTTTTTTCTCTAGAATTCTGATCTTCGGCTGATAAGCAAGTAAAATGTGGTATATTGTTTCTCTTCTTACCTGAGAATATAAACTCCTTGGGGCAGAGAGTTTTTGTCCTTTGTGTTCCCTGTTGCTCTGAGAGCCTAGAATGGTGTTGGGCATAATAGGAGCCCACATATTTGTTCAGTTAATTGGAAGGTTTGGGGCCTAGCAGTCTGACTGAGGTGGGTTAAGTGACAGTGGTAGGAGAGGAGGTGGGTATGAGGAGAATGATCAGCTCTCCTGAGGAGTTCTGTAAAGGAGACAGGGAAATGGGGCAGTAGCTAGAGAGTGACATGTGGACAGAAGGTAGAACAGCATGTTCGTATGCTGATGATAGTGCTGGCGGAGGAAGAAAAAGAAGTTGAAAGGTGTGGGGAACAGTCACAAGGGACAGTCACAGCAGCAGAATCTTGGCATGAGCAAGAGGGAGTGGGATGCCCTTGCTCTTGGTTTCAAGGCAGTGATCTATTCTTTTGACCCTTAAAGGCCTTTTTAAAAATGCTGTATGCATATTAGAGCTCCAATTTCACCAGACCCACATGAAATTAATTTTATCAGTTCTTTTCTAATACAGCTCATCCTTTTGTCACTCCCTCTCATTTCCTAATGTTGAGCCTTGTTCAGCTCCTCTTTCCAAGGATATCCTTTCTTATACTTTGATACTTCAGCACAGTTTTTTCTCAAACAGTGAGTTATAGCCCATTAATTGGATGTGAAATCGGTCTGGTAGGTAATGACCAAAATTAAAAAAAAAAAAAGAATAGAAGATGGAATACTTCACACATAGTAAGGATAAGTATTGCTTTATGAAATTTTCATTTCTTTCTGTGTGTTTGCATAAAATGTGTTTCTTACTGTGGGTCACGTTTAAAGAATTAGAAAGAACGTCTGTTCTTATCAGTCCCTGTATTTTGCTGAATGGAAGAAGAGAGCTCCTGCCCAGGTTCAAGGCTTGCATGGTATACAAGGGGTAGAATCCTATCAGGTCCATTTTATAGAAATGGTTTTGAGTCCCAACTCCTCCGCTAACCACATGGTATCAAACCAGCCTTATAGCTTTTATTTGGTCTTAGTTTCCACACCCAAGAAACGAGTGCTTGCTTTTGTATTTCAGAAGAATGTGCAAAAAATACTTAACAAAATAATATGAAAGCGCTTTCGAAATTTTCAGAGGCAAGGAAAAATTATTTCATGTATGACCTTAAATATCTCTGTTTTATTTGTAGAGCTTTTGCAGGAATAGGCATTTAGAAAACCTTTGCAAGATTCCCCTCCTTGTACAGTTGCCTCATGTCAGGTAATTCAGAGATGTCCTGTCTTGTTAACAGGAGTGAGTTCTTTGGATTTCTCTGTCAGCCAGTCCATTGTTTGTCTATAGGTTCTGGCTTATTCTTGGACTCTGTACATTGGGAGAGAAACTGTTAACCTCCCCCAGAAATGTTTGCAATCATGGCTGTGTGATTTCTATATTGTCTCTGTTTTTTGGTCTCATTTGTACATAGACAAAGAGGCAGCTGAACGTCTTTCAAAAACAGTAGATGAAGCATGTCTGTTACTAGCAGAATATAACGGGCGCCTGGCGGCAGAACTGGAAGACCGGCGCCAGCTGGCTCGGATGCTGGTGGAGTACACGCAGAACCAGAAAGATGTTTTGTCAGAAAAGGAGAAAAAACTAGAAGTGAGTACATGGCAAGGCAGACCCAGACTGCCCGTTTCCTTTCCTATAGTCCAAAGTAGGAGGTATCTTTATGCTTTCGTTAACACATTTTTTTGTCTTTTAAAAACTAATGAGATGAGAACATCCATCAGATACTGTAATCATTTGAACCGAGTTGAAAATTGAAGTCATGTTTTTGTGTGTCCAAGAAAGAACAAACCGGAATGCAAGAAACAATGAAACCTTAAAGCATTTAGGAGCTTAATATTACTTCAGTTTGAACTCACATTAAAAAAAAAAAAAAAATTGTAGATTGAGGTACAAAAAGAACAGGTGGTTGACAGAACTGAAGCATGTGTATTTGGTAGTATTTGGAAAATACTTAAAATTGCCTTTCTTTTAGATTATATTGAGATTTATTTCTGACTTATATCCATGGTTAAGGCCAGTAAGGAGTCTGCCTCTAAGCTCTGTCTGCAATCAGTTCTAAAATGTCACAGTAATGTTTTATGGAGTCCAGTTCTCAAACTGTTGAGAAGGAACTCCTTTCTACCCTGAGTTGGCATTAGTCTGAATGCCCTTGGGGAGGGGCTTCAGAACTAGTTCCTTGCCGTGCATTGATCTGGCTTCTTCAATAAGTACATGGTGGTTTAACATCCGTGCTTGCATAACACAGCCAGTGGTGTGGACGTTTGGGAACCTTGGCTTGCCCCAAGCTGCTAGCGGTGAAGGGGTGAAGACAGTTTTGAGTCGGAGAATCAGTTAAATATCACAGGAAGCACTGGAGTAGGTAAGGGAGGGAGGGGATAGTCCCCCTCCACGCCAGCACTCAAGAAACATGTTCTCTGACACAGAGGAAGGGGAAACGGCGAGCTAGTCCTGAGGCTGAGATTATCGTGTTTGCCTTTCCACACAGTTGCTGACTTGAGGTGGGCAAAGAATGATGGGCACTTTTGACCCTATCCTTACCTGCAGGGATGACGGGAGCAGGGCTGGGTAGTGGTTGGGGGAACTTCATAAGCCATCCTGGAAGTAGAAGATGGGAAACGGTTGTGAGAGTAGTATGGCTTAGATTTAGAAATCGACACTGACCAGAAATCCTAAAGGGAGTTTCACAGGCAGTACCAGACAGTCATTTATCTGAAATGCTCATCTTTCACTGAGGAAGCATTTTCAGCACTGTGCCCCGGGACTAATAAGAGAGTGTAATTAATGATTCTGGTTGTAAGTCACCATGCCATCTGTTGAACTGCCCCTTGGCGACACATTAAGGGCTTTCTCTGATCTGTCAGACATTGATTATCATGAGCAGCTGTTGTTGGGTGGAACGTGGCAAGCTACCATAGAGGACAGAGTCTTTGAGAAGGAGATTGGGTTGGTAGAGTGGATTAACTCTTTGTTTATTTCCCTCCCTCACAGTTGAACTTGGCTCCCTATGTTTCTTGGGGGATCATTCTGGTTTCTGTAGAACCAGTGGTTTGTGAGATGCCGTGAAAGGTCATTAAGCAGAGAGATGGATCAGAGATTTGGGTCTGTTCTGTAGCTTTCCAGCCCAAATTCCTCTGCTCATTTGGATACTGGGATTCCATTGCTTAAGAATCAGAACAGGAGACTCCCATTGCTGGAAAGTACAGATTCTGAGCTGAAGGTCCTTTCTTTTCTCAAACCATGTCGCTTAGCCACTTGAACAAAACCATTCACTGTAAAAATGAAGCTAAATTTGCTTATTTAAAAAATCAAAAGACTAGATACAATGTAAGATGTTGAGAGCTGGCTTTAGTTTTTTCTTTATCCATGTTTGCTAAAAAATGCCTGCTCTCTAGAATTCATGATTTTTCTCTCACGTTCCGGAACAGACTGGTCTTACTCCACCATACCCTTATGGTGATGGCAAAACTTGAAAAGTATATGCCACTTGAAAGATGATGCGTTACCAATATGAATTATTCTAAATCCTCACAGTTGTTTATTGATGAGGGCTGTGCATCAAGTATACTTATCTTTTTAACATTCACTTATTTAACACTGGTAGTCCTTGTTTTAAAATCGCCATATCAGAATGTAAATGAAATCTGCTTTTATTTTTTAATCCTTTCATTACCTTTAATGTATGAACATGGAAATCTTAGAACTCTGGAAATGTCATGATTTACCTGAGAGCCTGTTTTCTTCCCAAAGTTCTAATTTGTTAACACATGAGTCCCCCCTACCCCCTTTTTTTAAGTTCATCTCTTCCTTCGTGTAATAAGCATACCTTTTTGTCTTTCACTTAAGAATCTTATGTTAGATTTCTGGGTGGCTCCTAAGCTTTGGGGTAGGGAATGTGGTGATTTGGAGCCAAGGGTGATTCAGATGCTGTCATATCGGAGGGGGCAGTTACGGCCCGCAGAGGGAGATTGTGTTTCTGCCCTCAAGGAAGTCATTGTGGCATAAACAGCATTGGTGAACATAAAACCAAACCAGGGGGATTGTACATAATGTAGATTAAGGAGGCAGTTGGCCACTCTGATTGTGGCTTAAGGTCAAATCCAAACCTCCTGGAAGGCAGTAAAGGCTTTTTGTAAAAGGAAATTGCAATTGGAGAAGAGAAATATGTTGATAAATGGGAAAGCCAGTCTGGAGCAGACAAATGTGTGAAGAAAGACAAAAAAACAGAAGGGGTGGGAGGGAAGTGCTACAGTCCTCCAATGGGAACCAGGCTCTGTACTCTTTAAGGAGCTGCTTATTTATTCATGAATAAAGTCAGCACAGCCTGTGCCAGTCAGAATTATGTCCAAAATGAGCAAGATGTGCTGTCTTCCCTCAAGGAGCTTACATTCTGTTGGGGGAGAAACAGCAGGAACCAGAGAGTTAAAAAGAAGTAAGTGAACACCCTGGCTCACTGTGTCTGACTTGAAATAGACGAGAAGATTAACATGTTAATAATAACACTAATTTGGCTAGAAGTTTGTTTTTATTAAACACGTGGGCAGTTTCTGAACCCAGTAATACCCTTCAGCAGGTCTTCTGAAGTCTGCTAGCCTAGGTGGTTTTGGGCTCTTGCAGTGCCAGGAATGTAATTGTTTCTCAATAAACATTTGTTCTGTGCATGAAATTTCATCAGTCAATTTTCTATAAAGAGGACTTTTTTTTTTTTTAGGTTACATGAAAAGTGGTTTGACAAATCTGATTTAATTTGTGGTAAAAAGGTGACTTTTTGATAGAAGCTCCTATGGGTTTCTCATTTGTGCTTTTTTCCCCCTTTAAGTAGAATCATGATTCTTTTTGAGATGATAGGGTTTTGTTTTTTACCTGTTCTTTTGTTTTTTGCTTCTGTTTCTGGATGTTATGGTGACATTGGCCTACCACCTTTCCTTTAAACTCCAGGCAGGGTTAGAAGGGGGCTGCTTCAAATCTATTTGCAATGCTTTTGTCACGAACATGAGAAAACCTAGAAACGGGAAAGAGGGCATGTGGAAGGAAGCATAAATGGTAGCCTGGAGGTGGTTAAGAAGTGTGGAGGGTACAGAAGAAGGTTAATTCAAAAAGGTGAGGCCAAAGGTACCAGAAAAGCCTCCAAACTGCAGTTCTTAGAGCAAAGGGAAGGTTTGTTTCTGGTAGACAGAGATGACTATTACCCCAGTTGTCTGTTAGAAGCTCATAAGCCATGTCAGAATGGGATGGATAGAGTTCCTGTCTTGTCAGTTTGGAGAAAGCATGATGTGGGTATGTTCATCTGAGTGATCAGGGCATGTGGAGGGGAAGGGGAAGGGATGGAGGGAGGGAGGGAATACAGATCTATTTGTACAAACATTGGAGAAAAAAAATTAAAAAGGAGCAGGTACTCGCTGTTTTACGACCATAACATATCAGTTATTTTCATTCACATCATGGTGTTTGGTTGTCATTTCTGCAAAAAAACAAAAAAAAGGTCATTGGAACTTTCATAGGAGTTGCACTGAATCTCTAGATTGCTTTGGGAACTATGGCCATTTTAACACTTTTTTTTTTTTTTTTTTAAGATTTTATTTATTTATTTATTTGACAGAGAGAGACATAGTGAGAGCAGGAACACAAGCAGGGGGAGTAGGAGAGGGAGAAGCAGGCCTCCCGCGGAGCAGGGAGCCCGATATGGGACTCGATCCCAGGACCCTGGGATCATGACCTGAGCCGAAGGCAGACGCTTAACGACTGAGCCACCCAGGCGCCCTCATTTTAACAGTCTTAAGTCTTCCAATCCATGAACACAAGATTGCTTTCTATTTATGTAGATCTTTTAAAATTTCTGCTGCAGAATTTTAAAAAGTATGCTAGAGGCCCACTTACTGGTGCATTTGACATTGCAAAGGCCCTGTTTAGGTACCACGCGTGTCAGGGACCACAGGAGAGGGCAGTGGTGTGTGCCACCTTTTAGTAGGTATGTGTACCCCCATGTTTACAAGGCGTGTGTACAGATGCATGTGTGCTCAGCAAAGCCACCAAGGCACAGCTATGATAGCCAGCTTCACTCTTCACTCAAAATGAAGTGGCACGTTGAGGCCTGGATGTCTGAGTAAGTCGTTAACAGGATTATTGAGCTGGACGGAACCTTAGACATCATGGAGTCTGACTTCTGAATTGGTGAAGAAATCAGACCCAGAGAAGGGAGTTTGCCACAGACCAGGAATAGAATCCAAGGCAGACATCTGGTAACTTTCCGCCAGGTTTGTGTTTTCCTTTGTTGTTGTTTTGTTTATTTTAAATTTGATTCCATCAGGTCAACAGCCGGAAGACATCCTACACAGAAGAGTAGCCAAAGTTGAATCATTTCAACAATCCCCAAGAACCTTGTTTTAGAAAAATGCCATCTGTGTAGGGGGATTAAAATAGTTGCATGAAGCATTTCAGAGTGGCCTCTGAGAAGACCTTTCTAAGGTTTGAGAGAGCCAACTCTGCCACTGACGTTCTAAATCCCCTCCTGGCTATGACTGTGCATGCTCTAGAGGGCGTGGGGGTGATTGGACCATTGAACTTGGGGCTGCTACTGTTTCTCCCCAGCTTGGCACCTCCCCCTTGGCCATAATGAATACTCAGGAGTAGAGCCTTCTACTTCAGACAGCTGAAGGGGGAAATGGCCCAGGATCTAACATTGCCTTGTGACTCTTCATATTTCTGTTTGCAGTTTGGGTATAACAACTTGAGAAATTCTTTGGCTGTAGCTGAGAAGGTACTAAACCAAACTGATGGCCGTCTGTTGTTTTTGGCAGCATCGGCCCCCTCACTGCAGGGTGCAGATGGTTAAAAGCATTATTTCAATAATGGGATAGGCAATAGGTGGAGATAGAGAGCTCCATTTTTTGTCCACTTTGGAGTAAATTCTTCTTTTTCCCATGATGTTCAAAGCCAGTATCTCATTGTCCATTCCAGTAAGGACAGATGGGAGCAGGTGATCCAATCCTCATTTTAGATGAGAAAACAAAGCTCAGAGTGTCTATGAGCAGTCAAGGTCGAGGAGGAAGTCAGTGAGAACCAGAGCCCTAATCTCCTGACTCTGGTCATCATCTGCATTGTTCCCCTGGGAGCTTAGGGACCCTGCCTAGACTGCCTCTCACAGCCCTGCCTAGCCTGGCCCCACCTGCTCACAGTCCTCTACACTCACTGCCCTTCCTTAGCAGATAATTCTTTTCCTCCCTAGAGTAGCAATGCTATCAGCACCATGGGCTGATCCAGCCCTTGTTGAAAAGGTCAGTCTGCTTAACACTGCTCAAGTGACCCCATGGAGGGTTTGAACTCACATCCTTCCCCACACAGCAGCTCGTGCCTTGCCCCTTGCTTTTTCACCCCTGCTTTGATATGGGAGCCTCCCCCTACAAAGTTTCCTTCCAGTAAGTGGAGACTTGTCTTCAACTGTGTGGTTCTGCAAGTAATTTGGAGTTTAGAGACTGTGTCCTTGAAGTCCTTCCATTCTTTTCAGTTGCTGCCAACCCTTACACTCAGGTTAGATTTGTAGCCGGAGCTTTTATCTGTGAGGGTGTGTGTGTGTGTGTGTGTGTATGTATGTGTGTGCGCACGTGCACATGGGCATATGTGTGGGGGTGGGTGGGTGCTCGTGTGTATTTTTTTTATGTTACAGTGTAAAAACTTTGGTATTATGAGAGACGATGGACTCTGAAAAACAAACTGAGGGTTCTAGAGGGGAGGGGGGTGGGAGGATGGGTTAGCCTGGTGGTGGGTATTGAGGAGGGCACATTCTGCATGGAGCACTGGGTGTTACACACAAACAATGAATCATGGAACACTACATCTAAAACTAATGATGTAATGTATGGGGATTAACATAAGAATAAAAAAAACAGGAAAAAAAAAGAAAAAAAAACCCAAAACTTTGGTATTTGTTTATCTCTTTTCATCCCAGGGGGGGAAATGCCACATTATTATTATAATGTATTTCACATACTTGGTGACCTAAGGGCATGGTTTGCCAACATTTGAGACTTCACATTAAAGAAGTGACATGATTTCAAAGCTCTCCCAGCTAGAATTCCATACATAGAGTCATAACATCATTTCCATATTTTTATATCCCAGCTTTTGGCGATTCTTCCTGTTTTCCAGAATAGTTCCACTGAGTTTTAGCTGGTGTGTGTAGCACTAATTTTTCATATTTATAAAGTACATATACATGTGAAGTCAAAACAGCATCTGGGCCCCTTGTCACTGCTTGCCTGCCAAAACATTCATTCTTATTCAACTAATAGTTCTTTATTTCTGTTTTAATGATTACAAACACATCACAGGGAAACTTAGAAAATAAGTATAAAAAATTATAATCTCATTACCCAGAGAACTTTTGATTTTGGTATGTTTCCTTTATTTTTTCTTCAGTTTTATTTATTAAAAAAAAAAAAGATTGTATGTATTTATTTGAGAGACAAAAAGAGAGTAAGCCAGGGGAGGAGCAGAGGGAGAGGGCCAAGCAGACTCTGAGTCAAGTGTGGAGCCCAACACAGGGCCCAGTCCCACAACCCTGACACCATGACCCAAGCCAAGACCACGAGCCGGATGCTCAACCAACTGAGCCATCCCGGCGTCCTTTTTCCTACAGTTTTAAAATTAAAGTGATCATAATACGTAGACAATTTTCTGTCATGCTTTTTTTTTTAACTTTATGTGTCATTTTCCCTTATTAACAGAAACCTATGTAAAACATTTTAAATGGTTGCTTGAACACCTGTAGTTGGATAATCAATGATTATTTTTATTGAGTATTTATGTGGGTTTTTTTTTTTTACTTTGGGCTAACTTCCAGTATTTCATTATTTCCTTCCTGTCAGTCTAGAAAACGGATTCTCTGTGTATGTGTAGATGCCTGCTTGTCTTTAAGTATGTTGAAGTTTATATATATTTCAGTGTCTTTGCCACTAGTGTGCATTTCTGACTTAGGAGTTCTTGCTCTTCCAAAGCATCTTCGGCAGTTTGGCACTTCATAGAGCTTTAGAGATAGACAGATAGGACATACAGATATCCATCCCCAAGTTAAGGATTAATCATTGTTATGTGAGGAAATGAGCATTGAATAGTTTAATTAGACAAATGGGGCTCTCTTCTGGGTTTTAAGTTATATTTACATTTGAAACAGCTGTGGGAAATAGCAGCTACTTCTTATTATAACACTGACTTGAGTGAGCATCGTTTTGAGAGCAGGTTCACGTTACAGAAATTTGAGCTCTAGTGTCTAAATGTCTGACCCAATGGATACATGTCATTTTGAGCAGAGATCTATTTTAGTATTTAGGAATGTTCCTGCTACTGGTAAGGTAGGCCTTCACCCACTTCAAGTTGCAATTTTTGTAGAAAGTAAAATTGGATTATGTCATACTTTGCAATCTTGGAAGTTCCATTTCTGACTTTTGTTTTTATCTCTATAAGATAATAGGGCTTGAATTAAGATTAGAAAGTCTTTTCCTATGATTACAGCAAAAAGTGTTTGTGGTTGTAATCAGGAGTTAGAATGAAACCTTTGCAAACGAAGCCCATGAGCTCCCAAAGGTGTGGCGTGCTTCCTGTGAAGAGGTGAAGGTACCAGCTGTCATTATGACTTTGCAAGCCTCCATAATTTGTTTTCTCCCTTATTCAGATTCTTTAAACATCTTTAGGAAAAAGTGTGGGCAACTCTCTTGCTTAATCCGTTCATTAGGTACTTGGAGAACTTAGAGTAACTTTGCAATTTTAAACTCAACAAAAATTCATCAGCAGCCTTCTGAGCATTCTTGGGGTTTGGATAGTGATTAATGGACTCAGTCCACTTTTCCTTCAAAATGTCTGGTATGATGTATTTGGTGCTTTTCTGGGTCCTTTAATTTTGCCCATCGTGTTTCTGTTCTGTGAGGCATAGACTTGCTAGGAGTTATTCCCATGGATATCATTTACCCAGTTATGATTCAGTGATGAGGATCTGTAGTCCCCATTCCAGGCTTTCTCTGTTGAGGCCAGTGGTCCTTGCAGCTTTTTATCTTTGGTGTGGTTTGTCATTTATAAAACAGCAATGTTACCCTCACCTGGGGCAAACGGGCTCGAACACTTGTCTAACCTGAAGCTGTTAGGGTCTGCCTTTCCTTATCATATGGGGCCTTCAGGGGCACTTTATTTTCCTTTCTGTGGAAGAATTCTCCAGTAGACTGGCTACAGGTGGCCTTCTCCGCAGGTAGCATGCTTTGCCTCTCTAATATTAAATAGAACAACAACATTCACATGAGCACACTCCCACTGTCCCTTTTAACTACCCCATTTTCCATCGCTGCCTTTACTTCTGAACCCACTGCAGCTTGGCATGCATATCTACATTCTACTGAAGTGGCTGTCTTCAGAATCCCCCACTACTGGTCTAGACTCAAACGTCAAGATACATATCTGCACCGCCCTCCCCCCCCCCGCCCGTCTTTTGTTTCCTTTGCTCTTTTTGGCCCTCTCTATAGTGCTTACTACTATGCATTACCTTTATGTGTTCTTCTTCTCTGGTTTCTGTTAGTCTTATTTTTGTGTGTGTTCTTAGTAAGCTTTTCTCCATCCCCACCCTGTAAATGTTGGTATTCCTTTAGCCTTTTTCTCATTCTGTCCTTTTGTGACACACTCAAAGTGGCTTCAGCTATCACCTGCATGCTGATGGCTTAAATCTAGATCTTTACCCCAGACCCTTCAGACCCATATATCTTATTTCCATAGACACCTCAAATGTCATATGGCCAAAACAGACCGTCCTCTTCTTCTAACCTTTCCTTCTCTTTCCCTGTCTGGGAGAATGGCATTGCCATTCGTCAAGAGCGGACGCCAGAGCTTATCTACTATTACTCCCTGTTCGTCCCACCTCCCAGATGGGTCAGTTCAGCCTCCTTTTGTCTCAGCCTTTCCTTCAGCCCCTGTGCCACACCTCTGCCAGACAGCCTCTCGTTGCCCGACTGCCCCATCGGAGTGGTCAGCAAGCCCTTGTGATTTTCATCCCAGTTTTTCTTGAATCTGTCCCCTTCTCTTCCTCTCGTCTCCATACCCACCACCGTAGCCCCCACTGGCACCACTTCTCCCCTGCTCACCTGTAGTAGCCTCTTTGCAGACCTCCCTGCATTTGTTCCTGTGCCCTGTAACTCATTCTTCACATGGCAGCCCTGTGATTTTTTTCAAAAGGTAGCTCTGAGCAGGTCATTCCCCTGTATAAACATTTAAATGGCTTCCCCGGGCTCCTGGAATATAAGCCCAAATCCTTGCCTGTTCCCGCCACATGTTCCGTGCCCCACTCCATGGCTGGCCCCTGCTGACCTCATCAGCCATCTCTCTTAACACGTTCCATTGCATTTTGTCTCTGCTGGCCTTTTCTGTCTCTGGCTCTCCATGTGCTGCTCCCCCTGAGCGCACTCTCCCCCCTTTCCTTCCCTCTGGTTAACTCTACCTTTGTTGATTCCTGTTTCATCATTTATATCCCATGTCAAATGGTATTTCCCTGAGACCCCACCTCCATCTCCACCCCACAAAACCAGGTTTCTCCTCTCCTCCCCCCATAAATACTGTCCTTTCTCCCTGTCTTTTTCCTTCAGAGCACCACATGATTTGTTATTCTGTTTATGGATGATTTTGTTATTTCCCTGACCAGACCATAAAATGCTGTCTGCATTGACACTCTCTCATCCCCAACCCTATCCTAATGCTTGGCACAATGTCTTGATCTCAGGTGGCAGGTACAGTTGCAGCTCAGTTCATCTCTAGGCTAGGTCAGGCTACATCTTTGACGGGGGGATTCCTTTCACATTGGTGATGCTCCCATGAGATCTAGGCTTTACTGCTTAGACACATTTTTTTCCAGTTTCTTGGCCTTCAGATTGATGGGACTGGACTGTGGTATTACCTAGTTACAAAAATCTATGACTTCCATGGTCTTGAAGGTTGGAGGCTCCTTTTTTTTTTTTTTTTTAAGATTTTATTTATTTATTAGAGCACAGGGAGGAGGAGAGGGAGAAGCAGACTCTCTGCTGAGCGTGGAGCAGCGCAATGTGGGGCTCAATCCCAGGACCCCCAAGATCATGACCTGAGCCAAAGTCAGATGCTTAACCGACTGAGCCACCCAGGCACCCCCGGAGGCTCTTTCATTTGCTCAAACCAACTTCTAGTAAAGGTGCTAAATTTTCAGGACATACTCAGATGGCTTGTAGGAGGATGGATCTTTATATCCCACTAACACTTTTTCTTCATTTCTGCATGCCGTTTCTTAACATGTGGATCAGGAAGATAAGGACTGCTTAGAACACAATAAACATGGGAGTGGTGGTGGTTCTTTTCCCCCCTCAGATCTGCTGATTCACATTGAACAGTTTAGCACGTGCCTGGTCTCGTTCAGATCTGGCATCACCCCATGGTTCAGGCATGGTTTCCATTCCCATCCTAAATGTAAGGACGCTTAGCTCAGCAAGGTGAAGTCGTATGGTGCACCACAGGCAAGTGGTAGAGTAGGATTTGAACTTGGATTTTCTGACTCCTTATTTTCTATCACAGCAACCTCCTTCTGGTGGGAGAGATGCGATATACCCTTAGTCTTTTGGAGGAGCCAGGAAATGTTATTTCCCTCCTTTTTTTTTTTTTTTTTTTGCGTATGGAAAGAAATTGGTCTTTTTATTGCTTCTAGAGAAAACTGTGTCCAGATGCAGTGCAGTAACCTACAGGCTGCCTTGCCCCAGGCAGACCTGTTAGTGCTTAAAATTATAATAAATATCACCTAAAATTATTCCGTGTGGAAACTACCTTTGCCTTTCTACCCTTTGCTTCTTAGCTGCCCTCCAGGAAGGCTTGACTCGGTCAGCATTTGGCTCAGAAGAAGAAACCATTGGAAGGCTTGCATCTCTCATGTTTGTCTGCACAACATCAGTAACCTGGTTTTCCATGAAAATGGTTGTTAAGGAAGCCAGTTTGTGGGGGCTTTGTTATTTGCATAAAACTTAGATTTCTGACATTTGACTTAAAAAAAAAAACAAACCCAAACACTTAATTTATTTTTTAGAGAGAGGGCATGAATGGAGGGGAGGGGCAGAGGGAGAGAAAGAATCCTAAGCAAGCTCCACGCTCCACTTGGAGCCAGATGTGGGGCTCAATCTCACAACCCTGAGATCATGACCTGAGCTGAAATCAAAAGCCCAACGCTTAACTGACTGAGCCACCCAGGTGCCCCTAAGAAAAATACTTAACTATAAATAGTAAATCTTCTTCTTGTACTAGTATCGTGGTTTTACATGGTTTTCTATGATGAGGGGACCCATGGCATAAATGTAAGCATTTTTGGAGGACCCAGGTGCATTTTTAAAATAAATCTCTCTCTCTCTTTTTTTTCTTTTAAGTGGAGCCCAGTGTGGGGCTCAAACTCATGACTATGAGATCAAGACCTGAGCTGAGATTAAGAGTCGGACACTAAACTGACTGAGCCTCCCAGGTGCCCCAAAATAAATCTTTTTTTTTTAAAGCATTTTATGGACATCTGTTAAGTTGTAAATATTTAGCTTTATGATTACATTAAAGTTGGAAAATTTGCCCAGTCCTAAAATTGACTTTATTTTTTGTTTCATTTTTATGAAAATAATTATATGGAGACACTGTCTTTTTATTCCTCTCTTGCTTCTGCAAATCCCTGTCAGAAGGGAGTTTTTGCTGCAGCAGCAGAAGCTCCCTTAAACCTTTTGTGTAGAGGGTCTGCTGGGAAGAAAGAAATATCCTGAAGATTCTTGGTGGTACAATTCCAAGCGTACGAAGCCCCTTCCCGTTTGACTCCTACAGTGGATGGGTTGGATCGCTCTGAGAACATTCCTCTAATTGGAGCCATTTTGTCATTTTCCCTTCTGGGAAATACCTTGTGTTTACCTTTCTTACGGGTTTAGTAATGGAGCCGAGAGGCCCTGAGCACTGGGGCTGGAGCACAACTTCCTCCTTTTCCTCTGTCTTCCCCAGTATCTTACTCAGCAGCTCCGGCCCTGCTGTGACACCCTAGAATGTATCATTTTGAAATGTTGCAGCTGCCACTGAGTCACATGGGAGCACAGAGCTGGCTGGGGGAGAGGTGCAGATCAGTTATGGTTTTTTGTTCCCTCATAGATTCTTGAAGAGAAGTTAAAAGTGGCATTCTTATTTTCAGTTGGAAGATTTATATATTTTCCCTAAAAAATGAAAGAAAGAGAAGTGAATTAATTGTAGTTTAAGTAGAGGCTGTGATTTCTAAGTGTAGCTCCTCTGAGCTTTAGTGGCAAGAAGTAATAAGCCTCCTGGCAGGATGAAGGGGGCTGACTGGGGGTGTTAAATAATTTTAGGGTGAGGGTCAGCTTCCCCTTTCTGCTTGGCTCTCAGTCTTCATGCGATTAAGTTCTTTGACTTAAATTCAGTTTGGCAGGCCACCTTTAAAACAGGGCCCTTCATAAACTGCTTCGTGCATAATAACCCTTTATGACTCTTAATTGGGAGTAGCTGAGCAGTGGGTGATTTTTATATACCATATGTCCTATAGCACAACAGGGCAAGAGAAAGGGAAACATGGGTCTTGATACTGGAAATCTTGTCTCATCAAATCAAGCCTCTGCCTATGATGTTCTTTCTAACATAATTTTTCTTTTTTTTAAAGATTTTATTTATTTATTTGACAGAGAGAGATATAGCGAGAGCAGGAACACAAGCAGGGGGAGTGGGAGAGGGAGAAGCAGGCTTCCTGCCGAGCAGGGAGCCCGATGTGGGACTCGATCCCAGGACCCTGGGATCATGACCTGAGCCGAAGGCAGACGCTTAACGACTGAGCCACCCAGGCGCCCCCTAACATAATTTTTCTTACATAAATACTTCCTAGCCAGAAAAAAATAGATTTGACAATGTTTACATTTTGATCAGTATTTCTTATAGGAGTTGGTTAGAGGAGAAGCTTATAAATTTGTTTGTTTTGAAAATGAAATTCCCGTAGAAAGGTCACCGCAATGTCAGTCCCTGTCATTTCTAACCCTCTTATCTCAGAGCTTATCTGCAGCATGTCAGGCCTGGCCTACTGCTCTTAACCAAAAAAGGCAAAGAATGTGGAAGCCTTGCTCCCTTGCAGCCGGTTGTCTTAGTGCTCCATGATGGTCTGTGTTCGCACAGTGTCAGCTGGATTCGCAGGAAGCAGGGGGTGTTGGACATATTTTCTGTGGCAAGTTCAGAGAGTGTGAGGCAGGATTCCAGAGCTTTGCCAGGAGCATAAATCCTAGGCATTATCTTAGAACTGCACACTGGGCCTCACCCTCTACGTTTTAAACATTTCTTGGCAGTCAAATAAACCCAGGCAGTTTATCACAGGTGCCCACTTACCCCTCCGCTCGAGGATCCTGACTCAGAGGGTAGTAGCAGCAAGTCTGATGGAACCTTCACGTGTTTCACAGCTCCCTGCAGTCTCTCGTGGGAGAGGTAGGGTTTGCTGCTACAGTAGGTGCATGCAGCCGAATGGTAGCTCAGCCCCTCACCTCTGCCACCACCCTGGTACAAATTATGCATGAGCAGGAAAGGAAGAGCCACAGGACCACTTGGATTTGCCTTGTCTCCTCTTGCTAAAGATAGGTAGTGGGGGAACAGCAAGTATCTGAAGACAAGAGTACAGAAAGGAGCCACAGTGAATTGTGATCATTGAGAGGAAGAAAGAGAGAGGGAGAAGGCCGATGAGCAGGAGCACTGCAGCCTGTCAGCCTACTGATAGAAATTGTGCAGGTCCCAGTCTTGCGCATTCCTGTTCTAGGCAGGGTAGCGTGAGTATTAGAGTAAAGGCTTGGCCCTCTATTGCACACAAGTGTCCGGTATTTTAAACAAGGAGCATGTGACCACCTTGCCACATCATTTCTCTAGCTGAGTGGTACTTGATGTACTAAAGAGGCTGTGGGATGTAGTGTACTTAAATGAGTCAGAAGACTTTGAATGGGTCTCATCACGTTGATTTTAGTGATACCATGAAAAGAAGCTGAATTTCTGCTGAGGGCACGGTTTGTAACCTTATAGCAGCAGAGCTTGTGGACCAAACTTTTGTTAGAAGACAGACTGGTAGGTTGAGAAGAAAGATTCTTGGGTTTTCGTGGTCTGTCTCCTCTACCTTTCCAGAACCAAAGAGAAAAACTGTGGAAAGGCAGCTAGTGAGGAGGTGCCACCACCCAACCAGGGGAGCCTGGAAGCAGGAGAAGTGGAAGGCAAGTGAGAGCTGGAGTTGTGTTGGGGGGATAGTTCTGTTCGGATTCAGTCGTAATTTTTTTGTTCATCCATGGTGACGTTTATAGAGGACTTTATTTGGGAAAAGACAATCTATTAAAAAAAAGGGGGAGGGTGGGAGATCAGAGTTTGTTACTACCTGATCTATTTAGGGGACTAAAAAATTACTATTACTATTCAGTTTGATCTAATCAGAGCTTGCCATGAATTCTTAACCTTCTCATTTCTCCTCAAAGCATTAAGCTAAGTCATTCAGATGTCTCAGCTAAGCCAGCTGCGTGTTTTAACAGTTTTCAAGGCATCTCCACCTATATTTGGATATTCAGAGTCACCCTTGCTGATGCATTTAGACCTCTTGGCATATTTTTTAAGGCAGTTTTAGGTACACAGCAAAATAAGAGGAAGGTACAGAGATTTCCCATATACCCCTTGCTCCCCCACTGCCAACTTCCCCCACCAGTGTGATGCATTTGTTAACCATTGATGAACCTACATTGACACGTCCTAATCACCCAGTGTCCATACTGTAGGGCTCACTCTTGGTGTTGTACATTCTGTGGGTTTGGACAAATGTATGATGGCATGTGTCCATCATTATAGTATTTTCACTACCCTAAAAATTCTCTGTTCTCTGCCTATTCATCCCTGCAACCCCTGTCTCCATAGTTTTGCCCTCTCCATAATGTCATATAGTTGGGCTCATACAATATGTGGCCTTCTCAGATTAGCTTCTTTCACTTAGTACTAGGCATTTAACATTTCTCCATGTCTTTTCATGACTTGATAGACCCCTCCCTTTTAATGCTGCATAATTGTTGTTTGGATGTACCAAAGTTTATTAATCCATTCACCTACTAAAGGGCTTCTTGGTTGCTTCCAAGTTTTGGCAGTTATGAATAATGTTGCTATAAACATTTAAGTGTAGGTTTTGGTGTGGCATAAGTTTTTAACTCCTTTGGATAAACACCAGTGAGCATGATTGCTGGATCCTATGGTAGGAGAATGTTTAGTTTTGTAAGAAACCACCAAACTGGGTGCCTGGGTGGCTCAGTTGGTTAAGCAACTGCCTTCAGCTCAGGTCATGATCCCAGGGTCCTGGGATCAAGTCCCGCATCGGGCTCCCTGCTCTGCAGGGAGCCTGCTTCTCCCTCTCCCACTCCCCCTGCTTGTGTTCCCTCTCTCGCTGTGTCTCTCTCTGTCAAATAAATAAATAAAAAATCTTTAAAAAAAAAAAAAAAAGAAACCACCAAACTGTTTGTCTTCCAGAATACTTGTACCATTTTGCATTCCCACCAGCAGGTATGAGAGTTCCTCTTGCGCCACATCCTTGTCGGCATTTGGTGGTGTCAGCGTTCCGGATTTTGGCCATTCTAATAGATGTGTGGTGGTATCTCGTTTTAGTCTGCATTTCTCTGATAACATATGTTGTCTTTTACAAGCATTCTCTCCCAGTCTGTGTCTTGTCTTTTCATTCTGTTGACAGCGTCTTTTGCAAAGCAGAAAATTTTTCATTTTAGCGCCATCTAGCTTAGCTTCATGGGTCAGGCCTTTGGTATCGTCTCCTAAAAGTCATCACCAAACCAAAGATCATCTAGATTTACTTCTGCTGTCCTCTAGGAGTTTTATAGTCTTGTGTTTTCCATTTAGGTCTGTGAATAATTTTGAGTTAATTTTTGTAAAGGGTGTAAGATCTGTGTCTAGATTTGTTTTTTTGCATGTGGGTGTCCACTTGTTCCAACAACTTTTTTGTTGAAAATACTCCACTGTATTGCCTTTGCTCCTTTGTCAGAGATCAGTTGACCGTATTTATGTGGGTGCATTTCTTGACTCTCTGTTCTGTTGCATTGATATTTGTCTATTCTCTGGGCAGTATCACATTGTCTTGATTACTGTAGCTTCATAGTAAGTCTTGGAATCAAATAGTGTCAGACTTTGTTCTTCTTCTCTTTCAATATTGCATTGACGATTTGGAGTCTTTTTGCCACCATATAAATTTTAGAAGCACTTTGTATTCACAAAATAATTTGTTATGCTTTTTTTTTTTTTTTAATATTTTATTTATTTGACAGAGACACAGCAAGAGAGGGAACACAAGCAGGGGGAGTGGGAGAGGGAGAAGCAGGCTTCCCACTGAGCAGGGAGCCTGATACGGGGCTCGATCCCAGGACCCTGGGATCGTGACCTGAGCCGAAGGCAGATGCTTAACGACTGAGCCACCCAGGCGCCCCTTTGCTGTGCTTTTGATTGGGACTGCATTGAATCTATAGATCAAGTTGGGAAGAACTGACATCTTTACAATATTGAGCCTTCCTGTTCATGAACATGGAATATCTCCCATTTATTTAGTTCTTATTTGTATCAGAGTCTTACAGCTTTCCTCATATGGGTCTTGTACATATTTTGTTAGATTTATACCTAAGTAGTATTTCATTGTTTTGACTGCTAATGTAAACTCTCTGCTTTTTAATCTTTTTCCATTGACAGTCCTACTTTCGTCCTTTCTGTAGTGATGCCCTCGTCCTAGGCTCATGCACCTGCTCTGAAAGTAGAGATCCCTATGGAAAGAGTAATCCAGTGGCATGAGGAGGTGTGTACGGGATCTGTCAGCTTTCAGAGTGGCCCAAAGAGAGGACTTTAATGGGGAACATGTTTCCTTTAATTAAAATGAAGTTTCTTTGATGATATTTAGAATATAATAGCAGCCTAAGCATGATGAGATACCTCCTCCCAACCTCCCTACCTTCAAATAGGAACAAATGGTTTTTGTTTTTTTAAAGATTGCCTAGGAGAGGATTATTTGAACTTAAGGTGGTGTCTAATGAGATCACCTGTCTTCCCTTTTAAACTCAGATGGACTTGCTAAGTTAGTGTGAGGGTCCCTGAAGTGCAGAGTCTTGGATTCTGACCCCAGAGCTGCTTGTTAGAGACTTCATGATCTTCAGACTGTTCTTAAGGAATTCCTTCACTTGAAGTCCTCTGTAGCTGCAGAAGTGATGGCTCCAAGTCAGGGTGGCTTTCATCGGTCAGCTTTGGTCAGAGGATTTGGGCAGGGAGCAAGGGGTAACTGCTTAGTGACTATTTTATCCTTTTTGTACATAGAATTCAGGAGAAGCTCATTAAACGAATTCATGTTCAGTAATAGAGAATTGGTCTTCTCTGTTAATTTCCCTTGAAGTATATAAAACCAAAGAAGAAAAATGTTTGCAGAGGGAAGGGCAGGGAACCTTGACATTTTAGATCCTCAGATCTGAAATTAGTTTTCAGTTTCAAGAATGAAAGCTGATTACTTAATGTGGTATGCTTGTAATGTTATGTTTTATGTATTATTAATATATTGGGCAGCTGTTGGACACCTGCTGTTTCCAGGGCACTGCTGGTCGTGGTGGATGATGGGTAAAGCAGATGGGTTCGGTCTTAGCCTCCTGAAGCTCACTAATTTAATGGGGGAGTCAGTATTTATAATTTACATAAGTCATTATTTTAGTTGTGTTAAGTCTACAAAGGAAAGAAATGGGATGCCAGGAAAGCTTACTTTCTTCCCCTGACTCTTCATCTGATGGCTTGTGTGAGCAGCTCTCATTTCAGATGGAAGCCTTGACTGCCCACACTAATGTGGGCACAGAGCCTCCCTGCCCATACTTCCATATCTCTTCTCCCCCTCCTTTCTTGGACTTTGTCTTTACAACTTGAACTAAGTGTTCTTCATTTAACCTGTTTCCTGTCTTACCACTCTTCCCAGGAGTGTTTAAGCATATGCCCTCAAACTCTCTGTCTCTCTAAGTGTGTAGAAGGTATCTGGTACAAAGGAATCTAGAACCTGAAGAACAATCTTATGAGTGGGCCAGTTCCTTCATTTTCAGATGAAGGTGAGGACAAAGGAAGAGAGGGACCACACCCACAGTCACATAGCAAGTTAGAGCCAGAGCCAAAACTAACCCAGGTCTTTGACTCATAGCCCAGTGCTTTCTGTTACATTCCTGCAGGAGAGGCTTTAGTCAGCAGGGATCCATCCTCAGGAACGTTCTGTCTTTGCAGAAGGACTGAGGAGGGTGACACAGCTAGAGGAAAAAAAACCAGCCCACGGGGAGAGGAGGGGGGGTCCATAAACAGACCTCACAAGGCCCAGGGTTGTTACTCCATACAGATTTACCAAGGGTGCCTTTTGCTGGGAGGACAGAAAATAGTATACCAAGTTCCTGTCATCAGGGAAGTCCTATTTGAGAGGAGCATAGAAGTCTAACATGCATGAAGAGAGCACCTCAGAGCAGCCTGTTAGGGGCTCAGATGCATCTCAGTGCGCAGGAGGGCTCCAGAACGGGTGGAGGTGGGGACCAGTCTTCTGGATGAGGAGAAAAGCTTTTCCTGGAGAGACGGGGAGGCAGAACTTCACTGAGACTAGGAGAAGAAAGATCCCCCTCCAGGCTTGAGGGGAATCCCAAACCAATGGCGCAAACAGGCAGTGGCCTGTGCATAGGGGGTTGGGAAGCTGTGGGAAATACATTTGCGCAGGAGCTAATCTTAGCAGATTTGGAGCTCTGAGCAGTCATGGAGTGAGTGTGGGGCCATGCTTCACTTTCTCAAGGAAGTAGCTTGATGAAAGCTGGGCTTCCGGAAGATAAGCCTGGCGTGTTTTGGGGGGCCTCCCAGAAGGCCTTCTCCAGGCCTTGCAGCAGTTGCTCAGGTGTGAAATGAAGTCCTGGACGCAGGTAGTGGCAGTGGGGATTTCGAGCTTCTGTGGTGCTTGTTGGTGATAGGTGATAGATCTGGGTTACTCTCTCAGTTGAACACAAAGTATAGCTTTATAGTGATTTTTCTAGGCATGTCTAGGTGGAGCCCTCAAGATAACTGGAAAGCCTGAGTGTCTGTATTTTATTTTGTAAGGTGTTTTGAAATAGATAAGAACCAATTAAGAGAATGCAAATACGAAGTGTCACTGCTTTTACTTCCAAATCTCAAGTGCAAAGTTAAATACCATTTAATTCACTGTTGCCAGTATTGAACTCTGCTTTCCTTTTTTATGTCAAGTTTTTTTCCTTTTGAGAACCCGAACATTGTAGTTTAGCTGAAGGAGGGGAGGGGCGGTCTGGTGGGGAGAATGTAGAGCAAGAAAGCTGAGAGTATCTGTATTGGCTCCTTAAGCCTGACCATCAGCACACAGAGACTTAACTGCATTGTCTTCTCTTTGTCTCCTTAGGAATATAAACAGAAGCTTGCTCGGGTAACCCAGGTCCGCAAGGAACTGAAGTCCCATATTCAGAGCTTGCCAGACCTCTCATTGCTGCCCAACGTCACAGGAGGCTTGGCCCCCCTGCCCTCTGCTGGTGACCTGTTTTCAACTGACTAGGACAGGTGTCATGCCCCAGATTCCCATCTCTACCAGCAGAAAGAAGAGGGCAAGTCATGGTTGGAAATAACCTTGTGGCCCCTGGTTCTGTCCCTCCTTCATCCCGGTCCCGCAGCCTCAAGAAAGAACCACAGACTCTGATTCTCCTCTCCGTCCTCTCTTGTTGAGCACAATTCAGAACAGTGGCGAGTGGAGTCCAGTTTAGATTCAGATGTGGAAGGAATACAAACTCTCCCACTTCATGTTTTATGCCCCTGTCGGTTTTCCATTCTTAGCTCTTTCTTTACACCCAAGAAGTTATGAAAATCATGTGTACTTCTGGAAGCTTTCGGAAGAATCTTGTCGCTTATGACAGCATTGTGTCATGAAAGCAGCTTCTCTTTTTGAGCTGGGCTGTTCAAGTTCAGTACAGGCCTCCACTGAAGGACCCGCTCTGGAGTCATTGACTTTCCGGGCTACCATCCACCCTGAAGGTTGGAGGCACAACCATCACGCAGCTTTGCCATAAAGAGTTTGCCACATCTCATCCTTCCTTTCCCTTACTTCTAGTGGTGTATAGTCAAAGGTGAGGTGAGATGCGTTTGTTTTGTAAGCAGACTAGGGAATCTAGCAATAAGATTCAACGCTGATCTGGAACATAAAGTCACAGTTCAGAAACAAGGGTAACAGGGATCACAAGCATGAGTTAAAAATAAGTTATTTGCTTCAGGTTCCTACAAACAACCTTCCCAGGCACCCACTGTCAGAGAAAACGTCCTAAAAACCTGATCTCTTGGCCCTAATCGGTTGTGAAGGCAATTGTTAGAAATGGTACTGGCGGACCCCAAAAGCTAAAGGCTTACTAAGAGTCTGGGCTCTGCACAGGTGTTGCTTTTTCGACCCATGTCTTTTGGGGAGCAGGGCTCACACTAACATTTACTTCACTGGGCGCATGTCTACAGTATGGTGAGTAGACTTGAATATCTCCCTTGCGAACACGACACTCTGTGCATGTTTGTCCGTTTACGCCACTGGCCACTGCACGTGTCCTTGTGCCCGGGGGAGGAGGAGTACTCTGATCGGCGGTTACTGAATAGCTCATCTCGGGCAGAGGAAGGGGGGAAGTCAGGGATTTTAATTTTGGGTTTTAATTCCATTATCATGCCAGCTGACATTATGACTATAAAATGTACTTAAGAGAGGATTTTTACCTTGCTTTTAGTGAAGCTTAGGCCTGCTAACTGTAAATCATTCTGATTTGGCAGGCTTATTTTTGACATTGGAAGGGGCAGAAAAAAATTTGCCCCAAGAGTATAATAGGAGTCAGAGCCCAGAGGCTGAAATCCAGAAGCTATAAAAAGGAATTCAGTGAAGGGGGTGGGGGGGGCTTCAGAATCTCCATTATTTTGAGTTGTTATTTTCAGGATTACCAAAAAGCCAATTACTTGTAATTTTACATGTTAAACATGTTGAAACATAGCCTGTGTTTTAAACGTGTGGCAGGCTTTCCTTTAAGAAGCTGTCCGGCCTGCCATGAAGTGAGAACGACGAAAAGTCTAGCAGGTGTTCAGTTTAACTCTGTGTAGAACATAGTAGCGTTTAAGGTGTTTTTCGGATTTGAATATGGACCGTGTGTTGTTTGCTTATTGACACTGCCTGTTGTCCTGTCATTATTAAATTAATGAGTCTCTAACTATAAAGTTTTTCTTCCCAGAGGCCATAGGGCAGTAGGTGACTTTACTAAAATTGCAAGATCAATTCTAGTCTTCGCTGTTTCTGCACATGCGCCCCCTCCCCATATGGTGTGCTGCTTTAGTCCTGTGCGTGAGCTTGCTTTGGAACAGACCCATCTTGGACATTCTCTGTGCTTTCACCGAGGAAGCAAAATTTTACTAGCCATGAATCAAAAGGGTATAGTAGATGTTTGCTCTGATCAGCTAGCTGAAAATGTTATAACATGATGGATTTCACCCACTGCTATGTTTTATCTGATTGAGTTTGACCAGCACTTGGTGCATAATTATTACAGCAAGAGCAAAAAATGAAACTGTAGCAATTATGTAAATGAATGTGTTGGCCTCCTAACACCTGTTACTAGTGGACTTCCTATGAGGAAGTTAGTTTTGGGTTTTTTATTTTGTTTTGTTTTGTTTTTTAATGAAATGCTTTTGTTTTTTAAATCTTAATTCTCCCGTATCCTCCCCAAGTGTGCTTATTACTTCATTTGTTTAATTTAAATGAACCTTTCTTCTCCTTGTATGTATGAGGTGATCTGGTGGGGTGGGGTGGGTGGGTTTTTTTTGTGTTTTTTCTTTATTTAGGGCATCCATAGGCCTCAAAGGACCTTTCCTTTTAGGTCATATTCCTCAGAAAGTCTTCATTCTTCTTTGTTTTGGTTTTTTTCTTAAAGAATATTTTTAAAGCTTAAATTTGTATATTAATTTAGGACTTTATTTAGAAGTATAGGCTGTCATTGGCGGCAGCAGTATATTCTGAAATGTCTCATAGATATATATTTTTGAATAAAGATGGTGTTGTTGAATGACATCGTGTGATATTTCTTTTCCCTGCCTTGTTACAGAACACCCGATGCTTTCTTTGTAAGCAGTGGGTAATTAGTAATCACCAATAGAGATTGTGCTGTCTGCACAGAATCTTGTCCCTTAGGAGTTTTGTGACTGTTAGTGGCCCATAAATACTCGGCACTTACATAGTATTTTCTAGTTCTTTCCAGGGGCTTAATTAGCTTTAATTAGCCAATCCACACAGTGCCCTGGAGAGGTACCTCCATAGTTTTTTCCTCATTGTACAGAAGTGGGAACCGATGGAGAGAGGTTAAATGACTTCTTTCCCCAGTACCACAGTCTCTGACAGATTCAGACCTGGAAGTTCTTTGATTTCAGCGCTTTTGTTCACACTGCTGGGCCTCCAGAGAGAGATTTGATTTTGGCAGTCCAGTGAAAGGCATTCTGAACAGTTAAAAAGAAGAAAAATGTGAGATAATCATAAATCCAAGTGGCGTGTCTTTTAAAAACATTTTTGTGGGTTTCCTTTCTCTTTTCCTTTCACTCTCAAGTGAAAGCATATTGGCTGAACATTGTTGGTGAATACTTGAAATAATAGAAAAACAGTTTGAAATACAGCCTTTTGAAGTGACCGGTTTGGAAGGCTGATTTTAACCTTTCCACTGGATAATGGCAATATTTGCCAGAAAAAGTGGGGTTCCCCATCTCAGAATGCAAGAAGGCTGCAGTAGCTGTGGTCCTTCAAGACTAAAGTGCAGCTCAAGGCCAAGTCCAGAATCAGAGGAGTTGGAACTATGCATTGCTGAAGTTCTGCCTTAAAATATAAAGGTTGAATGAGATATGTGAATCTCAGGAGACAGAATCTCCTGTGTCCCCAGGTTTCATGGCCTACTTAATGCCTCCACTCCTACCTATAAATAGTAAGTCCATAATTCCTCGGGTTTAATTAGCACTTCAGGCTACAAAATATGACTACGAGCTCCTGAAAGCTGAAGATGGAACTGCCTAAGAGTTCATGAATCTGTCAAAATGCTTAACTTTTGTGATTAGAGTCGTTAACTCTCTGTGACCTTCCTGGGCCAGGTACTTCCTCTCTGCCTCCGTTTTCTTACCTCTGAAACGTGGTATTGGACTAAATTATTTCTGGGTTCTCTGCCAGCCCTAAAAGCTTATGGTGGTTTTGTTGGTGGGAGAAAAACGCAGGACTGAAGTCTGAGAACGCTGAATGGCAAATCCTAGGTTCCCAGGAACATTTGTTAGATAAGTTAATAATACCACCGTTGTGCTGTATACAGTTACTTTTAAAAAAAAGAGGGGAGCATATATGGAACCCTGGAGATTGTAGTCTACAAGGATCAGAACACAAGATACAGGGCCAGGACTAGGAAGATGGGAGTAAACACTGTTCACTGGGCACAAATTAATCTGCATTTGGTATATTTGAGATCTTTAAGAAAAAGCTATTTTCCAGCCTGGTTTGCTGTCTTATTTTCTGCCAGAATCATTCATCTGGCTAAACTCATTTCTCATCACCACCTCCGTGGGGTTTTTCATTTAAAAATCATTCTTCCACTCTAAGGCACAGTTTCAATTAAGAATCCATTATTCTCCTGTACAGTAGATTGGGATTCACATAGCTTCATGTAGTGTTGAAAGCCTAGTTGGTTCAATTTTTTAGACTCGGAAATAGTTATTTTTCATTAAAATTTCATTTCTACCACTGGTTGGATAAACATTAAAATTAGCAGTACGAATCAGAATTTAATAAATAGGAGGCAGTTGTGGCAAGTGATGACCCGCATCTGATCTCAATGTGATGACCTTAGTTGAGTCCCTTAGCCTTTAGAGACCTTAGCTGCTCCTTAAAGGGAACGATTTGGGCGGGGGGGAGGGGGGGGAGGGGGGGGAGGTTGACCGAGTAACCTCAGAAGTCCTTTCCAGATCCAAAGTTCAATACGCCCAGGTTTTCAGAGGATTTCCTCCTACTGAGAATCTTACTAAAGTGCCCACACAATGAATGCACTCCATAGATTTTTGAATGCCAGTTATCTGGATGAATTCTTATAGAATTGTAAAGTGGTTACAAACATACCTATTAATAACTTTAAATGAGGAGTTTTTTTGTTTGTTTTTTTAAAGATTTTTTTTTAATTGGACAGAGAGAGAGCTAGAGAGGGAACACAAGCAGGGGGAGTGGGAGAAGGAGAAGCAGGCTTCCCGCCGAGCAGGGAGCCCGATGCGGGGCTCGATCCCAGGACCCTGGAATCATGACCTGAGCCGAAGGCAGGCGCTTAACGACTGAGCCACCCAGGCGCCCCTAAATGAGTTTTTAAAAAGGGCCTAGTGCCATGTCTGGGCTAAATTAGGGGTTCGACGGTAGCTATACTATATTCAATAATGAATGTAGGTATTTAAATGCTCATACAACAAAATGTTAAAATAGATGTTTTTTGGAAGGCAGCGATAGATCCCACTGCCTGTACCATATGCTGTGTTTACAATGGAGATGGTAAAACACCTGCAGCCCACTTAAACTTCCTCACTCACATGGAGGGTAGAAAAAAGTCAAAAGAGTTAGAGTTGAAGGAGGGGGACTTGGGGTGCGGATTTCTTGGAAGAGAGCCGTTGATGTTTTGAGTCCCCCAAGGGAGAGGAGTGGATACCAGCCGCCCCTTACCTTCAGGCTAGGGAAGAGGGCTTCAGCGGAGCTTAATATGTATCTCCTTTAGGGTGACAATCCAGTGCACAGGACAGACCCCTGCCTGGAAAAAACCTAAAGGATGGGATGCCAGTAGCAAGGTGCTTTGATGATGGAGCAAGGGAGAGGTTGGCTGGGTTGGGTGCAGCCTCTTCTAGAGTTTGTCAGGCAAGGGATGCATGTCTGTCTCCCAAGGACTAGGTGTGGGCTGTATGCAAGAGAACTGGCATGGAGTCATCTCAGATCCTAACCAAGAAGGCGAGGGCCCTCCTCAAGGTGTAGTGCTGAGGAGGAGAAAGCTAAGAGCTGGAGGCGTGCCTGGAGAGAGAAAGAAATGTTAAGGAATGGGTACATGCAATTGTGGGGGACTTGGTAAGTCCAAAATCTGTAGGGTAGGCCAGCAGCTGGAGACCCAAGAAAGATTTGCCTATGAGTCCACAGGCAGTCTGCTGGCAGCATTTCTTGCTCAATCTGTTTTAGTTTGTAAGTCCTTCGACTGATTGGATGAGGCCCACCCATGTAGAAGGGTCATCTGATCCTTCAATTTAAATGTTATTCTCTAGCTAAAAGCACCCTCACAGAAATATCCAGAGTAATGCTTGACCAAAGCGCTGGGCGTTGTGGCCTAGCCCAATTGATACATAACCATCACACTTGCCGACACTTTATTTTCCATTTTAAAAATTATAGCTATATTTGTGCCCTGGGGCTCCACAAGAAAGTACCAGAAACCAAGGTGGCTTAAAACAACAAATTTATTGTCTCATATTTGTGAGATGTTTGCAGGCCCATGCTCCTTCCAAATCCTCTAGGAGAGGCTCCTTCCTTGCTTCTTCCAGCTTCTGGTGGCTCAGGCATTCCTTGGCTTGTGGCAACATAACTCTTATCTCTGCCTTGTCTTCACATGGCCATATTCCCCCTATGTCTTTGTCCAAATTTACCTCTTTTTAGGGCCAACCCTGATGACCTCAACTTGATTAAACCTGCAAAGGCTTTATTTTTAAATAAGGTCAGAGTCACAGATACTGGGACTTAGGCTTTTAACCTATCTTTTTTAGGAGGGGACACAATTCAACCCATGATAGTAGCCATCCAGGTGGGTATGAAGTGATTTGCATTTTCCTACCGGCTAATGGCAGTGAGCGTCTTTTTATGTGCTTGTTGCCTTCTTTGGAGAAGTGTCTACTCAAGTCCTTTGCCCACTTTTTAAAAAAGATTTTATATATTTGAGAGAGGGAGAGTGAGCACATGCAGGGGGAGGGGCAGAGAGACAAGCAGACTCCCTGCTGAGCAGGCAGCCCCGACTCGGGGCTCAATCCCAGGATCCCTGAGATCATGACCTAAGCTGAAGGCAGATGCTTAACCGACTGAGCCACCCAGGTGCCCCTTTTGCCCATTTTTGAATTGGATTGTCTCTGTTGTTGGGTTCTAAGAGTTCTTTATATACTCTAGATATTAGACCCTTATCAGGTACATGATTCCAATTTTTTCTCCCATCTTGTAGGTGTCTTTCCACTCTCTTGGTAGTGTTCTTTAATATACATAAGTTTGTAGTTTTGAAGCATTCCATTATCTTTTCTTTTGCATCTTGTGCTTTTGATGTCATATCTAAGTAAACATTGCTAAATTTAAGGTCATGAGAATTACTGCTATATTTCCTTCTAGGATTTTATACTTTTAGCTCTCATATATAGGTCTTCGATCCATTTTGAGTTAACTTAAGTAATGGGCTGTATCTTGATCAATAACCTTGAAGATCTCTTCCCAGCTCAGCTTTTCATAAAATCTTGACAGAGCCTGGCTTCCTGATAGAGTTGTAAAACTCAAGAATATTCATGAATTAACTCCAAACACAGTTTTCTTTTAAAGGTCTCTAGCAACCTTTAGTGAAGTCACCGTCTATTAGTTAAATGATATTTTGAAATTTAACCCCAAATGAAAACAACTAGGGTAAGAGATTTTCAGTTCCACCTGTAAAGGAGCAAGTGCTATGGGAATTGCCCTCTGCCATAAACTACTGGAAAAACATTCAAATATGTAAAACAAATGTTTCCAGACATTGGACATCAGGAAGCACAGAACTGTGAGTTCCCGAGAAAAGGGAAACAGATAAGGAGAGTTGATTGCCCCCATCTTACTCACCGAGGGTGTTCCCAATCTGCTGGGAACCAGAGGCGCCCCATATCACTGAATTGAGGAGGCAGACATCAGAGTTCAGGAAGGTTGCGGTGGCTGGAATTTGCGGGGAGAAGTAACAGGAGGTAGCTGCACAGAGACTGCACTCCGAAAATCTGCAGAGGGTTCCCTTGACCCCTTAAGTGAGTTCTGAGCAGGATGTGTGGGATCAAAGTCAGTGTGACCAAGGGAAGAACAAACAGAAAGCAATGGTCCCGACAGTCCCCGCCACTCACAAGGGTCCGGTAATAGTTGGAAGTTTCTGCTAGCCAGAGCAGAGAGGCCTCATCATAACACAGAGCACCGGACAGAGTCCTCAGAAAGGTCATGCCTTTATAGTTGGACTAAATTTGTACTAGAGGAAAGGCTGCTTTCAGCCAGCCATAAATAAAACTTGATAGTAAGCCTCAAGCTGGTCTGTAACTGAACTGCTTGGCAAAACAAAGTTCAGCTCTGTTTAAAGACATACAATAAAACCTAGCAATCAACAGTGTAAAATTTACTCTTTGGCATCCAAAAAAAAAAAAAAATCACACATGCAAAGAAGCAGAAAAAATACTATCGGAGTCAGAAGAAAAATAAACCAATAGATCCAGAATGGCACAGACGGGTGGAATTGGTTGACAAAGATCTGAAACAGCTGTTGTTAACATGATAAATGCTCAAGGATATAAAAGAGAATATGAACATAATGAGGAAAGACATAGGACATATATTTTTTAAAATACAAGTCGAATTTCCAGAGATGAAAATGCAGTATTTGAAACTAAACTAACCAGGGTGGGATTAACCACAGATTGGACACTGCAGAAGAAAAGTGTGAGTGAAATTAAAGGCACAGAAATGGAAATTATTCAGAATGAAGCACAGAGAGGAAATACCAGAAAAGAAAGAAACAGAGCAGCCTGTGGGACAACACCGACTGCCAAAAATATGTATCAGAAGGAAAGAAAGAGGGAAGAGAAAACATATCTGAAGGAATAAGGGCCATTCCCCAACTATGATGAAAATTATAAAGCCATTGATCCAAGAAGCTCAGCACCTCAAGAAAAACAACCCTGAAGAAGCTGCACGGGCTAACACACATCATAGCCAAGGTGCTGGGCCAGTGATAAAAAAAAAAGAAATACACAGAGTAACAAAGATCAGAGTGACAGCGACTTATCCTCAGACGTTACGAGAGCCGGAAGAGAACACCCATGACATCCCACAGGTGTTGAAGGGGTGTGGGGGGAGATCTGTCAACCTAGCAAAAAAGTCTTTGAAAATAAGTAAACAATAAATAAATAAAAATAAAAGCAAAATAAAAATGTTTTCAGTGCAACAAAAGCTGAAAGAATTAATCACCACTAGACCTCGGCAACCTCGGACAGAAGACAAATGATATCCGATGGAAATCTGGATCTCCAGAAAGGAGGGCAGAACACTGAAAACTGCATGGGGAAGTATATCATGTTTTCTTTTTCTTTAAATATCTCTAAAAGAGAATTGTTGCGACAGAGATAATAATGTATTTGGGGTTTATAACATACAACAAAGCAACAGTGTAAGACAATAGTGAGCATCAGTGCCCCACGGCCCAAGGTTCTCATCCCGCAGCCAAAACGGGGACGGTCTTATGTGCCCCTCTTGTGCTGCAGGCCGAGGGCCCTGTTCCCTCCCACCGGGAGCAGATAGCAGCCAGGTGCCTGCCATATGATGCGCATGCTTATGCAGAACAAACAAGTATACATCAAGCCCACTGGAGGGGGAAAGATTCTTCCAGACAAGGTGACCTGCCCAGCACTGGCTATGAGGGTTCTTTATGCCATCTCTGGATTGATGTAATGTGTGCGTGAGCCCAGCATGGAGCGTGATGACTTTCCAGATTGTTGGGTTATGAATTAATGAGGTCTCCATGTAATTCCTAAAATGTACTCTTTCAAAATATCAGATGCCTATGTTGGGTATTCCTCCTGTCCCTGGCCCAGGGGCTCACTGGGTTACTGTGGCCTCTCGGAGATGTGTGTGGACTTGAAGCCAGGTTAGAATGCATTTCACTTTCCTCGACAGGTTCCTTGTAGTATTGTTACCTTGGAGGATTCCACTTCAGCTAAACCTGATTAGTCCACTCAGTGTGCTCTAGGCTGGAGCAAGGAGCCCTGACTTTGGAACCCGGTTGAAACCCCAACTCCATCACTGCAGAACGGAGTGACTTGAGACAAGTCACTTCACATCTCGGGGTGAGTCTGACTTAACAGGAAGACGGTATTTGCAGTTCTCCGCAGAGGCCTTCATCCCCACGTTCGACATGACAGCCCCATGGAAGGAAGGCAGCACGGGGTAGCCGTCCGCACCAGCTCCTGGCTCCAGTGGTCTGAGTTCGAGGCCCAGTCTCCTCACGTCACTGGCGCCCTTACCGGGTGACTTCACTTCCCTGCATCTTGATATCTTGATTTCATCATCTGTATCCTCTGGACGATAACAGACTCTATCTCAGATGTTTATGGCAGTTTAATGAATCGATATTGCTAAAGTCAGCCAAGCGAGATGAGTACGTGTTAAATAAATAAAAGCTGTGTGCTGATATGAAACAGTCTGTACAAACTCTGGGCCTGCGAGGCTGGGATGTGGCACAGCTGGACTCAGCCTTTCTTCTTTCTGGAGGTCCTGGAGCAAGAACTGCACCCTCTTAAAGCCCCAGCTGTTGTGAAAAGATGCCAAGGGGGGACACTGGTCAACTGCAGGAGGGCGGGGCAGGCCTCGACCTCCCAGGGAGGAGTGGATGACCTAGGACGATTTAGCTTGCAGATAGGGGGAGGGCAAGCGTGGTGGTCCTCAAGGGCTGTAGATGAATACAGGCATAAAAATGGTTCTTACTTTCAGGATAAAACCAGCGACAAGAGATGGACGTTTCAGTGAAGAGAACTTCTGACCCATCATCAGGAAGACTGGTTGCCCCACCAAGGCTGGCTGACCCTTCTTGTCTGGGGTTCTGTCGGGAGCTTCTCAATGAAGGTAAAGAGTCGTTGGAGATGAGACATATACGGCCCCTCCCCAATCTAATAGTCCCGGACTCTAGTATTTCTGTTGGCTTTGAGATTTGACTACTGATAAGTGTGCTATTCTAAAGTTCCAAAATTTGAAGCTTGCCAAGAACTCTATAAAGAGCATCTGCCCAGATTCCCTGGGCTGCCTCCTAATGAAGTGCTCAGTGGCCTGACATTGCTGTAAGAAGCACCCCCCCCTCCTCCATGGATTATGAAACATGGGGGTGGTAGTTTCAGCTCCTGGCAAGGTCATGGAAAGGCACTTTGTCTGAGAGCTGTCATTGCTCAAGAACCCAAAGATGGATCTTCAAACCCTCTTTTGATATTGCCAGTGGCTGCCCTTGAAATTTCAAAAGGGACATTCAGACCTGGCCCCGCGTTTGCCCATAATCCAGTGGCATCTGGACTTCATTTCAATGGCCTGGAAGCCTGTGAAGTCATTCCGAAGAGTGGCTTTCGTATGTGCCTCCGCCAAAACGAGCATGGAGAATCCTGGTCATGAGGCACTTAAAAGTTTATTAGGCTCTGGTATTAAATTATAGCGTGACCTGTTAAACATGGATTCAAATAAGCCATGGTTCAAGTCAAGCTCTCGCTCCCACTAGGGCTTTTCGACCAGCCATGCAACAGATTGGTAGTGACCCCTCTGTCCCCAGAGGCATCAAACAGTGCCTATGTGACCACTTATGTGGGCCATGCTCACAGAGAGGGTTCTCGAACCCAGCAGAAGAAAGGCGGCAAACTTGAGTGCATTCAAGCCCTGGGAGGGCAGTGGGAGGGAAGAAGTGTGGCCAGCCGTGGGCAGGGGCGTGTGTGATCACCGCTAGGCAGCGGGGCCAGGTGTCAGCAGGCTGAGAGGCAGTGCCACCACGATGGCCAGATTGTCTGGTTTTTCTAAGGGAAGGCGGAAACCTGGATTTGTCTGTAAAAATCTCTCCATTTTTAAATGATGGCAACTCATTTTTTTTAATGCCAGTGTGTTTCATTTTTGCCATACCGGTTTATTTGCGATGCCATTTCGTTTTAGAATGTTTGATTGTTTTAGAATGCCAGTGTGTTTGCCACTTTTGCGAATAGAGAGTTATTCTTGCTAAAGAGCAGCGACAGGAGTCTGCAGGGCCGACCGCAGGCCGAGAAAGAATCCTTGTTCTAAGAGGCATCTGTAGGTGTGAGGTCAGAGCCTGCCGGTGCGTTCAGGTTGATCCCACTGTGGAGACAGGAGCGCTGGCCTGAGAGCGAGGAGGCCCAGGTTCTGGTCCCAGCCCTGCTGCTGCTGCCCTGTGTGACCTTGGGAAAGTCTTGGGCCTTCTCTGGCCTCAGTTTCCCCTTCTGGAATTGGCCCAGAACATCTCAGGTCCCTGATAGTTCAAATCGTCTCGGGTTCCTCGGAGGAACCCAGAAGGAGAATCTTCAAAAGTAGGGCTTGCGGTTCATTTGGGGTGAAATGGCTATCCTCGGGACTGGTTGTACATCTTGAAGGAGTTCCAAAGCTAAGAAAAGAATTTACCAGAGAGGAGGCTTTGCCAGCGCCTTCCAGAGTGTTTGTGCCAAGGGCTTAGGGCTGATGGAGGTGATGGGTTGGTATTCATGAAGCACCAGTGGTGAGTTTAGGTTGTGATAGAAGGCACGTGGGGCTTCCATGACAGATGGAGAACGGCAGGTGGAGGGTCACACCAGAGGCCTGGCTTCTGCTCTCTGCTCTCACTCACTCTGACCTGAGGAGACCTTCCCTGCCTCTGAGCCTCAGTTTCCTCTTTCAAAATGAGGAGGTTGGCTGGCCGGTTTCTGAGCCCTGGAGTTCTACGATTCTAACCAATTATGTCGAAAAGTCATAGTTTTATCATCTGCACAAAGAGTTTAATTTTTTTTTTAAATCCAACAGCTCTTTCTTTAGCACCCACTGGTGACAGGCACAATGGATGCAGCCAGCAAAACCTGCCCTCGTGCTGCCTACCGTCTTGGGGGCCAGATAATTACCAGTCAGGTAAGGGAACAGCATCACTGGCAGAGGACCATAAGAACACAAGTTTTCAACGGGAGACTAGAACCTAGTCGGGGTGGGATGGGGACAGCTTCTTTGAGGAAGTGACTCGAGCCGAGATCCAAAGGATGCTGAGGGGCGAACGAGGTGAAGGGGACAAGAAAAAGAGCTGCTAGAAGAGGAACAGCATGTGCAAAGCCTGTGACCAGAGGCACTGAAAGGAGCCAGCACTGTGTGAGCTGAGGCTGTCGAGGTTCGGGCTGAGCCAGACCCTGCAGAGTCTTGTCATCCTTAGAGAAACTTGGATCCTGGTGCTGAGCATGTGGGGAAGCCTCTGGAGGATTTCCAGCAAGGAAAGACAGGGTCCGATCTGTGTTTTTTGTTTGTTTGTTTGTTTGTTTTTAAAGATTTTATTTATTTATTTGACAGAGAGAGACACAGCGAAAGAGGGAATACAAGCAGGGGGAATGGGAGAGGGAGAAGCAGGCTTCCCGCGGAGCAGGGAGCCCGATGCGGGGCTCAATCCCAGGACGCTGGGATCATGACCTGAGCCGAAGGCAGACGCTTAACGACTGAGCCACCCAGGCGCCCCCGATCTGTGTTTTGAAAAGACTTCTGTGAGTACTGTTGGGAAGAGACAGGGAATGGTGGAAGGGATGAGTGGGGACCTAGGGAAGCAGAAGAGATTCAAGGGACCAGTGAGGAGGTGGTGATGGAGTGACAACATCCTGGGGAGACACGACAGGGGCCCTCCTGGAACCATGACAGCCAAGAGAGAGGGAGAGGTCAGACTTGAGGGCACTTTAGGATTTTGAGTTCTCGGGGCTTGGTGAAAGATGAAGGAGGAGTTGGGGCCAACTCCCGGTGGTCTGAGCAGGGGCACCTGAAGGCGAGCGGGCCTCAGATCTACGGGCATTTCCAAGCAGCAGCCCCTGATGGTTGTCAGGGACCCCCCACTTCTGGTTTTTCACAACTCTGTGCTTTTCCCTCTCGATTGTGGGCTGCACTTAGTGACGTACCGCTAAAAGACTATGTCAGAGGTGACGGGTGAAGAGGTTGGGTTATAAAAGGACGGTGACCTCTGTTTGGCGCTCTCTCTCGGTCTCTCCATGGCTCGTGCTGGGGGGAGGCCCACTCGAGTGCACGTGGAAGTGGATCTTTGGAGGCCTGCCAACAGCTGCCTAAGTGAGTTTGGAATCTGATCACCCCCAGTCAAGTCTTGAGATGACCACCACCAAGGCTGACACCTCGATGGCTGCCTCATGGAAAATCTTGAGTCAGAACCACCCCGTTCAGCCACTTGCAGATTCCTGACCCACAGAAACTGAGAGTTAATAATCAGGTTTTATTTCCAGCTGCTGAATTTCGGGGTCATTAGTTAGGCAGCCGTAGGTAATCAATACAGCTCTCCCTGACACAGGCTGCACCCTCGGCTTCCCTAAGGCTGGGAAGGGAAGGGTTAACCACAGAGCCCAGGCCTCCAGGCCAGCAGCAAGGTTAATGCCTCCAGCCTGAGGGACAGTTCATTACAGAGTTATCTAGTGGCTCAGCCAACATTTGGGTCTGTAGCCAGCTGGGCCGTAGCCCTCCTGCCGTGTCTGTCAGAGCGGGGACCCTAGAGGGGAGGCATCCTGGAAACGGACAGATTTATCAACAGCCTCGCTTCCCTGCATCTGCCCATGATGGGCCAGCTGCAAGTAGAGCCAGTGGGACCTTATGGCCGTGTCCCCAGCGGGGGGACACGGCCTCCACTCCTGCAATGTGCTGCCTCGCGGAGCTCATGGCCCCGGGTCTGCGATGTTGGGTCCTGAGACAGGTGCTGAGGGGCTTCCCCAAGCCCCGGAGACTGCCAGTAACCACACAGGAGTATGGAGCACCTCCTGGGTGATGAGCCCTTCTACTCATCACCTCGTTTCACCCTTGCAGTAACCCTGCCAAAGTGGGAATGCCTATGAGCTCCGCCCCTTTGCAGGTGAGAGAACCAAGGTCTAAGGTCACGTAGCTGAAAAGCACAAGACCATCTGACTCCAAAGTGTGTGCTTAACCTCTGTGTCTCCTTGGTGGCTCTGTGGTGAGGAGGAATTTGGTGCCTCAGTGGTTGAGGGAGCTGGTTCAGGGAATAAGGTGGGAGAGCCAAGGAGGCAGGGCCCCATCCAACTCCAGCAAAAGCAGCTCTCCTCTTCCGGGTTGTGCCATCAAGGGACCATGTAAAATTCCATTTCACAAACCAGGTAGCATAGTGTTTCAGAATGTGTGTTCTGAACTGAGAACTTGAAGTAGGAAGATAAGTCTGGTGCAGTAGGGGCAGGGGAAAGAGGATGAGAAATAACCGTTGTGGGTTTTCTCTGAGAGCAGAGCCTTGGAAGGGTGGAGTGGACAGCGATAAGATTAGAAACTTCTTCACATATTTCCTGGAGCCGTAAATCCTGGCTCATTTTACCCAATTTACCAAAGGGATTAAGCTGACATAGAGAGGAGCCAAAAGAAAGAAGATAGGCCGCCTTCCAGGACTGACTGTTTAGAGAGCTGAGGCCCAGCCTGGCAAGGGACAAACCTCTCACTCTGAGCCCAGGTTCTTTCCCAGCACCCCTGGACACAGCCCATCATGTTCCTGCTTAAACCCTTCCGGTAAGGGGGAGCTCACATGCCCATACGGAGTAGACTGTTCAGCTCTCAGTGCTCAGAAGAGCTTCTCACCCTGCAAATACAAACCTTCCCCCAACAGCTTCATTCAATAATTCAGTGGGTTGTTACATAAAAGCATACTTTTAATATGTTTATTTTGAATCCAATAAAAATGCTAAATTTTCTTGTCAATTTAAATGACATAGTTGCCTATTTTGAGGTTTCTCTATACATAATTATGTTACTTTGGAAAGATGATGGTTTTGTTTTTTCTCCAAATCTTACTTCTTTCATTTCTTTTTCTTGCCTTACTGCGCTGGCTAAGACCACCAGTAAATGAGTAAATGGGTGCAGTGGGCATCCTTGACTTGTCTCTGATCTCCAAAGGGAAAACTTGCAATATTTTACCATGTTAGCTGCAGACATGTCTTTATCAAATTATGGAAATTCCCTTCTGTTCATAATTTCCTAGATTATTTTTTATTAGTTTTAGATCATGAATAAGTGTTAAATTTTTATCAAATGGTTTTCTGCATGTAGGTTTTGTCCCTTAATCAGTTTATGTGCTGAATTAACCTGAATTTCATTTCATTTAATGGACTTTCTTGTTCTTGTTCTTTTTCTTTTTTGAGAGAGAGAGAGCACAAGTGGGGAATGGAGGGGCAGAGGGAGAGAGAATCTCATCACTCTGAGATTCATGACCTGAGCTGAAATCAAGAGTCAGCCACTTAACCGACTGAGCCACCCAGGTACCCCAACCTTAATGGATTTCCTAATGTTAAACTGACCTTGTGTTCCTGGGATTAGTCCATTTTGGTTGTGGTATCGTTTTGCGTACTGATGGATTTTTGTGGCTAACCCTTTATCCGTGATTTTTCATTTCTATTTACGAGTAAAATTGGCCTATAATTTTCTTTTCTTGCCATATCTTTGTCCTGTTTTGATATGCGGGTTATGTTAGCCTCATAAAGTGAACTGGAGATTACTCACTCTTTTTCTACTCTCTGGAAGAGATTGTCAAAGACAAAAATAGTTTCTTCTTTGAATGTTGGGTAGAACTTGTCAGTGAAGCCATCTAGAGCTGAAGTTTTCTGTATGGAAAAGGGTTTTAACAACTGATTCAATATCCTTAATTGTTAGAGGATTATGTAGGCTTCCTATTTTGTCTCAAGTCAAAATTGGTATATTTTGCCTTTCTAGGATGTTGTCCATTTCATTTAAGTTTTCAAACGTATTGACTCAAAACATTCTCTTTTTTCCTTTAATGGTGACAGTATCTGTAGTGATGTCTCACTTTTTAGTCCTAATATTGGGGTTTTGGGGAGCCATTTATGTTTTTCTCTAGATCAGTTTCATTCAGGGGTTTGTCAATTCGTCTTTTTAAAGAACCAACTTTGGCTTTGTTGGAGTAGCTCTGTTTTAATTTTTGCTTTCTTATTTTATTAATTTCTGTTCTTGCCTTTATCATTTACTTTTTCCTACTTTTATTAGATTTGTTTTTTTTTTTTTTAAATATTTTATTTATTTTTTTTTGACAGAGAGAGACATAGCGAGAGCAAGAACACAAGCAGGGGGAGTGGGAGAGGGAGAAGCAGGCTTCCTGCAGAGCAGGGAGCCCGATTCGGGGCTCGATCCCAGGAGCCTGGGATCATGACCTGAGCCGAAGGCAGACGCTTAACGACTGAGCCACCCAGGCGCCCTAGATTTGTTTTGATATTCTTTTTCCAATATCTTGGCATGAATGTTGATCAGTTTTCAGCTTCTTCTCTGACATATGCACTTAAGACTATAAATTTCCCTCTACATACTGATTTACCCACACCTACAAATTTTGATATGAATTTTCTTCATTATAAATTGATCAAAAATATTTTCTAGCTTCCTTTATCAGTTCTTCTTTTAACCCATGGGTTATTTAGAAGTGTATTTTTAAATTTCCTAGCCTATGGAAAATTTCTAATTATCTCATTATTGATTTATACCTTCATTATAAGGAATAGCAGTTTAGATAATATGCTCTGTGTGGTTTTAGTTCTTTGAAATCTGGTGAGACTGGCTTTATAGCTCAGTTCATAGTCAAATTTTGTAAATTGTCTTATGTATTTGAAAATAAGGTGTTGGATGCAGTTATCTGTATGTGTCATTTATTTAAGTCCTTTGAGTAAAGACTATTAATGCTCATTCCTACCTGATTCTTCTCTTTTGAGGGTGGATATAGGCAGACTACACTTTTCCATACCCTTGGAGACAAGAGAGGCCATGTGACCAGTTCTAGATAAAGAGATGTGAATGGAAATATGTTTACCTTCTGGGCCAAGGCACCTAAGAATGTGTGCTACCTCCACATTTTTTCTTCTTTAGAAGCACACTGAGATGACAGAGCCATGTGGTGAGAGACGCCTGGATCCCTGGGTCACTGCATGGAGGAGAACTTCCCTAAGAATTGCCTGACCACTGCACTTTGTGTGAGTAAAAAATAAACCTTTGTTGTATTAAGCCACCAAGACTTTGGGATTTTTTTTTTTTTGGTCACCGTTGCATAACCTATCCCTATACTGACTTTTTGCCTCCATGTCCGGCCAAATTCTGAGAGAGATATATTGAATCTTCCATTCCGATTTGGATTTGAGTATTTCTAATAGTTCTGTCAATTTCTCTTTTGTCCATTTTGAACTATGCCATTAGGTGTTTATAAAATTAAAATAGTTTACTGAAACATTTTTTATCATATGGTACCCTTCTTATTTCTGGTAATACTTTCAATGACAAAGCTTCTTTTATTTTCTATTAATATGGTCATGCCACAGTTCTTTTGCAAGCTGTATTTTATTCCATCCTTTTACTTTCCACCATGTTATATCCTTATGTTTCCTAGTGGGAGGGGTGATGGGAGGAAAGGGAAATTTAGAATGAATTCCACATACCTTCCATGTGTGCTGGTCATGTAGCTGGGTCCTGAGTTCATAGAAGAGAACAAGATACAGTCTCCTCTCTCCAAAAGGTTACAGTATAGTAGCAGAGATGACATGGGTACTTCAAAAATCACGTGGAATGTAGTAAGTGCCAGACATCTGATACATGCCTTTATAAACCATCGCTGAGTGAATGATGTGAATTGCCACAAGAGTTCCGAGGAGAGAGAAATTATGTCTGATGGGAATGGATCCAGGCAATCTTTGGAATGGCATTTGAATTGGGCCTTGGAAACCAGTTATTTTTGGACGTTCAGAGAAATAGAAGAAGGTAAGAACAATTCAGGCATGGGAGCAGCATGAAGGCGTGGAATATCTTTTTATGTTTATGGAGATATAATTTATATACCAGAAAGTTCATCCACTTAAAATGTACAATTCAGTGGTTTTAAAGTGTATCTAAGAGTTACGCAACCATCACCATAACCTAATTTTAGAACATTTTCATCATCTCCAAAAAGAAAGTACTCATTAGCAGTCACTCCCTATCCTCTTGACCCCACCCCCTCCCTGGCCCACCCCGTGGCCCTAGACAACCACTGATCTACTTTCTATTTGTCTATTCTGGACATTTCGTATAAATGGAATCATCCAATATATAATCTCTTATGACTGGCTTCTTTCATGTAGGCCTAAAGTTTACCAGGCTCATCCACGTTGTAGCATGAATCAGCACCATGTTCTCTTTCGTTGCGGAATAATATTCCATTATATGAATGCCCCACATTTTATTATCCATTTGTGAGTTGATGGACATTTAGGTTATTTCCACTTTTTAACTTCTGTGAATAATGCCGCCCTGAGTATCTGTGTTCAACTTTTGTGTGCAGGTATGTTTTTATTTTCTGATTCCACTAAGAGTGGAATGGATGAGTCAAATGGTAACTATGTTTAACCTTTTGAGGAACTGGCAAACTGTTTTCCAAGGTAGCTGCACCACCTCATTTCCAGCAGGCACCTATGAGAACTCCAATTTCTCTACATCCTCTCTCACATCTGTCTTGTTGATCACAGCCATCTGGTGGGTGTGAAGTGGCAGCTTGTGATTTTGATTTTCGATTCCCAATGGCTAATGATGTCGAGCCTCTCTTCATGTGCTTATTGGCCATTTGTAGATCTTCTGAGAAATGCCTATTTAAATCCTTTGCCTCTTCTTAAATTGGGTTCTTTGACATTTTATTGTTGAGTTCCAAGAGTTCTTTATATATTCTGGCTACAAGACTCTCATGAGTTACACGATTTCAAATATTTTCCCCAATTTACATGTTGTCTTTTCACCTTCTTGCTGGTATCCTTTGAAACACCAAAGTATTAAGTGTTTATAAAGTCCAATTTATCAGTTTTCTCTTTTAGCACTTGTGTTTTTGGTGTTGTATCAGTCGTTCTATTTTGTTCACCTAGGTGCTGGTCCCCTGGGTGGTTCAGTTTGTGGAAACCCATCGGGCTATTAGTTTGTGCACTTTTCTGCACATGTATGCAAGATTTCCATAAACAAGTTTTTTAAGGGGCTGATCATAATTGCTGCTTCCTCCACTGTGTCATTGTGGGGACTGGATGAGTGAATGCATGCACAGTGCTTGGCATAGGTCTGGCCCCACTTAGCGCTAAGAGATGGCAGCTGCTATTGGCATCATTGTAAAATCTAGCTCTGCTCCTTATTGGGTGGGTGATCTTGGCCCCAAGTCACTTCACCTCATCAAGCCTCACTATCCTCATCCATAAAATGGGTTAGTGCCACCCACTTCACCAGGGCCAGCAGGGACCTTGATGACATGAGATAAAATATTGTCAAGCTTGAGGTCTGCCCCAAGGAGGCCCTCATGCAGGCTTGGATCAAAAAAATAGGAAAAAAAAAAGAGAAAGAAAAACCAGAGTCATGACTGAAGAGAGACAAACTCTCAGGGCTGTGAGGGTGTGAGTGGCTGCCAAGAGCTGGCTGTGGGCCCCTTAGAGCTTGTGTGAGCTGGGCTGGCCAGGCCTGGGAAGGAATGAAGGGGGATTTGGTGGCTTCCAGGTAGAGCCTGGCCTGGTGGTGCCAGGATACCTGGTTATTTGTGAAGTCATCAGAGACCAGACCTCCTTCTTCCCCTCAGCTTCCCACACTGGTTGTCCCTGTTCAAATCCCGTCTCCTCTTTGCCCAAACAATCCCTCCACTTCCCCAATGCCTGTCTTGCCCTTGAGGTCCCACCAAGGAAGACTCATCCCCCTGCCCTGGGCCACTCCACATCCCCCACTCCGTCTTCACCCTGGTGCTCCCACTCCCTCCCAGGCAGCTGGAGGGAGCTTCCTAAAGCATCCAGGAGGTCATTATCACCCGCTGCCCACAACCCTCCAGTGGCAGTGGCTGCCAGAGGATTAATTCCTTCTCTGGTCTCGACGGCAAGTGCAAGTTTTAAGGGCCTTGAAGTTTTTACCATTGTGTGGTGCGTGGGCGGGGTGTGTGTGTGTCATTAAATATGACATACATATATAGAGAGAAGTTCCACATACTAGGTGTAGAACTCTATGAATTCCACCAAACTGAACACGTCTGTGTAAACCGACGCCGCAGTCAAGAATCAGACCGTTACGGGCGCCCAGACACCTGCCCCCGGGGCCCCTTCTAGTTTATCACCCATCACCCAATGGCAACCACTTCTTACGTTACAGAGGAGTTTTGCCTGGCGTTGCACTTCACATGAATGAATGAAATTCGGTGTGTACCTTTTGTCGGGCATCTTTTGCTTAACACGTCTGTGAGAGTCAGGCAAGCTGTTGCCTGGAGCCAGACGTTGTCTTTTCTCATCCCTGTGCGGGTGCTTAGAGCCCCTGCACTGCCCTTTAGATGCCTCTCCCACTGGGTTTGGGCCTCTAGGTTGTTTTCAGCTTTGGGATATGACGAAAAAAAGCCATTCTTGCCCATGTCTTTTGGAGGATACATGGATTCATTTCTGTTGGGTAAACATCCGTGAGAAGAATTGCCACCCCATCGGGACAAGTGAACGTTTGGCTTTAGAAGATACCGCAAATCATTTTCCAAAGTGGTCCTGCCAATTTACACTCCTCTCCCGGCCACATAGGAAAGTTCTTGTTCCAGATCTTCATGGACACTTTGTGTGTGTGTGTGTGATATAGACAGAAAGAGAGATTATATATATACAGCCTCGTTCATTTTAGCCATTCTGGTGAGTAGGCTGTGTTATCACATTGTGGTCTTAATTTTGATTTTAGGGGACTATCTTTTTTTTCTAAAGATTTTTATTTATTTATTTGAGAGAGAAGGAGAGTGAGAGAGAGCATGAGCAGAGCAGAGGGAGAGGGAGAAACAGACTCTCTGCTGAGCAGGGAGCCCGACGTGGGGCTCAATCCCAGGACCCTGGGATCATGACCTGAGCCGAAGGCGGACACCCAATGGACTGAGCCACCCAGGTGCCCCAGGGGACTATCTTTAAGAGAAAAAATATAAGATAGAATTTTGAATATAACATTGGGTACAAAAGTGAATATTTATTAAGAATGTGAAAAGAAATCATAACAAATTTCTGGAGACTTTCAAGCTTCAGATTCCTTTCTTGTGAGATTTTTTTGAGGCTGTTTCCCAGAAATGCTTACATGGAAGTGCTTCCTGATAGCAACCTGGCTCCCCTCGCCTCCTGCAGTGCTCAACAGCTGCTTTTGGTGAACAGGCCCCCGTGAGCGAGGGGCTCAGAGCTCAGGCGTCACCAGCTTCCCGGGAAAGGACCTCTGGCCCCTGCCCATCTCCTACTCTTTAGGGTCTCAGCTTCCACGTCAGCTTCTCAGAAGGCCTTCTCTGCCCTCATTTTGTAAGGCCACGTCCTGAGACAGATGATGACAGAGCAGGAGCTTAGGAGCAGTCACTGTGGACCCAGCCTGCCTGGGTTGACCTCTTGACTCCACCATCTTCTAGCTGTGTGACCTTGGACACGTCACTCAACCTCTCTGGGCTTCAGTTTCCTCACCTGTAGAGTGAAGTAGGCCATGCTAGCTCCCACGTGGTGGGGCATTGTGAGGACCCAGCAAGTTAATGCACATAACACAGTTGAAAGGGTGCTTGGCACCCTTCTCCATAAGATTGTCATGATGGCCCCCATCGTCATGAGCCTTGGTTCTCTCCTTCTGGCACATCTCACCTCACACTGATGATCTGCTTGAGTGCTCTGCAGGACACATTTGCCGTGGTGCCCGCTGTATCCCCAGGCCGAATGTGGCCCCTGCTACGCCCACATAGCAGGAGCAAAGAAGATGTTGAGTGACTGACTGTCCTCAATGGATCTCACATCCGTCCAGGTGTGTCCAAGCCACAGCCATACCCTGGTCTGTCTTCATCATTCCGTGCAGGCAGTGATCCCCTTGCTCACCTGGAGCAGGCACTGACTGAATACATGAGCCTTGGCCGCCTACCCTGATCTCACCTTTCTCAGATTGGGGCCAGAGTTTCTGTTGGCTTCTGTGTCCCCCAGGCCTTTACAGTTTACTAGGCCTGTTCCCTTCTGTAACCACATCTCTGGGTTCGGTAACAGGGCCGAGATTGGGAGCCCCAGTGCAACAGAGGTCTGGAAGGGGTAAGTGGCTCCTCAAAGTCACACAGCACGAGAAAGTGGGGGGATGGGACACATGCCCAGGACTCCTGGGTGGGCTGCCCACCCTTGGTCCCAGGGCACCTCTCATCCCTTCTGATGAGCACCAGAGGCTGAGCACATAGTAGGCACTTAGGCTTGTTCAGAAAGAGTGGAAAGAGGACAGGCTGGGCTTTAGTCGTTGGCTCTGGGACCGTGGGCAAGGCCTTGACCCACCTGTGCCTCAGTTTTCCCATCTGTAAGAGGGGTTCACTTACCAAGTGAAGGCAGATTTATCTCAACTGGCCTGGGTGGTATTTCTCCTCGGTCCTTCTGTCTGTCTGTCTGTCTACTCCATGATGACTTTGGAAGGAGCTGGCATGTAGTCGGGACTGACTAATGGCATGGAGAGAACCTGGGATTTCCCTCCAAGCCTCTGGTGTCCGTCCTGACCCAGAGCAGTGGCCGGGAGCCATGTTTGGAGAAGCAGCTCCTCTGCCATCTTTAAAGGATATTGATAGATATTGATGAAATGCCGCTGGCGAGCCCAGATGATCTGCAAAGATCTCGGTGAATGGTTAAGGGTTTGCCAGCCCCTGGAATACATTCCCCCCTCCCCACTGCCACCTCACAGGGTGGGCAACGAGCAGACATGATCTTGGACAGTTGTTGTGAACAGTGTGATAACATGTCCAGCTCAGTGGCACTTCACGACTCCTCTGCTCCTACTCTCTCCTCTCCCAGGTGACGCAGGGGCAACTAAGGCCCAGAGAGGGAAGAGATTTACCCAACGTCGCCCAGCACATCCAGGCAGACCTCCCGAATCAGAATCAAGTCTGTGATTCCAGGTCTCAGCCTTCTTTACCCCCCAACATTATTAATTATTTTTAAAAATAGCTTTGTTAAGATATAATTCACATATGTTACAATTCACTTTTTTAAAGTAGATAATTCAATGGCTTTTAGAACAGAGTTGTGCATCCATCACCACACTTACTTTGAGAACATTTAACCACTCCAAAAAGAAACCCCGTACCCTTTAGGTGTCAACCCCCTTCCCCTCCCCCAGCCCCCACGAGCCCTCCATCCCCTCAGCCCCAGGCAACCACCCATCCATTTTCTGTCTCCATATGTTTGTCTATTCTGCACATTTCACATACGACATGTGGTCTTTTGTGACTGGCTTCTTGCACTGAGCATAGTGTTTTCAAGTTTTATCCATGGGGTAGCCTGTATCAGCACTTCGTTTCTTTTTATGGCTGAGTAATAGTCCATTGTATGGGTGTATCACATTTTATTTATCCAGTGATCAGTTGATGGACACTTGGGTTGTTTCCACTTTTTGGCTATTGTGAATAATGCTGCTGTAAACATTCACGTAGAACTTGTTGGGTAGGCATGTTTTCAGTTCTCTTGGGTATATACCTAGGAGTGGAATTGCTGGGTCCTATGGTAACTACATTTGTGAGCCCAGGTTCCTGGCTCTGGCTTTCTCAGACCTTCAGGGTGCTGATGGTGGGGAGGCTTGCCACTTGCAGTGCCCGGGGTCTGGGAACCCAGTCTTCCCTTCCACTTTGCAGAGTCTTCTGCATGGGAGAGTCAACTGGATTCTAACTCCTGCTCTCTGCCATCAACCTGCTGATGTTCCATCAGCATGTTACGGGTGAGCTGTGTTACGTCTCTGAACCTTAGTCTTCCCATCTGGGAAATGGTATAGTAATCTCTATGGTCCCTTCTGAGGGTTAACTGAGATCATAAAAACACAGTTTGCGTCCATTCATTCATTACATTCATTGGTGGCTGATGTGCCATGCACTGTTCATAGTGGAAGAGACACTCAAAATCCCTTGTATTTACACAGGAAGCATCTTGCTTAAGCTTCAAGATAGCCCTGGGAGGAATACCTCCCGGTATCCCATCTCCTAGAAGAAGAAGAAGAAGAGAGAACTCTGGAAGCCAAGTCCCTTTTCTCCATCCCCCTTGAGACTTAATTTTAGAATCTAGGAGTACTCTATCTTTTGAACTTTTACTGCGGTAAGCCCTACACGCAAAAAGAGCACCATTGTGCGTAACTGAATGTACCTGGTACTGAACGCCCAGATGAAGGAAATCGAAACCCATCCCCATCCCCCCAGTCCCCTTGCGCTCCAGCCCCGTCTTCCCCGCCAAGGAGAACAGATGAGTTCTACCCGTTCGTGAACTTCCTATGAGGGCAGTTCCGTAGTTCACGGTCTTCTGTGTTTGCTTCTTTTGGTCAGCGCTAGGTCCGTGAGATTCATTGTATCGTTGTGTGTTATCATAGCTCCCCTGTATTCGAGGCCGTGCAAATGATTGAAAACAATGATGATTGTTTTCACTGCCTCTGCTTTTAATGGGTCTCTTTGAGCTTTTCTTCTTGAAACAGAACACCAGGTCTCACACTCTCCCAAGAGTGTGTGTCTGGACATCTGCCCAGACCTGTGTGGGAGGGAAGTGGGGAAGCCAGGACAGGGTATGTGCTGACCTAGTCCTGGCCCCAAGGTGCATGTGCTTCTAGGAGGCTGCCACCTGGCCCTCTTCCCGAGGCCCCTCCCTTTTGGACTCTGTCAATATTCTGTTATTCTAGGCTTGCCCTGAGGCCAAGGGGTGAGCTGGCAGGCATCCTAGGAAAGCAAGAGCAGCTGGAGAGGAGAGGGACTTTTAGGGGTGGGGAGATGGACCCAATCAGATCCCCACTGAGGCCTGTCAGAGCTTGTGTGGAGTACGCTGTGCCACGTGTCCTGGAGTACGTGGGAAGGGAGGGTTCGGGTGGAAATCAGACCTCCCCTGGGCTAGGCTGTGTGCTGGGGAGGGCAGGCTGCCTGGGTGCCAGTCCCAGCTCTGTGACTATAGAATCTGTAAAATGGGGGCAACAACCTGTTAGGGTTATCCGAGGAGGAAAGAGCTCAATGCACAGAAAGGTTCCTGACGTGAAGTTGGCTCTTAGGATTATAACATGTAAGAGTCAGCTAGTTTATGTGTGTCATTGTTTTGAGCCTGCATACTGGTCATGGAAGGAGACACCATATCATCCCCATTCAACGGCTAAGAAAGCGGAGGTACAGAGAGGTTGAGAACCTGCCTGAAGCCACACTGTGAATCTATGGCAGAGCCAGGCTTTGATCCTGGGTCTGTGGCTCCAGCACCCAGGCCTCTGAGCCCAGGGCTCTGAGCCGTCGTGGAGCAGGGCATAGCCCTGCACTGTAGGGGCCTGGACTCAGCCCTCCCCTGGTTCTGGGAGCAGGAGCTCAGGCTCCTTTTCTTTGTCTGTAAAATGGGCCAATAGGAGCAGCAGGGCTTTTCTCCTTCCTGGGTTCCTGGCTAGTAGGCTCCCAGGGGTGGGACAGGCATGGGGGCTGGTCAGGAGAGGCCTCTGAATCTGCTCAGCATCGGCCGACTTTGCTGAAGCAGCCTTGCCCTTGCGTTTTAGGGGGGAGATGTCAGGCCTGGAGGCAAAGTCAGCAGTCCTGAGTCCACCTGGTGGCCCCCTTGCAGGGCGTGTGCCCTGACTCTGCTCTTGGGGTGCTCCAGAGCCCCAGCCAGGCACACAAACAGCTGTTTCTAATCCAGGCTGCTGAGTGGAGCAAATGCTACCTATGATAGACCCAGGAGAACCAGAGGTTGAAGCCATTGGCCGCAGTCCAGGAAGGCTTCCCAGAGGAGGCCTCCTTGGAGCAGGGTCTTGAAGGCTGATTAAGAGTTCCTTAGGTAGAGATGATGGCAAAACTTAGCAGAGGGAACAGCGATAGGCATCAGCTACTCAATTCTATCCCCACGCCCCACCCTTGCTTAGCCATCTGTTTTTCAGGGGGGCTGGAAGCCTGAAAATGATATTTTCCAGAGCCCCTTGCCAGCTCGTTTCTGGTTAGGCTCTGCCAGTGGGGAGAAAGCAGGAGGAGGAGAGATGCCTGCCCCCCTCCAGCTCATGCTGCAGCCGGGCCGGCCAACTTGGGCGGACCTCAGACATTCGGGCAGCCCTGTTGGCTCCAGCAGGCAGGGGGTGAGTGCCGGCTCGGCTGGGGGCTCCCGACCATTCTGGATGGTGGCTGCCTTGTCACCTGCCATCTCCCTTCTACTCTTCCTGCACGTCGGATGCCTTTGGAACCCATGTCCCTCGTCCTCTCAGCCTGAAATGGCCCAGAGGTTTCTGTTTTCCAGCCGGTCACTAACTGATAAACTGCTCAGGCCATGTAGGCCAGGACAAGCTGTAGTTTTCAGGGGACAGAAGGATTCAGTACCCAGAAAATGTGATGATGTCATGTTTTCATTTTGATTTATTTTCTTAGGTGCGTGTAGTGTGTTTCAACAGGAGTTCCCCCAGGGCAGAGACTGTCCTCCATTGTTTATTCAATCAACAAACATTTATTGGTGGCTGGTCAGTGGGGAATGAGGTGAATGGCCAAGTTCCCCTACTTCTACAATCCCAGTCTAGAAGCCACCTGTGGTTGTGGAGAACTTGAAACACGACTGGTCCGAATCGAGACGGACTGTCAATGTAAAACAGAGGCCACGTTTCACACACTTGGTATGAAAAGAATGTAAAAGATCTCACTGTTTATATTGATTACATGTTGACATAATATTTCACACATACTAGGTTAGATAAAATACATTATTAAGACATACTTTACCTGTTTCTTTTTACTCTTTTTAACGTGGCCACTAGAAAAATTTAAGTTACTAGAGCTTTGCATTTGTGGCTCCCGAGCTCGCTCTCTTGGACAGCCCTGGTCTTATGGAAGCTGAGCTGAAACACATCAGTTTATCAATTCAGCATTTTTTGGAGTCTATTTAAGAGACAGACTTCAGATAGGATGGGAAGGGGGACAGATACAGCAACATGGAACTAAAATTCATGGTGATAAATGTTTGAGTTGGTCCATGTTCCAGGGCTCTGGGGAGGGGGGGGGGGTTGCTGAGAAGAAATCTAGGAAGGCTTCACAGAAGAAGTGACTTTGGTGTTAAGCATTATAGGATGAGTAGGAGTTTACCAGATGGATAAGGAAGAGGAAGAGCACTCCATGCTCAGGGAAATACCCAGGCAAAAGCTAAGAGGTTGACAGGTGCCCAGGGCATTTGAGGGAGTCAGGAAATTTACTGTGGTCCAAACATGATTTGTTGGAGGAAGAGGCTAGAGATGGAGCTGGGCTGGGTAGAAGCTTGAATGCCAGTCAAGTTTCGACCTGGGGGGTCGGGGGGCTGAGGCTGGGGAAAGACTCTTGGGCAGAAGGAGGTGGCTGGTCCCAATGTGGGTGAGTTCACCTACCTACCCACCCTCCTCAAAAGCGGAAAAAGGACCAGACCAGACCTTGTTTGAATGTGCAAAGCAAACGCTTTTATTTTGGTGCTCATGCTTTGTGGCTCAAAAGCATCTACTTCCTGCTTGGAATCCAAAAACATTTACAGAACCATAGAGAATCCCTGCAACCTTTGTAAGAACATATACATGTGGGCTTATTTTGTGGTCCTTCCCTGTGCAAATCAGAAAGTTCTACGTGCATCAGAATGACTTTCTCCAAGTTCCCCTCTGAGATTTTGGGGGCCCTGGAGGCTGTGACCCCACCCCGGATAGAGCATTCTCCTTCATCCCTCTTCCAGCCCAGTCACATGGAGAGAGTGGGAGATAGAGTCAGAGATGACAGCGCATGGGCTCTCGGAGCTTAGGGCGAGGGCTGTGTTCCTGGGCCCTAGCCCTGCAGAAAGGGGGCGGCTGAGGTGCTAACTTTGTTGGTTAGTGACCAACACAGGCGGCTAAGTCTCTCATGAAGTCTAGGCATTGCAGTGGGCAGGTTCATGGGGAGGACAGGGGCCTCTGGAGCTCTCTTCCCCAAAACTGGTCTGAAGGAAGGTGCCTGGGCACAGACAGGGGACCCAGACAGGGCTGGGGGTGGGAAGGTTTGGTCAGGGTCAGGGTTTCACACTCAGAAACATCTAGGCCTGTGGCCTCAGGCTCTGTAGAGCCAGGGAGGAGGACTTGCTGTCATTTGCAAGTCTGGGTCTTCTAAGCATTGGAAGAGCAGAGCTGAGAGGTCAATACTCCATTGCCCAATGAGAAACCTGAGACCCAGAGAGGGGAAAGCAGTGGCTGATCGGACTTGGGGCTCAAACCCAGGGCTCTGACCCCTCCAATCTCCTCCCTACCTCACCCCAACTGTATCGTTTCTGCTCAGGTCCCAAATGGCCTCTTTAATATTCTCAGGTCAGGGCTGGTGCCATGAATGGGGAGCTGGACTCGGAGTCAGAAGTCCTGGGTTGTGTTCCAGTGCCTTCCTACTACCCAGCCTTGCAAATAGCCTGCTGGTGCAGAGTGAGCTGCCTCTCCCTCCTCCAAGCCCCAGTGTCTTCACCGAGAAAGCAGCTCCTACTCTGTGATTTCCCATGGTCACTTAAATGGGTCAGTAGCCATGTGAGCACTAGCAAGCACAGGAAGTGCCCAGCCCATCGTAGGTGCCTCACAATGGTGGTGGTGGGGAAGGTTGGGCCAGGGCTGCTGGGATGTGAGGGGACCTCGGCTCTGGCCTTTCCTGGGACTCCACCTGCACCTGCTCTGGTTCTCCCAAGGGCTCCTGGGGCCTGTGTCTTGCCTGGGATCTGGTCAATGGGCACACTGTCTCCCTTTGCTGGTTCCAAAGGGCTCTGGAGTAAACCAAACAATATGGTGGGTGGTCAGTGGTTTCCAACAGCATTTGGGTTGTAAAGGGAGGCATGGGTGCCTCCTCCCCCACCCCAGACCCAGTCAGCCAAGGGCAGTGCTCCTAAGGGGGAAGCACAGAACATTCTTCATAGTTAAAGGGAGATGGGGATCCAAGCTCAGAGGCACAAGATAAGCCAGTAATACATTCCATTCCAAAGAGCCCCCACAGGCTCTGAGGTCTGGGGCCCAAGAGGGGGCAATTGGTGCATTAGCTTGGAACAAAAATTGGGGTCAAGTTAGGGGCTCTTAGCTGGCTGAGGCGGGGCTGGGCACATGGCCCTTAGGCGGGACCGATGATGATGTTCCTGAAGCCTTTCACGGCCTTCAGCTTGTCACTCTCGAAGTTCACCACCAGCTTATGGCGGCCCACGTGGCATGGCAGCAGATTCACTCTCACCTTGACCTCCTCCCCTGCCTCCACGGGGTCCGGGCTGTGGAGAGGCCAGGATGACATGTGACTACTGGGGACTTAGCACAGAGCCTCAACTTCATGCAACAAGAACAAAATGGGCCCACTCACCGCTCTCCAAGAGCCTGGGCAATCTGCCCTCCCACGTGCAGAGGGGCCCGCGTGTGTGCACGTGTGCATGGAAGTGGACGCTGTGCTTTGGGGTAAGGGTGGGTACACTCAGGGGACTCCGTGTGTGAGAATGCACTGAGCTGTACATACAGGACTTGTGTTATTTACTGTATGTAAGTTACAATACAATAAAAAAGTAAAAGGATCTCTGCTTGTACTTGTGTATGTAGATATGCATCTGTGAGGACACACCCACACATGTGCACGTGCACACATTCCAGATGTGGATGCTCGTGTTTGCCCGAGGCCCTAGAGGCGGGTGCTTAGTGACTCAATGTGTTCACTGTTCAGGCCTGGGAGGACACGGGCACGGACTGCAGCTAGAGTGCTACGGGTGCTCAGGGAGGATGCGAGGTGGGGACTGTGCCTAAGGGGCTGGGGAATGGTCACGTCGGTGTATTAAGGCAGGTGTGTGGGTGGGTGTGTGGGAGATGAGAGGAGGGAGTTACCGGCCAGGGTTTGGTGCCTGCAGGCAGCCCCTCCCTCCACCAGCACCCGCCCTGTGCTCCCAGGCCCCCCAGCTGGAGTGACCAGCACTCACACGTCCACGATCTTCTGCTCCTCCATCAGGCCGGCCCCCTCCATGGTGAAGGTGCAGCCTAACAGGGGCATGGGAAGGGGGTTCCGCAGGGACGCCTCAGCCACCAGCTTGCGGTTCTGCTTGGGCTCTCCCAGGATCTGGAAGACGGGACATATGTCAGAGGGAGAGGAGCCTGAGACCCTCAACGGCAGGCAGGGGCCAGGCGGGGCCCGGCGGGGCCATCTCTATATTTGCTGCGATTTGGCCCCACTCTGGCACGATCGCTCCCCACCTCTGTGCCTGTTTCCTCATCTAGAAAACACGGACGTTCACGGACCTGCAGTGAGGCTCCACGTGACTCGGGGGATGTAGAAAGTGCCTCCCTTGTTCTAGGGCCTGGATGGAAAGATCACAGGCTTTGGGGCCAGGCTGATCTCTACCCCTTCCTCACTGTGTGACCTTGGGAAAGTAACTACCCCCTCTGAGCCTTGGTTTCTTCTTAGGAGAGAAATGCCTTGCTGCAGGGCTCTCCTGAGGATTAACTGAGCTAATATGTGCAAGCTCCTAGCAGAGTGTGTGGCACGCAGTGCTCACTCCCGCCCCCTCTGCCCTTTACCACTTATTTGTAACTGCAGCATTTGGGATTCTGGGGCTGTGGCTCCTCCAGGCGAATCACTATGATGCCGAGGATGATGGTGATAAGAATAGTCAGCCCTTATGAGCCCTTATAATGCATTTCCTGGGATGCACATTTAATTCGTACAACACACCTAGGTGCTAGTATTAACTCCACCTTGCAGACAAATAAACCGAGGTCCAGAGGGGCAGAGTGACCTGCCCAGGGCCACCCACGCACAAACCCAGGGAGTCAGACTGCAGAGTCTGTGCCCTTAAACCCTCTGCCTCTCCCTGCCCCACTAGGGCCCCAGGGCCTGGGGATCTCACCTTAGCTTTCAAGGGTCCATGATTCTGAGATCCCTAATTTCCACCCCCCCAACCACTCTGGGATTCTAGGATTCATTCCTAGAGGTAGGAGTCCCAAATTCTTTCAGCTTCATGATGCTTTCCTTTGATGAAGTTAGAATTTGAAGAACCCTGGGGCATCAAAGATCTGGAGGTGGCAGGGCTGCTGGTATGTGCATGTGGGGTGGGGGAAGCTGTCCTGGGACCCCGCCCCCAGCCCCATACCCTGCCCAGCCCACCCCTTACCCGGATCTTGATTTCTGGATTCTCCAGGTAGATGTCCCTCTCAGCCAACAGGTAGCTGTTGGTATCCGGCTCCACGAGGAGGCCCCGCACCTTGATGAGGTTTGACTCGGTCAGACACTCACAGTACTTCTCATAGAGGATTCGAAGGGGAATGCTCTTCTCTGCAGGAAAGGAGAGGGAAGAACACTCGTGATAGCTGATTTACGGCCCCCATCTCTCCCATGGCATCTCCACGAGGCACAGAGAGGGGAAAGAATGTGCTTGAGGTCACATAGCTAGTGAACGAATAAGCAGATCCCAGGCCTTTCCCCCCCGTCTGCCCTGGCTCAGGGGTCCCCAGGAAGGAGCTGGGAGGGGAGGCAGGACAGCTGGTCGGGGAAGTGCTGGAGCTCCAACAGGCCTGGGTTCTGATCTTGCCTCTCTGCCCTTAGCCAGCTGGTGATGCTGGGCAAGTCACTCCACCTCTCAGGACCTCAATTTCCCTGCATGAAGCTGGTGGGATTGTACCCATTTTACAGATGAAGAAATACTTCCACCAGTAAGTGCTCAGATCGGGAGACCTGGTGCAGCTCGGCCACTGACTGGCTGTGTGAGCCTGGGAAGGTGACCTCTCCTCTCAGTTTCTCCTCTGTTCCCTGGGACATCTGGCACCTGCTGGGAGGAGCTAAGACCAGAGGACACTTAGAGCAAAGCCACACAGTGATGAGGGGATGAGAAGAGCCAACCCCTTCCACCGTGGAGAAGCAAAGTGTGGTTTCTAGCCCCATTTTTCTGACAACACTGAGGCACAAGGACACTAGGGGTCAGCTTGCAGGAGGCAGGAAAGAAGAGCAAAGAGCACAGGCCTGAGAATCTGCAGGCTTGGCCGCGAAGTGCTCGTCCACTCAGTCCCAGAGAGCCTTGGGCAAACCCCTTCTGGAAGGCTCCTCGGACCTCCCCTCAAATGGGAGCGCCGGAGGGCTGGTCTTGGGGCTCAGTGGAGCCCAGCCAACCCCGGGCCATGATGGGAGACGTGGCTGCCTCTTTTCCTGCCATCTGTCCCCTCACTCCCCTACCAGGCTCCAGCCACTCGCCGGAATTTGCACACATCTGAGGATAACCTCATTATTTGCTCATTGTTTTGCTCTCAGTCCACTTGCCTTATACTTTTTAACCTTTTTTGCCTGGGGATGCTTTTCCTTATTTGCGGCAAACCAGTCTCATTTACTATAAATAGAAGGTAACTGGCAAAAATAAATACAAGCCAAGTCACGCTCGTTCAGTTCCAGCTAGATATTCTTGTCTGCCGAGGGCTCCAGGCTGAGGCGGGAGATCGGCGAGGGGTAGGGGTGCTGAGCCTGCAAGCACCACTGAGATGCTCCTCACGGGGTCCATCTGAAAGACGGTGGGGGCCTGACGGACAGCCACCTTCTCGCTGCAGGTCAAGGTCTAAGCCCCGGCCTGCCCCGCGCCCCAGCTGTTCATCCCCAGGGTGGATCCGCCCCAACCTCTGAGCAGACGACGTGGGGGAAGAAACCCCAACCTTCTGCCAAAAAAGACAGAAAGGAGTGAAAATCCCCTGGTCAGAGCCTGGTGGAACCGAGTGGAAACCGGCCAGCTACACGGGAAAGGACAACACCGCCCTCCAGGAGCTTAGAGGATGTGGCCCCAACTGTTGACTTTTCCAGAAGGCTGAAGCCAGCGTGGGACCGGACCTTTGAGAACCTCGGTCCATGGGCCAAGGATCATGGCCTTGGCAGAGAGAGGAAAACATACATGTACAGCCAGTCTCAGTCGTTCCTTAGATGACTAGCCCTGTTCTAGAAAGTGCCCTGGGCGTGGCTACAGAGGCCACAGTGGCTGCACTCCCAGTGACCCACCTGGAGGGCTGAGGGGAGGAGAGAGAGGACGGGTGGGGACAGGAAGGGGAAGGGAGAGAAGCAGCGCAAGGAGGCAAGGGTGGGGATGGCTCTCTGTCCTAGGCCTGGTTTCCTGTCTATTAGCACATTCTGGAAATTCCCCAGATCTTATCATCTAAGAATAACAAGCAAGCCAGCCAAAGTCTAGGGTCATGGTGGGGGCGGGGTGGTGAAAGCCTCTATCTGAGGCCAAGCTTGGCACTGGAGGCCTGACCGAGCATCCTAGACTAGCCCCACCTTGCAGCCCGAGGGCAACACACAGGACCTCTGCCCTCCTCCGCCCTCTCCCTGCAGGCTGCGCTCCTCACGGGTCGCCGAGGCAGGAGGGACCGCTCTGCCGTGAACACATCCCCAGCAGAACAGTGCTCCAAGGTCCCAGATGGTAACTGGGTGGCAAAGGGTGACTCAACAGGAAGGAAGTTCTTCTGGCATCGTTGGCCCGAGCTGGAGTTCACCTAATGCCACACATTCCAGGAAAGACAGTTCCTCCCTTTGAAGAGGTTCCGAACATGAGAAGAACCTGCTGGTGCACAGTCACACGCAGGGGCTGGTGGGCTCTTCAAAATCAAACAGCCTTCCTACAAGTGGGGAACCTGAGGCCTGGAACGGAGAAGACAAATCCCCAGGGGCCCACAACCCATCGACAGAATGGTAGGAACTAGAACTTGGGTTTGCTGGCCATGGCACATACCCGTAGGGATGGACCCCTGCCGAGGTCCCCCGGGGCCAGGATGCAGAGGTGACAGCTGGGTCCTTCGCATGCCATCGGGGTTGGGAGGGGCTCAGGAGCCACCGGGCCCAGCACCGAGCCCGCCGTCTGGCACAGCAGGTGTTCAGGACAGACCGTCAGGGCTTCTCTGCCTTCCCGTGATCAGGCCCCATTTTATACTTTCCAGATATTTCCTGAGCGCACGGTCTCCTCCAGTCCTTCCAGGGGCCATCGGGACGGTGGGCTGTTGCCCCATTGAACGATGCGGGTGATTCGAGGCTCCGAGAGCAAGTTCATCCCACCCAGGTTTGTACATTTAGAAGGTGGGGGAGGCCAGAGGCAAAGCCAGGCCTGGCTGGCCTCAGAACACGTGTTCTAGCAGCCCGAAGTGTTGGGGTCCTGTCCTGGCTTTGCCCCTGAGGACGTCCCCCTGCTCAGGGACCCTGCTAGGCCCTCTGCTCTGGGTATGCGGCCCCAGGAGCGCCCGTGGTGGGCCCGAGACAGAGAAGCCAGGAGGTGACACTGTCACCGCCACGGGCTCCAGGCCTGAACCGGACAGGCCTTCTGAGGAACTCCAAGGCCGTGGTCCTCACGCCAGACCGTTGGGGGCCAAGGGCAGAGGCAGAGGTAATGAAGGGGAGGAAACATGCGTCTGAAGGCAAGAGTAGGGGCCAGGCGAGGGCAAACAGACTCCATAAACACAGAGCCCTCCGCGCCCTGGGCCTCTCCACCAGCTCCGCACGTGAGCATGCCGGCTCCCGGGTATGGAGCACCTACTCTGTGCACCCCCCCCCCCCCCAGCCCACCGGACAGTCCTACACTGCAGGATCATGACTGCCACAGGCCTCATGGGGACACTGAGGTTCAGGGAGGCAGCCATTTGCCCAGGTGACCCAGCGAGTGGGACCCTCCTCTCTGAAGCCCCAGGATGAAGAGTGTTCACACTACCCCTCAGAGGATGATCAGAAGACCCCACCACCAAGACCCCTTTGCCTCCTCAGGCCTGAAGGCTGCCCAAGCACAAACCAGGATCAGGTGGCTGGGGGGCAGGACACCAGGCTCTACGCGGCCTCACTAAGTGACCTGAGTGGCCACAACCCCTCCCAGGGCCTCAGGCTTGTGTTTAGGAAGATTATCAGGTGCAGTGACCAAGCCAGGCAGGGAAAGAGACCCAGGAGGCATGTGTGCGGGTTTCTGACCAGGAGGCTTGAGCGACAGAGGCTCTGTCTGGGGGCTGCAGACTGGGTCGGCTACTGACATTATTTCGCCCCAGAACAGGGCAGGGGATCTGCCTCACAGGGAGGCCAGGTCGGAGGAGAAGTTCAGGCCGGGAGGAAAACACTTCCTCCCCGGGGGCCGGGCTGTTCTCCCCTCACTGCTCCCAGAGCTACACTGCCCAATAGGGCAGCTTCTGGCCACATGCGGCTGGTTAACTTGAAGTGGAATTAAAACTTGAGTTCCGGGGCGCCTGCGTGGCTTAGTCGTTAGGCGTCTGCCTTCGGCTCAGGTCCTGATCCCAGGGTCCCGGGATCGAGCCCCGCATCAGGCTCCCGGCTCGGCGGAGAGCCTGCTTCTCCCTCTCCCACTCCCCCTGCTTGTGTCCCTGCTCTCGCAGTTCGTTTCAAGTGCTCACCGGCCACATGGAGCTGGCCGCCAGCGTCTGGACAGTGCAGACACAGAACAGCTCCCACGTGGCAGAAAGTTCTAGAGCCCCTTCTCTTTGAGGCTGAGAACCTCCCGAGAGACAGGAGAGGTTCTCGCAGGGGCCGTGGGGGGAGCCGGAGGGAAGGAAAGAGCTGAGAGCAGGCAGTATTGCGTCCAGGGAAGTAACCTGAGGTCCCATGAAGGTGACATGGACCAAAGCAGTGTAGTTGCTGAGAGTATAGGTTCAAGTCTCAGTCCTGTCCCTTCCTAACTGTGAGGCCTTGGGAAAGTTCCTTAACCTCTCTGTGCTCAGTCTTCTCATCTGGAGAATGGGGCAATAAAAGAATCCACCTCCCACTTTTGTTGTAAGAATTAAATGGGTTGCTCGTTATAAAGGACGTGGGCAGGACCTGACCCAGAGGACGTGCCACAGAAACATCTGCAAGGTCCACCGCACCTGCCAGGTGCTGAGCGCATTACCTAGCACATCGTTGCTTGGTGGTCAGTAACTGCTCCGGGAACGCAGGGCCTTACCGGACAAGGGCTCCAGTGAAAGACTGAGCAGGTCCTTGGTGCCACACTCGGGCCCCAGGACCCCGTTGTAGCTGACGGTGCGGGCATGCAGCAGGAGACGGCAGGTGTGGCTCTCGGCCGTGTTGTTGGTGATGTAGGCGAAGACGTCAAAGTCACTGCCCATGTTCATGCTCTGGCCCACGCGGATCCGCATGGCCACCCCCGTCTCCACTTTATCAGTCAGCCTGTTCAGGTGGTTGGCCCTTTTGAAGGCTTCTCTCTCCTCTGGGGACCCTGTGAGGATGGGGATGAGAGCTCCACTATGGCCCTTGAAATAGGGACCAAGGACAACGAGGCTGGGGCAGGGCAAGCTGGCTTTTCAGAGTCCCGGTGACTCAGAGCAGCTCTGGAGGATCCCCTTGTCTACACTGCTGTGCCAGGAGGACGAAAGAATATTTTATTCACTTTCCACAAGTAAACTCCTATACCTCCCTCAAGACGAGCCCCAAACGACACCCCCTCCTCCAGGAAGCCTTCTCTGACCACTCCTGCGCCAGGATAAATGAGTCACCATGTCTTCTCGAGTTTCACCTGTGCCTATTGCCTATCATACTTTTTATTTAACCAAGTTGTTTTCTGTTTATGTACTTACCCTCTTAAGCGGCTCAAAGACTAAGACTGTATTTTACTTACCTCTGTCATACCCAAAGCCTCTAACAGTGCTTGCTGGATAGTAAACACCAATATGATGACGCAAACTTTCTCACCTCCCAGTGTTCACCCAGGTATTACCTCTACCTGAAATCTTTTCCCCCTTCTCCCCTCCCGGTGGAGCTCCCCGCCTCTGTGTCCCATCTACCTCTCTCCTCTGCTCCTTTTTGTTTCTTCCCCGGTGTTTCTGGGTGCATATCTACATCTCCCAACAAACCATCAGCTCTAGACCTTTCAGAGACCAGGGGAAGCACCTTTTCCTTCTGTTGTCTCCCTTCCAGCTAGAGTATGGCTGCTTGTTCCCCAAACCCCGGGCCAGCGCCGCTAAGTCAGCGGGAGTCAGATGAGGGCAGGAGCGATGTCTCCTTAGACACCTAAGTGAGCCCTCCTGGGCTCACGGATGCTTAGAAAACATCTACTGTATTGAATTGGCTGCTGGTTGTGTTCCAAAACAATTTAAAAAATAAGCTGTGTCCTTTCTTCCCTCTCTTGATTTAACACAAGATGCGGAGAGCGGCTTCGTCTTTGTATCAGATTGCAGCTCTCTTATTAAGTTGCTCTTGCCCCATTTCTCTCCTCCTTCCCCATCCATCTTCACGCTCACCTCCCCAGCTCTGTGTGAAATACTGCACAAATAAACACTACAGTGTTCCTGGAATCTCTTTTCCAGGGCCCGCCCCTCTGGACTTTCACGCTGTTCTAGTCCAAACACATTGCAATTACAAGAAAAGGGGGGTGGGGGTGGGATAGCCCATCTTTGGTTGTAGGTGCCATTACGACAAATACTGTTACAAAACAACACAGACATCATTAATCTTTCTGTTCAGATGCATGCGTCTCCAACATAACGGGCATCCCTTCAGTTGTATTTAAGTCAAACCAGCCAAAAAAGCAAGGCTTAAAAATCCCATGGAATCCTTTTGTGGAATACAGAATTCTTTTCTTAAGTGAATACTCCTCTACTACTGTCTCCCAGTGTGCTTTTTTCTAAGAAAAGATGTAAAATGGAGAGTAACCTACAGGTCCTTATTGTATGCAGGCTGCCAAAAAAACACACATGCACGCATGTGCGCACACACACACACACACACACGAGCCCACTGGCTGGTAAAACGGGCTGGTGAAGGCTCTGGGGAGCCGGGCACCTACCCTCCGGGTACTTGTAGGTGTGGGTGATATCCTCCCGCTCATCACGGCCCACGCTCTTTGTGCTGATCTTCATCCCCACGGTCTGGGAGTTGTTGGTGGACTTGCACATGGATCCATCGTCCTGCAGGATCCAGTTCACCACGTCGGCATTGACCTCAGCAAAGACAAAAGGAGCGTCGTACTTGGTGCTCAGGTTGCCCTCCTTGATGGCACGAACCGGAACCGGGCCACAGCAGTATGTCCCTGGTTGGGGATAAGAGGAGAGATGGGCCTGGACTGCGGGGAGGGTGGCACCCTCTCACACCTTCCACATTTCTTTTTTTTTTTTTTTAAAGATTTTATTTATTTATTTGAGAGAGAGAGAGAATGAGAGAGAAAGAGCATGGCGGGGGAGGGTCAGAGGGAGAAGCAGACTCTCCGCTGAGCAGGGAGTCCGATGAGGGACTCGATCCCGGGACTCCAGGATCACGACCTGAGCCGAAGGCAGTCGCTTAACCAACTGAGCCACCCAGGTGCCCACACCTTCCACATTTCAACCACATTGTTGCAGGGAATCTCAAGACCATCCAGCCCTTTGACTCAGGGACTCCATTGCTGGGAAGGAAGGCAGCAGAGAGTAAGAATTGACAATGGAGACTCTGGAGCCCACCCAGCTCCTGGGGTTCAAATCTCAGCCGGCCTCTTATTAGCTGGGTGACCTTGGGGAAGTGACTTAACTTCTCTAAGCCTGTTTTGTGTGGTGGGGATATTTGTACCCACCTAATGAGGATTCGGGTACACTAAATGCTATGTAAGTGTCTGAAATATAAAATAGAAGCGTATCCTCAGGCATCCTGAGGAAGGGAGGGAGCCATGCGGTAGAAGGCGTCCATCTGTCCTGCTTCCTGCCCGCACAGAGAGCCACACCCGCCCATCAATGTACTCAGGGAGTGCGCCATGACTGAATGAACATGAGAGCTGGGTGTTTCTCTCACTGGGGTTCACAAAGTTAAATGTAGAGGGCTAGAGGCTGGGTAGCTTACTACAGTATATCCATTTGATGCAACGCGGTAACATTCATTTAAAATTAAAATCACGGAAAACTATGTATAGAGAAATGCCAAGGACATATGGAGAAGTGACAGGGCCTAGACGAAAGGCCACGTGCAGCTGGAGATCTTAACGCAGGGACCAAAGACCCCCAAAGCACTGCAAATAGAATTCGGGGGTCCGTGAACTTGGATGGGAAAAAAATTACATCTTTGTCTTCACTGAATTTGGATAACACTTCCTTCGATTGCGAAAGCAGACAAACCATAGTCTCAGGTGCATTTATGACTTCTCACCCATAAGGAACACAGACATTTATGTATCACTTTATAGTTGTCATAGATAATTGGAAATACCGCTTATATGCATCTGTACCAGTACATTATGGAACTTACGATCTCTACCACTAGATCTTGTTCTGTAAACCGTATATTATTATATCATAAATTTATTTTTTTAAATTTTGATAACCATGTTTCAGTGCAATTGGTTTTCTTTGTTACCCTAGGTAATATATTCTATGCATTTAAAAATATTATTCTGTTGGGAAGATGGGGTAACTGGGTGATGGGCATTAAGGAGGGCACGTGATGTGATGAGCACTGGGTGTTATACGCAACTGATGAATCGTTGAACACTACGCCAAAAACTAATGATGTACTATATGTGGGCTGATTGGATTTAAATAAAAAATAAATAAATACAAATAAAAATATCATTCTGAGAAAGGATCCATTTGGTTTCACCCAAATTTGCCTTGGTGTTCTGTCTCTTTTTCTCTTTCTCTTTTCTCTATCTCTTTCTCTCCTTCTCTCTGTCTCTGTCTGTCTCTTTCTCCCTCTGTCTCTGGCTCTCTGTCTCTCACACACACACCTACAAACAAATATATAATAGGAAATTACTGGAAGCTGTGTGTAAATGTTAATGACATTTCTTTTGAGGGGGAGAGGACAAAGATGTTGTTTGATTTTTTTCTTTGTGCTTCTCCATATTTGTTTTCCACAATGCATGTGAATTACTTTTCAAATCATAAAAGAAGCGGATCGTACACTACGAGTGAGGACCCCCCACACTCGTGCAGACCAGTCAGTGGTCTCTGGAGTCAGCCAGACTGGGGTTAGAACCTGGCTCTGCCTCTCCCGGCTGAGGGACTGTGGGGGTGTTCTCGCCAAGCCTCAGTTTCCCCGTCTAGGGAAGGGGGCCACGCCCACCCACCTTCACTCTTCTCCTGGGGCGTGGGGTCGAGGGCCTGCCACCCCTCGTAGCCAGGCTGCAGGTCCGGCCTGCTCATCCATGACTCCGCCCAGCAGTGGTAGTTCCTGTGGGAGAAATGAAGCGAGGACTCACACTCCTCCCGCGGGCAGTCCACACTCGCCTGTCCTAGGCTCAACCCAGAGCGTCCCCGACACTCCTCCTTGCTCTTCCGCCCCTGGGCCCCTGCCAGGTGCTCACTCCTACTTGGGGAGTCAGCGCTTCTCCCACAGCTCTCCCCTTTCAGTGGCTCCTTGAGTCCAACTGATGGGACCTCCCTGCTTCTTGGCTGTCCCTTCTTCTCCAGCTCCTGGGCTCTGCCGAGTTTCAGGCCTGCCTGGGCCACACCCCGGCCCCCCGCCTGCAGTCTCTCCCCTTCTGATCTCCTGCTCCAGTGTCATCAGTGTCCCTCTCCCAGTTTGAAGCCTTTGGTGACAACCCGCTGCTTTTGGAGTCAAGCCCAGACCCTCTAACCTGGCATTCCAGACCCCTGAAAAATCATTCCCCTGACACCTTTTCATGCATTGTTCACTTTGTGTGTTGACTTTCCCTCCTTTGCTCATGCTGGGGCCCCTACCTGGAGAGCCCTCCCTAGACCCTGTTCCCCCTTGTCCAAATACTGTTCAACTTCTAACCCCAATTCAAATGTGACCTCCTCTGAGAAGTCTTCCTAGGTTTCCCTTCCAGGGGACCCTCCCCAGTGGGGTCCACCCCTGACCCCGGGCCCCAGCTTACCAGATCATCTCGCTTTTGTCCCTCTGGATCTCCCCAAATTTGTTGTAGACATACTCGATGAGCAGGTTGCTGTTCTGGTCATGGGCCGAGTTAAAGTTGGTCACCACTCGGGTGGGGATACCAAGGCACCGCAGCACTGGGGGTGGGGGAGGGGACAGGATGGAGAGAGGGATCAGGGGATGAGCTGAGGATCTGGAGACATCTGCCCTGCTCTGCGCATCCACATGCCCATCTGTATCCCAGGCAGCACTGTACCCATTATCCAGGTGGTGAGGGTGGGCACCATCCCCTGACCTGGATGATGGTGCCCACCTCATTGGTCACTCCATGTCCACTCTGCCTCCTCACATCACAGCTAACAGAAGAAGCCCCCAAAATGCAAGTCTGACATCAACACTCCTCTGCTAAACCTTCGATGGCTCCCCATGGCCCTTGAAGTCAAGGCCAGACCTCTGGCTATGGCCGTTGGCCCTACAAGGTTTGGCCCCTGACCATCTCCTGGGCACTTTGCCCGAGCCACACTCGCTGCTCCTCCAGCACTCTGCACTCCTGCCAGCCACAGGGCATTGGCATATGCTATTCCTTCAGCCTGGAAGGCCACCCACCAGGTTTAGATTGCTCCACCATTTGCATTCATAGCAAGATTGGGGATTCATCATCCTTCACAATGGACGGGCATGTGAGTGATCCTTTAATTTGTCCTCTGAGGGCAGTGAGTGATCTGTCTTACTTTACGTGCCCAGAGCCCAGCACAGGCCTGGCACAGACAATTTTGTCAAATGGATGAAGGGGTGGATGAAGCAGAGAGAGGAGGAGGAAGAAGGGGAAAAGGGAAGAAGGGCAGGAATGGTAGAGATTAGGGCAAGGAGCACACAGTGGAGCAGGCAGAAGAGGGAACAAGGGTCCGGGGGGCCTTCCACGCAATGCCGGCTGCTTTGGGCTGTGTGGCCTGGGGCCAGTCCCTCCAGTTCTCTGGGTCTTGTTTCCCCCTCTACCACACAAGGTCATGGTACACACGCAGGGCCGGCAGTCGTGCGGGGGCGCCGTCGTGGAAGGGGAGGGCCCTGCGCTCACGCCAAAGCATGGTTTACAGAGGTCACAGTGACAGGGGAGGGACAGGGGTCACAGTGGCGGGGGGGGGACAAAGAAGCAGGACAGCAGGTGGCACCTACAGACCTCCGAGGAGGGAGGGGGGCCCGGGGCAGGATTCGAGCCTGAATGGCGGGGTGCTCCTGACAGGCGGCGTTTTGGGTGCCTTTTCACTCCCTCATTTTTTAATGAGTTTTTTATGTGTTTTGTGAAAGTAACATACTCTTGGGTGGGATAAAGGAAATAAATAAATTTTTTTTAAAAGGTGAGAAAAGGGGGCGCCTGGGTGGCTCATTCGTTAAGCATCTGCCTTCAGCTCAGGTCATGATCCCAGGGTCCTGGGATCGAGCCCCGCATCGGGCTCCCTGCTCCGCGGGAAGCCTGCTTCTCCCTCTCCCACTCCCCCTCCCACTCCCCCTGCTTGTGTTTCCTCTTTCACTGTGTCTCTCTCTGTCAAATAAATAAAAAATCTTTAAAAAAAAAAAATTAAAAAAAATAAAAAGTGAGAAAACCCCTACTGAATGGGACTTTTGCCTTTTAGTTTTGATTGAGATTGAGTCTTGGAGATGGTGGGTGGAGTGTGTGCATGTGTGTGCGTATGTGTGTGTGTGTGTGTGTGTGAGTGTGAGAGGGACCTTTGCCCTGTTGCCCTGGGTCCACTGTCAAGCAGGGTAAGAGGTCCCGGGAAGGCCCTGGATTCTGGCCCTGGACGAGGGCCCCTGGGAGCAGGGAAGAAGGACAGTGTTGACCTTCCCCCTCCTGCCTGGTGGCTCCCCCTGAGGCCCCGGCAGTAGACTCTCTGTGTCCCGACCCCAGGCCTTGCCCCATGACATGACAGGGCTCAGGATACAGACCAGGCGTGGCGAGGAGCAAGGCATCACCCCTGTCCTAGAGCTGGTGTCCCAAGAGGGCTTGTCATCACAGGCTCAGGCCAGGAGGCTGCCCCAGAACCGGGGACACCTGACCTCAAGCCTGGCCATGCTGCTCTCCAGCTGTGTGACCTTAGCCAACCACTTCCCGTCTCAGATTCCATTTCCTCTTCTAAGAGGAGCTGATAATAGCAGCTTTGGGGGATGTCGCGGTGATTCAGAGAGGTATGGATGTGGGCAGTCTCGTCTGCCCCGTGCCCAGCCTGGAAGAGCAGGGTGCCACGGTGCCTGTCACTGCAAATGACTATCCAGTCACCGTGGGCTGACTCTGGGACATTTCGAAAATGCTCCAGGGTCTGGCTGAGGAATCCCAGCTTCCCCTGAAGCCCACGAACCCAAGCCTAACCTGAACCAGAGACTGTGCAAAGTGACATCTCCCCGTGAATTAGGTCCGTCACCTCTGTGTCCATTTCATAGGTGAGGATACAGGCTTGGAGACCCCAGTTCTCTTGCCCAAGTCCACCCAGGGACTGGTGACAGAGCTGGGATTCAAAACAGGCAGCGGAACACCAGAGTCCCTGGGCCAGTCCAGCAGGCGGCTTCCTGCAGAAGCTGCGGGGGCCTGCTCATCCAAGCCACTTTTCCCTGGCTCTGTCCCACACCAGGCCGGGGAGAAGGCTGCAGGGACCCAGACTCAGCCCTGGCCTTGGGGAGAGAGGGGTCTGGAGCAAGATCTCCGGAGGTCACAGCCCCAGGGGAGGGAGGCATCTGCATGTGAGTTTGTGGACCCAGGCCACAGATGGTGGTGGGTCTCCAGAAAATCCTTGGGGTTGTCTGAGGAGGCATTTCAGGCCCCTAAGAAGAAGAGGTCTAGGACAGGGGAGTTTGCACAAGAAAAGGGAATGCACAGGTCCCAGAAGCAGGCAGACATGGTGGTTCGGCCGTGGGGAAGGGGGAGCAGAGACAGCCCAGCTGGGAGCCTGGGCCGCACTACCCCTACCCAGACTGCTGGTGTGGAGGACAGCACCAGGACGCCCCGAGGCCCTTCCCTGGGCCTGGGCCCTGGTCCCGGAGTCAGAGAAGCTGCGAATCAGGACCAGCCTCTTAGATTTCCTGAGCCTAATAAATAATAATAGCAGTGTAATCATCGTAATAAGAATAATCTAACAGCATGAGATAAGTATTTGCTGTTATGCAACCGAAATCATTTCTAGCACTTCATACGTTATCCTCACAACTGCCCCAGGATAAAGGCACTGTTATGTCCGGTTCACATGTAACAGAGCTGAGGCTCAGAGAGGCTCAATGATTACCCGGGGACACAGCTGGTTAAGAAGCAGAGCTGGGACTGGGATTCAGGCCTTGACTCTGGAGTCTATGTTTTTATGTGGTACAGGATACGGACTCATTCTCATACGCACCAACCCCAGCCCAGAACAGTCTTCACCATTCTCTGGGCTCGAATATTTAAGATTTTTTAAAGATTTATTTTACATTTTGGTTTTAAATTGCTTTCTCTTTCCTCATCTACATTTTAGAAAGAGTTTCTCTTTCTTGACATTGATAATGACTGTTATTATTGAGTTACTAATAGCTAATATTTACTGAGAGCTACATTGGGCTGAATTCTGGGCCGAGCAGTTTTCTATCAACCCACCCCCATTTTACAGACCAGGAGGGAGGCCCTCTCGCCCCCATTTTACAGACCAGGAAATCAAGGTTCAGAAGGAAGTCATTTGCTCAAGGTCACAGAGCAGCTGAGTGTTCCTGGGGATTTTTAATTCAGGGGTGCCTGGCTCCAAAGCCCATCTTCTCAACCCTGAGCCCAGGCTGCCTCCCAAATGACATCCCTTGATCCTAATAACCACCTGCAGGGTAGTGGTTGGAAAAAGGACCAGAGAGGGGCAGCCGCCGACTCCAGGCCTCACAGTACGTTGGTGGCATTGGAGGCAGAGACAGGACCAGAACTGGGATCTGCTGATTCCCGTTTGAGTGCTCTCCCTGCCCCCGTCCCAGCGCTCAGGGAGGCTGTGAACCGGTCCCAGCCCCGGCCCCCGCCCAGCGTGCAGCTCACCTGTGCAGGCCACAGCTGCGAAGACCCAGCACTGGCCGTACTTGACACGCTGGCAGCCCGAGGTCTTCCAGCGCCGCAAGATGTCCACACTGCCGATCCAGAACATGGGGCTGACGCCATCCTTGTAATCGTTGTCCCAGCGTCCCAGCAGCACACCCTGGTCATCATTGCAGTTGACCTACAACCAGCAGGGCATCAGAGGGGCCAAGCCTGGGGAGCAGGTGCTGTGAGTTCAGTATGCGGTGAAAGGCAGGGAAAGGAATTTAGGAGCGGGAACAGCCCATGCAAAGATACCAAGGTGTGACAGGCTGGTACGTGGGAGATGGTTGGGGCTGGAGCCCGGGGTGTGGGTGAGAGAAGGGGAAGAAGGGAGGAGGTGGTGAGGGGTCAAGGTCATGAAGGTGATGCTGGTGATGTGAATTGGTCCACGGGGTGGCAGGAGAGTGACAAGAAGTGATCTGAGTTTTATGAAGACCCCCTCCGGCCCCTGCGTGGATTCTGTCATTCCCCTCACGCTCCCATTGCCTTGAGAATAAAATCCAGCCTCCTGACTGTGGCCCATGAGGCCTGCATGGCCTAACCCCTGCCCACCTCCTGCACCCCACTCCCGCTCGCTCACTCCACTCCAGCCATGCCAGCCTCCTTTCTGCTCCTTGAACCTGCCAAAGTTGTTCCCTCCTCAGGGCCTTTGCACAAACTGTGCCCCCTCCCTGGAATGCTCTTCTCCCACTTACTGTATCAGCTTAGGGATCATCATGTAAGGCGGGGGGGGTCCCCCCAGCCCCTCACCGAAGTTGGATTCTGCAGTTAGACACTCTCACACCTCTGGCTTCCTTCGGTGCCTGCATCATCATTTCTGATTGTGACTCATTCCCACGGTATTTCTTTTTTTTTTTTTAAAGATTTTATTTATTTATTTGAGAGCGAGAATGAGAGACAGAGAGCATGAGAGGGAGGAGGGTCAGAGGGAGAAGCAGGCTCCCCGCCGAGCAGGGAGCCCGATGCGGGACTCGATCCCGGGACTCCAGGATCATGACCTGAGCCGAAGGCAGTCGCTTAACCAACTGAGCCACCCAGGCGCCCTCCCACGGTATTTCTGTCAATGTCTGTCTCCTCCCACCCACCCACCCCCGAGCATATAAGCTCTCTGAAGTTAGACACCATACACGTCTTACACCCAACTGTTTCTCCAGTGCCTAGGACATGGGTGGCATCTAATAAATATTTGCTGAATGAGTGAATGAATGGATGAATTGCTTTTAGGGACCACGTGACATTACCCTTATTTGTGTAAATCTTGTCTTTGCAAATACAAGCTCTCTTAGCTGAGACTTTCCCATCTCCTGGGACCCCCCCAACCAAGCCCAGGGTGGAGTGTGGCCTCCATCATCACAGGAAGGGGGGAGCCGACTGGAGCCCATGATGGGCCCATGATGGGCCCAGACGCTGGGACGGGCCCCGCCTCTCACTCACCATGGCGCTCACCACCCGGCCCATGTAGACAGGGCTGCTGCGGCGGGAGCAGTCACGGCAGGCATCCTTCAGGAACTTGGGGTTCATGTCCAGGAGCGTCAAGCAAATGTCCAGGATCCCGTCTTCAAACTGTGTTGGGGGAAACAAGAGGAGGAGGAGGGAAATGAGAAGCTACGTCCTCCTGGAAGCCTGCCATGCAGCCCTGCAGCCATAGGTCCTCTCTGTTCCATCTCACACACTAGGGAAGTCCGGGCTGGGTCAGCCACATCTCTGTGAGGCCAGCTCTGCCTGGCCCAGGATGGGCTTTGGGGGGACAATGACTGAGTTTGTGAGAAAGAAGAAGGGATGTGCCTGCATTCAGAGCCTGGCCGGGGTGGAGGGGAGGGGGGTGTCCTGGGAACGTGGAGTAGCACCCACAGTGTCCCTGGGGCTTCCCTCTCTTCAGAGTCACCTCAGGCCCTGCCACTGTCCCTTCCCTGTATCTGCTGTGCCAAATATCTCATTTCCCCTAAGGCCTGACTCACCCTGCAGAGCTGATGAGAATCCTCTCTCCCCCCTGCCCCCTCCACCCCAACACACTGCTCTGATCGGAAATGAGGTAAATTATATCTTGAAATCACTCCTCTGTTTCCACTGCACCTAGGATAAAATCTAGACTTTGCCCTGTGACCTCAAGACCCTTCACAATCTGTGTCCTACCCCATCTCTGACCTCATTATCGCCACTCATTGCCCCAGGACCTTTGCACTTGCTATTTCCTTTCCTTGGAATGCTCTTTCAGCCACTCTTTGTATGGCCCACACCTTCTCATCCTTGCAACTCCAATGTTATCATTATCAAAAGTAGGGCCCTCCCTCCTTGTCACATTACACTGGACCACCTGTCTGACCAGTCCAAAGGCAATCTGCTCCCTGCTACCCACCCTCTGTGGTGTTGTCCTAAACCAGGCTTCATCACAGGTCTCCCTCCATGGCTTTGAGCCCTTTTGTGGCTCCCTATTGCCATCTGCCTGACATTCACACCCCGGACACTGCTGACTTTTCCCACTTCATCTCTTGGGACTCCTCCAGACATAAAGTGCTCCCTGAGCTACAGAATTCTTCTTAAGCACAAGATAAACTTTCCCACCTCTGAGCTTTTTGCTCAGGCCATTCCCTTTGCCTTGTATACCGTGTTTCCACCTCCCCCATAGACCAGCTCAGACCTTGCCTATTTCAGAAATTGCCCTGATTCCCATCGGCAGTTATTCACTTCCTTCCTCTAGGTCTTATCATTCTGGATTGTGATGGCTTCCAGAAGATTTGCAAGAGCTGTGTCCAGTGGCTCAACACAAACTTGGACACAGAACAGAGTCAGGAAAGGAAAGGAAGGACTTGGCTTTTGTTCTGTTTCTCAGGGGAGAATACAAAGCCCTGGGAATTAAGAGCCAATTTACTCTGCGATGTATTTTTTGTATCCCACCCACACCACCATTTCATGTACATCCCAGAGCAGGCTATAGGTTCTTGGGCAGATATTCTTGCAATTAGTATCCCCAATATTCAGATGGGGAAACTGAAGTCAGAGCCCCACACCACCCAGGGAAGACTTCCCTGTGGTCCCAGGGCAGGACTCTGGAGACCTGAATATGGAAACCCTAACCCAGGGGCTGTTGGGAAAAGTCTCAAGGTGAACCCCATCCCAAAAGGCCAACACCCCCCAACACACCAGTAGGTGGAAGGGCCAGGAAGGAGTGTGACAACTCTTGCTTCATGAGTTTTCTCAGCAAGGTCTCAAGAATTTTCATGGGAACCTGGATGGCAGGGGAAATGAGATCCCTCATTCAAACCACCAGCCTGCGCTGACTTGCTAGAAGATGAGGAACCACATGGAACAGAGATGTGCCATCTAGCAGAGGTCAGCCACGCCCAGCCTAGGCAGCCATGCCCCAGGTGAGCCATAGATTTATAAGAAATAATAAATAGCTGTTGTTTTAAGCCTGTAAGCTTTGGACTTGTTTGTTACTCAGCAGTAGCTAACTGATACAACCAGTGGTTCACAAAGTATGACCACTGATCAGCAGCATCAGCATTGCCTGTGAACCTGTCAAAAATGTAAATTCTCAGCCCACACCCAGGCCTACTGAGTCAGAAACTAGGGGTGGGACTCAGTGATCTGTGTTTTAACACACTTTTCTGGTGATTCTGATGTATATTCGAGTTTGAAAGCCACTGATCTAGTTAATGGTGTAAAGCTTCCCTTCAGCACACACAATGGCATTTCTATTATTTTGGTATATGGCCTTGAATATTCCCTTTCTCACTCCTGGAGCACCTGCTAGCCCCACAATTCCCAAAGGCTCTCCCGATTCTTCCCCACTTTGAATCTGGGACTGCCATTCCCACGGTGGGTAGGGCAACCCTTTGCTGTATGACCTCAGGCTTGGCCTGGACCCTCTCTGATCCTCCAGCCATTTCAGGGCTCTTGAATCCCTGACAGCATGGGGTGGGCAGCTCTGAGACCAGCTCGCACCTCTGCAGCTTTGACCACCTCAGACCCAGGGCCCCACACACAGTGGGCCTGCAGTGGTTGGGAAGGTCAGGATGTGGCCCTACCTGCCCAAAGTTCCAAGGTATGCTCTTGATGCACTTGACCGAGCCCTGGTAGATGAAGCCCTGCTGGGTGAGCACGTACTCCTGCCGCTCTTCCTCTGAGTCCAGGTACACAGCATCCGCTGGGGGTGGGAAGGAAGGGACCTGAGCTCTGGGTGTGGCAGAGTGCAAGGTCCCCAAAGACATGGCAGCCAGGGGGCCAAGACCCAGGGCTAGGTCAGAGTCTTGGAGGTCCTTCTATCTTTGAATCAGAAAAGCTAATCATTCATTAATAATCCCATACCCATGAGATAAGTGTTTTCAACTAGTATTATCAGTGGTTGCCATTTCTCTAACACTTGCCTGTAGTAAGTGTATGACATATATTAATGTTTAATTTCCGCAAGAGCTCTATGAGAAAGGGACCTTGAAAGCCCCATTTTACAGGTAGGAAAACTGATGCTCACACAAGAGATAGAGGAGCCCTGGACCAGGAGTCAGGAATCTCCTAGCTGATCCTCACTTGTTGTGTGACCTTGGGGAGATCACTTCTCCTTCTTCATCCCCCCCACTGTGTTCCCTGAGGATAACATGGGATGCAGAGCTGAAAGGTGCTTGGCAAGCTAAAGCCCTGAGCCAGTGTGAGAAGGAGCTTGATTCAAGGTAGAGAGAAAGCCTACTAGGGTTACTGGGGCTCCGGGGAAGTGCGGTCCTGTCCAGCTGTGGGGAGGGGGTGGTCAGGGAGGATAGCCCTGAAGCAGGTGCCTTGTGAATGCTGCTTTGAGAAATGCCTACGATTTAGATACTCGGAGTCTGGTGGGATGACACGCTAAGCAGAGGACCAGAGACAGCACAGGGACAGGTACTGGTATGCATGGCGCTTAGCTCCTCATGGCTGACGACCACAGAAAAGAGCGCTGGGGCAGTCGGGCCCACGTGGCAGGAGGTTAGAGATCAAGCTGGCCTTTACCAGGCCCCACTTCACAGGTGAAGAAACTGAGGCCGGGAAGAGGAAATCCAGAGCCACATTATGACTTGGGTGGGCCCTGGGCATTTTTGCTTCTGTGGGCCCCTTCCTCCGTAAAAAATAAATAAATAAATAATAATAATAATAAAATAAAAATTAATATATTTTATGACTGCATTGGTGTAATAACAAATAATGTAACATATTCTCTGACCTCAACTTCCATTTTTGTCTTCTGATTTTAAAAGGAATTAAAACATTTTTATGGGTCACTAAAAATATGGTGGCACTGGACTGGAATGCAGCTGCTCGGGGCCCTTGGGCCTTGGGGATGAGAGGTCCCCGCACATACTTGGCACTTGCTCACTCCCTCCTCTCCTCCTGTCCTTCCTGAGCTCAGGAGTAGAAGGCTCTGGTTTCAGGGGCAGGTCCCAAAGGGACAGCAGTGTTCCCACCCAGCCGGCCCACCCCACCGAGCCCAACTTCCTGCCTCCGAATCACTGGCTCCACGTCCCGCCCTCCCCAGGCTCCCACCCTGGGATGTGGGTCACTTTAGTCACTGTGCTGCTTGGCTGACAGCTACCCCAACCCGCAGGGTGGGGATGGGGCAGGGCTGGAGGAAAGGCAGAGGAAGGGGACATCCCAGGAACCTTGATCCCTGTTCTCTGAACTCTGAAACCCTGCCATGTTGGTGAGTGGGGAGGAGGAGGGGGACACGGGCCTCTTCCTGCTCTGTGCATGGGGCGGCCTACTAGCTGTAAGCTCTGCAGATTGACAAAATCAAAGCAAGTCTACCGCGGGGTGCAGCAAGGCCACTTTTATCCTGAGAAACCATTCCATGTGGCCCCAGGGCGTGTGAACAAGGGTGTTCTATAGACACCCTTCCTGTGAGGATCCACTGGGGACAACCTCATGTCCTTGGGTGGAGGGCCAGATCAATGAACGGTCCACACTGGCAAGACACAGGGCACTCTGAGCTCTTAAAAAGAAAAAGCAGGGGCGCCTGGGTGGCTCAGTTGGTTAAGCTTTAGGCTCAGGTCACGATCCTGGGGTCCTGGGACCCTTATGGGGCTCCCTGCTCAGCAGGAAGTCTGCTTCTCTCTCTGCCTGCTGCTCCACCTGCTTGTGCGCTCTCTCTCTCAAATAAATAAATAAAATCTTAAAAAGAAAAAAAGCAGATGTGTATGCACGCCAGTGTGGAAAGATCGTCAGGATGTATGGTAGAGGGGAAAAGTTAAATAAGTTGTGGGTTGATGTATACTGTGGGATCCTTTTGTGTTTAAGAAAGACAGAGAATCCCATTAAGGTGGCAGTGTCTCTAGGCATATACACTGGAATCTAAGGAGATGAGTCCCTCAAGACAGCTAATAATGCTGCTCCCCAAGGAGAGTCAAAGTGGAGCTGTTTTCCTGCACTGCTTAAAGCTTATATGAAGAGGACATCTAAAAGCCAAAATATATAAAAGAGAAAATAAAAAATCTTTCCCCTCGACTGTGTTATAAAATGCCTCAAAATGGAGAAGAAGAAATAAAGCAGCGGCCCAGTAAGAAGCAGGTTGTCTGATGCTGGAGAGGCCAGAATTTGTGGCTGGGCCCCCGCTTTGAGGAGGGACACCCTGTTCCTCAGCTGGGGCCCACCTGGCCTGTCTCTCTGCCTCGCTATGCAGGAACAGGAAGGAAACAGATCCGGCTGCCCTGTTAGTCATATGGGGAAACTGAGGCCTGGGAAGGGGTGTGGCAGCCCCTGCTGCCCCCTTCCTCCTTGAGCCAGCCTCGGCTCTTCAGGCCGTCCCCTCCAACTTGCTAGTTTTGTCCAGCATTGTCCACTTACTTCCTGAGGAGCTTCCCAAAGCCACTTGACCTCTCTAAGCCTGCGAGGACACTGACAGTCTCCCCCTTGGGATTGTTGAGAGGAAGCAGGGAGGAAGCGTATAAGGAGGCACTTAGGTAACCAAACTGCTCCTGCCCGCCGCTTCCGGCTACCTTACCCCTCCGCCTCCCTCAGTTTCCCCTCCCCAAGCCCGTCTGGTGGAATTTCCAACAGAGCCGCATGAACCAGAACTGGGAGTCGGTGGTGAACGGCGGCCCCAGGCAGCCCCTGGGCACCCCATTCCTGAATGGGGCTGTGACCCCGAGACACCCGCACACCCAGGTCACGGTGCTCGGGGAACACACGCGCCTCGGATGCGGGCTGAGATCCCTTGGTAGCTGTGCGGCCTCGGGCAGGGTAGGGGCGTTTTGCTTCCCAGTGTGCGTCTGCCTGTGTAAGGGGGTAACAGCATGCGCACACGGCGAGGGCTTTGTGAGGCGGGCCTGAGGGGGCTTCCCTCAATCTTCTGCCCCATTTCCCCCGCCCTCAGCGGCCCCCACGGGTGGTCTAGGCCGGCCCAGCAACCCCCTCGGCCCCGCCCAGGGGAGTATGGCTTACCTGGGCACCAGGTGTTGAAGAGCAGCGTGAAGTGGCCCAGCATGAAGCTGGAGCCTTGGTAGCCGGTGGAGGCCTCCAGGCTGAGGCGGTACAGGCCGACGGGGGCGCTGGCCGGGGTGCTGAGCTGCAGCGAGACCACGCCGTCCTGCTGGTTCAGCACGGTGGCCGCCCAGGCGCCCTCCTCCACAGCACTGGATAGTGGGAAGCGGGCCTTGGTCCCGGCCTCCTCGCTGGGGGCTGGGCCTGGTGGAGAAAAGGCCGTGGCCATGAGCCAGCCAGACGCGGGCAGGGCCCGGGCGCACGCAGGGGGTCCCACGGGCCGGGGTTTGAGGCCTAGTTCCGCGGCTGACCAGTGAGGGAACTTTGGCAAGAGGTTTCATCTCCCTGAGACTTGGTTTCCTCGTCTATAAAGTGAGGATCAGACCCCAGCCTTGCAGGGGTGCTTTTGTGAGAATGCGTGAAAAGCCACAGGCACCAGGCAGATTTCTCCTGGGAGAGGGGGCAGCTCCACCCGGGGCAGGGTCTCAGTCACGCTGCCTGGGCGGGTGTGACTGTGCACAAGACACCCCCCCCCCCCGCTCTGGGCTCCGTGTGTCCACCTGTAGCATGAACAGGAATCCTTGGGGAGCATCCTCTTTCCCACCTGAATCCTTTCCCTGCTAGGGAGCAGCTTTCCCTTTCAGAAGAATAAGCCCAGACTCTGAGCAGGAGAGGACCTTGGTTCTCTGATGTCCCCATGGGAGCCCATCTGAGAGGCCCCTTGCTGTGGAGTGTTGGCCCATCCAGCCTCTAGGTGTTTGTCTCCCCAGGCCCCCCTCTGGCTTTTGGCCTTTGTATCTCCATAGGCAGCTCCAAGGAGGGGTCATAACCATCCCCTCCCACCCCACAGCCTTGGCCCTTCCTGCTTCCCCTGAGGCCCCTTGTACAGGTAGGAAAACTGAGGATCAGAGAGAGGAGGGTCTCCCAAGGATATCCCAGGAGTCTGGGGCAAAGTTAGCATCTAAGCCCAGGTCTCTAGGCTCTGGGCTGTCCTCCACGGTGCCTCTCATTCCCATGCTCTCTCATAGGGGTCTTGAAGGCTCTGTGAGATAGGGAGCCGGCCTCAAGCTTGGCTGCTTTCTCTGGTGGGGGGAAGGCCCTGCCCCTGCAGGCAGGTCTGAGTCATGGGAGGGTGAGGAGGGGCTGGTCATCCTTTCTGGACTTGGGTGGCCGAGAGGAGAAACAGAACCTTCTCTGCCTAGTTGGGTGGCTGCCCAGGAAAGTTTATTTTTATTCTTCCGAGCTCCCTGTAGCTCAGCCCACCTGCTTCCGATAATATGGGGGCCTGTTCACTGAGGGGCTCCCTCCCCGCACCCTGCCCCCTCCTCCCAACCCACGAGCCCCACCCACACCCAGGCCCAAATATAACCATGAGCTAACAGGCATGACACAGGCCTCCAAGGCCCTGTCTGTGTGCCAGGAGTTGGCTGTAAGCCTTTAAATCCTCCTGAGCAGTTGAGCAGCACTGAGCCCCCAAGAGCCAGCCGGGGTCTGGTTCCCCTACTCAGGCTCTGAGCAGTGTGTGACCTGGGCTAAGTCACCAGGCCTTTCTGATCTGCAATTTTCTCATCAAAGAAGAAAACAGGCTTAGACTAAATGTCTGGGAAGGTCTGATTCTAGGTCTCAAACTGGCTCCGTGACCTTGGACAAGCTACTTAGCTTCTCTGTGCCTCAGCTTCCTCATCTGTAAAATGGGGTCAATTACAGTCAATTACAAATACCTCCTTATAAGGTCATTGCGAAGTTTAAAAAGGTGGAGGTACCTCGGATGGTGCCTGGCAAACAGTAAGTGCTCAATAAATGGCAACTAGTTTTTGTTATCGTCACTCCCACGTCCTAGTGCAGCTTAGAGGACGGGCAGAGACTTCATAGAAAGCATTCCAAACAGTGACTAGAACAATAATTATGCAGGATACGTGAGTATTCCTCCATGTCACCAAAAGGGACCATTGCAAGTCAGAAGCCTCAGGCCAAACAACAGATTTTGAGGACTGGAGTGAAATGTAGAAATTGCCTCGTTCAACTGAATCACTTTACAGATAGGGAAACTGAGTCTGAAAGGGACCAAGTCAGGGTGACCATATGGCCCAGTCTGCCTGGAACAGTCCCAGCTTACAGCCATGGCCCCAGCATAATTCTTAATGGTGCTCTTTCATTCTCAGAAATGTCCCTGTTTGGACAATCAATGATTTGGTCACCACAGTAACAGCCCGGGCCAGGGCCCACGGCTACTGTCATTATCGATATACCACCCTCAAGGACAGGTCAGGAAACACATTTCCCTTTCTCTCCACCCTGGGGCAGCCGTGCACACACACACACACACACACACACCCCTTTCTTCCAAGGGGCCCTGGGCTTGGGGGGGATGAGGACAGGCTGTCCCCCCTGGTCCAGCCACTGCTCATGTGGGCCGGCTCCGAAAATTCACTGGCTGCCATTCCACGTGGTACTCTTTGTGGGGCCAGAGATGCTTTAGGGACCCCTCTGGGCCTAAATGACCTGGAGAGTCGGGAGTCCTGGGGACTCTCCTAGACCATGGTTGGTGGGGGTGCAGGGAGGGGGAGTGGATGAGGAGAACCTTCTGGAGGAAAGCCCTCTATCAGCCTCATAAAAGTTCTTTTCACTACTTCAGGCTGACCTCAGTCCCACCCCACTCACCCTCCAAACCCTGGCCCCCTCTTAGAGGGAAGCAGAGCTTTATTCCCATAGTAAGAATGGTATTTGTCTACTGTGGTCTGTACTCCAAAACAGAGCCTGTCAGGTCTCCAACCACCTGGGCGAAATACACAGCATCTCGGTATTTACAGGGTCAGGCCACATAGTCTGCTCACTGAGTGACCTTCTCCGGCACTCTCCCCTCTCTGGGCCTCAGTTTCCCTAAAGAGGTAGGACAGGCTGATCACATGCTAGAATGTTCTGGCACATGAGCAGGATGGCCAGGCCAGGCCCAGGGCTGGGTGCTAATCCAAGCCAGGCCTTGAGGTGAAAGGCCTGGCTTCCTGGTATTGTCCCTCAGGCTTCCCCAGTCCATCGGAGTTCTTGGTAACTCAAACAGGGAAGCTATGTGCATCCAGAGATAGAGTGCCTTCCCAGACTGCCCGCCGGGGCTCTGGAGATGATCAGGGCAGATTGGCTAGGGTTTGAGGTAAGTCGCTGCAAACTGGAGAACAGAGATTAGTTGCTGGGGTGGGAAGATCAGCTGCCCACCCAACCCTGACCTTAGGGCCTAATTACCTAGCCCCAGGCTGCCTAGATGGAGGGAGGAGAAGAAAGGGGATGCCTTAAGAAAGAAGAGAAAGAAGGTGGAAGTCACAGGTAGCCCCCTCTGGCAACGGCTCTACCATTCCATTTCACAGAGGAACAAACCGAGGCCTGGCTGGCCCTTGTGGTGAATAGGTCAATGTATCTGCTGTCAGCTCACAGCAAGGAAAACCTCAACACTGAGGATGGAGTTTGAATCCTGCTTTGTCCCTAACTCACTGTGTGACCTGGGCAGGTAACTCGACCTTTCTGAGCCTCAGTATTTTCATCTGTAAAACGGGGTCTCATTATGCTTCCAAGATGGGAGGATTTAGGATAAGCATGCATACAGTAGGTGCTCTGTAGGTGCTGTGATTCTCATCATCACAAGCCTGACTCTTCCCAGGGTATCCTGTTAGAACTACAACGTTGCACTTTACAGAGAGGGAAACTGAGGCTAGAAAGATCAGAAGCTCCTAAAGCCTCCTCGGGTCAGTTAAAACAGGCCCTAAAGGTGCTGGCTGCATGTGAGGAGGGCCAACCCTGGAGAGTGGGTGTATCCCTGCCAGAAGGGGAGGGAGGAGGAGGAAAGACAAGGGGGTGGATATCCGTGGCCAGTCTGCAGGCACAGTGATAAGCCTTATCAAAGGGCTGCCACGTAAATACTGGCCTCAGCCTGTTGGCGGCTCTCTCTGACCTTGTAGGTCTCAGAAAGAACTGGCCTTTCTCACCCTTTAGCAGAGTCCCAGCCAGGTGGCCCCTAGCTGACCTCAAGGGAGTGGTTCCCACCCGAGGGCAAATCCAGAGATTCGGCATTCAAGGCTCCTGTCCCAGGAATGGCAAGCCAAGAAGATTGGGCACTGGGCATCTGGGGGTGGGGTGTCTGGGGCCTCAATGTCCTTTCACCCATCGCTGGACCCCCCCTGGAACAAGAGCAGGAACCGCGGCTAACGTCTACAAGGCACTCGCCCATGTCCGAACCTTCGGCCCTAACAACCCTCCACCACGAGTGCTTCGCACAGGATAAAACGCGAGCTCAGAGAGGCTAAGCAACTTGTCCAAGGTCACACAGCGGGTAGGCAGTTCAGCCTGCACCAGAACCCAGGTCTGTCTGTCAGCCCCCGAGCCTAAGGCAGCCTCCCGAGGCTTGGAGAAGGAACTATGGGAACACAAAATTACCCTCTCAGAGAGACAGAGCCAGCTGGGTTCTCTCCACCACCCAGACCCGATATGGACCTGAGCCCAGAGGCCTGATCGGGTTATGTAGATTTGGGGAAGTAGCTGTTGATAAGAGTTGAAAGCTGTTCTGCTGTGGGGAAGAGTGGGCAGGACCTTGATGGACCTTGCGGTAGGAAGCTGAGCCGCACCCCTCGGTGACAACAGGTTTTCAGAACTCAGGCATCCAGCCCACTTGTCTACGAGGCTGGGTGGCCTGGGGCATCATCCCTCCACGCTCTGGGCCTCAGTTACCTCATCTGTAACAGGGAGCTAGTGGCCGATAGGAACTCCCTGCAGCCCCGTGCCCCGTTGTCAGGGGGCTATGAAATCACGGAACACAGCAGGTCAGGGCGCGGGGGTGGTGGAGGATCTCACCGGTCACTGCACTGAAGGTGAGGCTGTCCGTGCTGGCCTCGTAGCTTCGGCCCTCGAAGTGCAGGGTCAGCCAGAAGGGCTGGCCCCGCCTCACCACCAGTCTCTCCCGGCACAAGTCAGCTGTGCGGTGGTCATGGCCGTTGACCTCCAGCTGCAGGTCACATTTCTTCAGAACCAGATCTACGGAGACAGTGGGAGGGGTGTGAGCCATGGTGGCCTCCCTCAGCCAGCTGTGACCCCGGGGCTCCCTGGATGTGGGGACACCCAGGGTCATCTGGGAGCCAGCCCTCTCTACCCCCTCCCAATCCCCTGCCCCGCCCTGCCACCCTGGGGCTAGCTGGGCCAGATGTCCCCAACTCTCAGTCACAAGGTCATGCCCACTGTGGCGTGTTGGGAGAGGTCTCTGCCACCTTCCAGCAGTGTGACTTCAGGCAAGTCCTCTTTCCGGGTGTCGCTTTCCTCATCTGTCCCCAGGACTCTTGTGAACCGCTCAGCACGGTGCCTGGCACGTTACCTGCTTCCTTCAACACGAGCTGTTCTGTCCTTATTAAAGGGTTCTTTAGGTAAAAACGAGGTGGGGAGCAGTATTTGGTGTAGGTTATTTACACAGGCTTTGCCTTTTAGTTTCAACTTTCGATTTACAAGAAATACGGAGGACTGAGGAACATGTTCCACACAGAACCAGGATGCAATAGACAGAAACAAACACTCTGGGAAACAATAGGCAGAGGATCCACTTTCCTTAACAAATAAATTGCAAGGAAAAAAAAATCGTTGAAGGGAGAAACTATAGGTTAAGAGAAACTTAAGAGACATTTCGGCCCATTTGGATCCTGATTTTTTAAAAAACGAAACTTCTCTCTACTTTGATGTACGTTCAGTATTCGCCATAATAAAAACGTTTTTAAAATGACAGGGGCTTTGGAGTCTTCTGGACCTACATTTTGGTTCCGCTGTGCTGCTGTGTGACCCTGGGCAGGTCTCTCTCCCTCTCTGGACCTCCTCTGAAGTCTCAAAAGACTGATGTGAGGACTAGGACAGGGTGTTGGGCACCGTTTCCCCAGGGCAGAAGTCTGATATGTGAAATCTCTATTTATAGTTTCGGACGGAGCTGAAGACCAGGGCGGAGGCAGGGGTGGTGGGTGGGTGGAGGTCTGAGGGAAGCGCAAACCTCATAAGTCTTGGCAAGCTCAAGGTCATGATTAGGAAGACTGTAGCATGGGGAGAGTGGGCAAGGCAGTCTCTCCGCATTGCGGGGTCCTTGGAGAGTATGTGGTCCAGCTGAGGCCAGGGGCAGGGATTTGCCCAAGTCACCCAGCAAGTGGATCCTTCCACGGGGACATCGACCCACGTCCCCTGCCTTCTGCTGTGGAAGATCCCAAAGTGCCCAGTGACTGCTGAGGGACGGCCCTGACACGGCTCATCTCCACTTAAACCTCACAGCCTCTCCACCCACATGGGTAGAGTCCGACTGTGAGGACTCGACTGTGCAGAGGGAGATATTCTGTGGCCCCAGGTCCCACGGCAAGCGGCGGCATGGGGATTGGAATCCAGGGCTGTGGAGTCTGGAGCCCGCGCCGGAAACCATCTCACTCACAGCTCAGGGTTTGTTCACCATCTCCCCCATTCCTTCCTTCCCCTCCCTCCCACCCCTGTGTTCTGAGCGTGGGAGGAAGCCTGAGGAAGCTGACCCCCTCTGCACTCAGAGCAGGAGAGACCTCCACACCACCAGGGAGAACTTCCTGCTGGCCTGCTGGGGCGAGGAAACGTTGTTTTTGGAAACTTCTATTCCAGAAAGCTTAAGCAGTTGAGACAACCCCGCCCCCCCCCCTTCGCCCCGGCCCATGGTCCACCTGGGAGACCCTGGAGAGATGGTCACTTCCTGGGCTGGGGCAGGTGGGGTGCTTTCTTGGGTTATTGTCTGAAGAAGGATTTCCAGAAATCATGCCCAGCTCCAAAGGCACAGAAACACTGAGTTCTAGGATCATAGGATTTCTGCACTGAGAAAGGAGCCGAGGTCTTCCAGGCCGGTGGGACCCCTGTAGGAAGTGGCCACTGTGGTAATAAGGCGGGTGGCTCATCACAACCGGCACCTCCAGGGTCCCCCAGCCCCACGGAGCCTCTCTTGGGGACAGGGATGGGAAAATGCACTGGGGACAAGTGGCCACCTAGGTCACCCATCACAGCCAGCCCTGAGCCGGTTTTCGATCCCATGTGTTGGGGAGCCAGATCCCAGATAGGGACAAAGCTGGCCCGAGGTCACACAGCAAGTCAGGCAGGTCCACGGTTCATCCCTCTCTTCCCTTTTCCACGTGCCCCACCTCCCTCTTCACATTCCCTCTCCCCGCACCTCCTTCCGGGGGCTACAGTGTGCAGAGGCCATCTCCAAATGGACTTGACCCAAGAGTTGGGACACAGGGCACAGTGGTCTTAGAGCAATGACATCCTCCATTGCAGAAATCCCTCCCCTGGGACAGAAGGGCGGCCACCGTATGCGTGTGTGCGTGCGTAGTGGGCGGAGCAGGTAAGAAATTAATCGGACCCCTTCTCTATTCCTTTTGGCCCTCACCGATGTACCAAGAGCCACAGTGCTGTCCATTTTGCAGGAGGGGAAACTGAGAATCCACAAGAGACCAAAGACCAGAGTTGCAGAACCTGAGGGCTGGAGGGACCTTAGAGAACCTGTCTGCTCTCAGCCCAGTCCCCATAGGGTGCTGGAACCTCTTCTCTGGCCCCGGGGCCAAGCAGTCTCCCAGGTACCACTAAGGAGAACGTGCATACCTCTTCCCAGCTGGCAGGGACTAACCAAAGCTAAGTGTTCGGAGGCTGGACAGACCCCTCTGCACAGCTTCATGGGACGCAGTCCCACTAATTGACTGAGGACAAGTGACAATGGTCCACTAGTCCAGGACTTTACAGTTTACCACACATTTTCACGTTCCATTGCCTCATCTCTTCCAGGGAGGCAGGGGTTAATGGTTATGCCCTGGGGATAGGGAAAGGAAGGGCCCAAGCTGGGCCAGGACTGGGAACCAGGCACTCCTCACCCAGCCCACCCTTCCTGTTGCTCCCAAACTGGGGGACCTAGGGACTGAGCCCCTGGCCAGGTGTTTCCTCCCCTCCCCCATGGCCCAGGCAGGACCACTGCGACCAGGAGGGATGGCCAGGGGCAGGGCACCTGCGTGGTGGCAACGCTGCCCCTGATACTCACCCTCGGCCATGGTCAGGTGGTGGCGGTGGCTCCTCCCCTGACCAGTGTGGCTGGACCCTCCAAGTGCGACCACTGAAGGCAAGCACTGCTGAAGCTGAGAGAGCCGTGAACTTATAGCGGCTTTGGGCGGGCAGGGGGCGGGGCCGCGCTGGAAGGCGGGGACCTGGTGGGGCCACCTTTGCCCAAGCTGGGCCCGCTGTCTGCTCTCCGCTAGTTAGGGTGCCCCCAGAAGCAGGAGCCCGAGGGAGGGAGGGAGCAGCCGCTGCGCAAGGGCGCCCCCTGCAGGAGCGGACAGACATCAAGGCTGGGACCGCAACGGACAGGGAGACACAAAGAGACCAGGCCCCACAGACACACCTGGACACATAATCAGACCTCGGGTAATAGAGACACCGAGGCGCGGAAATAGACACAGGCAGGTACAGACACAGGGCTGCGCCAGGACACAGCTTACCTGGATCCACAGACACGGATCCGTAGTCAGGTCTACCCCGGATCAAGAACACACACACACACACACACACACTCTCTTTCTCTCTCTCTCTCTCTCTCTCACTCAAATACAGATACAGATGGAGCAGACACGGACACACAATCAGAGACATTGGGACATGGACACTCAGTGACACACACACACTCCAACAGATAGAGAAGATGAACCTGGACACAGAGACCCAGTGACATGGATGCAAAATCAGATTAAAATCACAAAGACATGCCAGGACATTGATACAGCCCGAAACAGAGAGACAGGTCCCCATCCACAGCCACTCGCGGATCAGCAGGTGTCCAGATGCAGCCAGCTCGAAGACACACAGATAGACCTCACAGACACGGACCCATCATCAGGTGTGGACACAGAAGCAGATTGGGGCACCCGTGGACGCACGAACCTGCAGATACTCTGAGAGGGACCCACACGCAGACACGGACTCATGTGCAGACACGCAGACATGCCCACACAGATATACCCCCATCTCTTCCTGTAGCCCAGCTCTGATAATCTGCCTCTCCCACCCATCCCTCAGTCCCCCTCATCATCCATCCATCCATCCATCCATCCATCCATCCATCCATCCACTCACCCACCCATCCCTCCCTCCTCTCTCCCTCTCTCCCTCCACTGAGCTTCCTTGCAGATCCGCTGTGTGCCAGAAAGGACCAAAGCCAAACTTCTAGGGACTCATCCTCTGAGCCCCGGAACCCAGCACCCTGGCTGTGCCCATCCTGATTTCTCTGTTTCCCCAGCTTCCTACGCTTCTTACCCACCATGAGGCTTGAGCAGAAAGGGTCCCTGGAGAGACTGGGGCCTGTAGGCCTCCCCCAGTCTTTTTCTGGAACAAGTTCTGTATCTATTGATGGATCTGAGCTATGAAACTGGCCTTCATTCCCATTCCTGTGTAACACAGTGCAAGGAATAAACCATGTTGCTTTCGTGGATGTTTGTCCCTGGGCCCAATGGGCCCTGCCTGGGGTCTTAGTGAGAAAACTCATAACCCAGTGCTGACTTGTAAAATATAACCCTGTGAGCGAACCTTGTAATTGCCCCCCACTTTACAGATGTTGTTATAAAAACTGTTTCCTGCAGCTAGCAAGAGCTCAGAGGAAGAAGCAGGGTGAGTGGACATCAGCCAAGAAACCCGGTTTTGAGTTCCAACTCTGACGCTGACTAGCTGTGTGGCCACGGGCAGGTATTTTGGTTCTCCAGGCCTCAGTTTTCCCTCTGCAAAATGGGGGCAAGAATTCTTCCCTTACAGGCCTGGAGTAAGACTCTACCAAGAAGACTGAGGTTGAGCACCCAGTATGTAATGAGCACTTGATAACCGGGGTCCCTGAGTTTTGGAACAAAGATGCCAGTGTTCCAAAACCTGGCCCTGAGGGACAGGGACCTCAAAGAGAAACAGGAGGCCTGGGGCCAGTCAGGCTGTGCAAAAAGAGATCTGCAAGATGTACGTTTCTACAAGGGTCGGCCCTGCCCCAACTGAAAGGGTGCATTTTGCTTTTGTCCATTCTTTTCCATTTGGAAATGATAGGTGCTTCTTTCCTTGCTACTAATTTCCCTTGTAACCTCTGGGAACTCCCTGGAGGACAGGAACCCATGTGAGTCTTATTAGAATACCCACCAGGTTGTTCCTAGTATGGGGCTTACCACAGAGCCCCGCACCTGTCCCCAACTCAGCTGTCTCTGCTTCCTTCCTCTCCCCTTTCCAGAGAACCATGGTCACCTGAGTGATACAGTCACTTGAGCAATCGAGGGCCAGTCGGGGTCAGGACTGGCTTCCAGGAAATGTCAGGCAGGGGCCAGTGCCCAGGCTAAGCCTAAAGACGTGGATTTCACCTGGCGACCAGGGGGCCCTTGCCCCCCAGCTCTGGGTTTCAGTTTCCTATTTGTTCAGAGGGGCTGGGAAACCCTCTGGGACATGTAAGGATTCAAAACTCCATTTTACTAAAGGAAAAACAGAGACCCAGAGAGGGTGATAATAGGCTCAAGGTCCTCAAAGAGTGCAGACAGGGCCTTTCTCATCCTATGCAGGAGAAGTGCCATGCAATGGTGGGATGGGGAGCATCTGAGGTCACTCTTGGCTGTGTGACTCTGGGTAATTTACTAGACTTCTCTGAGCCTCAGTTTCCTCCTCTATAAAATGGGTATAAAAAGGACCCCCACCTCTGGGGATTAGAGATAATATCTGTTCAGTACCCTGCACAATAATAAGTGCTCAATAAATGTTACCCAAAACTTCTTAATGATGATGCCATCAAGAATCTGGACTCCCCTCCCCCATAAAAGGGACAGTCTTTATGTGTAAGTAAAGCAGGTTGCAGACAATGTAGAATGTTCAGGGTAGAGATGCTCAGAAGAACGCCCTACATCCCAGATAAGTCTTGTACCCAGGGTCTAATGCCTAAACCATTAGAGAGATCAGTCCTTTGCCTCCATAAGGATCTCCAAGCCTCAAGGTAGAGACAAAGGTGAAGTTTTAGAACTTTTGAATAACTCCTTACCAGCCAGATATGGCATTTAAATCTCACAATATGGGTCTTGTCATTTGTTAAATAAGGAAACTGGGGCTCAGAGCAGTGAAGCGATTTGCCCAGGGTGACACAGTCAGGAAGTGGGGGCTTGGAACCCGGGCTTGATTCAAAAGCCTGTGCTGGCTCTCCCATGGTTCAGAAGGCAGTCCTATCCCACCCGGCCCCCCAGGGGTGGGGTCTCAGGGGCCTGGGTCATGTTCAGTCCTACAGCTCTTGGCAAGTGAGGCCTCCGAGGGCAGTGGTCCATGCTCCTGAGCCATGGTGTCTGGTGTAGGTTCAATTAATATTTGTGGCATGAGAGAGGGAGGGATGAGTCAGAGAGAGCTGAAGGAAGAATGGAAAGAAGGAAGGAAAGGAAAAAAAGAATAAGGTTCAGAGAGGTTGGGTAAACCACCCGAGGTCACACAGCACAGCTGGGCTCCCAGGCCCTGGCTGGGCTCTGCCTTTCCCCAAGGACAAGGGACCCCCAGGCCGGAGATGGCCCTGGATGGCTGAGCTGGGAGGATGGGGGAAGGCAGGGCAGTAGTGGGTGGGACCATGATAGGGCATTTGAAGGCCTCAATTTTTCTACCAACTGGTGACTAATGACAGATGAGCAGTGTCTGGCATGAGGGAGCCCAGGGAGGGCAGGGCCAGACTCCCCTGAGGTGGGATGGGTGAGGTAGGGGTGTTAGGACAGGGGACTTATGGAAAATGTCAAGGCACAGGTGTGACCTTTCAACGGGTGGCCCGTCTGGGGCTAGGATCTGGGTGGCCCAGGGGTGGGGAGCAGAGAGCCGAGTGCCTGATTGGGAAGGGCCGTCCCAATGTGTCCATTTTACAGATGGAAAAACTGATGCGGCCATCTTGTCTGCAGCTCTGCCCTCACAACGACCCTTAGCTCTGGGACTGGGAGCACTTTAGTTCCCCTTGGTGGGGCTTCGGTTTCTGTTTCTGTGAAAGCAGAAATCACATCCCAGACCTCATGGGGCTGCTGTGATGATGAGGGGAGCTGTGGGGCCAAAGGGAGCCTTCTGAGGAGCTGTCTGCATGGGCCCCTCCCTGCCGAAATACCTCAGGGCCAAGGCGAGCTCTTCGCCTGGTATTCAAGACCCTACAGATCTGGCCCAACTTACCCTCCAATTGCATCGTCCACTTCTGCACCGTCCAGCCTCACCTGGCACATGGCTGGCCCCACACACACCCCGAGGTTATCTGCCTCTGGGCCTTTGCTCGAGCTGCACCCTCTGCCTGGGATTTCCTCCCCTCTCCACCTCTCGAGGTTTCACCCAGGCTCTGCACCCTTCCCAAAGGCCACCTCCTCCTGGAGCCCATCCACAGCAGGACTTCCTTCCCCTCACACACAGGGCACCGTCACCGCCTGCCGTGCAGCAGGACCACGTGTGGGCATCCATCTCCCTCCACCCACCGGCTCACTAAATGTTTGTTGAGTGAGTAAGTGACCTCTGGGGGTGGGGGGAGAGACTTGTTCAAGCCCGGGCTAACCCCAGAGCCTTGATTGGCAGGATTCAGGGTGCCAGTTGCCCATATCAGGACCAGGAGCCAGGGTGTGTCCCTGGGGCCTTTCTCAATTCTTGTTGCGTCCCTCAGAAATGAGATGTTTGGGCCCAACTTACATCTCCTACAATCCCAGGCGTAGGAAGACCCCTTGCTGAGCTCAGGGAGGGCCAACAACTTTTCCCAGGCCACACAGCAAGGTATAGAAGAGTTGGAGTGGAGCCTCCAAACACTATACAGAAGTAAATTCTGGCCCCATACCTCTGTTCCTAATTTTGAAAAGGTAGAAAGCTGCTTTTATTTAACTTGCAATGGGGTACTGCGTTGTCCCAGGGAGCAGGTTGGGACATGAGGCATGCAGGATGGGACCAGCGATGAGCTGGTGTGGCAGGGGCTGACCCGGGTCCCACGGCCCCAGGCTCCAAGCCTAGACCCTTCTTGCTGTGTGGCCTCAAGCCTTAGTCTCCTACGAAAAGAGACTCCAAACCTCCAGCCCACTGGGCTACGAGGAGGAGGTCCGAAGAGGAAGTGAAAGCCCCTCCCAAGAAGAAAGTTGGTTCTATTATTGTTGTCCCCACTAAGTGGTTTCAGTTGTGAACTCTGCAGACACCCCAGGGAGCGGAGAGTTGTAGGACTTTGGAGAGTGGAGTCCTGACCATTTCAGGCAGGAAGATTTGCTCTACTCATGGGAAAACCTACTTCAGACTGGACTCACAACCCATTAATCACTTACTTGGCATTTGGTCTTAACAAAGAGGTAACATCCTGACCTGATGAAACCACCTCTAAAGATTAGAAGTTGAGAAATTAGGATTGGGGAGAAAAACCACTAGATGAGGTGCTGAGACAGAGAGAGAGAGAGAGAGAGAAGGAGGAACCTGATACCCTGCGCAAACAGCCAGTTGCAGAGGAGCCTGGACCTTGGCAATGCCGGGGGCCCTTGGCCTTGGGTAAATAGTCCAGCTCACTCTGTCCAGCCGCGCAGCGCACTCGTCAGCGCTCATGACAGTGACCCAGGGGCAGCCCGTGAGCTGCACCTTGAGCCCACAAGACACTTTCCACTTTCCCTTCTTGCTTCTTATGGTAGCGGTGTGGTTCAGCTACAAGGACACAGGCTTGGGAGCTAAGGAAACCCCTGGGTGCCTTCTCCAGCTCTGCTGGTTACTTTCCCGTGTGATGGGGGGTAAGTCGCGGCACGTCTCCAAGCCCCGGCTTCCTCATCTGTAAAACAGGGACAATCATAGTAGTGACCCTTCATGGGCTTTCTGTGAGGATTAACACCACATGCCTGGTGGCGAATAAGCTGTCAAAAGGGGGGGGTTGATTATTTGATGATAAAAAGGCCCGATGTCCTGACACATGCTACAACACGGATGAATTTCAAAGCCATTACACTCGGGGAAAGAAACCAGTCACAGGAGACCACACATCTCTTTTCGTAGGAGACCACACATACATGACATGCCCAGAAGAGGCAAATTCATAGACACAGACAGTAGACTCATGGTTGTCAGGAGCTGAAGGGAGAGGGAGTCAAGGAGTCACTGCTAATGGGTCTGGGGTTTCTTAGGGAGAAGGGTGAAGAAATTGTTTTTAAATCAGATTTGGTGATGGTTGTACAAATCTGCGAATATACCAAACCCACTGAACTGCATACTTGAAATGGATGACTCTTCTTGGGTATGAATTATATCTCAATAGCATGGTTTTTAAAAATAGGGGTTGCTTTGGGACGCCTGGGTGGCTCAGTCGGTTAAGCGTCTGCCTTCGGCTCAGGTCATGATCCCAGGGTCCTGGGATCGAGTCCCACATCAGGTTCCTTCCTCAGCAGGGAGCCTGCTTCTCCCTCTGCTGCTCCCCTTGCTTGTGCTAACTGTCTCTCTGACAAATAAATAAATAAAATCTTAAAAAAAAAATAGGGGTTGCTTTAAAAACAAACAAAACATCAAGAAAAAGCTTTGAAATCCTTGGTAAAGAGTACCCCTATTCTCCAATCAAGAACCTAACAGAAACACTTGCATATGTGTGCCCAAGGGAAATGGACAGGGAGGGTATTTACGGTATTATTTGTTATGGCAAAATTTGGTCACAACCTAAATGCCCAGCAAGGGGGAATGGCAACAGAAAAAAGGAAGAGGTAGTCCTCTGCACACAGCCATGGTTAACCAACTCCAAGTCGTAATGTTGAGCAAAGAAAGGAAATGGCAGGATATTATGTGGGGATGACTTCCCCACATAACGGGTGACTGTTCACTTTCTATGAGAACAAATAAGGAAATATATGTAAAGTATGTCAATGTAAGTCCACAGAAGTGTTGAAAAAATCCACTCCAAATTGCTGACAGTGGTGGGAGGTGTTTGGGGGCCATGCTTGGGAGGGTGGGCAGCAGTGACTAAAAGGGGTTTCAGTATTCCTTGGAAGTTGAGAAAATTGTTAAGTGGGGGAAATGTTTTTATGCATCGCTGAGGTCCTTAAAGACCGATTTTTCAGAAGAAAAGAATAACCCATTTTACACTTAGAATCAAGCTTTTATAAAAATGGAACTACTCTAAAACAAAGAAGTTCTGGCAAGTTGGTAGAAAAAATATAGACAGAGATAAAAGAGAAAATAAGTGTGCCAAAAAAAAAAAAAAAAGTCTGCAACGAACCCATAAAATACCTTGGACAATATTGGCACAAACAACAAAATCAAACCCACAAACACAGCATACGAAGAAAGAGGAAACTCATGACGAGAGTTCCCACATGAAATTCAGAATTTCGAGGACTGTACATAGATTTTCAGTTTATTCCACAGCCCTACGTACGTCTTACAATGCTTCTGGAGCACCGTCCCCCCCAAACACACACATGCACACACTCCAAGAAAGTGCTTGAAAAACTTTTACTTAGTTGAAAAGAGGGTCAGAGAGGTGAAGGGACTTGCCCAAAGTCACACGGCTTGGGAGGGGCAGAATGGGTGCTCGGAAGTCCATACTTATAAGCAATATTGCTAGGATTTCATGCAAGGGGAATTAAGCCTTGGGGTGAGTGCCTGCTAAGCTCTTATCTGGGGCTGCTGGAAACCTGGGGGATGAAGCACCAGATTCTGCAGCATTCCCCAGCATCTCTGCCCCACCCCTACCCCCTTAGGCTGAGTCATGGGCTGTGTCTGTCTGACACACCCAGTTCAGTCAATAAGAATCAAACACTCTTTCGTGAAAATAAATGACCCTCTAGGGCAGTGGCTGAGCTTGTCTGACTAAATCGAACACTTGTTTGGCTGAACTGACCACTTGTTTCTCCCTCCTGTTTGATGAGCCACTTGAGTGACTCTCTGTCCCAACTGAATGCTTGGAGGGCTGAAGCAACACTCAGCGTGACCCAGTTAGTCTGAAGCCAGACCTTCCCATCCGAGGGGGGCCTGCAGTCACCATGTCTCCATGTCACAGGAGGTGGGAAGTTGGACCTCATTCCTGAAAGGGCAGAACTTAGTGTCCAGAACGATAAACTCCAATACACACAGGTCTCTTCAAGTTCACGGACCCCTTTCTGTACAGTTTGTCCACTGGTTTGCTTCTGGGTAACTGCCCTTTTCTATTGGCTTAGTGGGCTGTCAATCAGTAGCCCTGCCCAACTGGAATAAAGGGCGGGCCTGAAACCCAAACTCAGCCAATCAGATCCTCTCCTGGGACTTTGACTCTTCTTTTGGGTAAATAGCGGTGAGCCGTCCCCATGTCCTTTCAACTGAGTTTTTGGATGTTAAGCTGCCCTGAGTCTGTGCTTGTCCATGCAACCAAAGAGCTGAATGGGTGCACCTACATTTCCTTCGTGTAATTCTCCCCACAACGCTATGGGGTTTAGGGGTTATTGTCCTCGTTTTACCGAGGACACAGGCTAAGCGAGCTTAAATAACTGGCCCTGGACCACACAGCAGGGACTTGAATCCGAATCAGAGTCATGACGGGAGCCACAGCTGCCTTTCTAAATCCCTAGTCGCGGGGGTAGGAGGGGAGCAGCTCCATCATGCAGGTTCTACCCAATGTTCTCTGATTGACAGTTGATAGAATCAAGGCTTCACTCTCTTCCTCCAGCCTCAGTTTGCCCACTTGAGAAATGACAAGGTTGGATCAAATAATGAATTCCCGATGCTCCTAGAGTCTGTGCTTCCAACACGCTGTGACTGTAAGAGCCGAGTCATCAAGCCCCGGTCTTCTGATAAACAATTCCAGGGAAATAGAGCTGGTGGGGGAGAGAAATCCAGCGCTCACCCCACGGCAGCCCCCACAGAGGGCTTCCCGAGCCTGCACCCGCCTGGCTGACCCCCAGAGGAGCAATTTGCACTCTCTGCTTTTCTGGCCTAAGATAAAAATACCCCTGTCACATTGGATTAGCATCGCCCCTTTCGCAGAGAATCTTCTCACGGATGCAGCCCCCTTGCTTTGTCAATATTTTCAGCATATTCAGGTTTCTAAACAAGACCTGACAGGTTGGGGTCTTTTTTTTTTTTTTTGAAGGCTCAAATGAGATTAACCCTGTCCTTTCCTGGCGGCGGTTGGCTGTTGGCTTGCTGGGAGATGGAGAAGTGGGAAGAAGGAGGTGATTGATGCCCCATCTCAGGTCAGGACAAATCCTGCCTCAGGACCTACCTTGACCGGAGGCCACCACCCTCCCTGGGTGCTCAGGGCAGTATCCAGGCTTATCAGGGAGCCCAGAGGCAGAGCCAAGCATCCAGCTGCACGACCTTATGCAGGGGTCTTCCCATTTCTGCACCTTTTCCCTCACCCAAAAAATGGACATAGTGGGAGCACCCACCTCCCAGACTCAGGAATAATGACTCAGTGCCTGGGAGAGCATGGGGCCCAGGAAAAGCTATACAAATATTGCCTAATTTTATGACTCTTATTATTCCCAAGGGCTTGGAGGACCTCAATTCCATGTGCCCCCTTGGGCATGTGCGAGGGAATGCTGGCGTCATTAAGCGCAGCTGTGCCAGCTCTGCGTGGAGGACAGTTAGGCACGTTATTGCCTTTTGTTGGTTGGCTTCCAGCCCCAGCTGGCTGCACAAGGACCCTACGTTGTCATTTGCTCTGGTGGTTCTCTGTCAGCCTGATGAATGGCTCTGTCCCCCAATTTCCAGATGAGAAAGGTGAGGGTCAGAGAGAGCAAAGGTTTTGCCTACAGTCCTGGGTGGGACTTTGGATCCAGGACGGGCCTTGGGGTCTGCAGGGTGGGTTCGCATTCCATCTGTGCCTTTCTTGCAGTTTTGGTCCTGTGTTTTGACACATTCTGCCAGCTGAATGCAAAGGGCACCTCCGCTCCCCACCCCCACTCAGCTGCCATAAGTAGCTCTGGGAAAAGTGTATCTTTCTAGACCAGCAGCTCCAAGAAAGCCACTGGAAAATCGCATTCCTGGCATTCAGATAGGCCATCCATCTGTGGTTTTCTCATAATTGATATTAATGCGTGTTCACTGTTCAAAATTTATAAACTACAGAAGATCCAAAAGAACAAAGTAAAAGCCACTTCGGATATCTTAAGGGCGCCTGGGTGACTCAGTCTGTTAAGCGTCCAACTCTTGATTTCAGCTTAGGTTGTGATCTCCTGGTCGTGAGATCGAGCCCCACGTCGGGTTCTGTGCTCAACTCGGAGTCTGTTTGAGATTCTCTCTCTCCCTCTCCCTCTGCCCCTCCCCTCCGCATGTGCTCTCTCTCTCTCAAATAATAAATAAATAAATCTTTTAAAAAAATATCACCACCAGAGAGAACAACTGTTAGCATTTTGTTGTATTTCTTTCAGTGTTGCTAAATCGTATTTATGTGTATTTGTAAATTTATGTACATATAAATAAATTTCCACTTATTATACTTAGTCACTAACAATAGAATCTCTTTCACTCATCCAACAAATGTTTACTGAGCACCTGCTCTGTGCCAAGCACGCGTGGCATGCACACGGGATGCACAGGTGGACAGGACAGCTGTGGTTCCTGCTCTCTCGAAAGTTGCCTGTAAGGACTATCTTGTCGCCTGTTATTTTTCAGTGTGTGTCTAACAGTTTTCAAGTCACACGTGTATTTCTTTTTTTTTTTAAAGATTTTATTTATTTATTTGAGAGAGAGAGAATGAGAGAGAGCATATGAGAGGGGTTAGGGTCAGAGGGAGAAGCAGACTCCCTGCCGAGCAGGGAGCCCGATGCGGGACTCGATCCAGGGACTCCAGGATCATGACCTGAGCTGAAGGCAGTCGCTTAACGAACTGAGCCACCCAGGCGCCCCACACGTGTATTTCTACAGTGCAGTATTGGTTGTCTAGAATGTGACCCAATAGGCGAAGCCTAATTTATCTAACCCATTTGGTGGCACATTTAGGTTGTTTCCCATTTTTCACTCTGTCGACAGCGGTCATCCCTGCAGCCATTGGTTATGGTAGGTTGGCTCATTCCACATCCATTTCAACCTCTTTCCAGATGCCTTCCTGTACTGCAGGGGCTGGAAGGGTGAAGACTGCATTTCTTAGACTCCCTTGCAGCTAAGGTCTGGAGACCAGTTAGGTTATGCCCATTAAATGCCCACGTGTGAGACGTGGAAGACAAACGTGAGGCACAGGTCGTCTTTTCTTCCTGCTTGGGCTGCTTCGGGCTGGTTGTAAAGTCGTTAGGATTTTCTGCAGCCATGGTCTCAGTGTCTAGTCACCAGCTTGTGGGTGTCCAGGGGATGGTGATGAGAACATCATCGCCGCCTGATCCCTACATTAAAGCTAATGTGACAAAATTCCTGAAGACAGCAGTCCCAAGCTTCGGGGTTGTGGTGGAGGCAGCAGCTTCCACGGGTGGGCAGGATGACGGGGACGTTCTGAGCCATTCCTGGAGGCCCAGCCCACTCTGTAGATCTTTCCATAATTTTGCAAGAACCCAACTTCCTGACTTAAATGTCTCTCCATTTAAAGCAGTAAATGTAAAAATAGTAAAATTAATAAAGTGGTAAATGTAATTTCTGCTTCCCACAACTGAATTCCAAGTGATACAAACTACATCTTTGAGCCTGTTGACAGTTATGGCCTCGGAGTAAATTTCTAACCATGGAATCAAGGATTCAGCCTTTGTTTTTTTTGTTTAAATAGTTTTATTGGGATATGATTAACATGTCATAAAATTCATCCATTTAAAGATTTTAATAGCTTTTAATGTATTTTAATGTATTTAAAGTTGTTCATCCTCACCACAATCTACTTTCAGGACATTTTCTTCACCCCAAAAAGAAATTCCATACCCATTCACTCCACACTGTTCCCCCAACGGACACAACCACTCATCTACTTTCTGTCTCTATGGATTTACCTATTCAGGAAATGTCATATAAATGGAATCATACAGTAGGTGGTCTTTTGTGACAGATTTCTTTCACCTGGCATCATGCTGTCAAGGCTCCTCCATGTGGTAGCATGCACCAGGACTTCATTTCTGCTCCATGCCAGACACTATTCCATTATAGGGATTCCCCACATTTTATTCACCCATTCATCGGTTGATAGACATCTGGGTTGTTCCTACTTTTAAGCTCTTGTGAATAATGCAGCTGTGTGCATTTGTGTACATGTTTTTGTGCGGATGTAGGTTTTAATTTCTCTTGGGTATATACCTAGAAGTGGAATCGCTGGATTATATGGTAACTCTATCTTAAACTTTTTGAGAGACTGCCAGACTGTTTTCCCAAAGTTGTTGCACCATTTTACATGCCCACAAGCAATGGCCAGATTTCCATTTTCTCCACATGCTTTCCAACATTTAATACTGTCTCTTTCTAAAAATTACAGCCATTCTAGTGGGTATGAAGTGGTATCTTATAGTTTTGACTTACATTTCCCTAAAAATGAATAATGCTAAACATCTTTTTATGTGCTTGTTGTATCTTCTTCGGTGAATGTCTATTCAGATCCTTAACCCATTTTTAAACTGAGTTGTTTGTCTTTTACTATGTGTATGAATTATGAGCATTCTTTATATACTCTGGATACAAATCCTTTATGTGATTTGCAAATATTTTCTCCCATTCTTGGGTGTCTTTTCACTCTCTTGATGATGCTGTTTGTAGCACAAAAGTTTTTAATTGTGACGAAATCTATTTTTTTGTCTGCCATTTTTGCTCTTGGTGTCATATCTAAGAAGGCTTGCCTAACTCAAGGTCATGAAGATTTACGCCTATGTTTTCCTCTAAGAGTTTTATAGTTTTAGCTCTTACATTTAGATCTATGATCTATTTTTAGTTGATCTTTGTGTTGGTGTGTATCTATACATCCAGTTGTCCTGTCATCATTTGTTGAAAGACTTCTTTCCCCCATTGAATGGTCTTGGCATCCTTGTTGAAAATCATCCGACCATAAATGCAAGGGTTTGTTTCTGGATTCCCAATTCTATTCTCTTGAGCTATCTTATCCTTAATGCCAGCACACACTGGCTTGATGACTGGTTTTGTATTTAGTTTTGAAATTGAAAAGTGTGAATCCTCCAACTTAGTTCTTCTTTTTCAAGATTGTTTTCACTATTTGGAGTCCCTTGTAATTCCATATGAATTTTAGGATCATTTTGTCAATATCTGCAAAAAAAAAAAAAAGCCAACTGGAATTTTGATGGAGATTGCCTTGAATCTGTAGATCAATTTGGAGAGAATTGCCATCTTAACAAAATCAAGTCTTTTGATCCATAAACATGGAATGTATCTCCATTTATTTAGATTTTTTACTTCTTTCAACAATGTTCTATAATTTTCAGTATACATCTTGCAAATCTTTTGTTAAATTTACTCCTAAAAATTTTATTCTTTTTGATACTATTACACATTGAACTTTCTTAATTTCATTTCAGATTATTCATTGTTATTGTATAAAGACAGAATTGATTTTTGTATGCTGAACTTGCATTCTACAACCTTGCTGAACTTGTTCATTAGTTCTAGTAACTTCCTACTTGGTTCCTTAGGATTTTCTGTATATAAGATGATGTCATCTACAAGTAGAGATAGTTTTACTTCTTTCCAATCCGGATGCCTTTTATTTTATTTTCTTAACTAATTGCTCTGATTTGAACCCCTATTACAATGTTGAATAAAAGTGGCAAGAGTAGACATCATTGGCTGTCTTGTTCCTGACCTTAGGGCGAAAACATCTAGCTTTTTGCCAGTGAGTATGATGTTAGCTGTGGGTTGTTCATAGATGCCCTTTATCAGGTTCAGATCATCCATTTTTTGAGGGCTTTGTTTTGTTATATGAATCATGCCCCTTTGACATGCCACTCATTCTCTTTGGCCACTACATTTTCCACATCATTCCAATGATGACCTCAGTGACTATGAAGGTGTAGTCTCCAGAAATTACCAAAACTCTCCAAGTGATGACTAACCAGCAGAGAGAGAGAAAAAGAAAGAGAGAGAGAATCACCTCCCTTGATCAAGTTACAATACTTCTACTCACACAATTTAAGTAGAACTGGCTTTTTGGTGACTGTAATCATAATGTGGATTCCTTGATGAGCTTCAACTAAATTAGTGGTTCTAAACCCTGTCAATCCAAAGGTCCCCTCCCTTTAGTAACTTTATTGAGGTAAAGCATTGTTATGTGTCAATTTGGCTGAGCCACAGTACTCAGATATTTGGTCAAACATTATTCTAAGTGTTTCTGTGAGCATATTTTAAAGGTGAGATTAACATTTAAATCAGTAGATTTTGAATAAAGCAAATTACCCTCATAATGTAGTTGGGCCTCATTTAATCAGTTAAAAGCCTTGATAGAAAATGACTGACTTTCTTGCCTCCCCCCCATCCCCCAGGAAAGGAGAATTCTACCAGCAGACTGCCTTTAGACTCAAACTGCGATATTGGCTCTTCCTTGGGTATCCAGCCTGCTGGTCTACCCTGCAGATTTTGGACTTCCCAGGGTCCACAATTGTGTAAGCCAAATACTTAAAAACAAGCAAAAACAAAAACAAAAACAAAAACAAAACAAAAAACCCCCTACCACACTATATATAGATAGATATAATGATAAAGATATCTCTTTCTCTCTATGAATATATATATACACACATACACAGAAAGTGCACATAAGTGTACAGCTTGATGGATTTTTCACAAAATGAACACAGCAGATCAAGAAAGAGGATGTGACCATCACCCAGAAGTTCCCTTGTGCTTTCATCCAATCTTGAACCACTCAAGTGTAACTGCTGTCCTTTCTAATAGATAGATTAGTTGTGCTAGTTTTAGAACATTATATAAATGGCATCATTCAGTACATACTCTTTTGTGCCTGGCTTCTACCACACACCTATACATTCACCTGAGATTCATCTGCATTGCCGTGTGTAGTGGTAAATCATCCGTTCTTCTCACAGTGGAGTATTCTGTTGTCCGGCTCACCTCAGTTTAGGTATCCATTCAGCTTTGATGGATATTCCATCATTCTTAGCTTGGGATTTTTACAAATGGTGTTGCTGACAACATTCTTGCATGTGTCTTTTGGTGAATGTGTTATAACATTCTAGTTGGGTAGAAACCCCAAAGTGGAATTGCTGAACTTCCCTTTTTATAGCAGTTTTATGCTTCCTTTCATTTTAATTTTCTGAAATGAAATTCATGGACAATAATCTCCTAACACACTTATGTGTCAACACTATGCCCAGTCTATAGTATAAAGGTGGTATAAAAGGGAAGTAATTGGGCGCCTGGGTGGCTCAGTTGGTTAAGCGACTGCCTTCGGCTCAGGTCATGATCCTGGAGTCCCGGGATCGAGTCCCGCATCGGGCTCCCTGCTGTCAGCAGGGAGTCTGCTTCTCCCTCTGCCCCTCCCCCCTCTCATGTGCTCTCTCTCATTCTCTCTGTCAAATAAATAAATAAAATCTTTAAAAAAATAAAAAAAAAATAAAAGGGAAGTAATTTATACTAAAATCATGTGTATTGCAGTGTGTTCTTGGACACAACTACCCAGCAAGACATAATAACCCGTATCTACTCATAATGAATAACTTTGGATTCCAGAGACGTAGGCAGACTAGACAGCATTACACACAAGCAGGGCAGGAAAATGACAGGGCAGGAGGCACAGGTGGAAATTAAACTAAAACCGGTTGTAGGACAAGAAGCAACAGCCCTGACTTATTTGTGTGTGATAAGTGAGAGAGAGAGAAATAAACTTAATTGAAGTAAGAACATGCCAAGACACACTGCAGCCTGTCAAATGGGGAGATAAGGAAGGTGAGCCTCAGAGTGCAGTGACAAGTAATTCCCATTTTATGACACAGGACAGGGTAGTGGTGGGGTCCCACAGAAAACAGATCTTCCTTAGAAACCCATTTCTTGGGGTGTCTGGGTGGCTCAGTGGGTTAAGTGTCTGCCTTTGGCTCAGGTCATGATCCCAGGGTCCTGGGATAGAGCCCCACTTCGGGCTCCCTGCTCAGCTGGGAGTCTCCTTTCTCCCTTTCCTTCTGACCCTCCGCTCCTGCTCATGCTCTCTCTCTCTCTCTCACTCTCAAATAAATAAATAAAATCTTAAAAAAAAAAAGAAAGAGGGGCGCCTGGGTGGCTCAGATGGTTAAGCTTCTGCCTTCGGCTCAGGTCATGATCCCAGGGTTATCTGCTTAGTGGGGAGCCTGTTTCTCCCTCTCCCTCTGCCTGCTTCTCTCTCTCTCTCTCTGTCAAATAAATAAAATCTTTGGAAGAAAGAAAGAAAAAGAAAAGAAAGGGAGGAAGGAAGGAAGGAAGGTAGGAAGGAAGGAAGGAAGGAGCCCATTCTTCAACAGGGGTGCATTCTGTCTTCAGATCTTTTAAAAAAATGCACTTTGCGATCACATCCCTCATTAGGCAGAGGTGATGAATGCATGGATCACAAAAGGAAGCTTTCCATCCGACAATGTGGAGAAACCTCAGGGTGCATCTGAGTAAGATTGAAAAACAATACGTTTTTTATCTCAACGTTTAATTTTCATAACATAGATTCAAAACAACTATCCTTAAAAAAAATTCCGTGAGATTTCTTTCATCTCTAACTTACTAATATTTGGCTCTAAGCCCATAAAAAAGGAGTTACACATCCCTATTAAATATTTACAGTTGGCCTCACTGTTTTTGCGGTTACTGCATTCATGCTCTGGAACCCCTTTCCTCGAAATATGTAGCTGGTGATGGTGCTCATGCATTGACTACACAGACTGTAGAAAGGAACAGATTCAATAATTGAGTTACTGTCCTTATTCTATGTACTTCCCTGTCCGTAACAACCTTCTCCTAAGTTACTGAGCTTTCCACATCACTTCTTGTATGAACCCTCCAGTACTGGGATACATGAAAGCCTGACCTATTTTTATTTGTTGTGTTTTCATCCTATAGACATCCGTAAGGTGGGAAGGATGTAGGGCAATTTTCAACAGTGTGAGGCTGCTCTGTGTGATGTGGGATGGACCTTACCCCCTAAATGTCATTAGAGCCCCCCAACTGTAGAAATAGCCAAAAATGACCCATGAAGTCAAACGTCCCCTGAGAACTACTGATTTAGACCTGCTTCGCTACCATTCTGACCTCTTCATTCCAGACTGTGTTGTTGGGGTTGGGTCCAAGTCCAGGGGTAGACATTCACTCGCATTATATTTTGTGTTCTTTTTTTTCTTTTTTAAGGTTTTATTTATTTATTTGAGAGAGAGAGGGAGAAGCAGACCCCCCTGCTGAGCAGGGAGCCCAACATGGGGCTCAATTCCAGTACCTGGGATCATAACCTGAGCTTAACAGACTTAGCCACCCAGGCGCCCCTATATTTTGTGTTCTTATAATCAGCCTATTGGTCTTGTAGGTCAAAGTCCTTGGACATCCTGGTTCCAACATCCACTGTCTTATTGCCTGCCCCAACCACACTGTAATGGGCCATCTTCCCATCTTACCGTGACTGATGGACATGTTGAACAAATGGGGTCAGGGATCAAATCCAGTGCCATTTCACCCTAGACCCTTCCTCAGATCAGTAGTGAGCTTATATTTGGCATCTCCTGGCTTCCGGTTATTTTTCAACCTCATAGAATGCAGCCCACACTTCACCCACTTGTTGTTAGAGTGCTTAAATATTAGACCTCCATGGGGTGGAAAGAGCACATTTCAGAACAGAGAAGTGACTTGCCCAAGGTTACTTGGCAAATAAGAGTAAAAACCAGGGTCCAGCGGGCTGCCCCAGGGCTGACCCACTTCGGGCCCTGGGGGATTTAAATTCCTCTGATGGCTACTCAGCCGCCCAGAGTGGATCATGCCCTGTTCTGATCTGGCCTAAAAAGGGGTGGAATCCAGGGGCCTGTCCCAGCCAAGCACCTAGTATCTACAAGCTTATTTCAACATCTGGCAGAAACCCCTCTGGAGAATGGGCGGGGAGCCAGTGCTCTGTGGAGAGGGTGGGGTGAGCAGCCCCTCAGATTAGAGACACCAGCCGCTGCTGCTCAGGCATCTGGGACAGAATGGTGGACAGAGCCCCCAAACGGGTGACTCGTGCTCTAGGCCCAGGCACATCCCTCCTCCCTTGCTCGCCTCCCAGAAGTACTGGAAGGAGCCAATAAAGAGAACTAGACTGTTTAGGTCTTCTAGAACATTCCAAAGACATTATTTTTTAGTCTAGGTGAGGTGGGGGCCATTGAAGGAGTTTGAGCAGAGGAGACAAGCCCTCCGATTCAGGTTCTAATAGGATGTTAACCGGATGCCGTGTGGGGACTGGATCGTACCGGGCAGATGTTTGAAGCCGAAGGTCAAGTGAGGGGTTACTGCGATCATCCAGACAAGAGATGGTGGTGGCAGTGGGGAAGGTGGTGGTGGGGCCGGCAGGACCTGCTAACAGATTGCGTGTGATCGTGAGAGACAGACATCGAAGATGATTCCAAGGAAAGAGGGAGTTGCCAGTGTCTGGGAGAGATGGCTGGTTTGGTGGGCGAGAACTGGAACTCAGTCTGGGACATGTGAGGTTCGAGTCGCCTCAAACAGCCAAGTGGGAATGTTGATCATCATTAAATAAATAAGCCCTGTTGCCTTTTGCCAAGGAGCACATTACTTCAACAACATGGACTTGACTTTCTGATGGCAGCTTGGCCAAAAATCAGTGTGTACGTCCAGAGCACCCGCCCCTCCACCACTGTGTGTTCTCTCTCTGGCTCCGTAGGACACTTGCCTCATCGCCCACCTGCCTCCCCTTGTACTTCACTTTCAGTCCTGCCGGATGGTGGCTGCTTTCTCCCTGAGACGCTCTGGCTAGACCCGGAAACACCAACGTGAGCACTATGCCGGAGGCGGCCGATATTGGAACTCAGGTCACCCCAAACATGGCCTCCAGAGTGTGTAAACATCCACTCCATTGTTTTTGTGTGATAGGGAAGGCCACGGTTTATTTAAGTGGATTATTATACACACGGAAGGGCTCCTGAACCAGTCCCTGCCACTGAAAGGTGAGGAACTGTTAGTGAGTTTCTCAGTCCACGAGCCTGTTTCCTCATCTGTAAAATGGGCATCAGGTCCTTGCCTGAGCCAGAGGGAAAGGATAATCAGAGTGAGTTTCAGAGCCATGTCTTCCTGCCGGTGGTTCAGAGTTTGACGTGCTAGATCCAACCATCAGTTGTGCTAGAAACAACCCCTTGAGACCGGATGGTTCTGCCCTCCAGGAAACCAAGGGCCTAGAAATGGACAGCGTCTCTTCTGTGTCACATAGCAACGCAGGTCTGCCCTGAAGCTGGAACCCAGGCCCTCCTGACCCCAGTGTCGGGCACTGCGCTCACCCCCGATCTACCTCCATCAGTCATCTGATCTATGATGACTCTCATATGATGTGTGATGACTACCCCTAGGCCAGCCATCATGCTCTGGGGGTCTCTGGACATAAAGCAGTCCATCTTCCCAGTCAAAGAAAAATGCCTTCTACCCACTCCATGCTCTACCATGCCCCGAGAGTCTCCTTCTCTCCTCCTTCCTCACTCCCTGGACACACTCTGCCCATCTGCTTGGTATTACTCAGGCCTCCAAGGACTAGACTTTCAGAGAAGGATCTGGACATCTGGTGTCCCACAGGTCCACGGAGCTGAGTACAGACTTATTACAGAGCATCGACTGTGTGCCGTGCACTGCTACCTGCCAATAACCACTTAGCCTATCCTCGTAGCAACCCCAGGAGGTAAACAGATACCATTCCTGGTTCCATTTCACAGATGAGTAAACTGAGGCCCAGAAAAGTTAAAGGACAGAGCTGGGATTCAAAAACAGCAGTCATTAGGCTCTTAATCACCACGCCATGCTATCCAAAGTTTTCACCCTGATCAAGGTCTATGGTCACTGCTAGAGGCAGCCCCTCTTCCCTAACTCCTGCTCATCCCTGCTCATCTCCTACTCATCCAGAAGAGCCAGACCTCTGAGGGCGGTCTCCAGGGAAGATACGCCCAGGCTGAAAAATCAGGGAAGGCCAAAGTGGGGCCAGATCAGAGTCGGGGCTGGAGACTGGGACCAGGCCACGGTCACCCTCTAGTCTCTCACACTCCCAGCTGAGGCCAGGCCGGGCCAGGGGCTAGGCCAAGCCCTGCAGGCCTTCCCCCAGGGGAGGCCAGGCTCTGCAAAACAAGCCTCCTCCCTCTGCCAGCTCAGCCTGCCCGGCCCTGCCAGAGGCCTCAGCAGCACAGCTGCCCGCCCCAGAGCTGAGGCTGGGCTTGTCGGGGTGAGGGCCCCCCAGCCTGCCCCCAAGCTCCAGCCCTCTCCCCTGAGAAGACACTCCTCTTCTGTCCCTGAACAGATGTTTTGGCCCTTTCTTTCCTCCCCGGAGCAAGACAACAGGGAGAGGAACCTCAGAATGCCTGCAGGGACTTTTGAGCTGTTCACTTCACAACTGGGGAAACTGAGGCAGCGAGCAGGGAAGCGATTTACCCAAGGTCAGTGAGCTAGTGAGATGGCAGGCCGAACCCAGATGGCGTGATGTTGCAGGGGCTCAGGAGAAGGCGGGACAGGCTGGGAGGGTGCAGGGTGCGCGGGGGGCGGTGGGGGGTGTCAGCCGCTCTCCCAGCCCCTGCCGATTGCTCCTATGAGCCCAGAGCCCACCCTTTCTTGCTAAAGAGAGGGCTAAGGCAGGGCCTCTCAAGACTGAAACCATTTCCTTGGAAAAAGAAAACAAACAATGAAATGAAACCAAAAACCAGACAAACCCACGATAAGTTGTATCCACCCCGCACCCGACTATGAGCTCTAAGCTTATATGGGAAATCTGGAGATGGCTTGGTGTCCTCATCCATGCACCAAACATTTGACCACCTACTGTATTCCAGGCCCTGTGCTGGGTGTTTAGGATTCAGTTACAAATACACCAGTCCCAATTCTCCTGGAGACAGATAAATCAAGAGGCAGTTACAGAAATGTGCAAATATGGCCGGCTCTGTGTTGGGCCCAGAGGCCCAGAGGAGATGTGCGTGCCCAGGAAAGGTGCTAAACTCAACCTGGGAGGGGACATGACTGGGGAAGGCTTCCAGGAGGAGGTGATGCCAGAGCTGTGCTTTGAAGGGTGTGTAGGAGTTAGCCAGGCAGGCCAAAGAGAACAGCAGGGACAAAGCCCTGAGAAAACAGGAGAGTGCAGTTTCTGTAGGGAGCTGCTAGGAGGCCAGTCATCGTGAAGAAAAGGTGGGGAAAGATGAGGCAGCTGCCAACGTAATAAAATCTTCCACTGGCCACCTCAGCCCTGATGTTCATGTTTCTGAGTTCCCCCACCATCTGTTCTCACCCAGACTAGGGTCAGGAGATGCTGCAGGGGTGCTGGGGACTGGGCCAAGGACACTCAGCAAAGATGGGGAAGCTGAAGGCCAGGCAATTTCTCTGGAACTTCCTAGAACAGACCCCTGACCTCCAGGCACATGCATAGTTTAAGGGCAGGGTGGCCGCTTTTCTGAACGTGGATTTCCCATTTGGGGCTTCAACAAGCGGTAGGATGTTTAGAGTTAGACGATGCTAGTGACAGTGATGAACACTTATCCTTCACGGAGCCCACCCCCCTTCCCCACCCCGGGCACCAGGCCTGGAGCAGGCTACCTCCTAAATACCGGTTCTGATTTTTGCCACACCGTGTTACAGAGGCGGCCAGAGAGGTCCACGAAGTCGCCCAGGGCTGCACAGCGGCTCAGAAGCAGAGTGGGGGTTGGACCTAGGTGTGTCTGAGCGGGAGGGACAGTCTAGGGGCAGCCTCTGAAGCAGACCCTGAGGCGGATTTGTGTGAATGTGGTTGATTAGGGGGTGTCTCCAGGAGCACCAGAAGCCGAAGTGGGGAGTGGGACAGGGCACGGCAGGCCGAGGGAAGGTGTGTGCCAGATAAGTGCCCCTGCTGGGCTCATGGTGCAAAGAGCTGGGGTCTCTATTATCACCTACAGGCAGGCCTTGGCGGGGGGGCTGCCCCCCACCGGAGTGAGCAGGAGACATCAGTTCGCAGGTACTTCTAGCTCCCCCTGGGCACAGGCAAAGGGGCTTCAGGTGGCCTGAGGCAGCCACAACAGAGACGGGGCCGGCTGCTGGAAATGCACGCACATCCGAAGCTGGCGTGTGGACAATAGGAAAGAGATCCAAGGGCCGGGGCAGAGCACGGCCCAAGGCCCAAGAGCTTCTGCTCCCTGTGCCGCGGGGAACCGAGCAACCACCCCTGTCCCCCCGGCAGTACCTGTGGCTGCCTTGTCGTCTGCAAAATGCTTCTGCATTGTCCCACCTCCACGTGTGAGCAGCACAACCTTAGCCAGCAAGACCCGAGACCCACACACCCCGGGGACAGGGAGGTCACTGCAACGGCCCTGCGTGGTGCCTGCCTTCCTGGAGCTTTGAACCTGGCTGGGGACACAGGTGCCAGGTTGCCAGGGGGTCGCTGCCAAGAGATGTGGGCTCTGAAGGGAAAGGATGTGATTCCCTGAGAACAAAGAAACTTGACCTAAACCAAGGGTATCAGGGAGGGCTTCCCTGAGGAGGTGACATCTGAGTTGAGACCTGGAGGAGGGAGAGACACAACACAGGCAGTGGGAGCCGCTGCCCGACGCTTCCCTAACCGGGGCCTCTCAGCCCGGATCTCCTGGGTGAGGCGGGTCCTCTTCAGGACACCTGAACAAGCAGATCCTCTGGGCTGAGCCTCAGTTTCTTCATGTGTACAATGGTGCGCGAATGAGGCTGGGACTTCCAGCTGACCGTTGCCTCAAAACATCCACCAAGAAGGGGAAACAGCAGGTTTCTCAGGCCTCTCCGTGCTCTCTGTCCCTGTGATCCAGAACTGCCTCCTTGCGTCCTCCGTGGTCAGCTAGTTAGTGACCTCTGGGCTTATCAGCTGCCTTCCGATTGCCCCCACATACAATGTCACACATGGTTGCAGAACAGCTGCCTAGTTCCCCAGAAGACTGCCCGTTCAGGCTCCCATGGCCCAGACGGCTGCTCTGGCCTGCCTGGGAAATGCCAGCGCCCAGGGGAACCCGACCTGTGGTCAGTGTTTGGAAGGCTTCCAGAAAGAGCTCCATTTCTGAGAAAAGACTGTCTTTGGTGGCAGCAAACCTGGGTCCTGGGCTCAGAGCTGACTGCGTCGTGTCTGTTCTTGGGCAATCTCTGACGGTACAGTGACCACAGCTTATCCTTTTGGGGCCTTTGAGCCTTCAGTGGGTGTTCCTTAACTTGACAAATACGTACTGAGTTTCTACTATGTGCTGGCTACTGTTCTAGACACTAGAGAGACAGTAGTAAACAAACAAAAAAAGCGAAAAAACCACAAAAACAAAATTCCTGCCCTTGTAGAGTTTACATTCTACTAAGGATGTTTACAAAGGACAAATAGACAAACGTGCTACAATGCTGGTGGTGACAAGAGCTTTGCAGAAAAATAGAGAAGGATAGAAGCTAGTACACAAGACAGGGAGGTGGAGAAAGTATTATTCTCTGAAGAAGTGATGTTTGAATAAAGACCTGAAGGAAATAAGAGAGGGAATGACATGGATATCTGGAGAAAATATATGCCAAACAGAAGAAAAGCAAGTGCAAAGGTCCTGAGGCGACAATGTGCTTAATGTGTGGGGAATGGCAAAAGGCCAGTGTGGCTGGAGTCCAGTGATAGAGAGGGAGCGTGTGTTGAACATGGGGGTTGCATTCAGGAGTGCATTTTGCCAGTGTGTGTGTGCGCGCGTGCATGTGTGTATGTGTGTGTGTGTGTGTGTGAGAGAGAGAGAGAGCGAGAGCGAGACAGAGACAGAGAGAGAGGAGAGAGAGAGAGAAACCTAGAGACTGTCTCCTTTCTTTCTTTTACCTCCCCTGCCCCATCTTGGCATCATCAAGATTAAGAGGGGAAAAACACAGATGATTAAATGATTTAAATGTGCAAGTAAAATAACACCTCAGTGAGCACATTATGCAAATCTATGCAATTAACATCACAAATGAGGTGAAGCCACCAAGGCCAGGGAACTAATTTCTCTGGGGGCTCTGGCTCCATTCTTGTCCCTCCCTGCCTGCCAGAAACATCTCTGGGAGAAGGGAAGAGAAGCGAGGGCCTGCCCTGGGCCTGGGCGTGTGCACGGTGGGACTTTACCTGCATTACTTCCTCCAGGCACCTGGCATCTGTCAGAAGCAGTGACAGTTAATGCCCTATTTCTCAGAGGAGGAAATTGAGTCATAGAGCGAAGGAGATTAGGCCCCAGGCCTCCTGGGGGGTAAACTTACGAGTTTTTTGCTGAAAATTTTCCAATCTGTCCCTCAGGAGGTTTGAGCTTCAAGGAGGGGCTGCAGATCTCCAGGCCTTTAAGGAAGGCAAACTTTCTGGAAAGGGCCAAGAGATTCATGTTCTAGGCTTTGTGGACGATGCTGGATTGTGCCCTTGTGGTGTAAGCGGGCACGATCGGGTGTGGCTGTGTTACAATAAAGCCCACTTACAAAACAGGCAGTGGCCCCACGTGAAGGCTGTCCTGTGCTGATTGCTCTAAGGCATCTGGGTCAATCGGAGCTCCCCCTGCAGCAGAGCAGGGGGCCTCTAGAGGCTGTGTGACCCTGAGCCAGTCCCTGGTCCCTCTGAATCTGCTTCTTCACCTGAGCAATGAGGGGACGTTCTGGGGGAGGTTCGGTAACGAGAGGGGGATGAGAGTGGTCACGGTGGGCAGCCCTCTGCAAGGCACACTGTTCTAGCTCTATCCCTGCATCACAAACCACTCAATGCTCCATGGCACAAAATGACCATTTCGTGATGCTCCTAGATTCTGTGGGTCAGGAATTCAGACCTAGCTCCACTAGGGACAGTTTGTCCTGATCCGTGATGTCAGCTGGGAACACCTGAATGGTGAGTCAATGGCTGGAATCTGGAATTATCCAGAAGCATCCTCACTTGCAGATCTGGCAATCAAGGCTGGCTGTCAGCGGTGGCGGGGTAGGGGGGCGCTCAGTGAGATTCTGGCCAGAACACCTACATGTGGCCCTTCCCAGTGGTCTCTCTGTGTGGACTAGCTGGGGTTTCCTTACAGCATGGAGGCTGGGTTCCAAAAGAGCGAAGTGGAGGTTGAGGTTCATTTTTATAACTTAGCTTTGGAAGCCACAGAGCATCCCTTTGGCCATGCTCTGTTGGTCAAAACAGTCACACAGGGGAGGGAATATAGACAACCCCCCACCCCCCCACTCCAGGAAGGAGAGTCAGGGTGACATCCCCATGGGCGATGTCACGGTCATCTTTGGGAAACACAGTCTGCCCCGTACACGTGGTATGAGAGCCCCTGAGAGGCCTCTGGGCCCAGAATCCCCTTTGCTGGTTCCAGGTAGCAGCCATGCTGTCACTGGGAGCCCATTCTGCTCAGACCCCTCACTCGGACACAGCTAAGACCTCTCCGGTCAAACTCAGCCCGTGCTCAATCCTGGATCTCCTTCCAGAGCTGATCCTGGGGCCCTTCCTGCAGAGGGAAAAGTGGTTAAGCTTTTTTCTTACAAACAATGAAGGAAACAAAAGCAAACACCCCCCCACACACACACACACCCACACATCAGCCCTATGACCCCGGCATTTGCAGGAGGGTTGGCCAAACAGATGGGGAAATGTTGAGACAAAACAAGCTGGGAAATGCCTCCTCAAGCCAGAGGACACAATTCTGTGTTGAGGGCTGGAAGGTGGAGCTGGGGTCCTGGCCTGGCCCAAAGAGCAGAGACTCTCAGACAGCTGGTGGTCAAAATAGGCCCTCTAAATAGAGCCCGGAGCACAGCAGGGTCACGTGGTTGTGAGCAGCTTTCAGAGGGGAAAGAATCATTGAGATCTGGGTTCCTGAGATTCTGGCCGGGGAGTCGTGAGAGCCAGGCCAGCCTCCAGTTAGATTAACAACAGCTCCTTGGAATTAGATCCAGTGGATTCCCATCCTCTACCTCTTCTGGGGTTTGACCCTCCCCCCAGCAATGGGAGAAGAACTCGGGGCTCAGAGAAGGGGAAAGGCTCACAGTAAATCGGTGGTGGAGCTGAGACTTGAACCCACCTCTTTCCACTGAGCTGGCCCAACCAAGGCCTCTTAGGGTTCAGAATCTCTTATAAATGGGTCCAATTATTAATAATAAGGTGACCTCCCATTCGTGGAACTCCCAGGCTGAGCATTACATGCCCCTCCTCACCCAGTCCAACAACAGTGCGGGAGGGTTGGGGGCTGTTATTGACACTCCCATCTTCCAGAGGAGGCAATGGGACTGACACAGGAAAGAGATGGTTGAGAGAGGTGAGCCCCTGAGCCCGGCACCCATGCCCTCAGAAAGAGGAAGTGGCCCGCTCAGACCATGCTGGGCATGCTGGCAATTCCCAGCCCTTGCTGAAGTGTTTGGCGTTTTCTGCCCTGGGGTCATTGGCAACTTGAACTGCTTGCAACCCCAGCCAGATGTGGCTATGTTAACAGGAGTTCCTGGGGGGGGTGTGGAAGCAGGTGGCTCCTCCAGGCATCCCACTCCCGGCCATCCTATCCCTGCTTCCTGGCAATCCGAGCCAGGATAATTGTCCCCATTTTAACAGACAGGCAAACTGAGGCCCAGAGAGACAATCAGGTCACCCCTCTTCTGGATAGTTGAGGGTGGGGGGGGGCAAGAAGCTGCAGCTGGGTGCTCGCTGACATCCTGCCCACGTGGCTCCTTCCCCAGGGTGAGTAGGATGCCTAGGAATGATGGAAGAGCAGAGGAGTCAGGAGCTCCTTCCCTGCAGACTTCAACTAATCAGACGGTCCCCGTGACTCATCCCCATATCCCCATGGCCCTGAGGCTGCTCTGGTTTCAGCCTTCCTACCACAGCCTTGTTCCTCAGCAGTGAGGACCAGGCCTGCCCCTCCCCTCCCCTGCTCCTGGGGAAGCATTGTCTTCCAACGAAAGCACCAGATGGGTAGGGTGACCATATAATTCACTGCTCAAACCGGAACACTTTGGGGAGCTATTAATAATTATGTGGGGACAGGAAACATTAACCGAGACTGTCTAAGGCAAACGGGGAAGTCTGATCACTCTGCAGCTGGGCTATTGTTTAGCTCAAAGTATTTTTTTTTTTTTTTTTAATTTTTATTTTTTTTTTTAGCTCAAAGTATTAAGAGCACAAATGTCCAACACAGAGCACCGGCCACAAACTGGGGCAAAAGAGTTCCTAGGAAGATATATTTTTGAGAATGCCTCAAGTCATATGGCATGCCTGGGCGGGCGGGGCCGGGGGGGCTCAAAACTATGTACAGAGCTTCAGAGCACACCCTCTGAAAGGAGACTGTCTGGGTTCACATCCTGGTTCTACTTCTTGAGGGCTGTGTGAGCTCAGGTCTGTTACCTAACCTCTCTGACCCTCAGTTTTCTCATCCATAAGACCAATCTACCCCCAAAGGACCATTGTAAAGATGAACTCAGATGACACAGGTAAATCTTCCACAACAATTTTGGCACAGATTAAATGCTCAGAAAATAAGAGGCCATTGTTATTTTGTATTAATTCGATTGTTATTAATTAATGATGCCAGGCACTGAAGGGGGCAGACCTCAAGGTCTCAGATAGGGCCCTGCCCTCAGGTACACACAGTCCTGTGGGAATGAAGGCTTGAAGGACAGACCCAGGGCTATGGAATTCAGAGACGTAGGAGGGGTCAGAGAGTCAGAGACTTTCTGACTTGGATGGGGGCATCGGGGTAGGCTTCCTGGAGGAGGTGGACCCTGGGCAGGGTCGTAGTCCACACTCTTTGGAAGATTAAGGCCATAGTTCCTGTTTCTAAAGAGCGTCTGATGTTCCTTTTTCTCCATATGAGTACCCAAAAAGAAAGTTCACTGAAGTTCTGCTTTTTATCTTCATGACAACTTCCATGCGGTATTTGAGATGTCAAATATCAAACTCTTTTCCCTCAAAAGTTCCTTTTGCGGTCCTTGGGCTCACATTTCATCTGCCTAATATTTTGCCCCGGTTGCAAGGAGCACAAGGCCCTCGAACTAGCTGGACTGAAGCCTGATAGAAGGAGCTGGGGTGTGCAGGGTGGTGAACAGGGGAAGCAGGTGAGCGGGCGCTTGGCCTCAGAGCAGGGCTGGCGGCTGACCCTGGAATCAGGGCCCTTGCTGCCTCTGGGCCTCTTGAGTCTGGCTCTGGGCCCGTCAGTTTTAGTCCACCCCCACCGAGGACTACTTTCCTACGTTCTAGGGACACGTTGCAACTCAGCAGCCCTCTGCCCTTGACTTGACACAACATGCTGGGTTCGGAAACTGCCCAGCATCACCGATTCCCAAATCCAAATCCTGGGGAAAGACTCTTACTGGCGATCTTGGGTCACATGTCTACTCCTTTCCCAACCGGCTTCAGCGGCCCAGGACCCAGGGTCAGCAGGTTGGACATCCACTCTCAGAAGAGGGAGAAGGCTTTTGCAGGAGGGGGACACAGCTTGGGCTTTGCGTGGAGGACACCGAGTGGCTGAGTTTGTGTCAGCCCCCCTGTGGCTGCTTGAGGGGTGGCTGCTGTAGCCCAGTGGCCCAGACGCGGCCCAGAAAGGGAAGTCGCCAGTGAATCAGCAACAGAACCAGAGCTCAAAGCTATTTCCTTCTCCCAGCCCAGGCTTGAGGGTCTGGGGTGAAGGGGGGGGGATGGGGGTAGAGGAGCAGGGAGAATGAAATCAAGAAATAACAGGCTTCACAGGAGCGATAATGACATTTTAACTTGAAAATTGCAAGGAGACAGGGCTGCGGAGGCGTAGGCAAATTTCCATGCAGATGAGATGCAAATGAGCCTGCCTGTTCTTGCCTGGTGCACCTGGATGTGGCTCGGCGACAAATCCTAACAGGCACTGCATGGCTATGTGATTGATTATCAAGGCCAGCTGGGATGACAACTGCACTCCCCTCTTGGGAGCTGGGGGAGAGATGAGACTGTTTCTAGAGCGCCCTCTGACGGGGAGACCCTGAGGCATGGCCCTATCTAGTACAGGGATGGCAAATTTGGGGCACATCTATTACTTTTATCGATGCTGGCATCCATGGCAGAAATCATTAATCAATCATAGAATTCTTCTTACTGAGCGGGCCGTGTGCTCTAGGCAGTCCCTACTAATAGATCAAAGTTGGCATTCATTCATTCATTCATTCATCCAACAAATCTTGTCGAGTTTTTTCCCTGTGCCAAGGATATATTGAACAAAGACTTTCCGTTCCTGCTCTTGTGAAGCTCACAGTTTAGAAAGGGATATGAGCATTAATAAAATATTACAAAATGGCAATTGGGATAGTGCTTTGATACCTAGTTTCAGTACAGGAGGGTATTGACTTGTCCTCAGTGGCCAGGAAAGGCCCACCGTCTTGCTGATATCTGAAGCATATGAAGGGCTTAACTAATTGAAAAAGTAGGGGAAGAACATTCCAGGCCCTGAGACAAAGAAGAGCTTTTAAGCAGACAGTTTCAACACTACACCTACATTCCCTATGATCGTGTTTTGTTTCTTTGCATCCCTTCTGTGGCTTTAAAAAAAAAAAAAAGCTTTATTGAGGTATAATTCACATACCATACAATTCACCCAAAGTGTACAATTCAAATATTTTAGTGTATTCACAGGTATATATTACCACCACAATCAATTTTGGAACATCTTCATGACCTCCAAAAGAAATCCTTTACCCTTTAAGAATTCATACCCTCCCACCCCACACCCCCGGCCCTAAGCAACCACTAAATTACTTTTTGTCTCTACAGATTTGCCTGTTCTGGACATTTCATATAAATGGAGTCATGTAACATATAATCTGTTATGACTGGCTTCTTTTACTTAACCTGAAGTTTGCGAGGTTCATCCTTGTTGTAGCATGCATCAGTAGTTTTTCCTTTAAAAATTTTTTATTGTGATAAAATATATATAACATAAAATTTGCCATTTTAACTATTTTTAAGTGTACAGTTCAGTGGCATTTACATTCACAATGTGCTATCATCACCACTATTTCTGTTTGCATCACCCCAAACAGGAACTCTGTACCCATTAAACAGTAATTCCCCATTCCCTCCTCCTCCCAGGCCCTGGGAACTTTTTCTTTTTTTTTTTTAAGTGGGCTCCACGCCCAGTGCAGAGCCCAATACGGGGCTTGAACTCAGGACCCTGAGATCAAGAGCTGAGCTGTTATCAAGAGTCAGATGCTCAACCGACTGAGCCACCCACGTGCCCCAGGCCCTGGTAACTTCTAACTTACCTTATGTTTCTATGAATTTGCTTATGCTGGATATTTCATATAACAGAATCATACAACATTGGTCCTTTCTGTCTGGCTTATTTCACTTAGCATATTGTTTTCAAGAATCATCCATATTGTAGCTGGCGTCAGAACTTCATTCCTTTTATGGATGGATAATTTCCCATTTTATGTACATACCACATTTTGTTTATCCATTTATCTGTTGGTGGACACTTTGGTTATTTCCACATTTTAGCTACTGTGGATGATGCTGCCATGAGCATTGGCATGCAAGTATCTGTTTTTTTATTTTATTTTATTTATTTATTTGAGAGAAAGAGAATGAGAGAGAGCACATGAGAGGGGGGAGGGTCAGAGGGAGAAGCAGATTCCCCGCCGAGCAGGAAGCCCGACGCGGGACTCGATCCAGGGACTCCAGGATCATGACCTGAGCCGAAGGCAGTCGCTCAACCAACTGAGCCACCCAGGCGCCCCGCAAGTATCTGTTTAAGTCCCTGTTTTAAATTCTTCAGGGTGTACACCTAGGGATGGAATTGCTGGGTCATTTTACGTTGACCTTTTAGAGGAACCCTCAAACTTTTCCACAGTACCTGCATCATTTTACATTCCCATCAGCAATATAAGGGCTTCAGTTCACTATGCCTTTATCAACATTTGTGATTTTCTGATTTTTTGATGATAGCCATCCTAGTAGGTATGAGGTGGTATTTTACTATTTTTGATTTGCATTTCCCTAATGACTAATTATACTGAGCATCTTTCCACATGCTTGCTGGCCATTTGTATATCTTCGGAGAAATGTCTGTTCAATTTCTTTACCCATTTTTAAATTGGGTTGTGTGTCTTTTTATTGTTGACTTGTAGTTCTTTATATATTTTTTAATTATTATTATCATTATTATTATTTTTAGAGAGAGTGTGTGTGCATAAGCCAGGGGGTGGGGGGCAGAGGGAGCGGGAGAGAGAGAATCTCAAGCAGGTTCCAAGCCCGGCATGAAGCCCGTTGAGGGGCTTGATCTCACAACCCTGAGATCATGACCGGAGCTGAAATCAAGAGTTGGTCGCTAACCAACTGAGCCACCCAGGCACCCCTGTAGTCTTTTACATATGTTAGATACTAAACCTTTAATATATATATGATTGGCAAATATTTTCTCCCATTCTGTAGGTTGTCTTTTTCACTTTCCTAATAATGTCTTTTGATGCACAAAAGTTTTCATTTTGATAAAGTCAAATTTAGCAATTTTTACTTTTGTTGCTCATGTTTTTGGTATCATATCTAAGAATCCATGGCCAAATCCAAGCTCATAAAGATTTACTCCTAAGTTTTCTTCTAAGAGTTTTATAGTTTTGACTCTTACATCTAGGTTGTTGATCCACTTCAAGTTAATTTTTATATGGCGTGAAGTAGAGGTCCATCTTCCTTCTTTGACATGTGGAAATCTAGCTGTCCCAACACTGTTTGTTGATTGGACTTGGCACCCTTGTTGAAAAGCAATTGGCTGTAGATATCGGTTTATTTCTGGACTCTCAATTTTATTGCAATTGTCTGGATGTCTGTCTTTATCACACTGTTTTGATTACCGTAGGTTTGTTTTGAAATTGGGAACTGTGAGTCCTCCATCTTTGTCCCTTTTTTTCATGGTGTTTTGGCTGTTTGGGGCCTCTTGGAATTCTATGTGAATTTGAGGATTGGTTTTTCCATTTCTGCAAAAAAAGGCTGTTGGGATTTTGATACAGATTACATTGAATTCTGCAGATTGCTTTGGGTAGTATTTACATTTTAACAATGTTAAGTCTTCCTATCATGTACCTGAGATGTCTTTCCATGTTTTTAGGTCTTCTTTAATTTTTTCAGCAATGTTTTAAAGTTTGCAGTGTATAGGTGTTTCACCTCCTCGGTTAAATTTATTCCTAGGTTTTATCCTTTCAGATGCTATTGTAAATGGAATTGATTTTTTTTTTTTTAAGATTTATTTACTTATTTGAGAGAGAGAGAGTGGGGAAGGGGCAAAGGGCAGGGAGAGAGAATCCTCAAGCAGACTTCCCAATGAGTGCGGAGTCTGATATGGGGCTCAGTCTCAGGACCCTGAGATCATGACCTGAGCCAAAATCAAGAGTCGGCTGCTTAACCAACTAAGTCACCCAAGTGCCCTGTAAATAGAATTGATTTCTTAATTTTCTTTTCAGATTATCCATTGCTGATGTATAAAAACACAACTGATTTTTGTGTGTTGATCTTATATCCTGCAACTATTAGCTCTAGTAACTTTCTTGTGGATTACTTGGGATTTTCTATATACAGGGTTATGTCATCTGTGAATAGAGACCATTTTACTTTCTTTCCAATATGGGCGCCTTTATTTCTTTTTCTTGTCTAATTGCTCTGGCAAGAACGTCCATTACAATGTTGAATAGCAATGGTGAAAGCAGGCAACCTTGTCTTTTTCCTGATCTTAGGGGGATCAGTTTTGCACCATTGAGTTTGATGTTCGTTGTGGGTTTTTCATAAATGCCATTTAGCGTGTTGAGTTAGTTCCTCTCTATGCCTAGTTTTATGACTATCTTTTATCATGAAAAGGTATTGGATTTTGTCAAATGTCTTTCTGCATCAAGATGGTCATGTGGGTTTTTAACTTTTCATTCTATTAATATGATATATTACACTGATTTATTTTCTTATGCTCAACTACCCTGGCATTCCTGAGATAAAATCTCAATTGGTCATACTGTATAATCTTTTTAATATGTTGTTCGGTTTGCTAGTATTTTGTTGAGGATTTTTGTATGTATATTCATAAGGTATATTGGTCTGTAATTTTCTTTTCTTGGGATGTCTTTATCTGGCTCTGGTATTAGGACAATGTTGACTTCATAGGATAAGTTAGGAAGTGACTTCATTCCTTTTTATGGCTAACTAATGTCCCATTGTTTGAATATACCACATTTTGTTTATCCATTCATTAGTTGATCAATATTTGGGTTGCTTCTACCTTTTGGTTATTATTAATAATTATGCTATAAATATTCATGTGCCAATTTTTGCATGGACACATGTTTTCATTTCTCTTGGGTATATTCCTCACAACGGAATTGCTGGGTCATATGGTATCTTGATGTTTAACCATTTGAGGACCTGGCAAACTGTTTTCCAAGGTAGCTGCACCATTTTACATTCCCACCAGCAGTGTATGAGGCTTCTAATTTCTCTACATCCTCGCCAACATTTGCTATTATTTGAATTTTGATTCCACCCCTCCTAGTGAGTGTGAAGTGGTACCTCACTGTTGTTTGGATTTGCATTTCCCTGATAGCTAATGATGTTGAGCATCTTTTCATCTGTTTATTGGCATTTTTGTGTATCTTCTTTGGAAAAATGCTTATTCAGATCCATTGCCCATTTTTAAATTGTTTATGTTTATTATTATTATTATTATTATTATTATTATTTAGTTGTGAGAGCTTCCTACGTATTCTTTATACTGAATATTATCCTCTATGGGCCTGCACCTGCAAAGATTTCCAAAAACTGCCCTCGGGCTCCTGGACCCTGCTTAGAGCAGCACGCTTTTGCAGAGAGCCCCATGTGCCTGGGAGGTGTAAAATGCCCTGCAGGGTCCCCATGTCACCAGGTAGAGGCTGACACTTGGTCTGCAATTGTACCTTGGCTTCCTTCCCTTTCTGTCCTGATTGCCTTTTCAACAACTCACCTGCACCTGAGCCTCATCTCCAGGTCTGCTTTTAGGGGAACTTGAGCTCAGACAGAGCTTGGAATGGCTGAGGAACTAAAAGGAAGTCAGTGTTGCCAGAACTCAGAGAGAATATGGAGACTGGGGGATATGGTGAGGTTAGTGCGATAGGCAGAGGCCTGACCACACAGAGCTTTGTGCATCACAGTGATTATCTGGAGAGCCATGGGGTGCCACTGGGTGGTGTTAAGTGGAGCCCAACTTCATTTGGCATTTTGTAATGGTTCCTCTAGGTTCTGTGTGCAAGACACATGAAAGGGCCCCAAGTGGCTGCAGGGAGCCCATGGAGGAGACACTGTGACAGCTGTCCAGGGAAGAGAGGATGGAAGCTGGGATGAGGATGGGGAGTGTGGAGGGAGAGAGAAATGGCAGGTTAGAGAGAGATAGGCAGGTGGATTTCAGGGCTATGGGGAAGTTCAAGGACTCCTGGCGGGTTTCCAGCCTGAGCACCTGGAGAGATGTTCAGTGCACAGAGAGGGCGGCGGGACTGGGAGGGCAGAGTGGGGGTTCCACATGCAAGACGACACCAGTTTACCAACAGCTGCTGGCCCCATCCCATTTCACAGATGGAGCAAGTGAGGCCGGAGGAGTGCAGGGGCTTACCTGGGGTCCCCCAACATGCTCCAAACAGAAGGGGATGGGACTTCAGGAGTCCTGTTGCCCAGCCAGAGAATTTACTCTCCAGGGGGCCCACTAGCTCCAGCCTCAGAAAGCCAGGTTTTTAGCTGGGAGAGGGTGGGGTTTTGAGGCCCATGGGTTTGTCCCGGGCTGGAGGCCAGTTCACAGCCCCCAGACAACAGAGTATCTCTGTTTTATGAGGGCGGCCTGTGCCCTGACTCAGACCAGCTGCCCTGTCCGGGTCTGGCGGGGGTAACTTGAGGGCGTGAGGGTGTGGGGCACCCACGTCAGAGTGGCCAACAAATTGGAGGCTTATCTGCGTTCCCAGATTTGCCATTGATCAGACCAGGCTCCAGATTTTGACCTTTCCCCTCTTTGCCCTGTGACCCCTTTCCTTGGCATTTGACCTTGGGCAGGGCACCTCCCCCTCTCCAGTCTTCATTCAGTCTTCTCATCTGTAACATGGGGACATCCCAGAGTATGACTTTTGTGCCCTCAGGGTTGTAGTGACTATCAGATGAGAAAAAGAATGGATAAAAATATACTTTGTAAACTGGAAAGTGCCTCAACTTCTATTTGGGCTCAGTCTTACCTCTGCCCTAAGCCACTGCCTGGTGGATTTCTAAGGCTTTGCTCCCTGACAAGACAATCACCCCTCTGGAGAGGAAAAAGGCCTGGTATGGAGCTCAGGGATCCAGAGATCTTATCACCCTGGCCCGGGAGGCTTGATAAACCCACTGGACAGGTGGAGAAAACTGAGAGGCTGTCTGCTCAGAGTCGTCAGGCCATTAAGCTTAGATTCAAAGGCAGGGCTCTCTGATTCTAAAGATGAGAAAAATCCGGGCGCCTGGGTGGCTCAGTTGGTTAAGCGACTGCCTTCGGCTCAGGTCATGATCCTGGAGTCTCTGGATCGAGTCCCGCATCGGGCTCCCTGCTCAGCGAGGAGCCTGCTTCTCCCTCTGACCCTCCCCCCTCTCATGTGCTCTCTCTCATTCTCTCTCTCTCTCAAATAAATAAATAAAATCTAAAAAAAAAAAAAAAAAAAAAAAAAAGATGAGAAAAATCCTTATCCATATCGTGACCCAACTGGACAGACAGGCCAGAAGACACAACCTGCCTGGGGTCATGCGGGCAGTCAGCAACAGCGTGTAAATGCCACCTGCGGTCCCCGCCTCCCAGGCCATGCCCCTCCTACCACCCCTTGCCCACCAACACCTCAAGCAAGAGGAAAGGGCCCCCACCGTGGTGAGCTAGACATAGTCATGTCATTGGCAGACTTGGGGAAGGAACTTGGGGTTCCTTGACAGCCCATCCTCCACCAGCACAGAGGGACGCTGCACCTCCAACTCCTCAGAGCTGCCTCTTAGGGGCTGAGGCTTTGCTGAAACGAATCTCTGTCGTCAGTCATGGGACATCTCCCTGGGGAGACCACACGCCACGCCCCCACCATGGGCAGGTTAGGGCAGAAGTCAATTAATCAGAAAACTAATTAAGAAATCCACATGATTCAAAGAGCAAAAAATTCTCTTGGATTCTACTGGTGGCCTTGGAGAAATTTCTTCCTTGATCTGCTGGGTAATGAAAGCGGGGGCTGTGGCCCGGCTGGAGCCAGAGTATGATATCAGATACCATTTCACGAGCACTTACTATGCTCCAGGCACCTTTCTAAGGGCTTTCCACGTAGGAATTCATTTAATACCGGCAGCAAGGCTTTGAGATCTGATTATCCTCATTTTATGGATAAGGAAACCAAGGCACAGAAAGGTAGCGCAACTTGGTCAAGGACACACAGCTTGTGAGCCACGGAGCCCAGGCGGAAATCTGGTCTGCCCAGCTCCGGAGCCACGTGACTAACCACATTGCCACACTGGCTTGTGAGCTACAGGGGACAGGAGGTGCCATGCCTAGAGGACCAAGACCGGCCCAGCCAAGGCCCCTGGGGTACAGCAGTGGCCAGGCCTAGCAGGATTTCTGAGGGGACAAAGCCTGTGGCCAACGCAGAAGCAGCAATCAGCCCAGATTGTCCCGAGATGAGTCCAAAGTGTCAGCGTCGTACCAAGTCCTGACTCTGCCCCTCGCTGCATGGCACTCCGAGTCTCGGTTTCCTCCTCAGTAAGATGGAGTGAACTTGGTATTGGCCTCATAGGATTGTTGTGAAAGATCCAGTGAGCCCCGGAAAGCTTCTAAAGTGCTTAGCACCGAGCTAGGCACAAAGAAAATGCAGACTAAATGTTAGCTATTAATATTATGTATTATTTTTTTATATTATTCTTTGTCATTAGATTTCATACCTGCATCCCCTTCCCCCAGGGGCTGCTGTGAGTAGACAGTGTTGGGGTTTGGCTCTTTTTAGAGACAGAGGGATGCATAAGATGGCTTTGGGGAGCCCTCCCTTCCAAGGATTCCGGAACCATCCACCCCCCTCCACAGCCCCCCCCCCTCCCTCGCAGTGTCTGTACTCTCTCTCTCTCAAGTTAGTTTCCATCCTTGCACCCCAGGTGCCCTGGCTCTCTGCCTGTGGTCCCCACTGGTTGGATGCTGTTGCTATGACAACAGCATTTTAAGAGCCTTCGGCCCCCCTCTGAGGCGACAGGCATGGATGGAGGTGGGCTTATCAACCGCCTCCTGCATCCGCAGGCCAGTCTGGACGGAAGGCAGGAGGGTGTAACGCGAGAATGAGAGCTGGCCTGGGCTGGGGGGCTCATGACGACAGCCCACCTCGCCGTGTCACAGGAGAAACACCTGAGTAGTTGATTACAAAGGCAGATTCCAGCCATGCCCTGGCTCCCAGGGCCTGATTTTAATTGTCTGGGTGGGAACCCCTAAGAAGCTGCCTTTGATCAGCTCTGCTCATGGCTCTGAGGCAGGCAGGCCACAGACCACACTTGAAGAAATCTTGAGTCCCAGAAGATTCTTGAAGCCATCTTGGGCATTGAGGTTTGTGTCGCTTTCTCTACTGAGCGGTCTCCCGAAAACCTTGCCTCGTCCTCCTAGGCACTCTCCAGTCCCACCTCCCTCTTTCCAGAGTTGAGCTGAGTGCCCCACCCTCTGCCTGGAGCCAGGAAAATTCCAGGGCCAGGCTGCCAGAGGCCACCTGGTTAATGCATCCTAGGTGGAGATAGGGCCTCACACTTTCCCAGCAAAACAGCCATCAGGGGAGGCGCTAGCCGGGGTCACTCTGGGCGATGGGAAAGGCTGGCTATCTCTAGATACCCTAGAAGGGACAGGTGGGGCTAGGTAGAAAGAGATAGGCAGGGAGCTACGTGATCAGGCTCACAGAAATCCCAGAAATGCTGAGGCCTAACAAAACCAGAAATAAGGGAACAAACCAGACTACCCTGCCCCGGGCGTCAGGAGTGGGGAATCTTTTTATGACAGTCACATGGTGACCAACAAAGAATAACCCGACCCCAAAGAAGAAGTAAGCCATGGAAGATGTTATCATCAGTCCTTACTCAAACCAAGACATCACAGGAATGGTAAGGCCGCAGGCTCCCTGATCAGTCCTAAATAAAAGACTGTCGGTGGAGGCCCACGTTGGCAACCCTGTCGGGACCCCACTCACTCCTGAGAGCTTTTTCTGTACCCTTGCTTCATAAAACTCTATCGTTTTCCTCACTCCCCTTTGTCCACAAGATTCATTCTTCGGCTCCATGAGACAAGGACCTCACTCTCCCGCTTCACTCTGAGATCAGGGGTATCAAGGCCTTCCCAGCCCGTCCGCCTGCTGGATGGGATGTGGCTCCCCACTCCCACCCACCCCAACCACCAGCAGAACCCTACGACGCTGGGCACCAGAAGCTTTGCCTAAAGAGAGATGGGGACCTGGGGTGGAGGGAGGAAGTTCACAGAGTCTGAGATGTGCAGGGAGAGAAGAAGACAGAATAGCAGAGGGGGAGAGGGTTCTCTCTGGAGTGCCCGGAGGGGACAGGACCCAATGGGGTTCCTGGAGTATGAGACTGATTGCTTTGTCAGTGGGAGGAGCCGTTGAGAGAGAGTGCATTCCTTGCCCTTACTCCTTCAGGGTGCTCCAACTGCCTTCCAGCAGATGACTCTCTTTGCCCGAGGCAGGCCCAGAGAATAAACAGCATGCGCTGATTTACTTGACAACACACCCTTTATTCCCTTCCCACACTCACCTCCCTGCTCCTCCACCAGTGGTTCCTGAAATCATGGCCAAATAAACAGGAACCGGAACCCTTGTCTCAGATAAGAAGCCGCTCCCGAATCCCCCCACTCATGGCAACTATGCCCCATGGTCCCCAAGGGTAAGCTTATGCACCCCTGGACTCCAGGTAGGTGTCTGGCTTGCCTAAGACTGAGCCCTCTGGAAGGGTCTGTCCCAACAGCTCTCTCCACGATGGGACACGGGGGCTGTGGAGTCAGTCCCAGGCTCTACCGTATCCTGCCTTGCCCTCCACACTCACTATTTTGTTTGTGAGTCAGGTCTTCCTAGAGTTTTCGGGACCTGGGAACAGGTTCAGGTTCTTGCTTTCTCCTACATGGGCCAAACATACAGTGAGTGCTCAGGAGCCACGTCCAGATGAGATCAGCCAGGGCTCCCCAGCTCCCTCCTGTCACTGGGCCCCTCCTCAGCCACCCCCTGGAGCCCAGTGCCATTGGTGGGGGTCCTAGCTAGAGGGATGTAGGGGGACTTATCTGGGGTGAGTCCTCCAGAGACATCTGTGAGTCTGTCCCCTCTGAGGAGAAGCTGCCCCCAGTGGGATGGGGGGTCTGACTCTGCCTGAGGAGTCCCTGTCAGGAGAAGAGGGGGTCAAGGAAGCGCTCAGGGGCTGGAAAGGGAAATGGCTCATGGGGGCCTTTGCCTTCATCAGCCTCTACAGCCTGGCCGCCTTCCAGGGGCAGAAGGCCTGCCTGCAAATTTCTGTTCTGCCCCTCTCTGGAGGCACGAGGCCAGCAAGGATTTGGCGAACGATCCAGGCCCCGTGAGTCCTGGAGGGGCAGGCCCCGCCTTCCCTTGGAAGTGACATCTCCATTCAGACCCTGGCCCCTGGCAGCTACCCTTTTTAGCTCCGGGGCTGCTGAGCGGGCCGTGAGCCCCGCTGGGCATGGGCAGTGGGCCAGTGCCTTCTTCAGGAAGGTCTGGATCTCCTCGTGTCTCAGCTGGGCCTCCTCCCACAGCTCCTGGCCCAGGCCTTCCTGGCTCAGCGAGGCCACCTGCAGCCCCATGGCCATGAGCTTCTCTGCAGGGAACTCAGACGCCAGTCGCTGCAGGTAGCGGTGGAGGCGGCGCTGGTCCCCAGGGCTGGCCCTCTGGGCCTTGCCCAGCCTGAGCTGCCTCATCAGGTCCTGACAGTCCATGTGAAACCAGGTCATCTGGGGGCGACAAGACAGGGAGGTGGGGCTCAGGCTAGGAGCGGGACTGTGCCGCTCCGTGAGGACAGGGATGCGCCTCTCCAAGCAGAGAGTAAGCATTGCTGGGTTGAATTCATAAGAAGCGCCCAGTCGATGTCCTGGCCTCCTCCAGTGAAGGACAATGGTCCCCTCTCTTCCCTCAGGTAAACCCACCTGCCATCAGCAACGGTCCCCAGCACCCTTCGGATCCTCAGGCTTGGTCGCCTAGACCTGGGGGCCAACAAAGACTTAACCCTTCGCTGGGGCTGTTTTTCCTTCTCAAGAAAGTGAGGTTGTACTAGATGATCATTCGGGTTCTTGGATTGTGGTGACAGTTGTCTTCACCCCTTAGGAGTGGCACGGAGGGAGGCATCTAACAGACGTTTATTGAGCACCGACTGTTTGGCAGGCTCTGTGCATCTCATGTATGATCATACTGAACGGTACCAGCAGCCCATTTTACAGAGGAGGAAACCAAGGCTCAGACACATGAAATCACTTGCCCCAGCTCACGTGGCAAGTCAGGGGGGAGCTGGGATTTGAACTCAGGTGTGTCTAGCCTTCGAGAGAGTATCTTCTAAGCACCGCCCCGCATGGGAGAAACTGGTCCAGCGGGGACGGTGCACACACAGTCCCCAGCGAGACCCAGGCCCGGGGACCCCCTCACTCAGCTGGGCCTCTGCCCCATTTTGGGATTCTGCCTGTCCCTACTTCACCTACAAAATGTCTACAGGCTGCAAAGGAGCCAACTCGTTCCCAGCAGCTCATGAAAAACATAATCTTTCTCTCCATTAATTTAGAAGCCGACAGCGAGCTGTTAGCTGTGGGGATTGGAGAACCGTTTTCTCCAAGGAAACCATCTTTCCGCGGATTAAGGGAACTTGTCTTTAGATAAATGGCTTCATATTCGCGGAAGCACACAGAGCTCATGGCTGGGAAAGGGCTCCGTAAATCTCTGTTAGTGGCACAATTGTTTTATTATTATTTAGTGCCAAAGCTGCCGGACGCACGCTCTCGGGCCTGGGGCTGAGCCCAGCCCAGGGCTGTCCTGTCTGTCTGTCTGTTTGGGACTCCATCTTCTGGGCTGAGCTGGATAGGGATGGGTAGCACCTCAACAATCATCTTACCCAACCCTAGGTTGTGTGGATTAAGATTCAGGGCCAGAGAGGAGCGGGGGGGCCTGCCCAGGTCAAATAGCGAGATGACCCTAGTGGGATTCCAGGTGAGGCTCCCACCTCCTCCCACCTCCTCCTGTAGGACCTCCAGGCCTGGGGGACAGGGGGAGCTCTATTTTCCCACATGCCGCGCCCCCCCCCTGCCCCCCGCCCAGGCTTCCTTCCTCCGCCTCACTCCTCACTCTCCCGCTGGCTACTTGGTCTCTGTGGGGGCCGACCCTGCACCCGGCACCGGGGAGGGATGAGGACATAGTCCAGGGGCTCGCCTCCCGGGGGGCTGACAGCGGGTGATGAAGCCACAGGATAATTTCAGATCACAATGAGCACCGTGAAGTGAGACAAACAGGGTGACCAGAGGGTTGGGGGGCCAGGCGGCCAGGCGGGGACACGTGAGCTGAGCACTGAAGACAAGAAACCAGCCGGTCTCGAGGAAAAGCCTTCCCAACTGAGGGACCAGCATGTGTGAAGGTGCAAAGCCGCAGTGAGTTTGCTTTACAGGGCCGAAATGGGCTAAAATTAGTAAGCAGGGGAGAGAAGCTGCCAGATGCCCTTAACCCATGAGGCATTACCACCGCCCCTACCGCTCCTAATGATGATCATATTGGTGTCGATAATAATAACACCAACTTTGAGTAAAGCCCCGGGGTTGGGTGGGGGGTTACTTACATTTCATTTCCTACTCTCACTACCCAGCAGGGCTGGCCCCAGAGCCAGAGGACCTGGGTTTGAATCTCAGCTCCGCCGCTTCCCTGCTGTGTGACCCTGGATGAGTTACTTGACCTCTCTGTGTTTCCTCGTACATAAAATGGGCATAATAATAGCACCTGCCTCAGAGGGTTGGTGTGTCAATAAAATGACATGTGAATGATGAACAGGGCCTGCCACATAGTAAGAACTACAGAAACACTGCTTATGATTACTATTATGATCGTTATTACTGACGAGGAGCCGAGGCCCGGAGCAGTGAAGACCGTCACTGAGGTCACACGGCCTGAGCAGACAGGAGCTGCCCCTGGCTCTAAGCCTCAGATTCTGCCACTGCCTGGCTCTCTACTGTCAGCTGGGAGTGGGGGTCCCTCCACTGCCACTGTCCACATCCCTTGCCAGCTGCCCCACAGAGACAGAGAGCGGCCTGTCCTCCCGGCGCCCCAGGCGGGCCTTGACCAGAGTCCCTCTTGCTGCCCTCCAAAGCATCCTGTGTTCTCCCTTTCCTGTGTGCTGGGCCAGCCTGACAGCTGGGAGGCTGGGGTCAGGCCCTTCCCACACTCTGTCCTTGGCGGCGAGTGCGAGGGGGTGAGTCTGAGGGCACTGGGCCTGGGCCAGAGCTGGAGTTCTTGTCCCATCTGGGGTACAGCTCTCCCGGGCAGCTCCTTGTCCTCCTAAGCCTCAGTCCCTATCAAAAAAATGAGAGATTTGACTAAATGGATTTGGGGGAGGGGGGTCTTAAGTCAAATCCTGCTTGGCCACCGGCCCTCTGGGGAACCATGAGCGAGACCCTTCCCTCTTTGGGCCTCCGTTTACTCATCCACTGAATGGAAACAGTGTTGGCACCCCTCTCTCATAAAGATATGGTGAGATTAGGGGCACCTCGCTGGCTCAGTCAGTAGAGCGCGTGACCTGATCTCCGGGTTGTGAGTTCGAACCCCACATTGGGCATAGAGCCTACTTTAAAATAAATAAATAAATAAATAAATAAATAAATAAATAAATAAAACAGAGATGATGAGATCAAGTCAAGCAAGGTTTGTGAAGCACTTATAGGAGCGTCTGGCATGGAGTCCACAATCATAATGTGGGCTCATCTCATAATAATCATATCATCATCATCATCATCATCACCACACCTGACTGAACAGGGGAATCTGTTACTCCCTGCTCTCCCAGGTTTGGAGAAGAACAGAGAGCATCATGAATGCATCTGCGTTCAAATTCCAGCTCTTCTTTTCTGCAGCTGTGTGGCCTTGGGCAAGGCCCTTTCCCTCTTAGGGCCTCAGTTTGCTCATCTGGCAAGTGGGACCACTCAACCTTGCTACACTGGATTGCCAAGAGATAATGGATACAAAGCAAAGGAGTTCGTCTTGCCTCTTACCCCAGTACTGCCCCATTCCCATGCCCTAGGGGAGCCCTACCCTCTCCTCCCTGCTCCTGGCCAAACTCTGGGTTCCTGGCAAGGACCAAGGCCTCTGCTCTGAGGGTGCTCAGAGAAGCCTCTGGGCCCACCTTCTCCAACTACCCCTCCTTCCCTAGCTCCCGCCGTCTGTGCAGGACAAGGTGAGGCATGGGAAAGAGCACTAGAATGGTGCCATGGGCTTGCTGTGTGACGCTGGCTAAATGGCAGCCCTTCTCTGATCCTGTTTTCCCAGCTCTGCAACAGAGGGGTGGGACAAGATCAACGTCCTTAGCCTGGTCTGACTACCTAAATTTGTCTGCAGTGAGCTACCCGCGGAGACAGAGTCTATGGCTTCGACGGGATTCTTGGAACTACCTGGCCCCCTTCCCCTAATCCCAACGTTTAAGAAGCAGGTGATTTCTGAGTGTCCTTTGAGAGCTGATGTTCAGGTCGCTGGGGGGCTGCCGGGTGTAGTGGGACAAGCTGGGGTCAGAGATCAGCCAGGACTGATTTAGGGGGGTAACCTATCCTCTCAAACCTTGCTTCTCTCCTAGAAAATGCAGGTAATGCCTTCTTCCCACCCCGCAGGACTATAGAATGAATCATGCAAGGAGCCTAGTGCTGTGTGTGGGCTGCTTCCTGCCCCCCCCCACCTCCCGACTGGAGCGGGCGGGGAGGGGTCTGTGCAGGGGGGCCCCAGGGCTCACCTTCTGGCAGAAGTGGTGCAGGTGGAGTAGCGTCTCCAGGTCTGTGCGCTGTCGCTCAGCCGCCATGTAGAAGTGGGTCAGCTTAGCCTGGAAGGCCCGCTGGGTGGAGGCGAAGGCTGCCAGTTCCCGGGACTCTGCTCCTCCTGCCTCGCTGGTCCCTCCCAGCTGAGCGGCCTGCTTGGACAGCTCCAGGCCGCGGCGGTACTGGGCCTGAGCGGGGAGAGCAGGGGGCGCCGCTCAGCTCCCATCCTAGCCGAGGCCTCGTCCAGAGGTCAGGAACCTCCGCTGCCCCGCTGCTGAGTTGTGAGACTTGCCAGACCTCTGTTGCCTCATCTACAGAATGGGGGCCAGGCCTCTGCGTCAGCAGCTCACTTGCCTCGCCGGGACTCTGCTTAGGGTCACCCTGACCCGGGGTCTGGGTTAGGGGCTCCTGCTGTGTGCCCCCACATCTCCTTTTCTGTTTGTCTCCCTGTTTGTCTGCCACCCCCAGCCCCCACTGGCCTGGGAGCTCCCTGAGGACTGAAAGGGGCTGAATCACCCATGTTCTAGGGTCAAGTACATCAAGGATACAAATTCTTTGCCCCTGACCTCTGAGGCTGACTGAATGGTCTCGGGTGGGACCCTGGAATCTGCATTTTATGAAATTTTCCAGGGATTCTGAGATAGGTCTTTTTTGGACATGGTGGTCCAGGACGGCTTCCTGGAGGAGACAGCATCTAAGCTGAACCCTTTGTGATCTCAGCTGGTCTTCTCACCATCTCTGGAAGTTTCCTTGCACTCTCCTACCTCCACACCTTTGCCCCAGCCGTGCCCCCCTCCTCCACTGCCTTCTCCATGTGCCCCGGTCCTGCTCCTCAGTCTTAGGAACGCACTGCAGCCTGAAGGAAGAAGTCCTCAAACTCCGCATGGGCCTTCTCCACAGTCTCCAAGCTTCTGTCTGTGGGGCTCAGCACCTGCAGGCACAAGCTCCCCTCCTGCTCCATCCAGTTGCTGACCTAGGGCAGGGGAGGGAGGTGCGGACATGAGGGGTGCCCGGGGGGATGTCTCTTAGCCGGTTCCCCAACTCCCTGGGAGGTGGGGATCTTCTCCTCCTCAGTTATTTAGTGGCTGGGCTCTGCCCATTGGCCTAGACTGAGACCTTCCCAGTTCTGGGGAGGAGGGACAGCTTGGGGAGGGTGGGTGCATTGTCACGTTCTTCAAATACCTGAAGGGGAGGGGCTTGGGTGGCTCAGTCGGCTCAGTCGTTAAGCGTCTACCTTCGGCTCAGGTCATGACCCGGGAGTCCCGGGATCGAGCCCCACATCGGGCTCCCTGCTCAGTGGGGAACCTGCTTCTCCCTCTTCTTCTGCCCCTCCCCCTCCTTCTCTTTCTCTCTCTCACTCTCTCTCTCAAATAAATTAAATTAAATAAAAACAAATACCTGAAGGGGAGAGGACTCCCCAAGAGGGACCCCAGGGGGCATCTGGCCTGGCCAGTACCATGCACGAAGTAGGCCTTCTGTGCACACTTGTCTGAACAGGGTGGCAAATTTCAGCTTACTCTAACCACTTGCCGCCACCAATCATAAAAGAGGCAACCTTGAGAGTAATGAGCTCCCCATCCCCAGGGGTGTGCAAACAGTGCTGGAGGAAAAGCTGTCTTCTGTAGAGTAAGGTGCATGGGTGCTATGAAGTAAAGTGCTCTGAACTCACTGTGTCAACTGGGCAAGTCACTTCCCCTTTGTGGGCCTCAACTTATTCAGGGGCAAAATGGGGGTAGACATGAGGAATCCGCAAGGGACAGAGGGGTTACAACAGCTCTCGAACCCATGAACAGAAGTCCCCTTATTCTGGGATGCCTTCAAGAGTATGTATCCACTCACTTTATCTTCAAAGAGCCTAGCATGGCAGGCACTAATATTATTCCCCACTGAACAGATGGGGAAACTGAAGCAGTGCACAGTGAAATAACCTGCGTAGGGGCACAATCAGTGCTGGAGCCAGGATTAGAGCCCACACTGTTGTGCGCTCCATGGCCCCAGCCTGGAGGGACACGCCGCTCGAGGGACCGGCAGTCCGAGGAGCGATGCCAGGTGGGGGCTCCAGGATCCCCAGGTGCGTGACCACAGGCAGGTGATGTCATGTCCCCCGCCTCAGTGTCCTCATCGATGAGTGGGAGAAATCCCGGCATCTTCCCACATCACTGACAAGTGATAAGTTGCAAAATCATGGTAGATGCAGAGGCTCTGGCCCAGGGCTTGGCGGGGTGAGCGGGGCTTCACCCGTTCAGCACCTATGGAATGCCATGTCACGTGCCATGTCCCGGGATGCCTGCCTGGCCCTTGGAGAACGGCCAGCCTTGTGTCCTTCCACCAGAGCGGAGTGCCTAGCTGCGGCTGGGCCTGGAGCGGGGCCTTCCCTGCAGAGAGGCCAGCCTCCCCCTTCACCTGGTGGATGGCAGCTTCCAGGCGGCCCAGGCGGATGCGGAGCTCTAGCCTCCCCA